>NC_035436.2:170851686-171465873 GCF_002127325.2 Helianthus annuus
CTGGAGCCGATAATTGCTTTGTGTCGTTTGAATTCGAGAAGCTCCTTAGTCGTAAGCGCTCTTATCTGTCCTCGTCATTCGAAGTCGAAGTCGCTACTGGAAGAACTGTCGCCGTCAACTCTGTTCTCTGTGATTGTACTCTAGATCTCAACAATCACATCTTTCCAATAGACCTTATTCCGATGCAACTTGGAAGTTTTGACGTCATAGTAGGCATGGACTTTCTTCGCGAAAACCATGCTGAAGTCGTGTGCTTTGAAAAGATGATTCGATTCTCGCTCGAAAATGGTGATCTTCTGTGTGTATACGGTGAAACAGCGTCGAAAGGTCTCAAGCTCATGTCATGCGTTCAAGCCAACAAGTATCTCCGCAAGGAATACCGAGCCTTCTTGGCCAACATTGTAGTAGCGAAGAAGGAAAAGAAAAAGAAAGCCGAAGTCAAAGACGTTCCAGTGGTTCGTGAATTTCCTCAGGTGTTCCCTGATGATTTTCCTGGACTACCTCCAAGTCGTGATATCGACTTTTGTATTGACCTTATTCCTGGAGCTAACCCCGTTGCCAAAGCTCCTTACCGACTCGCACCATCCGAAATGCGGGAACTCTCAAACCAACTCCAGGAATCACTCGAAAAAGGCTTTATTCGCCCGAGCACCTCTCCTTGGGGCGCGCCAGTCCTTTTCGTCAAAAAGAAGGACGGATCGTTCCGGATGTGCATCGATTATCGGGAGTTGAATAAGTTAACCATCAAGAACCGATACCCTTTGCCTCGAATCGACGACTTATTTGATCAGCTGCAAGGTGCCCAATGTTTCTCGAAGATCGACCTGCGTTCAGGCTACCATCAATTGCGGATTCAAGAGGAAGATATCCCCAAAACCGCTTTTCGAACCCGATATGGCCATTATGAATTCGTTGTTATGCCTTTTGGTCTAACTAACGCAGCCGCGGTCTTTATGGATCTGATGAATCGCGTGTGTAAGCCCTTCTTAGACCGTTTCGTCATCGTGTTCATTGACGATGTCTTGATCTATTCCAAATCGAAGACCGAACACGCGCAACATCTACGTTTGGTTCTCGAGTTACTTCAGGGGAACCAACTCTATGCCAAGTTCTCCAAGTGTGAATTCTGGTTAGAGGAGGTTCAATTTCTGGGTCACATCGTGAATAGTCAGGGAATACACGTCGATCCCGAGAAGATTAAAGCCGTCAAAAGTTGGATTACGCCTAAGAACCCGTCTGAAGTTCGTTCTTTCCTCGGACTAGCAGGCTATTATCGACGATTTATTAAGGGATTCTCCAAAATCGTTGTGCCGCTTACCGCTCTTACTCATAAAGACAAGCCTTTTGTATGGGGAACCGCACAAGAGTCTGCCTTTCAAACCCTCAAGCACATGCTGTGCAACGCACCTATTCTTACGCTGCCCGACGGAAGCAACGATTTCATTGTCTACTGTGATGCTTCCAACCTTGGTCTTGGTTGTGTTCTCATGCAGCGAGACAAGGTTATAGCTTACGCATCTCGACAGCTCAAGATCCACGAGAAGAACTATACAACCCATGATCTCGAGCTAGGCGCGGTTGTCTTTGCATTGAAGATTTGGCGACACTACCTGTATGGCACTAAGTGTACAATCTACACTGATCACAGGAGTTTACAACATATCTTCAATCAGAGGGAACTTAATATGCGTCAACGCCGATGGGTAGAACTCCTCAATGATTACGACTGCGAGATTCGTTATCACCCAGGCAAGGAAAATGTGGTTGCCGACGCGCTCAGCAGATAGAGTTATGTGCTCAGTATCCGAAACGCTCAAGCCCAACATAATCTCGAAGCCCTCATCCGCGAAGCCCAGCATGCGTGCTTTAATGAACGTACATTGAAGAAAGAGAGGATCTATCACGATGGAGCTCAGTTAGTAAGCAAATCAGATGGGATTTTCTACTATCTGGACCGAATTTGGATCCCTAAGCGGACCGATTTGCGAAAGATTATCATGAATGAAGCCCACAAATCCCGATATTCCATTCATCCCGGTGCCGATAAAATGTACAAGGATCTTCGTTACAAGTACTGGTGGCCGGGTATGAAACGTGATATCGCTCTTTACTTTGGAAGTTGCTTAACTTGCGCAAGAGTCAAGGCTGAACATCAAAGACCTTCTGGCTTACTCGAACAACCGCCGATATCTATATGGAAGTGGGAGAGTATAGCTATGGATTTCATAACGAAACTCCCGCCCACGCCATCAAGTCACGACAGTATTTGGGTTATAGTTGATCATCTAACAAAATCAACCCACTTTTTGCCGATACGAGAAGACTATAAAGTGGAACGACTAGCCCAGATCTACACCGACGAGATCATTTGTAATCATGGTACGCCTCGCGACATCATCTAAGACCGTAATGCTCGGTTTACTTCTTGATTGTGGGAAACTTTTCAAGCGGCTCTTGGTACGTCGCTTAATCTGAGTACTGCATTCCATCCACAAACCGACGGACAGACTGAGAGAACGATCCGTACTCTTGAAGACATGCTCCGGGCGTGTGTCACAGATTTTGGTGGTAGTTGGAACAAACACCTGTCGCTAGTCGAATTCTCGTATAATAACAGCTATCATGCCAGCATCCAGATGGTACCATTCGAGGCTTTGTATGGAAGGAGATGTCGATCGCCTATTGTGTGGCACGAGATCGGTCATTCTCAACTAACCGGTCCCGAAATTCTACAAGAAACAACTGACAAAATCCACCAAATTCGAGACAACTTGGAGAAAGCTCGAAGTAGACAGAAAAGTTATGCCGATAGAAGACGCAAGCCCCTTGAATTTGACGTTGGCGACTACGTACTCCTAAAGGTATCACCTTGGAAGGGTGTAGTCAGATTCAGCAAGAAAGGGAAACTAGCGCCTCGATATGTTGGACCTTTTAAGATTCTGGAAAGGATCGGAAAAGTCGCCTACAGACTCGAACTACCGGAAGAACTCAGTAACGTCCACCCGACTTTCCATGTGTCTAACCTCCGAAAATGCCTTGCTGATCATGATCTAATCGTACCACTCGACGATCTTCAGGTCAACGAAACCTTACACTTCGTGGAAAAGCCTGTCGATATCATGGATCGCCAAACCAAGCAACTCAGGCGCTCGCGCATCCCTATCGTGAAGGTCCGATGGGAAGGCAAGCGAGGCGCGGAGTTCACTTGGGAACTCGAAAGCGACATGAAGGCCAAGTACCCACAATTGTTTAAATAGATCTGAAGCATCAAATTGGTAAATCACGGTGATGCGCAGCTCTCAGCCTAATTTCAGGACGAAATTCCCTAAACAAGGGGAGGCTGTAACACCCCGTGTTTATAAATGTCAAAGTCAAAGTCAAAGTCAAAGTCAAAGTCCAAGTCAACTTTGACTTCTTTGACTATAAATGTTTCTTTTTACTTTTTTTATTATGTGGAGTAAGTGTTGTCTAAATAAAATGATCGAATGTTTAATCAATGCGACCGATTTACGACTGTGATTAGTAGGAAGTAACAATGCGATAAAATTAATCAATCGATAATCAAGTTAATCGACTCATCAATCGAACTCGAGACTCGAACTATGCGGAACTGGTGTGGTAATACTTACGTGTGTGTGTGCCTTATGTGTTACTTTTGCGTGTTTACTTTATGTTTGGTGTGGTATTCAATCGAATCAATCGAAACTCGAAAAGCAATCAAACTCAATCAAAACCGACATCGAAACGTGACTTATAGATGATTGTATGTTGGATATAGTAGTTGGGACTAAAAGTAATTTGACTAGGAACTCTATCGTATTCGTATCATCGTTCATCGAAATCGAAATATCAAAAATCGTCGCGAAACACTCGAAAAAGGGGTTCCTGATCGAACAGGACTCACTGATCGAACAGGCTAGCCGACCGAACATGCTGTTCGATCGAGCAGCCCAGCCGATCGGAGATCCTGGCCGATCGGCTACCACTTTCCTCTTTTAGAGCCTATAAATAGCCCTGTCATTGTCACTCTTTCTACTTTTGGAAAGCTCTGACCGAACCAGCCCTTGTTCTTCACCTTTTCTCAGATTTCTCTCAACTCCGGTAAGTCTTCACTCTAATTCTTGTACGTTTTTTATCATTACACGATTCTACACCTTTCTATCTTTCAAAACTTGATTTCTAACCGTGAAATCATCAAGATCTAAGTGTTCTTAGGTGATGTCATCATGGTGTTCTTGAAGAACATCATACTTTGGCCTCATTCAACCATGAATAGCTTAGATCTGACCGATTTCCACATAAACAAACTAAGATTTGTAAGAATCTTAACATTCTCAAGGAAAAGAAGATTGAAAGAAGGATTTCCAACTTTCTTTCAACTCTTTTACACTCAAAACCTTAAAATCGATAGAAACGGAGCTCGAACTAACTAACTAATCATTCTAACAGTCAAGAGGTTCAAGATTCGGATTCTATCTACGAGGTTCACCGATTTCGGGTTAAACATCAAACTACCGTTTCGAAAAGTTCGTCGGCCGGACTTGGGTGGTTCCTGTCCGAACCGGTGAAGCAAGTAAGAACCCACGTTCTATGGTTTAACTCGCTGTCAAAATACCTTAAAATCATGACAAATAATCAAAACAGCCAAGTGTTAGACGAAAGGCCGACCAGGTCAGAAATGCTGGCCGAACGGCTAGGCTGTTCGAAAGAACAACCCAGCCGATCGAACATACCAGCCG
The DNA here is from genome assembly GCF_002127325.2 of Helianthus annuus. Lineage (NCBI taxonomy): Eukaryota > Viridiplantae > Streptophyta > Magnoliopsida > Asterales > Asteraceae > Helianthus > Helianthus annuus. The sequence continues at coordinate 170,856,426 of NC_035436.2, forward strand.
ATCGGCTGGGCCAGCCGATCGGCTAGCACATGGTACCACACTTTTCACTTTTCAAACTTCATGAAGTATGCTATTGACGAGGTGATGTTCGATCGAATATGCTAGTCGATTGGTAAACATTACTCTTCGGATCATGAGATACTATGCTTCAGCACTTAATCGATTTTGCAACTCGTTCGTAGTATGGAGTGCCAGCCGATCGAACAGGCTGTTCGATCGAGTGACATCCTGCTGAGAACTACTTCTGAAGTTCCTAGCCGATCGGTTAAGCCGGCCGATCGAACAGACCGTTCGATCGATCGACCTGAAAGGTAAGAACACTTCAGTGTTCTCAAACACTACAACAAAAACTTCAAAAGTTCAAACCATCATACACAAACACATCAGAGGAAGAAACAATCCACTCGAATGGCCCATCCGATCGAGCCTACCGGCCGATCGAACAGGACTGTTCAAACGGACTTCCAAGCCGATCGAACAGCCCGTTCGATCGAACCTGCTGTTCGATCGACCATGCTATTCGATCCATTCACACTTGTTTACATTTCCGCGTTACTCATTATTATGTTATCGAACTATTCAGGCTAACCCTACTCTCAGCGCTCCCTTCAATCCATAATCAATCACTGTGAGTATACTCGAATCCCTTTTTGCTTTAGCACTTTTGGGTGTTACATACGTTACTTATCAAAATCACAATCGAACACACTATTCAAACTATTTGAACGCTAACCGATTGCATGTATTACGTGACTAAATGTATGCTTGTTGTTATGATTACACGTGGAATGCTGTCTACATGCCTTAGCAACGTAGTACTATAGTTTGTACTCAGCACCCGTTCACTCGGGGGTTGTTAAGGACAATTACTTGCATGGATTACGGTGGTAATCATGTATTGCGAACTGTCTCGGACAATCAACCCGCGGTCGTTGGTATCGATAGGTCCATGTCGATAATTAACATGCATCATTTCCCTCTGTGTACGTGCTGGTTATGCGTAAACTATTCGAACTCTATATGCTATTATTAAACTTGTATGCTCACCTTTACATTATATGTATTGACTTTATTTTAACATATGTGACAGGTGTTTAGGATGCTTACTTGCTCCATTTGCTGTGAAATAGAGGCTAGGAAAGAGTCTAGAAACCAAGACAATTTATATTTATGTACTTAAATCTGAGTTGTCGGAACATGTTTTGTTTGAAGGATATCTATGTCTGTAATAACTAAATTTATCTTATGGGTCACGGTATGGGACGTGATATTTAAACTATTTGGTAATAATAGTTGTTATGGAATTTCTTTGAACAATCTGTTTCGCTCAGTGCCATGCCCCGATGATTCCGCCATCGGTTGGGGTGTGACAAGTTGGTATCTGATTAACACCTGTTGAAACAACTAGTTTTCTAACCACTGTGGTCACTACAATAGTTGATGTGTCAATTGTTGTTTTCTGCTTTTTGGCAGCTGGATTTTGTGATAGTGATATTGTTTTTGGTATGACAATGGATTGACTGTGGGTTGATGTAGTAGTGATGGCAGTTGTTGAGATAACATCTGTTGAAACAACTGATGTACCAACAACTGTTGATACAACATGAGTTTTAACATCCGTTGGTTTGTGTGACATCCCGTATATTTTTCATGTTAGCGTCGTTAACCATTCTGTTACATTATTATTCTTTACACACAGTTTGTTATATATATATATATATATATATATATATAGGGGAAGGTTCATTTGAGAAGAAAATTTAATTGAGAAGAAAAAGAACAAAGGGTAATTTTGTAAAACATTAAATAGTTTTTTCACTTATCTCGTTTATTATCATTTTTGACTAATTAGTTAGTCATAAAGACTATTATCCTGCACACTAACTTTTTTTGCCTACACACATCAAAAGTTATCCTACATATTTCGAAATTCATCCTACACGTTGAAATTTATCCCACACAACTCATAATTTATCGTACACAACTTGTAATTTATCCTACACTTTAAATTATTTTATTTTATTTTTTTTGAAAAAATATATATTTAGAAGATAAGTTACAAATTATTTAATGTATTTAGCTATTAAAAAGGAAGACTACAAATTAATGACCTATGTAGATTTACCAATGTACCCTTATAGTAACATTAAATACTTATATTAAATGAAGTAAAATAAAGCATTCTTATTGGTTGAAATTTCTTCTTTTTTCTTCTTACAAAAAAATTTCTTATATATATATATATATATATATATATATATATATATATATATATATAGGGAGCCGCTAAAATAGGAACCATCCCCAGTTGTAAGAACCGTGAGAACCACTATCCACCAATCAGAATAAGGGGTATTATAGTCATTTACTCAATACATCATATCATCTCTCTCTTAAATTAAAGTCTGTCTAATTGACAGACATATTTCACTCTCCCCAACAATTTGAAATCACTTTATTTCTCTCTTTCTCTCAAATTCGTTCAAAACCCTATTTCACTCTCATTGACAGACATATTTCACTCTCAAATGCAATGGTAGGAGGTGGTGGGAGGTGGTGGGAGGTGGTTGGTAGGTGGTGGAAGACGGTGGTGGGAAGTGGTTGGTCGGAAGACAGGGGGTGGTGGGTGACGGTGGGGGCGGAGGTAATCGGCGGTAATGGTGGTTGGTCGGTGGTGGGAGATTCACTCGAGGCGATGATGATGACGACGATGATGGTTTTGAAAGGCGGCTAAATATGTTTAACCGAAGATTCTCTCTCTCAAAACCTGTTAAACCATGCTCCGATTTGGGGGCTAGTGAACTCTGATTTGATGTTTGTGGTTTGTTTGGTGTCTCGATCTATGTTGTTGGTGTCCTTCATCCCCTAATCTCTCTCTCAAGATCGGCGACGGTGGACGGCTGGGTGGTGGCCCGGCGGCAGCGCCGCCGTGAGCGGCGGAGGTCCCGGCTGGGTGGTTGCGGTTCGACGGTTGGGTCGTGGGCCGGCGGCAGTGCCGTCGTGAGCGGCGGAGGTCCCGGTCTCCTCCTGTGTTGTTCATTTCTCTGGTATTTTTTTGCCATGTGTTCTTGGGTTTTGTTGGCCGGAACAACCACCGCCGGCATCGACTCCGGTGAGTCTTTGGTTTTGTTGGCTTGATTACATGTCTTCGGTAGTCGTTGCTGGTGCAGGTGGCTGGTGGGGGGCCAAAGGTTCGATTTTTGTTTCTGTTGGATTTGTTTACATGTACATCTTGTTTGTTTTGATTATATTTGTTGGATTTGTTCTTTGATTTGTGTACAGCGGTGCCCGGTGGTGCTATGTTCTTGGACTACGTGAGTCTGATGAACTCTGTGGACTTTTGTTTTGATTATATTTGTTGGATTTGTTCTTTGATCAGTGGGACTTTTGTGGGTTTGATATGTTGGATGCGGGCGGCGATGATGAAAAAAATAAAAACGTCGATTTTGATGACGATGGCGCGGCAAGGACGGCGGAGGGTAGGTTTTTTAAACCTGCAACCCCTTTTTTTGCAGCCTTTTGATTATTAGTTAATATGAGCCAAACCCCGTTTTTTTCGAGATAGACTTTGTTTTGATGTCGTTGTTTTTTAATTCCCCCCCCCCAGTCGATGATGATAACGATATATCTGAGACATCTCCCGAGTTTGCGATTTCTGGGTGCATTCGTTTTTGCGTAAAAAGTTTTACGTAAAACGTAAAAAGTTTCACGTAAAACATGAAATTTTTTCGACAAACGTAATAAAAAGTTTTCCGCAAAACATAAAATGTAAATTTTTTTACGTAAAACGTAAAATGTAAAAAGTTTTTTTGTAAATGTAAAAAGTTTTTCGTAAAACGTAAAACGTAAAAATTTTTTACGTAAAACGTTAAAAGTCTTACATACAACTTAAAACGTAAAAAGTTTAAAAAGTTTAACGTAAAACAAAAAACGAAAAAATGAGTAAAAATCGGCGTGTTAAAAAACCGGCGCGTAAAACGTAAAAAAACGTTAACGAAAAAAACGACGCGTAAAACGTAAATAACGTTAACGTAAAAACGGCGTTAAAAGTTTTACGTAAAACGTAAAAAGTTTTACGTAAAACGTAGAAAAACGTTAACGTAAGAAACCGGCGTGTAAAACGTAAAAAACGTTAACGTAAAAACGGCGCGTTGAAGAAACGACGCGTGAAAAAGTCGGGCGTAAAACGGGTCGTAAAAAACGGGCCGTAAAAACGGCGTTAAAAGACGGGTCGTAAAAAACGGGAACTAATAAACGGGTCGTAAAACGGCGTGAAAAAACGGAGCGTAAAATAGGTCGTAAAAAACGCGCGTAAAAAAACGGGTCATAAAAAAACGCACGTAAATTTTTATTATCAAAAAATCTGATTTTCAATATGTTTGTTTTAATTAAAAAAAAAACTGAATTTAGGAAAAAAAAAAGAAACATTTAATGCAATAGGAAAAAAGTCTATTAAAAAACAATAAAATTAATAAGACAAAAAAAAAAAAAAACCAAAATTACTTAAATACCTTTTTTGATTAAAATATTAAATACATAATAAGACAAAAAACTTTTAATAATAATATTAACTACTTTTAATCTCATCCATCCATCTAGTTGATCTAAAGGCTAAAAAGTGGTTCCCATGGTTCTTACAACTAAAGGTGGTTTTCATTTTAGCGATCCCATATATATATATATAGGGAGGGGCTCATGCGAGAACTCCATTTATTGTGAGAACCGCGAGAACCAATATGTAGACAACCTAAAATAGCTAAAAAAACCTAACCTCCCCCCCCCCAAAAAAAAAAAAAAAAAACCTAAACCCCCCCCCCCCATGAAAAAACCTAAACCCCCCTACCCCACCCCAAAAACCTAACCCCCCCCCACCCCCCAAGCTAAAATGCTAAAAACTAAACCCCAAAAAAACCTAAAAAAATCTAAAAAAATCTAATTTTTTTAATATTTTTTATGCTCAAATCGCTACTTTTAGTGGCAAAAAAAAATTAATTTTTTTTTGCTTCGAAAAGTAGCGATTTTTATATAGAAATTATTAAAAAAAAATTTGTGTGATTTTTAGCTATTTTTAGGCATTTTTGGTTGTGTTCACATTGGTTCTCGCGGTTATCGCAATAAGAGGTGGTTCATGTATAGTTATTTCACGTACTCATGAACATTTGACCTACGTGTGCGAGCATGGGCAATGTACCCGGTAACCGATCTAGTTACGAAGAACTCATGTTACTAAACTTCTACCCAAGTTGTAACATTCTAATTAGTGAGGGACCTTTGTGCAAATAATCAAATAATGTTATTATATATAAAAAAACCCAACCCGCCTCCCACATCCCCTCGTCATCCCTTCCATCCAAAACCCTAATTTCCACTCAACTCTTTACGGCGATCTCACCCTCCTCCTTTCCGGTCAAACCACCGACGCCGACTATTGGTAAAGCTCATCTCCCTTGTTTCTAAACTGTTAAACGAACAAGCCTGTCGCGAGTTACTCATCACGGTTACGGGTCGAATTGTGAAGTCACGTTTACGAGTTAACCAACTCATGCGATCTATATGTTTGACGTTACGTAGTACCACGCTTAGATGGATATGATATGCGAACTTGATTAATGTGTAAATCTGTGATTAATGCTTATGTGCCGTGATTTAATGATTATACGAAACTGTTGGTAGATGTATGTGTATGTCGATAGTATATATATGTATATCTGCGTATAAGATGAATGATTTGTGGAAACTAACTGTTATGATCCATATAGTACACAAGATTATTCATGCATGAACCATTGATAATCTAGTGAGTATACAATTCATACAAATTAATTCAAATCTTGATGTCCTCATTATGGTGTGTTCGTAATATGTCATATGAGAGTGTATGGGGAATCACGCAGGTAGTGGTAAGGTTATATAAATTAATCTTATTCATGCGATGGTATTTTAGAAAATTGTGTGTGCATGATGATCACAGATCTATTTGGATGATTATTGATGCTGAGTATTCGATGATTGTTAATAAACGATGATAAAAATGAAAGTTTAGGGAAACAGTTTTATTATTTGGAATGATATGATCAAATGAGTTTGGTAAATCCTTGTGATAATCGGCTGATTAGGAGCGTTCATAGTGGCTTGATTAATAATGTGATGTAATGATGTTAACATGAGGATGGCATGATGAATGGTATTATGAATCTAAGCTAGTGTGCTAATAATGATGAACTGATAGTAGGGTTCATGAGAATTTCCAAGTTGCTGTAACAGTTGATCGTGTGAAGGGAGGGGGTGGTTACTAAAAATTATGAAAGGGGATTGACTTGGTCAACCACGAATTTTGATTGCACATGTATGCTCTGATCGCACATAGCTAGGTTGTTAAATAGGCTGCATATGGGACAGTGGGCCGCACAGTCCTCTCGACTCATTAAGTATTTGGGCCACACAGTAGTTGGGCCACACATACACACTCCACTATTGGGTCGTAGGCTGTGAGTTTGGGCTGGGTAAAATGTCGAGTCACACAATTTAAACGAGTCGCACAAGCGGACTCAGTCGCACAAGTGGGCTCAATCGCACAAGCTGGACGTTGGGCCTCACGTACAACTGGACCGCACATCATAATATGCATATTTTGAATGTTAATGATATTCGCTAAATTACACATATTTTAGTCCCCCATTTTATGCGTTTTCGGCCGTAAAATCGTCATTCGGATACTTAATTATGTATACTTTTGTTTATAGGCCTAAAACAGCATACCGGACAAGATGATAGTGAAAACGAGGACTTTCCAGACAAAACAACGAAGCTGCGAACATTCTGTTAGAAAACTGACCTGGGCAAGAGGAACGGTCGTGCGGTCTGAGGAACGACCGTGCATCTCCGAATATCAAGACCATCCCGGTGATGAACGACCAGTGCAACACGGCGTGCAAGGCAATCCCGGTGACGCACGGTCGTGCCATACATTGCACCCCGTGCGGATCCGACGTTCAAGGAAATCCCGGTGATGAACGACCGGTGCATCAGTCCGTGCAACAAGATCCTGGAAACGCATGGGCGTGCGATATGAAGAACGGTCGTGCGAGACCGAAGACCAGTCAACTCTGCTGATGTCATGAACAGTAACTCCAATAATACAAAAAGTGAACGGTCGTGCGATCGGTGCATGACCGTGCGACATCGAAAATATATAAAAAACAAACAGAAACATTCTGTTCGTAACTCTGGACATTTTGGGAGCGATTCTGGCGATTTTCAGGCTCTGGAGGCTTCTGCTGTCACTCGGATTCAAGCCACATTGTGCCGATAAGCTTTGTTATCTTCCAGATTCTTAATCTTATGCTTGTTTATGGTTTGGTTTTCTAATCTTTCCAGAATTTTGTTAATCTTTCAAGCATTTAGATTAATATTTATGTATTATTGTAGCCTTTGGGCAAAAACACAACAATCCCTTGCTTGATTATAGCCATTAGTATGTTAATCTTTGTTTGTAATGACATTTGGAAGTATTTTCTATGTTAATCTTTGATGATTAGTTTGCAACCTTGTTATTGATATTGATTTCTTGATTATAAGTAATTGTGTTGGATGATTGGTACTTGGTTAGTTGAGATAGTTGAAAAATGAAGCTTAATTAATCATTGATGCGTGTGTAGTGCGATATATTTTGGATGTATATTTAAGCCCTTTTTACACTTTTAGCCAAGTTTTAAATTTATAAAAACACGATATTTACTAACACTAAACACACATATGGGCAAGTGCACCCATCGTGGACGTAGTATAGTGTTGGTAAGATACCGAGGTCGTCCAAGGACACAAGAGCTTTTAGTACCGGTTTATCCTCAACGTCTAATCAAATCAAAAAGTGAGAAAAAATGTTTTAATCTAAGAAAATAAAAACTAACTAAATGCTGAAAAATAAAATAAAATAAAAACATATAGACAAGATGAATCACTTGGATCCGACACGTGTATTAGTATAACCTTTGATTATTTTCGCACTTTTGCACTTGTTTAAGAGATTATCTTAGTTATTGTAGTAGGCCCCTCTTTTGAAGGCGACGTTACCCTCAACCCAGTAGTTTGAGTCAGCAAGGATACAATCCTAAAGGGTCGGATTATTGAAAGATAATGAATTAAGTTATTAATGCAAATTGTGGTAGGCCCCGCTTTCGGCGGTGACGTAACCCTCGGCTAAGTAGTCTGAGTCAGCAGGGATACAGTCCTAAATAGCCGGGTTATAGTATTAATAGTAGTTAACTTATGAAACCAACTGGGGTAGCCCAGTTGGCCACCGACACCCACCTCTTCCCAGGGGTACCGGGTTCGAGTCTTGGGAGTGGCATATGTCGCCCAGGGTAAGAACTCGGCATGGGGAAGTCACCGCGGAGCTAGCTTGGTCGGGTAGCGGCTCCCGGAGTGAGATCACTCCGGCGGTTGGGAGGACCGTGCACTATCCCCCCCCCCTAGTAGTTAACTTATGAGGTGGTCAAAGCAGGACCTCTAAACGCTGAACAAGGGCAAGACCCTTACCAAACCGTTCCCTTAACCCCCGACCAGGTAGCCAACATACCTCCATATAGACCGTGGAGATATGAATGGTGAAAATCTTTTATTTTATATAGACAGTAAAATAACGCCAAGACACCACGGACAAACGATAAGGAAAGATCACCTTCAACATAAGTAACTAGTTATTAAAGTCATTAATACAAAACCAAATAAAAAGTGCAAAAGATTAAAAATAAAAAGTATTATACTAAACACTTGTCTTCACCAAGTGATGTAAGAGACTTAGGCAAACATGGCCTTGATTGTCAAGAACTCTTACGATCAATCTTGGATCCCGAGACGACTCACACACTCTATGATGGACAATGGATGATGGTGGTGGATGATGGTGTTATGGTGGTGGTGGGTGGTGGATGAAGTGTGAGAGAGGTGGTGTGCCAAGGGATGAGATGGAATGAAACCAAGCACTCCTATTATAGGCTGAACAGAAGGCTGGGCACGACCTCGTGTCCGCTGGACACGCCCCCGTGCCCGTCTGACACTCTCTCTCCTCATTAATTGTAATTCGCAATTACAATTAATGCGCCTGCTGTACTTTCACCACGCCCCTGTGCCCGCTGGACACGGCCCCGTGGTGGGCAATGGAAGCTTCTATAGGTTTGTCTTTTATGCTGCTTCTTGGGCACGGCCCCGTGTCCGCTGGACACGGGACGTGTTCAGTTTTCTGCTTTCTCTTCTTTGCCTTGGAGGATGCCGTTGAGGGTCCGGGCAGTCTACTTTTATTCCTTTTCTTGTATTTATGCTAGAATTAGTTGTCTTTTTGCTTCTTTTGTGAATTTGAGCTCATTTCATCCTAAAAATACAAAAGAAAGACAAAAACACTCCTTTTCCAACATTAGTACTTAAAAAGGGTTAGTTTTATGCCTTAATTGATGTGATTTATATGTTGCATTTTACACACATCAATCATGTATTAGTAAACTTTAAACTTGGTTAACTAGTTTAGCTTGGTTAAAATGTGGGCACCATGATACTAGAAATGGTTAGTGGTTTAATAAAATGTAATTATTGTTAACCAAGAAAGCTTGCCGTCACGTAAGGACCTTAACGGGTTAAATGGTGTTGTTATGAATTCTTGCCATGATTTGTTAGCTTAGTTAGTAGTTTAGGCCAAAATTGCTATCTTGGTGAATTTATGTGCAAGATTTGTAAAATGAACTCGGTTGTGATTTAATCTAGTTTATGCTTGTCTATGTGGTTGCATTGTGTTTATCGGTGTCGCTTTCCTTGTTTAAGTGAGGTTAGAAAACTCCTAACGGGTGACTAACTTATTTTTAAGAGATTTTCATAGACATTTATCAATTGCACGTTAAAGAACAATTTTAGGTGGTTAAAATGTGTTTATCGTTTTAACTTTCCGAATGATTGTCATGTTAGGATTCCCGAAAGGGATATTAATTGTCTTAAAATGGAAAATTGACCAAATGCTACTAGTGCCAAAACCGACTTAGTTGACATGCTTTGGTTGTGTATTAAGCAAGGCTATTTATCTATTTTAGTATTTGAAATCTACTATGTTTTATAAGTATTTGTTTATGCTTACTTTAGTTTATTAAAAATCAAACAACTTATGTTTTACCGGTAATTTAGTGAGAGGCTGCGCGAAAGGTCACTTGTCATTGCACAACGCATTGCAAACATAATTAACGAGCCGGTGATAATTTCTGAAGACGAAAGCTCAGGGGACGAGGAGAGAGTCGTCATGGCGGACGACGACCGACCTATGAATGAAACAAATCAGCCCGTAAGGGCAGGCCTGGAGCCGAGTATCCTTCAGCCTACTATAGATGCACCTACTTTTGAAATTAGATCTAGTATTATTAATATGGTGCAGAATTCAGTACAGTTTGATGGGCGTGAGCATGAAGACCCTGGGAGGCATATCGCTGCTTTTCTTGCTATTTGTTCGACTTTTAGGATTACAGGTGTTTCGGAGGATGCAATTCGGTTGAGGTTGTTTCCTTTCTCGTTGCGTGATAAAGCTAGAGCATGGCTTATGTCACCCCCAGCCGGGTCCATCAGGACCTGGAATCAGTTGGCGGAGCAGTTTATGCAGAAATATTTTCCGCCTGAGAAAACAAACAAGCCACGAAACCGGATTGTTTTCTTTCGTCAGGACGAGGGGGAGTCGTTGCACGCGGCCTGGGAGAGATTTAAAGATCTGTTGATTGATGTTCCACATCATGGCTTCTCCAAGAGACAACTGGTTTTGACGTTCTATCAGGGGCTCAGTTACAACACACAGGAGCGATTAGACGTGAACGCAGAAGGCGATCTAGGAACTAAAACGCTGACGGAAGCGTATGATATTATAGAAAAAGCTGCGTTGAAATCCAGCTCGCGTCGGGAAGGAGATAGAGGCCGGGCAGCATCATCATCATCTCGCGCAAGGGCACACGCGGTGGATGACTACACGGCCATTACTGCACAAATCTCGGCTCTTGCAGCGAAATTCAATAAGTCCCAGATGATTGCACAAGCTGGTTCGGGATGTGACCAGTGTGGAGTGTCACATGAGCCTGGTGCATGCTTTCAGGGAGTCGTATATGAGGGCCACGGAGAAGTAGATTTTGTGGGTAATTAGGTGAGGCCGCAGAACAATCCCTACAGCAACACCTATAATCCCGGTTGGAGAAATCACCCAAATTTTGGGTGGCGAGCGAACACAGGTAATCAGAACCCATTGGGGTTCACCCAGCGTACTCCAGCGCCCCAGCAGGGTCAGCAGTACCAGCAATACAACCAACCTTACCAGCAGCGTCCATATTCGTATCAGAATCAGGGCACTGGGAGCAGCTCCCAGCAGCAGGGCCCTCAGTCTAGTTCCAAGCTGGAGGATATGATGGCTCAGCTTCTTTCTAGCTCCGAAAAACAATACCAACAAAGCGAAGATCGTTTTCTAGCTAACGAGGGAGAAATGAGGAGTCAGAAAGCCTCGATTCAGAATATCGAGAATCAGGTTGGTCAGCTGGCGGAGATGATGTCCAAAAGACCCCCAGGTGGTCTTCCGGGTAATACAGAACCAAACCCGGGCGGGCATGTGAATGCGATCATGACCAGGAGTGGAAAGACTACCGGACCCGTCATATCGGACTCATCACTGATCCTTGGAGCGGTCCCAACTGACACACCGAACGAGGTGCAAGCCAGGCTACGCCCAGCAAGTACAGCACAAGTCCAGGAGCCGGTCAAAGATTACACTCCACCAGTACCTTATCCAGGCAGGCTGAAGAAACAGAAGAACGAAGAACAATACGGTAAGTTCCTTGAGTTGTTTAAGCAACTACACATTAATATACCGTTTGTTGAAGCCTTGGCCCAGATGCCAAAGTATGCGAAATTCCTAAAGGATATCCTCTCGAATAAACAGAAGCTCGAGGATATATCATGTGTGGTGATGAATGAAACTTGTTCCGACGTTCTGCAAAACCGTTTGCCCACGAAAATGGGAGATCCGGGTAGTTTTACGCTCCCGTGTTCGATTGGAAACATGTCTTTTAGCCATGCATTGGCTGACTTGGGGGCGAGTATCAACCTTATGCCATATAAGGTTTTTACTAAGCTGGATCTGGGTGAGCCGTCACCCACTAGAATGAGCATTCAGTTGGCAGACCGCTCAATAAAGTATCCACGTGGATTTGTGGAAAACATGCTTGTAAAAATCGATAAATTTGTTTTCCCCGTGGACTTTGTTATCCTTGACATGGACGAAGATTCAAGAGTGCCTTTAATACTTGGACGCTTGTTCCTCAATACAACGACGACGATTGTTAATGTGGCAGTTGGCCAAATCACGCTCCGGGTAAATGACGAGCACGTGACATTTGATATTAAAAGATCAATGCAGCATCCGCGCATCCGCAAAGTCACGATGACATGCTTTACTATGTCGACATTGTTGACGCATGTGTGTGCTCTCATTTTCAAGGCACTGTTGACGAGATTGATTCGGACACACGTCTGTCGTGTGGGGACTTGATTGGCATTACGCAGGAGGGCCACAATTTCGAGCAGCCAGTCTATCAGATTGGTGACGATGGTTCCCAGAGTCCGGAGAGGTTTCTAGAAATTGGCCATGTAAAAGAAGAGGAAGCAGAACCTTCGGTTGAAGATCCGACGCCTTTGGAGTTGAAAGAACTCCCACCACATCTCGAGTATGCATTTCTGGACGAGGAGTGTCGCTTACCGGTCATAATATCGGCATCATTGGAAAAGGACGAGAAAAATCAGCTTCTCGAGGTTCTGAGACTTCATAAAAGAGCCATTGCATGGAAAATCATGGATATCAAGGGCATCAATCCTTCTTTTTGTACTCACAAGATTCTAATGGAAGACAAGTACAAACCCTGTGCACAGCATCAGAGGCGTTTAAATCCGAATATGCAAGACGTGGTAAAGAAGGAAGTGATTAAGTTATTGGATGCCGGAATGATTTATCCTATTTCTGACTCTGTGTGGGTGAGTCCAGTGCAGGTTGTACCTAAGAAAGGTGGTATGACTGTAGTTTCAAATGATAGGAATGAGCTGATTCCTACCCGTACCGTCACCGGGTGGCGAGTTTGCATTGACTTCCGCAAGCTCAATGATGCTACTCGCAAGGATCACTTCCCGCTTCCATTCATCGACCACATGTTGGAACGTCTGTCGGGGAAGTTTTATTACTTTTTCCTGGACGGGTTCTCTGGATACTTCCAAATTCCTATTGCTCCAGAGGATCAGGAGAATACTACCTTTACCTGCCCCTTCGGCACATTCGCCTACCGGCGGATGCCTTTTGGGCTGTGTAATGCACCAGCGACCTTCCAGAGGTGCATGGTTGCAATTTTTCATGATATGATCGAGGATTCTATGGAGTTTTCATGTATGAATTTTCGGTATTTGGGGATTCCTTCGATCATTGTTTGGAAAATTTGAAAAGGATGTTGAAGAGGTGTGAGGAGACAAATCTTGTCCTAAACTGGGAAAAGTGCCACTTCATGGTGAAGGAGGGCATAGTTCTGGGACACAAGATTTCGCATGCTGGTATGGAGGTCGACCCAGCCAAAGTGGATATCATTTCACGACTTCCACCGCCCACCTCTGTGAGAGCGATATGTAGCTTTCTAGGTCATGCGGGATTCTATAGGAGATTCATCAAGGATTTTTCAAAGATCGCTAGGCCCATGACCCGTTTGTTGGAGAAAGACGCTCCGTTCATATTTGGAGATGATTGCTTGAGAGCCTTTGACCTTCTCAAGCAAAAGTTGATTGAGGCCCCTATTTTAGTTGCACCAGACTGGAGTCTGCCGTTTGAAATTATGTGCGACGCGAGTGATTACGCTATAGGGGTCGTTCTTGGACAAAAGAGAGAAAAGCACTTTCACCCGATCTATTATGCGAGCAAGACTCTTCACGACGCTTAGGAGCATTATACCACGATAGAAAAAGAGCTCTTGGCGGTCGTTTTTGCATTTGACAAATTTAGATCGTACTTGGTGCTTTCGAAAACCGTTGTGTATACTGATCACGTAGCCATCAGATATCTCTTTAGCAAACAGGACGCTAAACCGCGTCTGATCAGGTGGATCTTGTTGCTGCAAGAGTTCGATATTGAAATTCAAGATAAAAAGGGTGCGTTGAATGTAGCGGCTGACCATCTATCTCGATTAGAGCATGGAGACATCGTGGACGCGCGTTGGGATTCCATAAATGACAATTTCCCACATGAGTCTTTGATAGGTGTTGAGATATGCGATGAGTCGCCATGGTTCGCCGACTTTGCGAACTATCTTGCTTGCGGGATCCTGATTAAAGGGTTGACTCGCCAGCAAAAGAGGAAATTCTTTTCGGATGTCAAGCACTACACTTGGGATGACCCTTACTTGTTTCGGGTTGGTGCTGATCAGGTGATTAGGATGTGTGTTTCAGGGAAGGAGGCAACCGATATTCCGCGCCATTGTCACGAGGGACCTACCGGAGGCCACCATGGAGCCAATTTCACCGCCAAGAAGGTGCTGGATTCCGGGTTTTATTGGTCGACTATATTTCGTGATGCGCAAAGTTGGGTTAGAGCGTGCGATGCCTGCTAGAGGGCATCAAACATATCCGCACGTGATGAAATGCCTCAGAACTGGATTCAAGTTTGTGAAGTCTTTGATATCTGGGATATAGACTTCATGGGACCATTTCCCCCCTCACGAGGAAATAAGTACATCCTGGTCGCAGTTGACTATGTATCCAAGTGGGCGGAGGCACAGGCCTTACCCAGCAATGATGCTAGGGTGGTCGTGAGATTCTTACAGAGATTATTTGCCCGGTTTGGTGCTCCGAAAGCGCTTATTAGTGACAGAGGGACGCATTTTTGCAATACTTAGCTCGAGAGAGCTTTGTCCCGTTACTTTGTGCATCACCGTTTATCCACGCCCTATCATCCACAGACAAGCGGGCAGGTGGAAGTCACGAACCGGGGGCTGAAGAGAATCCTTGAACGGTCAGTAGGTGCAAACAGCAAGGATTGGTCGGATAAGCTTGATGAAGCGTTGTGGGCTTTCCGTACGGCTTACAAGACACCTATTGAGACTACTCCCTTTAGGCTTGTTTACGGAAAAGCATGTCATTTACCGGTGGAGTTGGAGCATAAAGCGATGTGGGCTCTTAAAACCGCAAATTTGGACCTAAAAACCGGAGGTGAAGCCCGGTTTCTCCAGATTCATGAATTGGAAGAGTTTCGACAACGCGCTTATGAAAGCTTCGTGTAGTACAAGGAGCGCACGAAGAGATTGCACGATAAACGCTTGAAGGATCACAAAGAATTCCAAGCGGGCGATCTTGTTCTTCTTTACAACTCGTGGTTGCGTTTATTTCCCGGGAAGCTTCATTCACGGTGGACAGGACCATACACAGTTAAAGAGGTATTTCTGTATGGGACTGTTGCAATAGAGAACGCGGACGAC
Source organism: Helianthus annuus (assembly GCF_002127325.2). Classification (NCBI taxonomy): domain Eukaryota; kingdom Viridiplantae; phylum Streptophyta; class Magnoliopsida; order Asterales; family Asteraceae; genus Helianthus; species Helianthus annuus. The sequence continues at coordinate 170,871,935 of NC_035436.2, forward strand.
GTTATTTTCAAGGTAAACGGGCATCGCTTGAAATTGTACGTTGTCGGGCCGATAGAGTCGGCGGTGGAGGTCATCGAGCTCCAAACCCTGCACACATCATAAGTGTGGGAGGAGAGAGTCTACGCTACTGACTCGCGGATCAAAAATGTAGCAAGAGCGTCAAAAGCGCTTTATGGGTAGTATCGTCTTTCTTGTGTTTTTCTAGTTTTAGCGTAATTTAGGAGTGTTTGGTAGTTTCCGTTAGTTTGTACAGTTTTTATACGTGCCGAGTGAAGGGTCTACGTGGGAATATTGTTAAAACATGTTGCGGATTGTAAAATGGTGAAAAACGGCGAAATCGGCTGCTGAAACTGCATTCTGCAGTGAACAGACGCATCTGCAGCTGTTGCACGACCGTGCCATGCATCGCACGACCGTGCTTTTGCAGGCTGGCCGGAACGATGAGTCGCACCCCCGGTGCAACTCCAACAACAGCATATAGGGTTTGAAAAATGTCACTATCGCACGCCCGTGCGAGCTGTCGCACGACCGTGCGACTCATCAAGGGCAGTTTGGTCATTTGGCGATATAAATGCCCCCATCTGCAGCCATTCCCCTCATTCGCGAACCCTAACTGCTGCCGACCGTTCCAGAGCGATTTCGCCTCAAATCGCACGATTTCTTCGCACGGTTTCACCCATCTCGTCGCACGGTACGTTCCTTCTTGTAGATTTTCCGTTTCTTCGCTTTCTAGGTTAGATTCATCCGATTCTTCAAGGATTCTCTAGGGTTCTCTTCATAAACAAATCGAAACCCTAGCCCTTGTAAGAATCCTGTATATCGTGAACATCCGGTGGATTTTCTGAGCCCTGTCTGTGTAAAAATTTGTTGATTTTCAGAGAAATCTGACTGTTCAAAAATCAAGGGTCGGGTTCTGCACAAACACTGTCGCACGATCGTTCCTTGGATGGAACGGTCGTGCCGTTACGGCTGTCCATGATATTTGTAGTTGGTCTCAGTAATGCACGGTTGTGCCGTTGGTCGCACGCCGTGCATTTCTGACAAGTTTGGGCCATATCTGCTTGTTCTCGGAGATGCACGACCGTGCATCTCGTCGCACGTCCGTGCCACAGGCCCAGATCAGAAAGACAAAAGCTTCATAATTATGTGTTCTGCTATTTTTGAGTAAAAAATTTCCTGTTCCCTCTATTCTAAAAAATATTCCTCATGCAGATGGATCATCCCTTCTTGCAGTTTGACCCCAATGATGAGCGAGAAGCTCTTCGTATCCCAAGACGTGACGCCTTATGGAGAAGGCGAGGGCAATTTAGCGTCCCCCGGAGGTTGGATTGGGACGTTATGAGGGATCTCAATCAGTTTGAAAGACTTGAAAACATGATCAGTATCCCACTTGCGCGCTTAGTAGCTATCGACCGACCCATCTATCTTGAGCTAACGATAGAGTTTTTCTCCACATATGCCTACGAAAAGCCAATTGCTCATAGAAGGCCAAAATTCCGCTACAAGGAGCGGATAACTTTTAGGTTGGGTGGACGTTGGCACACTTGGTCAGTAGGTCGATTGGGTAGGAGGCTGGGTATCTACACAACTAAAGACATGGATTCTGAGTTCTTCACGGAGCAGTTTACCTTCCCGAGTGATGAAGCACGGGCCGAATTCTGGGCTGAAAATGCTATTGGTGACCCTTACGACCCGAGAATGTCTAAGGCTTCACGGTTGAAAGACCCCTTGGTTCGAGTGATGCATCATGTGTTTAGCAACACCATCTGCAGCCGCATGGACAGTTTGGGGAACTGTCCAACACCGGATTTGATTTTTCTGTACGCGCTGGTTGATGGAGTACACATCAACCTAGTCGCAAGGATGGCTGAATACTTTGTGAAATGCTCAGGTAGGACACCCAACAGTCAGATTTACGGCGGTCAATATGTGACCGAAATTGCTTACAACCTAGGGTTGATGACTGATGAGGTGCTTGAGAGTCTCACTCATGTGACCGATGGTGTTTATGTTGATATTCGGTCATTGAAGGCGATGGGGGTAATTGCTGAGACGGATCATGGGGATAGGTTGAGGGGGCTCAACAACGAGGTCTGGGACCCGTTACCCCCACTCCTAGCAGAGGATGAGGATGTAGAAATGGAGGAACAACATGCAGTTCAGCAGCACCAGCCACAGACACCACCACACCAGCCACTGTATTCACCGCAACACCATGATTACCACCAGCGTCAGGAGTGGCCAGAGTTTTATCAGCAGTTCCAACAGATGCGAGTTACGCAGGAGCAGCATGGAACTTATATTGACCAGATTAGGACTAGTCAGGACCAGATCAGGGCTAGTCAGGATCAGCTCAGGGCCACTCAGGATCAACTTAGGCATAGCCAGGAGAGTTTGTACCAGGGGGTGAGTGCTGGATTTTCATACTTATTCAGGGAGATGCATCATGCATATCCCGACTACTTTCAGCACCCCCCACAGTTCCCACCGTGGAAGCCACCTGGTTATGGTGATGCGGGCCCGTCCTACATAAGAGATGATGATGGTGATGACGAGTAGGAGATGGTGGTGTTGTTCGTTGATGGTTTTTTATTATTTCAGTACTTTATATTTCAGGTGTTCATTTTGCGTAGCATTTCAAACACCCTCGGATTGTATTTTATTTTCAGACACTTTACTTTATGTCTTGTCTTTGTTGGGATTTCTAGTATTTCTATTTATGTATATTATGGTTTTCATGTTTATTCTGTTACTGCTCTGTTTTGGTGTACATGTGACATACTTGCAGATCCGACATATCTTGGACCGGAGCATATGACAGACACAGCTTTAGAAGTCTCGTTTCATCAGATATCATCTTGAGGGGAGTACTATTATCCTTTTTCTCTATATTTCGGTTTTCGCATTGGGGACAATGCGAAGTTCAAGTGTGGGGAGGGGGTTAACTTTGTTAACTTTGTTTGTCCTCTCTAAAAAAAATAATCCGTTTTCTGTATATATTTTAGTAAATAAACCGGTTGGTTGTGTTTTAGAAAGCTTCGGACTTGATAAAAACTCGACAAGCAAAATAAATTTTGAAAAAGAAAACCGGAAAGCGTGACAAACAAAGAAAGACTTGCACGATAGTTTTCACACTTTTACCCATTCTTTCTGTTACGTGAGCATATTTGAGCCTTGATATTGTTGTATATTTGTTCATTTCGGATATAGGAGTGAGCCGGATGTCTTGTGTAATTTAGAACTTGTCACTAGTATGCTTGTTAAGACCATGAACGTGCGGAATTGTGTAGAAGTGTAGAGGCACTTAGATTACCCCTTTGTTGTTAGCCTTGTTCTTTATGTTGTGTTTCCCGTAAAGCCTACGTTACCTTTTAGGATAAACCATGTCGAGCCTTCTCGTTAATTTTGTCTACCCAACATAATCGCCCACTTAGCCAAATTTAGCCTTTTTATGTTTTAAACCCCTTTTGTGTTGAAACTCGGTCAAAATAATCGTTTAACTAGCGTTTGTTTTAGTTTATTGTATAATTAGTTATAAAAAAAACAGAAAATAAAACACCCTAAAATAGGGTGAAGTTGACAAAAATCGAGCAATTTTGAATGCTTAAATGTTAAAATTTCATTGATGAGCTCGATTGCGTAATAGTCGCCTTTTTAAGGCGTTTGTATGTAAAGTTACATTGTTTGTCGCTAGTTAAACGCTAAAACCGAGTTTTAACCATTTCGCCACTATAAATTTCCATTTCCATACCCTTCGCCCAAGCCAAACGTTACAACCCGTAAAGACCTCTTGATTTACACTTTTTTGCATGTTAGTTGGTGGAGACGAGATCTTATGACAAGCTTATGATATTACACATTTCATTGACGAGGCATTGAGTGTTTGCACGTACACATTTTATGTATGGTTCATAAATAAAACTGAGTGTGTGTGAACATTGTGAGTTGTGTGAAGATTAACATGTTGAGTCAATTAAATGTGAAGTCACGGCTTTTTGGTTGTCGCTATATATTTGCATATGCTTGTTGGGTTTGAGTCTTTTGATGTTGTCTTTCGAAAAACCGGCTAACCGTTTTTATTTGTTTTCAATAGAATAATGTGTAAATTATCGTTCTTGTTTGATTCTATCTTTTATTGCATTTTAGTTTAGCTTGCTTGAGGACAAGCAAGGTTCAAGTGTGGGGAGATTTGATATTCGCTAATTTACACATATTTTAGTACCCCATTTTATCCCCATTTTATGCGTTTTCGGCCGTAAAATCGTCATTCGGATACTTAATTATGTATACTTTTGTTTACAGGCCTAAAACAACATACCGGACAAGATGATAGTGAAAACGAGGACTTTCCGGACAAAACGACGAAGCTGCGAACATTCTGTTAGAAAACTGACCTGGGCAAGAGGAACGGTCGTGCGGTCTGAGGAACGACCGTGCATCTCCAAATATCAAGACCATCCCGGTGATGAACAACCAGTGCAACACGGCGTGCAAGGCAATCCCGGTGACGCACGGTCGTGCCATACATTGCACCCTGTGCGGATCCGACGTTCAAGGAAATCCCAGTGATGAACGACCAGTGCATCAGTCCGTGCAACAAGATCCCGGAAACGCATGGTCATGCGATATGAAGAAGGGTCGTGCGAGACCGAAGACCAGTCAACTCTGCTGATGTCATGAACAGTAACTCCAATAATACAAAAAGTGAACGGCCGTGCGATCGGTGCACGACCGTGCGACATCGAAAATATATAAAAAACGAACAGAAACATTTTGTTCGTAACTCTGACATTTTGGGAGCGATTCTGGCGATTTTCAGGCCCCGGAGGCTTCTGCTGTCACCCGGATTCAAGCCACATTGTGCCGATAAGCTTTGTTATCTTCCAGATTCTTAATCTTATGCTTGTTTATGGTTTGGTTTTCTAATCTTTCCAGAATTTTGTTAGTCTTTCAAGCATTTAGATTAATATTTATGTATTATTGTAGCCTTTGGGCAAAAACCCAACAATCCTTTGCTTGATTATAGCCATTAGTATGTTAATCCTTGTTTGTAATGACATTTGGAAGTATTTTCTATGTTAATCTTTGATTATTAGTTTGCAACTGTCACACCCCCAAAATCCACACGCGGAGTACCACCGCTTGGAGGCGTGACATGACCAGGATCAAGCCACCAATCATATTGAACATAAGTGTAAATAGTAATTAGTAACGTAAATGTGTCAACCCACAATATGAATGGTGTTCAAATAACATAGTTTAAGTAGCGGAAGCATAGTATAAAATTCAACGTAATTAATAAGTTTTCAACTGTCATAAGTGTTTATCAAAACGTCCATGATCCATGTCCACAACGACTGTGCCTCCCGTGCAAGCTCCATGTATACCTAAGGTCCTGCAAGGCATGTAACAGAGAGTCAACAACTAGTTGAGCGAGTTCACAGTAAGTAAGTTCGTAATAGTATGTTCATGTTGTAACAGGTGGCTCTACTAGGCCGGTAGTATGTTCTATTGGTGGGGGCTTCCCACATGTGTATATACACTAGACTATTTGCAACCATAAGTGTTCTTCTTAACCCGAGAACAGTAGTACGTACGAGGTTTACGTAGGTTTTACGTAAGTGTCCTTCTTATCCCGAGGACAGTGGTACGCGGGGGTTTACGTAGGTTTTACGTAAGTGTCCTTCATAACCCTAGGACAGTAGTAGGTATGAGTTTACGTAGGTTTTACATAAGTGTCCCTCGAACCCTGAGGACAGTGGTAAGCACAAGTATTACGTAGGTTTTACGTAAGGGTCCTTCGCAACCGAGGACGATGGTAGATAGTCTAGTAACACCGTAAATCCAAATAATTCGTCAATCCTTTTTCCTTCAATCCCATTCCCTACCCACCGGGAATCCCATGCCTTGGTAAGGGTGTGAACTCACCTTGGTTTGCTCGGCAGATACACAGCAAAGTTCAGTTAAGCTATATGGTGGTCAACCACGTCCTACCATGGTTACCATACAAGTCAGGTTCGTATTCAAATAGTGCACTTATGTTCTACACGTATTGTACACAAGTAGTGATCATAGCATACACGTATAATCATGGCAGATCAACAATTCATACGTTATATGTTCATCAGTAAGAAATCACGTAACAAACAAAAGCCCAAACATACAGCCCAATTACTTAAGCCCGTAACAGTGTGTAAGCCCAACCGTGTGCACGTGTTCGTGGTCTCGAGTCGAGACCAGAGATCTCGAGTCGAGACTAGGCGGTCTCGAGTTGTTGGCCTTGGTGTTCTCGAGTCGCAACCAAGAAGGTCTCGAGTCATCATGTACTAGTTGAGACTACACGGTCTCGAGTCGCAACCGGACCCGCAACCGTGGTCTCGAGTTGTGCTGCTTGTGTCGGTGTTGTGGTCTCGAGTCGAGACAATGGGGTCTCGACTCGCAATCCGTGTCGAGACTAGCAGATTGTATCTGATTTCCTTGATTGTAGCCCATTATCTCCGTAACAATTGTTAATCAATTTGGCAGTTTCAAATCAGATCAATTAACAGTTTTTATCATGTTTTCAAACGAATCAAAACAGCAATCATAATCATTTAGTAACCCAAATCATGATCTAAGCAATAACAGTCAACCAAATCATTATACGAAACATACAATCGGATCATTAAGCTAGTAGATTCTGGACTAACATGCATCCTAAATCATGCAATATCCGAATACACTTTCATGGAAATCGATTTACATACAAACAGTTCTAGATCATCTTCATACAAATCCGATTCCTATGAACACTTTCAAACGTACATGTGAGCCGATCATTATGGACATCAACATTAACAGTTTACCTCTCTAAATCCTCATGTAAAGCATACATACCACAATATCATGCAACAACAACCAATAATCATAACACTAACCGGTTAGAGGTGAGGACAAGGATGGATATGAACACAAAAGCTTCGAGAGAGGGAGGTGTTGCGGTCGGCTTCACGAGAGAGAGAGAGAGAGCTCCTAGGGTTTGTGTGTGTGAAAAGTGTTTTGCAAGCAATCAGAAACTACACCCCCTAAGGTTCATGTATGCGTACATGGAGTGAGTGGGCCGAACCCTTACTTGGGTTACCCTCATGGTCTCGAGTTCAAGGATGTGTGGGCCGATAAAAGAAGTGTACGGCCCAAAGGGCTTGTGTGACCGGACAAGTGTCGTGCAACCGAGCTTATAGTATTCGTATGCAATTACGTAACACATAGCATAACAAAACATAATATTCCATTACCAATAAACACGTCAACTAGTCACGTATAATCCAAACAAGTTACATCGAAGCACACAAATAGAGGTTTGAAATACGAGTTGTCACATTATCCCCAACTTAAAAGAAATTTCGTCCCGAAATTTGGTACGTACTCACTGAGGAAGCTAGTTAAGTTGCATGGTTTTCCTGGGGTGTCACATCCTCCCCCCGTTGATCTGGAATTTCGTCCCGAAATTCCGTGGTAGCTTCAGTGTCAGTAGTGGTTGTACTGTTTGCGAACAATTGGGGATACTTTTCTTTCATTTGGTCTTCGCGTTCCCAGGTGAACTCTGGGCCACGACGGGAGTTCCAACGAACTCGAACAAGAGGGATTATCGTGTTATTGAGGACCTTAACATCCCGGTCCGTGATTTCATCTGGTTCCTCGACGAATCGCAACTACTCGTCGATAGTGAGTTCCTTCAGAGGAACTATGAGGGTCTCATCTGACAGACACTTCTTCAGATTCGACACGTGAAAGACGTTGTGAACTGCACCGAGTTCTGCTGGTAGGTCCAGTTTGTAGGCCACTTTGCCTATTCTTTCTATGATCTCGAATGGTCCGATATACCGCGGATTGAGTTTGCCTCGTTTGCCGAAACGAACCACACCCTTCCAGGGTGATACTTTGAGTAGCACTCGATCCCCAACTTGGAACTCGAGTGGTTTCCTGCGCTTATCAGCGTAACTTTTCTGACGGTCGCGAGCCGCCGCCATGCATTGCCTTATCTGTGCAATCCGTTCAGTAGCATCAACTACCATTTCTGGACCTGTGATTTGACTATCCCCCACCTCTGCCCAACAAAGAGGTGACCGGCATTTACGTCCGTACAATGCCTCGAATGGAGCGGCTTGGATGCTGGTGTGGTAACTGTTATTGTACGAGAACTCCACTAAAGGGAGATGTTTTTCCCAGCTGTTGCCGAAATCAATAACACATGCCCGAAGCATGTCTTCTAGGGTTTGAATCGTGCGCTCAGACTGCCCATCCGTCTGAGGGTGATATGCTGTGCTCATGTCTAGCTGTGAGCCAAAAGCTTTGTGCATTGCTTGCCATAGTTCTGAAGTGAATCGTGCATCCCGATCCGAAATAATAGAGGTTGGCACTCCGTGCCTCGAAACAACTTCCTTAAGATACACGTCTGCTAGAGTGGAGAACTTGTCCGTTTCCTTAATAGCCAGGAAGTGTGCAGACTTTGTGAGTCGATCCACGATTACCCAAATAGTATCATTCCCATGTTGAGATCTAGGCAGGCCAGTAACAAAATCCATGGAAATTTCTTCCCATTTCCATTGTGGTATCTTGGGTTGCTGAAGTAGGCCTGATGGTTTCTGATATTCCGCCTTAACTCTCGCACAGGTCAAACATTTGCCCACATAAGTTGCAATGTGGGCCTTCATACTAGGCCACCAATACGTCGTCCTGATATCGTGGTAAATCTTATCTGAACCAGGATGTATCGAGTAGCGAGACTTGTGTGCTTCAGCCATCACAAGTTCTCGTAAACCGCCATATTGTGGGACCCAAATACGCCCCGTTACATAATAGGCACCGTCTTCCTTCTGTTCTAATCGCTGCCTTGAGCCACGTAAGGCTTCTGCTCTGACGTTTTCTGGTTTCACTGCTTCTATCTGAGCATCTCATATCTGTGCAGGAAGACTGGATTGAATAGTGAGTTGTAGAGCTCGCACGCGTCTAGGTAGATTGTCTTTTCGACTGAGAGCGTCAGCCACAACGTTGGCTTTGCCTGGATGGTACTTGATGGCACATTCGTAATCGTTCAGTAGTTCAACCCATCGACGTTGACGCATGTTCAATTCCTTCTGCTTAAAGATATGCTCGAGACTCCTGTGATCGGTGTAGATAGTGCACTTGGTACCGTACAGGTAGTGTCGCCACATCTTGAGCGCGAAAACAACAGCTCCCAGCTCTAAATCATGCATCGTGTAGTTCCGTTCGTGAACCTTGAGTTGGCGCGAAGCGTAAGCAATGACCTTGTCGCGCTGCATTAACACACATCCAAGACCCTGAATGGATGCATCACAATAAACCACGAAGTCGTCCATGCCCTCTGGCAATGAGAGGATAGGTGCACTGCAAAGTCTATCCTTTAAGTGCTGAAAAGCGGTTTCCTGAGTATTACCCCAACAGTAGGTGACACCCTTCTGTGTCAGTTGTGTAAGCGGCTGTGCAATCTTTGAGAAGTCTTTAATGAATCGTCTGTAGTAGCCCGCCAAACCCAAAAATTGGCGTATTTCCGTTGGTGTACGCGGTGCAGGCCAGTTCCTGATCGAGTCTACCTTGGATGGATCAACATGAATCCCATCCTTGTTTACCACATGGCCTAGAAAGTGGACTTCACGAAGCCAGAAGTCGCATTTCGAAAACTTGGCGTACAGTTGTTCCTTTCGAAGAAGTTCCAGGATAAGCTGTAAGTGCTGCTCGTGTTCCTCCTGACTCTTGGAGTAGATCAGAATGTCGTCAATGAATACAATCACAAACTTGTCTAGATAGGATTTGCACACCCTGTTCATAAGGTCCATAAAGACTGCAGGCGCGTTCGTTAGCCCAAATGGCGCGTTCGTTCCCCGGCAACGGCGCCAAAATTTGACGTGAAGTCGCGGTCACAATCAAATTTAATCCCAATAACAACTATATAGATAGCGGCAAGTAGGTATCGAACACAGGGAGTTTGTGGAATGTGTGTTATTCGAAGATTTATCTAAGTTACCTAAAATTAAACTAATTGCAGAAGAAATAAGATTCGAGAGTTTATGTGAGTGAATTGGTTTTAGACTAAATTAAACTAAGCAAATTGCAAGAGAAAAGTTTGGTTGTAAGCAAATTAGAGACAAATGACCATCCTAGATTTCCGGTTTGTATCGACATTCATATTATCATTCCACTAGAAAAAACTACATAGACATAGCTCATGTGTGATTACTTGCAGTGATGAAAGGGAACTAAGTACTCAGATTCCTAGAACGTGAGGTTGTTACCGGATGATCAATCAACCCTTACCCAATCCTAATTCTACCCATGATATCTCGATTTCCAACGGCACCAAGAACGTATGGTTTCAAACTAGAAAATCATGAGAATTAACAAGTTACTAACAAACAATCACACACCATAACAAACCAACCATCAAGATTAGGATTGCTATTCTAGAAATTAGGAAATCAAATACAAATTGTCTTAAACAAACCTTCAATCTAGGACAGTCATAAAGTGTTTAGCCACACATGGCTCGAATCAACATCCTAACAAAGATAATATTGTTCATACGGATCAAAGACACAAACTGAATGTTAGAGATTGTCCAAAAACAAGCAAGAACCAGCCAATTCGCCCCTGGAAAGCCCCCAAAACCGACAATGATTGGAATATGTGAAAAGACACCATCAAAACCAACTTAATGTGGCAGTTACACTTTTTCACGCAGCCACCACCGTAAATTACGGCTCCACCGTAATTTACGGTGGACTTGATATGTTTATGGTGACAGGAGACTGATTTACGGTGGCCAATATTTGATTCTCAGGTCCACCGTAAATTACGGTGGAACCGTAATTTACGGTAGTGACCTGAATGTCCTTCTTTGTCTTGTCTTTTGTTCCATGCTCGACCCGTTCATCACCAAAGTCTCCAAAGCTGCATTTAATCCATCTTTTAGCTCCCAAAATGCACCTGAAACATAAGCAACGGTAGTTATCTAATTCAAGATAATTACACAATTAAGTGGAGGATTATTTCATCTTTTAACACGCTTAAGGGTTGTCCAATGGACCACCCGTCAGTCGTCAATGAATACAATCACAAACTTGTCTAGATAGGGTTTGCACACCCTGTTCATAAGGTCCATAAAGACTGCAGGCGCGTTCGTTAGCCCAAATGGCATGACTAGAAACTCGTAGTGGTCGTAGCGAGTTCTGAATGTTGTTTTGGAGACGTCCTCGTCCCGGAATCTCAGCTGATGATAACCTGACCTCAGGTCTATCTTGGAGTAGTAGCTCGACCCTTGCAACTGGTCGAATAAATCACCTATACGTGGTAGAGGGTAACGGTTCTTCACCGTCACCTTGTTCAGTTCACGGTAGTCAATGCACATGCCGAAGGTACCGTCCTTCTTCTTCACAAATAATACTGGAGCTCCCCAAGGCGAAGAGCTTGGACGAATAAAGCCCTTATCCAAGAGCTCTTGTAGTTGCTTTGATAGTTCTTCCAATTCTGTTGGAGCTAGTCGATACGGTGCGCGAGCTATGGGTGCTGCTCCAGGAGATAGCTCGATTTGAAACTCGACCTGGCGATGAGGCGGTAGACTAGGTAAATCTTCAGGGAACACCTGAGGAAAGTCGCGTACAACTGGAATATCTTCTAGTTTCTTTTCTTTTGCTGATGCATCGGTAACAAGTGCCAGAATGGCAGTGTGGCCCTTACACAAACACTTCTGAGCCTTCAGGAAGGAGATGATGCCAACCATGGCACCACTCTTGTTGCCTTGAACTTCGAGAGGTTCCCGACCAGAACGAGGGATACAAACAATCTTCTCTTTGCACAAGATCTCTGCGTGATGTTGGGATAACCAGTCCATACCAATGACGATGTCGAAACTACCCAGAACTATGGGAATAAGATCGATGGAGAAAGTCTGACCAGCGAGGATAAGATTACAACCCTGAACTATGTGCGTGGCCTCTAGACTCTTACCATTAGCTAATTCTACAACGTGCTTGGTGTTTAAGGGAGTTGGTGCACGTTTTAACATTTGGCTAACTTTTAGAGACATATAACTTGTATCCGCATCCGAATCAAACAAAACAGTAACATAAAATTCGTCGAGAAGAAACTTACCCATAACTACGTTGGGATCATTCCTGGCATCACCCTGCCCCAGCACAAATGCACGTCCCCTTGCTTCGTTGCCGTTGTTGTTCCCACCGTTGTTGTTTCCGTTGCCTTGGTTATTGTTGTTTTTCTGGTTTCGGTTTAACTGAGGGCAGTGTATTTTGAAGTGACCTTCAGCGCCACAATGAAAACATCCTTTGTTGCCCTGTTGCTGATTCTGCTGTGCTTGTTGTTGCTGCTGATTCTGATTCACAGGCCGCGGGCTCCTACAATCTTTGGCCTCATGACCCATCTTGAGACACCTCTGGCAACGACCGTTGTTGCACTGGCCACTGTGGTGTCTGTTACAATTGTTGCACCTGGGGTGATTTCCGTGATAAACTCTCTACCCGCGACTACCAGAAGACTGCTGACTGGGACTCTGGTAGTGGTCAGTCTTTTGTTGCTGAACCTGAGACTGAACTGTAGCTGAACCCTTGCTGGAATCCCCCTCCCATTTTCTCTTGTTGTCACTGGGAGTAGCAGGAGTAGCAGAAGTGGTAGTGATTGCAGTAGCGCTGATACGTTTAGGCAGCCTGTCTTGTTCCATCGCCTGATCCGTGAGGCGATGAGCAAGTCGCTGAATACCCTGGATATTATCGAGGTTAGCCGATGTCACGTGGCTCTGGATTTCTGGCGCTAGACCCTTGACTTACAACTCAATGCGCTTGATTGGAGGGTCCACCATGGTTGGACACAAGATGGCCAGTTCGTTTGACCGTTTAATATAGGCTTCGATTTCTGATCCAGTCATTTTCAAATGGTAGAGCTCCACTTCCAACTTGTGGATGTCATCACGCGTGCAGTATTCTAGCTTAATCAGTTCCTTGAAATCGTTCCAAGGGGTGGCGTTAGCAGCTGCCAGCCCTAGAATCTGAACTTGCGCGTTCCACCAAGTCAGCGCAATTCCTTCCAAAGTACCAGTGGCGTACTTCACCCTGCGAGCCTCAGGGCATTCACACATTTCGAACACCGACTCGAGCTTCTCAAACCAATGGAGGAGTCGACTGCTCCTTCAGTGCCACTGAACGTGCTTGGACGACAGTCCATGAAATTCTTGAAAGTGCAAACTGGTTGCGGTGCGTGTTGGCCTATTGTGTACGAACAGGACAAAGTTAAACACAAGAGTTGGTCTAAAAGTGTAGGATCCAAAGATCCTAGTGTGAGTTACGACTGCAGGGTATACCTCCTGCCTGTGCGGCTGCAAGTGCCGCAGCAACTTGTTCATTAATGAGAGCCGTCAACTGGGCTTGAGTCATGTTAACACGTCCAGACATGATCTTCATAGTAAAGGTAATATAAGTGAGAGAGGTTCGCGAAAAAGATGCGATAACAGAAGAGAGTAAGCACACAAGTATTCTCAAACAATAGTGTTATGTGTATCTAAGCATACTACGAGCAAAGTTCTAGGTAATCTAGCAAGTAGGCAATATAACATGTACCATATTACCTAGAATGTTGAGTCTTGCACGTGGAGCGAGGCGTCGTTGTGGATCGTTGAGCACTGTTCTGGTTATAGTCTGGTTTTAATAAAAACGTTTTTCCCTTATTAAAACCAAGTTCTCTATAACCAATGGCTCTGATACCAATCTGTCACACCCCCAAAATCCACATGCGGAGTACCACCGCTTGGAGGCGTGACATGACTAGGATCAAGCCACCAATCATATTGAACATAAGTGTAAATAGTAATTAGTAACGTAAATGTGTCAACCCACAATATGAATGGTGTTCAAATAACATAGTTTAAGTAGCGGAAGCATAGTATAAAATTCAACGTAATTAATAAGTTTTCAACTGTCATAAGTGTTTATCAAAACGTCCATGATCCATGTCCACAACGACTGTGCCTCCCGTGCAAGCTCCATGTATACCTAAGGTCCTGCAAGGCATGTAACAGAGATTCAACAACTAGTTGAGCGAGTTCACAGTAAGTAAGTTCGTAATAGTATGTTCATGTTGTAACAGGTGGCTCTACTAGGCCGGCAGTATGTTCTATTGGTGGGGGCTTCCCACATGTGTATATACACTAGACTATTTGCAACCATAAGTGTTCTTCTTAACCCGAGAACAGTAGTACGTACGAGGTTTACTTAGGTTTTACGTAAGTGTCCTTCTTATCCCGAGGACAGTGGTACGCGGGGGTTTACGTAGGTTTTACGTAAGTGTCCTTCATAACCCTAGGACAGTAGTAGGTATGAATTTACGTAGGTTTTACGTAAGTGTCCCTCGAACCCTGAGGACAGTGGTAAGCACAAGTATTACGTAGGTTTTACGTAAGGGTCCTTCGCAACCGAGGACGATGGTAGATAGTCTAGTAACACCGTAAATCCAAATAATTCGTCAATCCTTTTTCCTTCAATCCCATTCCCTACCCACCGGGAATCCCATGCCTTGGTAAGGGTGTGAACTCACTTTGGTTTGCTCGGCAGATACACAACAAAATTCAATTAAGCTATATGGTGGTCAACCACGTCCTACCATGGTTACCATACAAGTCAGGTTCGTATTCAAATAGTGCACTTATGTTCTACACGTATTGTACACAAGTAGTGATCATAGCTTACACGTATAATCATGGCAGATCAACAATTCATACGTTATATGTTCATCAGTAAGAAATCACGTAACAAACAAAAGCCCAAACATACAGCCCAATTACTTAAGCCCGTAACAGTGTGTAAGCCCAACCGTGTGCACGTGTTCGTGGTCTCGAGTCGAGACCAGAGATCTCGAGTCGGGACTAGGCGGTCTCGAGTTGTTGGCCTTGGTGTTCTCGAGTCGCAACCAAGAAGGTCTCGAGTCATCATGTACTAGTCGAGACTACACGGTCTCGAGTCGCAACCGGACCCGCAACCGTGGTCTCGAGTTGTGCTGCTTGTGTCGGTGTTGTGGTCTCGAGTCGAGACAGTGGGGTCTCGACTCGCAATCCGTGTCGAGACTAGCAGATTGTAAATGATTTCCTTGATTGTAGCCCATTATCTCCGTAACAATTGTTAATCAATTTGGCAGTTTCAAATCAGATCAATTAACAGTTTTTATCATGTTTTCAAACGAATCAAAACAGCAATCATAATCATTTAGTAACCCAAATCATGATCTAAGCAATAACAATCAACCAAATCATTATACGAAACATACAATCGGATCATCAAGCTAGTAGATTCTAGACTAACATGCATCCTAAATCATGCACTATCCGAATACACTTTCATGGAAATCGATTTATACGCAAACAGTTCTAGATCATCTTCATGCAAATCCGATTCCTATGAACACTTTCAAATGTACATGTGAGCCGATCATTATGGACATCAACATTAACAGTTTACCTCTCTAAATCCTTATGTAAAGCATACATACCACAATATCATGCAACAACAATCAATAATCATAACACTAACCGGTTAGAGGTGAGGAGAAGGATGGATATGAACACAAAAGCTTCGAGAGAGGGAGCTGTTGCCGTCGGCTTCACGAGAGAGAGAGAGAGAGAGAGAGAGAGCTCCTAGGGTTTGTGTGTGTGAAAAGTGTTTTGCAAGCAATCAGAAACTACACCCCCTAAGGTTCATGTATGCATACATGGAGTGAGTGGGCCGAACCCTTACTTGGGTTGCCCTCATGGTCTCGAGTTCAAGGATGTGTGGGCCGATAAAAGAAGTGTACGACCCAAAGGGCTTGTGTGACCGGAAAAGTGTCGTGCAACCAAGCTTATAGTATTCGTATGCAATTACGTAACACATAGCATAACAAAACATAATATTCCATTACCAACAAACACGTCAACTAGTCACGTATAATCCAAACAAGTTACATCGAAGCACACAAATAGAGGTTTGAAATACGAGTTGTCACAACAACCTTGTTATTGATATTGATTTCTTGATTATAAGTAATTGTGTTGGATGATTGGTACTTGGTTAGTTGAGATAGTTGAAAAATGAAGCTTAATTAATCATGTATTAGCAAACTTTAAACTTGGTTAACTAGTTTAGCTTGGTTAAAATGTGGGCACCATGATACTAGAAATGGTTAGTGGTTTAATAAAATGTAATTATTGTTAATCAAGAAAGCTTTCCGTCACGTAAGGACCTTAACGGGATAAATGGTGTTGTTATGAATTCTTGCCATGATTTGTTAGCTTAGTTAGTAGTTTAGGCCAAAATTGCTATCTTGGTGAATTTATGTGCAAGATTTGTAAAATGAACTCGGTTGTGATTTAATCTAGTTTATGCTTGTCTCGGTGGTTGCATTGTGTTTATCGGTGTCGCTTTCCTTGTTTAAGTGAGGTTAGAAAACTCCTAACGGATGACTAACTTATTTTTAAGAGATTTTCATAGACATTTATCAATTGCATGTTAAAGAACAATTTTAGGTGGTTAAAGTGTGTTTATCGTTTTAACTTTCCGAATGATTGTCATGTTAGGATACCCGAAAGGGATACTAACTGTCTTAAAATGGAAAATTGACCGAATGCTTCTAGTGCCAAAACCGACTTAGTTGACATGCTTTGGTTGTGTATTAAGCAAGGCTATTTATCTATTTTAGTATTTGAAATCTACTATGTTTTATAAGTATTTGTTTATGCTTACTTTAGTTTATTAAAAATCAAACAACTTATGTTTTACCGGTAATTTAGTGACAAAGTTCTAGTATTATTTCTCCGCCCATTTCCGTGGATCGATACTTGGTTCTTACCGATACTTTACTACATATATGACGGGGTACACTTGCCTCTTTCGTGTGTGTTTTGATGTAAAAGTAATAATCACTTTTATAAATTTAAAACCAAATCGTGTGTAATTCCATTGTAAAAATATGTGTAGTCGCGCACACGTCAGTTAACCTGTTATGTAATGATTAGAAGTAGCAACATGAATATGTGTTGGGTTTAGATGTTACTATGAGCTATGTGACAATGTTTATTATCTGTTCTAGTATGTGATTTGATTGTATGCCGAAACTGATCACTGTAATAACCATACTAGGACTTGAATGACTAAGTGTGAACAAGTAACTAATCTTACCGAGCAAATCAAAGGTGAGTTCACTGCTCTTTTTCCAAGCATGCATCTCGGGGAGGGATATCGGGTAATGTTCCGGGGAGGAATGTCAGGTTAATGGGATGTTTGTTATTACTCATTTCTATCATATAAGACCCCTTACATCTACTGACAGTTGCCGGGGAGGCAACGAGGTTATTAGTTGATAACGCTATTAGGTTTGGCACCCTCACACCGTACCGGGGAGGACGGGCATGAACTAATTATCTTAAAGCATGACCAACGTTTTGATAGAGACATTAGGGTTGGGCAAATACATCTTGTAGCCATTGCGGTAATCGAGTTAATAACAACATCAAATCAAATCAAATCATCGAAACTGTGCAGCGTTTTAATCTGGTAACTGGTATCTAAACACGTTAACAAAACTTTGAACTCACCAGCGTTGTCTAACACACTTGTCTGCATGCTTGCAGGTCTATAGGTTGATATCATTTGGAACTTGCTGTCTGGAAGGCTGGTGTGGTCATGGGTCAAGATTCATGAAATCGCCCCACCAGTCTAATGGTTTACTTAGGCGTGGTTTATTAAACACTTAACAAATGAGTTATGCTTCCACTGTGTACAATGAATTATATGTAACATTTTGTAATACTTTATGATTATGAATGAAAGTTTATGTAAATGTATTTATGAGTTCAATGTGATTGGTGGTGAGTTCCGAATATGTGAATACGACCATGACACTCAGCTCTAGATTGCAAGGTTCGTCTCTCGTTTACTCATTGTAGTGCATAACTAGTGAACACTTACATATGATATTGCATGTGATTGCACGTTTAGCACAACAGTATGGATTTATGTGTTACTTGCATGTGTTAAGTGGTTGATAAAGCGGTGTTACCTTAGACATTCGCGACTCATGTTTTGAGATGTTCTTTGTTTGTTTGCTATACGAGTTTGAGGAACCATTTAACATGAGTTAGGAGGAACTGAGATGAGCATGCAAATCGCAATATTATTGTGGGTGCACACATAATAATAAAGTGGGGTGCATGCGAGTCCCGGTGAGGCTTAACAAGTGTAAAAGGGGTTATGTTTCGTTATTTGATCGATTTGAAACACAACAGTCTATAAGAGTCGTAGCAGTGATCGTCTCATACTTGAACGTGATCTTTTCACTTCTTTCCGAACCCTTGAGAATCTTGATGCTATCGAGTATTACCTGAATACCCATCTGAAGGCCTAGCGAACTGTGTAGAATGTTAGGTGCTAGTACGAACGTCCCTGAGTTGGATGTCACAGCGTCGAATGATTGGTTGATTGATGGAGAGGGTGAAACCCGAGCTTTAGAGTGGTTAATTATCTTGTTTTATGTGTATTTGATGTGTCTATTTGCTTGGAATGAAGTAACTATGAGATTTTGGTGATTTGTAGGTAAAACACGTAAATCGGTGCATTTACGATGGTTAAAGATGAAGTTGTGAGCTTTGGATGGGATGTTGCAGCTCGAGGATGAATATTGAAGTTTGCTCGGGTGATATGAAGGCTCACGAGTGAAAGGAGTATGAAAGAACAAAGTCCAGGGACCATTCGGTACTTAATTGGAAGTTACTTTGTGTCTAAATGTGCAAGAGATGAGATTCTACAAAGTATAGAGGCCGTTTGGTAATTAATTGGAAGTTAATCATAGTTGAAATATTGAAGACATAAGTGATATTGAAGTTTGAGGGGTCTCCGGGTCATTAAACGAAAGTTATATGATGGGTAAATGTTAAGAAGATGATGGGAGTTTAGTTGGGGGACCAATCTTGCCATTCTATGAAAGTTGCACAATTGTTGGAGAAAAGTGTTGCAATTCACGTTCTTACCCATGGTTTGTAAACCATGGGTCATGGTTCAGGAGTGTATAGTTATAAAACCAACAGCAAGTCTATACCGTGACCCCCACTTCAGACTGTGACTCCCTGTTCAGTATCCCTGTTAGTGCAGCAAAGGTAAACTGTGACCCACGGTTCTGAACTGTGGGTGAAGCTGGGCAATAGGGGAGCGCGAATTGGGCTTATTTTAGGGGGTTTTATAAGATAAAATCCCTAGTTTCTCATTATCATTCATTCACAATCGATCCTAGGCTTCAAGATACTCAAGATTCAAGGTTTCTTCCATCCAATTCCATCAAGATTCTCAATTTCATCACCGAATCAACCATGATTTCTTCATCAATTCAAGCTTTTGAAGATTCTTCGTGCGAGATGAGCGGCTAAACTTTTTGTGGTTTCCTCCGGATGGAGGGTTTGTGTAATTAGGTACTTTTATGTGTTTTTAATCATTGTAACTTGGTGATCTAAGCATTCGATGCTTTTCACAATGGATTTAATTGACTGATTGTAACTGGTTGCATTTATTTAAACCTTGATTTCTAAGCATTCAGTTCCCGAGAGTTCTAGTAATTGGGATATATTTGACATGGGATTAGGGTTTGTAATTGTAATTGATAATCATTCGATAACCTCCCGTTATGTATTGACCGGAGTACTTAGTCGTTGGTTATCACAATTGGTTAATTAGGTTAAACATTTATGTCTATGTGAATGTTTTGATTAAACACATAATTGAAGCTAATTGCAAAACCTGAAATCTGGAGGAACCATCTTTTCTCCCATTGAATTAAATCACATTTTTTACTCGTAATTTAGTTTTTTTTTTACATAATCAAACAACCCGATTTCTCAATTCAGTAACAGTTAATCAATACTTAGCATAAAAACGCTTTCCAGAGTCCTCCCTTGGTTCGATACCCTGCTTATTCTATACTAATAGTTTAAATAGGTTTTTGCATGTCCATTACGACAGACATCAAAATGGCGCCGTTGCCGGGGAGGCGTGCGCAAAGTGCTTAGTGTTAAGTTCTAGTTAGTTAAAAAAAATCCAAAAATAGTGTCTTTTTAGTTTGTTCTGTTTTGTTCGGATTTACGCGAGGTTTTCTTGTTTTTGTTTGTGCAGGTGATCTAGTAAGTGTATGCATCATACTCGAAATTCCGGGAAGTCATCACCATTAGTGTTTGACCCAGAGATCGAAAGAACAGTAAAGCATACAAAGCGAGTACTACATCGTGAGAACAAGATCCTACAATCACCTATACCAACATTTAAAACAATGGAGAACTTAGCAACACCGGAGAAACAACCCGCAACTTCACAACCACAACAATTCTCACCAACACCTACCCAACCTTCACCAAACACTACCATACAAGTTCCACCACAACAACCGCAATCTACACAACCTACCTCTACATCTCCAGTACCATCATTCTCAACCTTTTTCCCAAACTTTGATAACAATCAACCAACTTCCACCCAAACAACATCTCTTCAACACCCAACTACAAACTAGACTGTTAATTTACAGCAGTCGTCTCCTTACGTTAGAATCATTCCTGATGACACTCCATCACTGATTCAAACTCAAGCACCTAATGCAACATCAATTCCGCCAGCCACTCGACCGGTTATTTCACAGCAAAGTCAGCCAATGCCAAATCTTTATAGATCAACCATCTATGATCAAGGAAATAACTCAGGTGATTTTGATGATGGCTATGAGGAATATGATAACTACATGGGTCAAAACGAGAGACAAGTGGTCAACACGGGTAGCTATGAGAGGCAAACAGTCGGATTGGGTACGGCCGAGAGAGTCAATCAAGGGAACGTAGGGTATCAACAATATGTGCAACCAACGCCTATACAACAGATGCCACAACAATATCATCAACCTGACCCACTCAATCAGCAGCCTGCTCCGAGAAGGCCGGTAGTGGACATTCCATTACCACCGCCGGCACCTCAGATGCAGGGTCAGGCAAGACCGCTACCACGAAACTTACACCGACCAGTGATTTTATCGGAAGGAATTCCACGTCGAAATAATCAAGGTCCAGTTCGAGGTATAGAGAGCCACTTCAGGCCTGCTATAGTTAACAACCCATCACCGGTTGTGATCCCGCAATTACAAGGAGGGCGGTCATTCGAAGTACGAACGCAATCAATATCCAGTCTGCCTAAGTTTCATGGTCACGCACATGAAGAACCATATCTACACATTGCTGCATATGATGCACGTTGCAACACAATCAGCAGCCAAGGTTTCTCAGTTGATGATGTGAAATTGGTACTTTTCCAATTCACACTTGAAGACAAAGCGCAGCAGTGGTTTCATTCGCTACCGTCAGCTTCGATATTCACCTGGGGCGAAATGCAGCAGCAATTTTTAGATGAGTTCTATACTCATTTGCGTACTAACAATGCAAGGAAAGATATTCGAGCGTTTCGACAACAGCCCGGTGAGTTATTTCACGAAGCGTTCAATCGTTTCAAAATGATGCTCAAGAACTGTCCACATCATGAGATATATTTATAATGGTACTTTTGGAATGAATTACGAAGAAGATGATTGGGAATATTTGGAAAGAAACGCAAGGGCGTCAAAACGCAAGGCTCAATCCTCTAGAAGTGTACGACATTCGACAGTGAGAGCAGTAGAGAATCCACCGGAGGTAAATGGCCAGTTTCCATTGTGTGGACATTGTGGAGATCTAGGGCATATAGCGGATCAATGCCCAGGCATAATTGGTGAAAATGAAGAGGTGAACTATGTGCAAGGTGGGGGTGGTGGAAGAAATTTCAACATGCAATCCAACACATATCACCCGGGCCTTAGAAATCACCCGAATTTTAGCTATGGGAATGCGAATAATCAGCAAAATCCGGGATTTCAAGGCAACAATCAGTCTGGTGGTCAAAGAAACTTCAATCAGAACAGATTTCAGGGCAACCTTCAAGGTGGCTACCAAAATGATCAAAGAGGACAAGCTGGGTCGTCTAACACTTCGGGAGGTAATGATATGATGGAGATGTTGAAATCAATTCAGCTTGACTTACAGAATCAAAGACTTGAATTGAAAAATCTTGTTCAGAAGGAGGAGATGCGAGATAAAGCTGTTCAGTCACTAAATACACAAATGGCTCAACTTGCAACCGATGTGAAGGAGCTGAAGCAGAATAGTGGGAAATTACCAAGTGATACAACACCAAATCCCGCTCATCAAAAGAAGGGCAGTCCAGTCAGTCAGGTAAGTACTTTACGTAGTGGTAGGAATTATCACAAGGTCGACACTCCACCACAGCCCATGGATGGTGTGGTGGAGGATTTAGGTGAAAATGGTGAGAGTGACGATGAGTCGGAGCCGAACATTGTTAAAAGTAATGGTAAAAACACCCGACCTACAACTTCTGAACCAATCAAGGCTAAGGAAGGGGAATCTATTCTACCTCCCTTTCCTGAAGCCTTGAAGGATCCGGGTAACACGAAAATAATCAATAAAAGGGGACCTCAACCAGAGGAAATCTTAGAGGTATTTAAACAAGTAAAAATCAACTTACCCTTAATTGATGCCATTAAACAGGTTCCGGCTTATGCTAAGTATCTAAAGGATTTGTGCACTCAAAAACGGCAGCACAAAGTCCCTAAAAAAGTGGATCTCACTGATGCAGTTAGTGCCGTATTGAATGGGGTCCTTCCACCTAAGCTACGAGATCCCGGAACGCCTTTAATTTCTATACAAGTTGGCGATTTTAAAATGAGTAGGGCGTTATTGGATCTCGGAGCTAGCGTGAGTATCCTTCCGGGAAGCTTGTACGACCAATATGATTTTGGTCCACTGCGTCGTGCCGACACAACTGTTGTGTTGGCAGATTTGACCCCTAAGCTTCCTCGAGGGATACTTCGCGATGTGATAGTTAAGGTGGAAGAGTTCTTTTTCCCTGTTGATTTTTTGGTGCTTGACTATGTCTCTGCTGATAAAAACAATCAACCAAATGTTATCTTGGACCGACCTTTCTTAGCCACTGCACATGCTCAGATCGATTGTCGCACCGGCACAGTCGACATGACATTCGGCAATAGAAAGGTCCGATTAAATGTGTTTTCTAACATTACTGACATATTTCAAAGTGATGAATGTTTCATGGCAGATATTATAGATGGATGCGATCCTCATGTCGAGGATGAGGTGCCTGAGTGTTGTTTGTTTTGTGACAGGGTAGAAGAAAATCACATGTGTGATTTGGAAGAGGAAGTTCGGAAGTTGGAAGCACAAGCGGTGCAAGAGAGAAGGCCTCCATGGTCTCATCAAGTGGAGAGCCTTCCAGCTGAGATTTCTTCAGGGTTGAAACCGTTACTAATCAGCCCACCAAAAGTAGAGTTGAAAGAGCTGCCCGCGCATCTAAAGTATGCATTCTTAGGAGAGGATCAGACTCTCCCGGTAATTATTGCAGCTAATTTGGAGAAAGAACAAGAAGAAGCATTACTGAAGGTGCTGAAGACCCAGCGAGCTGCGATCGGGTGGACTCTCGCTGATTTGAAAGGTATAAGTCCTTCTGTTTGTATGCATAAAATTATTACTGATGCAGATGCGAAGCCTGCACGGGATACACAAAGGAGGCTTAATCCTAACATGCGAAGCCTGCACGGGATACCTATGGGCATTGAAGGAGATCCTACTAAATTTGACCCAGGTCCCTTGCAGGACCTCTAAACGCTGAACAAGGGCAAGACCCTTACCAAACCGTTCCCTTAACCCCCGACCAGGTAGCCAACATACCTCCATATAGACCGTGGAGATATGAATGGTGAAAATCTTTTATTTTATATAGACAGTAAAATAATGCCAAGACACCACGGACAAACGACAAGGAAAGATCACCTTCAACATAAGCAACTAGTTATTAAAGTCATTAATACAAAACCAAATAAAAAGTGCAAAAGATTAAAAATAAAAAGTATTATACTAAACACTTGTCTTCACCAAGTGATGTAAGAGACTTAGGCAAACATGGCCTTGATTGTCAAGAACTCTTACGATCAATCTTGGATCCCGAGACGACTCACACACTCTATGATGGACAATGGATGATGGTGGTGGATGATGGTGTTATGGTGGTGGTGGGTGGTGGATGAAGTGTGAGAGAGGTGGTGTGCCAAGGGATGAGTTGCAATGAAACCAAGCACTCCTATTTATAGGCTGAACAGAAGGCTGGGCACGGCCCCGTGTCTGTCTGACACTCTCTCTCTTCATTAATTGTAATTCACAATTACAATTAATGCGCCTGCTGTACTTTCGCAACGCCCCCGTGTCCGCTGGACACGGCCCCGTGGTGGGCAATAGAAGCTTCTATAGGTTTGTCTTTTCTGCTGTTTCTTGGGCACGGCCCCGTGCTGGCTGAGCACGGGGCGTGTTCAGTCTTCTGTCTTCTCTATTTTGCTTGGGAGGATGCTGTTGAGGGGTCGGGCAATCCACTTGTGTTCCTTTTCTTGTATTTATGTTAGATTTAGCTGTCTTTTTGCTTCTTTTGTGAATTTGAGCTCATTTAATCCTGAAAATACAAAAGGAAGACAAAAGCACTCTTTTTCCAACATTAGTACTTAAAAAGGGTTAGTTTTATGCCTTATTTGATGTATTTTATATGTTGCATTTTACACACATCAATTGACGTAGTAAAAATTGGAAGGACACATACCTTTGGCTGAGTTCTACCATATTCAGACAGCTCTGTTTGAGACGTTGCATGGTCAGCAACGCTAATCTCCTTGTTGGATTAAGGTGGGTGACGACCTAATCACAGATCCAGGATTTGTACTCGAACCACTTGGAAAGATTGTTTAGATCGGAAATCGTGAGGCGACAACGCGTGGTCGCCAGGAAATCTGATAACTTAGGAAACACTGGGAGTTCGTTGTAGGCGAACGCGTCATGATCGAAAGTTTCACCCTGGGAGGGTGCGGTATGCTATGGGAAATGTGGCAAGCTTAATCTACAATACGTAGGACATTTGGAATTCTGGGAAGAATCGGTGTCATGGCACACAAACTCAAGTTACCTGATGAATTGGGTAACGTTCACGATGACATTTATGCCTCGAATCTAAAGGAGTGTTTTTCCGACGGAAAACTAGTGATAACCTTATTAGAACCTAAGGCTAATGACAAGCTACAGTTGTCGTGGAACCTATTGATAGCATGGATCAGGACGTCAAGACTCGTTAGCATAGTTGAATTCCAATCGTGAGAGTTCGTTGGAACTCAAGACGTGGACCGGAGTTAACATGGGAACGTAATGATCGGAGTAAGCTCTAGTATCCTCAGTTATTCAAACGGTTGCGTCAACTTCTGATATCACTGGCGAATTTCGGGACGAAATTCCCTTTCAAGTTGGGGATAATGTGGCACCCGAGGAAAATCCACAGTCATCCTAATCTAACACTTTGCCGCTTTGTGTTACTTTCGGTTTACTTATCAAATTTTCGGGACAAAAATCCTTTCAAGTTGGGGATAATGTGACATCCCGTATATTTTTCATGTTAGTGTCGTTAACCATTCTGCTAAATTATTATTCTTTACACACAGTTTGTTATATATATATATATATATATATATATATATATATATATATATATATATACGTGACATGTAAATTGGTATCGGTCATGTATAGTTATTTCACATACTCATGAACATTTGACCTACGTGTGCGAGCAAGGGCAATGTACCCGGTAACCGATCTAGTCGCGAAGAACTCATGTTACTAAACTTCTACCCAAGTTGTAACATTCTAATTAGTGAGGGACCTTAGTGCAAATAATCAAATAATGTTATTATATAAAAAAAACCCAACCCGCCTCCCACATCCCCTCGTCATCCCTTCCATCCAAAACCCTAATTTCCACTCAACTATTTACGGCGATCTCACCCTCCTCATTTCCGGTCAAACCACCGTCGCCGACTATTGGTAAGGCTCATCTCTCTTGTTTCTAAACTGTTAAACTAACAACCCTGTCGCGAGTTACTCGTCACGGTTACGGGTCGAATTGTGAAGTCACGTTTACGAGTTAACCAACTCACGCGATCTACATGTTTGACGTTACGTAGTACCACGCCTAGATGGATATGATATGCGAACTTGATTAATGTGTAAATCTGTGATTAATGCTTATGTGCCGTGATTTAATGATTATACGAAACTGTTGGTAGATGTATGTGTATGTCGATAGTATATATATGTATATCTGCGTATAAGATGAATGATTTGTGGAAACTAACTATTATGATCCATATAGTGCACAAGATTATTCATGCATGAACCATTGATAATCTAGTGAGTATACAATTCATACAAATTGATTCAAATCTTGATGTCCTCATTATGGTGTGTTCGTAATATGTCATATGAGAGTGTATGGGGAATCACGCAGGTAGTGGTAGGGTTATATAAATTAATCTTATTCATGCGATGGTATTTTAGAAAATTGTGTGTGCATGATGATCACAGATCTATTGGATGATTATTAATGCTGAGTATTCGATGATTGTTAATAAATGATGATAATAATGATAGTTTAGGGAAACAGTTTTATTATTTCGAATGATATGATCAAATGAGTTTGGTAAATCCTTGTGATAATCGGCTGATTAGGAGCGTTCATAGTGGCTTGATTAATAATGTGATGTAATGATGTTAACCTGAGGATGGCATGGTGAATGGTGTTATGAATCTATGCTAGTGTGCTAATAATGATGAACTGATAGTAGGGTTCATGAGAATTTCCAAGTTGCTGTAACAGTTGATCGTGTGAAGGGAGGGGGTGGTTACTAAAAATTATGAAAGGGGGTTGACTTGGTCAACCACAAATTTGGATTGCACATGTATGCTCTGATCGCACATCCCTAGGTTGTTAAATAGGCTGCATATGGGACAGTGGGCCGCACAGTCCTCTGGACTCATTAAGTATTTGGGCCACACAGTAGTTGGGCCACACATACACACTCCACTATTGGGCCATAGGCTGTGAGTTTGGGCTAGGTAAAATGTCGAGTCGCACAATTTAAACGAGTCGCACAAGCGGACTCAGTCGCACAAGTGGGCTCAATCGCACAAGCTAGACGTTGGGCCTCACGCACAACTGGACCGCACATCATAATATGCATATTTTGAATGTTAACCTGTTATGTAATGATTAGAAGTAGCAACATGAATATGTGTTGGGTTTAGATGTTACTATGAGCTATGTGACAATGTTTATTATTTGTTCTAGTATGTGATTTGATTGTATGCCAAAACTGATCACAGTGATAACCATACTAGGACTTGAATGACTAAGTGTGAACAAGTAACTAATCTTACCGAGCAAATCAAAGGTGAGTTCACTGCTCTTTTTCCAAGCATGCATCCCGGGGAGGGATATCGGGTAACGTTCCGGGGAGGGATGTCAGGTTAATAGGATGTTTGTTATTACTCATTTCTATCATATAAGACCCCTTACATCTATCGACAGTTGCCGGGGAGGCAACGAGGTTATTAGTTGATAGCGCTATTAGGTTTGGCGCCCTCACACCATACCGGGGAGGACGGGCGTGAACTAATTATCTTAAAGCATGACCAATGTTTTGATAGAGACATTGGGGTTGGGCAAATACATCTTATAGCCATTGCGGTAATCGAGTTAATAACAACATCAAATCAAATCATCGAAACTGTGCAACTTTTTAATCTGGTAACTGGTATCTAAACACGTTAACAAAACTTTGAACTCACCAGCGTTGTTTGACACACTTGTCTGCATGCTTGCAGATCTATAGGTTGATATCATTTGGAACTTGCTGTCTGGAAGGCTGGAGTGGTCATGGGTCGAGATTCATGGAATCGCAACACCAGTCTAATGGTTTACTTACACGTGGTTTATTAAACACTTAACAAATGAGTTATGCTTCCACTGTGTACAATGCATTATATGTAACGTTTTGTAATACTTTATGATTATGAATGAAAGTTTATGTAAATGTATTTATTAGTTCAATGTGATTGGTGGCTAAGATTCTGGTACGTCACATGCCCCGCGGTGTTTCCGCAAGTGGTATTTTGGGGGTGTGACAGTTTGGAGGTTTGATGACAGGAACTTTTGGGAATTTGAGGAGTTTGTTTGGTGGTTTTGGAAGGTGTGGTTTTGCGTTGACTTACTTTTCTGGTAGGCTGTCTTCTTTTCGGTTTAGAAGTACCCTGCTCTTTTTTTCCTTCAAAACTTTCTTCTCCTCCTCAAACCTTTTAGATCCTTTCATGTTTGCCTTTAATGCAGCAAATGCATTTTGAGTCTCATCAACCTTTTTGGAACCATCTGGTCTTGGGATTTCTACCACAAGTTTGGACATTCGATCTGGTGGCATGTATAAACCATCTTCTTTTCCCTTCTTCCCTTTAGTTTTCTCCCACTTTTTGACATCATCAGGATTTTCAACAAAGATGATTGAAGGAGGAGCAGTGCCAGTAGTTTGAAGCAGATGAGCTTTAATGGCTTTGATATCTGCTTGAGTATCTTTGTACCTAGCTTCCATGACATTTCTGACCATTTGAAGTTGAACTTCATGCTTTTGATCTACGTATTGTCTTTATTTATGAAACAGAGGTTGAAACAGATGCCATAGCTCACCAGCAGATGGATCAGATGTTGCGGATGGTGCAGCAGTGGGTGTAGCCTTTTGAGCTTGTAACAACTGTTGCACCATAGTTTTGATTTCTCCAACAGATGTGTCAAGTTTATCAACCCTCTCCATCAATTCTTTGTACTTTAAACCATCACCCAAGTTAATGGGATCATCTGATTTCCCACCAGTAGTGGTTGTATCACTGGTTGACTTAGGAAAAGTTTCCCAAAAATCATCCACTGATGCCCCTTGTTCTCGGTACTGTGGACTTCTTTCTTCAGCAGAGCTTACCATTTTAAGGTAACCAGCGTATAATGGAGACACACCAGTGGACACTATGGTTCCCAAAGAAGAAATTTCCTTCAAGGGAATCTCACTAATGAAACTACTGTCCAGGTGTAAACCAGTGCGTTCAACAACAGTAGTAGCTGCTCCACTTGAAATACTGACAGGAATTACTTGTAATTCCTGCAGTGTAGCTTTCTCAACTGTTGGTGGGTTAACAGAGATAGAGACACCAGACTCAGTCACTTGTTGTGGTATATTCTCATTGACAAGTGATTGAGAAGAACCGATTTTTATCTGAGCTATATCAAGTGCATCCAACAGAGGTATCATTGATTATGGTGTCCCTGTTGATACAACCTGATCCTTTTGAGAGGATGTATGAGGAGTTTTAGGCTCAGGTTGAGATCTTTCTTCCATCTGCTGTGACGAAGTAGCAGCAGTGGTTTCAGGTGACTTTTGTGTTGTCACAGGTGTTACCTCTGGGATCTTGTCTTCCAGAGTCACCTTTTTGGTAGGTTTGGAGGGCTTTTGGATAGTTTTCTTTTTGGTCTTTTTGGTGATTTTTTGTGTGGGTTTCACAGATGTGGTTGTGCTTCTGTGATCACCAGGAGCAGCGGGCTCAACAACAGGGGCCTGAGGAGCAGTTGTTACTGCTAAATTCTGCTCAGGTACCTCTGTTTGGTTTTTTAAAGGTTTTGACAGCCTTGTGAATGTTTCAGAAGTTAGACTGTTTATTTGAATAGGATTTCCTTGGATAAGCACATGTGCATTATCCTTTGAAAATTTCTTTTGAAGATAAAAACTTAAAAACCTTGGAAACAATAAAAATGATTTTTTATTAACATTCTTAACCATATCATTGAAAATTTCCCGAGAGTAGTTAAAATTTTGTTTAGCCATGATAGCATAGCCCAGGTATTGAATTTTCAATGGTATTTCATTAAAAGCTGTGGTTTTATTTGACACACACATCAGGAGGGTATGGAATAAAAACCTCGGAGCAGGAGGAAAACTGCCCTTTTCTAAAGTATCCTTTTTCATTTCTTCTTCATACCCTCTCTCAGAGAAATCAGTTTGGTACTCTGTTTTTGGGAAAGAGCTTTTACCTATAAGATCATTGATTTCAAAAACCTCTGAAATGGTTTGAGGTGTGATGACCACTGGAATTCCCCTTATTGATGAAGTAATAGCTAAGGTCTTTTTGTCCTTAGTTTCAAGCTTTGCATTTTTCTAGAACTCTCGTTGGGTATCCATGTAGATGGTTTTATTGCAAGTCAACAAAATTTTATACTTTGAAGATGAAAGTGCATCAATCACGGAATGAAAACCTGTGTTTTTTCTTGTTTTTGCAAGTGTACTCACGTAGTTATGACAGATTTTGAATGGCAGATCCATGATAAATCAAAGGTAGTTAAGAACGAAGGAAGAAGATGAGTGATTTGAGAGAATTTGATGAAAACTGCTTTTGAAAGGAATTTTGAATTCGACTTGAAAGTCAAAACCCTGTTTGGGGTTTTGATCAGGGTTTTATAGGTGGAAAACTGAATGCTGACGTGGCAGCGGATACAAAAGATCTGACGGCTAAGTACTGTCCACGTGAGAACCTCTGATGAATAATGGATGACAGTTGTTAGGAAACCACTGATGAATCAATATCAGTAGTTTACAGTGCTGAAAATGAAAACAGTAACTGACTATAACTATTAGTGGATAGACTATCAGTGAATTAAAACACTGACCTTTAACAACAGTCACTTTATAAACAGTGGTTCAAGCATGTTCCTTCTCCCAAAAAATAATATTTTAACCCATCAGTCGTTTCAATCCCCTTCAACCTCCACAAAACACTATTTTAACCCAACACTTGTTTTAAACCACCATTTTAACCAAACAGCGGTTTCAACCACAATTTTCTCAACAGTAGTTCCAAACATCTATTTTCATCCATCTGTTGAACAAAGTTAACAGATGTACCAACCACTGTTTTATTTTCAAATATCTGTTCCCAATAACAGAGCTTTGATCATTTAAACATACCTTTGCCAATATTACAGTGCTGAAAATGAAAACAGTAGCTGACTGTAACTATCAGTGGATTAAAACACTGAGCTTTAACTACGGTCATTATATAAACAGTAATTCAAGAATCTTCCTTCTCCAAAAAAAACAATATTTTAACCCATCAGTTATTTCAAACCCCTTCAACCTCCACAAAACACTATTTTAGCACAACAGTGGTTTTAAACCACTATTTTAACAAAACAGCGATTTCAACCACAGTTTTCTCAACAGTAGTTACAAACATCTGTTGACCAAAGTCAACAGATGTATCAACCACTGTTTTATTTTCAAACATCTGTTCCCAATAACAGAGCTTTGATTATTTAAACATACCTTTGCCAATATTACAAGCTTTTACACTCTCAAACTAAATATTTCTTTACTTAACTTAAATAACAAAGATGGTTAATAATTTTAACAGAACTAATTATATAAAAACTACAACTGTCAAACAACATACAAAGTTCATCCATCTGTTGACCCAAGTCAACAGATGTATCAACCACTGTTTTATTTTGAAACATCTGTTCGCAATAAAAGAGCTTTGATCATTTAAACAGACCTTTGCCAATATTACAAGCTTTTACACTCTTAAACATCAATATTCATTCAATAAAATTTTAACGCAGCAAATAACAGAGCTTTGATTAATAATTTTAACATAACTAATTATATATAAAATACAATTGTCAAAACAGCAAATAGCATTCAATAATATACAGGATCCTAATTCCTAATCAATTGGTGAAACAGTAGTCTCGATAAGTAAAGCTCCTTTCGGACCATTGAAGTTGTCAACATGTTGGAGGTATTTCAGAAGTTCGTTGCTGAGATCAACTTCAATCATATCCCCCCAGATGCTTGTTATCAGCCATTTGTTGTCTTCAATTATGTTAGTCCTTCGGCGCCTATCTACATAATCAACTACACGAGGATTATTGAAAACAAACACCTTCATCCAGCCTTCTTCTTCATATATGAGCAAATCAGCAGTTAGCTCAGCAGACTTTCCAATAACAATCATATGCAGCCTCTTTGCGATGGTTAAAAAATGCCCTTGGCAAGGATTGACTACAATACGCTCGGGAAAATGAAGCATTCTGAAAGTCTCACTTAGAACATCAAAAGCAACGATGTTCCTCTCACCTAATGGATACCAATAATTTGAAACCATAAAATATATGGTTTTATCAGCATAAACTCCTGTAGACCATGAATAACCACTTGAACCATAATTGTTTACGCTACCGAAATTTATTGTTCTCCATGACTCACGACGTCATGAGTAAACACGAGCAGCAGTTACATTACGATAACATCTGATGTTTAGCACTTTCAGATCATTAAACTGATCAAAATAAATTCCACCAGTATCAGAGTTTCGATGTTGATTGTAATTGAAGTAGTCATCACACAAAACCTTATAGCGCCTGGTAGTTGGATTCCAAAGAATCAACTGACAGCCACTATCTTGATTGCAAACTAACAACAAACCATTAAAACACGATAGAATACGTAAGTTGCTAGGGTGGATATTGTTAGGAGAACTTAAGGTTTTGCTTCTAACAACATCCAAAGTACCAGCAACTACGTCGTCAATGACAATTGACGTGTCTTTAAAGGATAGTAGTTTCTTTTGTACTGAATCTCCTCTTCGGAGAGCATGCATCATCTGAAATGCATGACTTGACAATTCGCTATAAAAATTCTTGGAAAGACATTAATATCTTCTGTAGAGAGCCTTGTGAAAATCTCGTCAACAAACTTTTGAAGATGATTGAGTAGATGGATGAAAACGGTAATGATCAAAACCACTGCCCAATGTATTTTATATACCCAATGAAGGCGGTTATGACTAAAGAATATGATGCGACAGTCGTTAGGCTTTTAATGCATTTACATGGGAAAAATATAAAATTAAACACGTTATTATAATTAAAATAACCTATTCATTTACCTATAAGACGCCTTTAACATAAGAAAGAAGTGATTGAGTGACGTGCATTAATTGCAAAGTACATATCCCGAGGCATTTTGAATTTGAAATTACCGGCAATTTCAAAACCACTGCTATGGTATATGTTTACCAAAGGAAACATCTGCTAAGTTGTACTTTCTTAGCTATGGGCAGTAGTTTACACTCTTGAATGTGGGCCAGACCTTTGACATTTAAATATAGAGCAGTAGTTTGAAATTAAATGTATTTTAACTCACATAAAAAATCTCAGAAGAATAAAAATTGACACATCAGCAATCATCATTTAGTCATAACTCAGATAAAAAATCTATTCATTTGGAATACAAAGATATTGCGAACATCTGTTTAAGCCTCTCCTGTTTCCAACAGTAGCAAGTGAATCAGATGTTGGCAACAACAGATGATAGCAATTGACAACAGTAGCAAGTCAAACAGCCGTTAGATCAGCAGATGATGATTTAGAGCAGATGTTCTCTATACACTAACAGAAATTGATACAATGTCAACATAATCTAATTAAACTCAGAAACAATTTCACTTATACATCAAAAGTACCAATCTGCAATAATCAGATGATAATAAAAATTAGATAATAATACTAGTTCAGCTTAAAATTACAACTAAACTTTAAAATCTAACAACACCACCAAGAAATTTACGAACCTAACAGCAAAAATTTAGTGCTTTTAGTTTTAAACTCCATCAATGTATATCTTCGACAATCGCCATGAACTCCACAGAAGTACTCAATGCATCAACATCAGGTTTCTAGAAACCTGATCTCTCGTGAACAGATCAAGATGCAGCAGTAGCAGATCCTTTCTTGCGTTTAGTAAGAACTACTGCGGGTTCTACATCATCATCATCTGCCCAAAATCATATACATAATCATCATTTAAATGAACATTATTAATAATCTTTCTTTGTGTTTAATTTAACTTTACGCTTCTTTTAATACATACCTATAATAACCCGCAGCTGATTGTATGAATTTAAAACAACTGGGATTAGACTAAACTAAACTTTAAAATCTAACAACACCACCAAGAAATTTACGAACCTAACAACAAAAATTTAGTGCTTTTAGTTTTAAACTCCATCAATGTATATCTTCGACAATCGCCATGAACTCCACAGAAGTACTCAATGCATCAACATCAGGTTTCTAGAAACCTGATCTCTCGTGAACAGATCAAGATGCAGCAGTACCAGATCCTTTCTTGCGTTTAGTAAGAACTACTGCGGGTTCTACATCATCATCATCTGCCCAAAATCATATACATAATCATCATTTAAATGAACATTATTAATAATCTTTATTTGTGTTTAATTTAACTTTACGCTTCTTTTAATACAAACCTATAATAACCCGCAGCAGATTGTATGAATTTAAAACAACTGGGATTAGACTGAAATATAAACCGAAAATTAGAGTATATCACTTGAAAATTAAGAATTCAAAAATTTAAAACTAGAGTAGCAAAAAACACATACTTTACACGAAGTTGAAATAATGACACTGCAAACAACTGTAGAACAATCATCGTCGTCATCATCTGCAGGAAAGACCATTACTCTAGTAAGATAAAATGTTATCTTACAATAGTAGCAGATCCTTTCTTGCGTTTAGTAGGAACTACTGCGGGTTCTACATCATCATCATCTGCCCAAAATCATATACATAATCATCATTTAAATGAACATTATTAATAATCTTTCTTTGTGTTTAATTTAACTTTATGCTTCTTTGAATACAAACCTATAATAACCCGCAGCAGATTATATGAATTTCAAACAACCGGGATTAGACTGAAATATAAACCGAGAATTAGAGTATATCACTTCAAATTTAAGAATTCAAAATTTCAAAACTGGAGTAGCAAAAAACACATACTTTACACGATGTTGAAACAATGACACTGGAAACAACTGTAGAACAATCATCATCATCATCAACTGCAGCAGATCATTCACAATCGTCATTTAGTCATAACTCAGATAACAAAACTTTAGTAAAAATAAAAAAGAAAAACAAACATAATCATATATATCACATTACCATGATCAAGGAAAACCACATATCCCCAAAAAATTTTCTGAAAGTGGGACGGAGAGAGCTTCAGTTTTCTGTTATCCTTTATGAACAAATGCCGAGTATTGAGAAGAAGGGGTTTGAGGGAGAGATACATTAGAAATGTGGTTTGAAAATACAAAAGTAGAGAAGACGTTTATATAAGAAGATAATTGACAGAAGTGAGTGAGTGACATGCATTAATTGAAAATTACATATCCCCATGCATTTTGAATTTCAAATTACCCGCATTTTCAAAACAGCTGCTGCTAGGTATACATTTACCAAAGGAAGCATCTGCTACTTTCTTATAGAAGAGCAGTGGTTTGTCCTTTGGAATGTGGGCCAGACCATTTGAATACACAAGACAGTGGTCTAAAATCAAATTAAAGTGATTTATATATTAGGCTTTATGATGTAATAATGAGATAAGAAAAGTCTTGTTGGACACCCTCTCCTGCTGACACATCAGCTTTTCTTATGTCACTTGGATTTCTCCTTTTATAGAAAGTATAGATAATATCCAAACTGTAGCAATTACATTTTAACAAATCTAACAACCGTCATCGAAGCTGTAACAAAATCTAAACACTGATACACTAAACACTGTTACACAAGAACCACCGCTTCAATTCGTTTGAAATTTCAAATTACCCTCCCATTTTAATGAGCATCAGTCGTTTGAAATTTCAATGAACATCAGCGGTTTCATAATTGAATGTTTAAGAGCAGCGCTGTTACTGAGTAGTGGTTTTCCTTTGGTTGATCAGGCCTTAGGTACATACACCAATGCAAGCATCTGAATAAACAATAAACAATCTATACAAATCAAAGACAAAATCAAAAGCTACAAACATATCAAACAAATTTCATAAAATCATTTTATAACCTTGATCACATTTGGAAGTTTGGCCAACGAACTCAAGACTTCAACACCAAATAACAAATCCAGCAAGATTTACCTAAAGAACATTTAGCATCCAAACTTTCAGTTCATGATAAAAAAAATCAAAAAATCTCATAATTTTAAACTACCGTTCGTCTGCATAATATTCAAATCGATACAAACCATGATGAACATCAGCGATTCATAATTGAATGTGGGCCAGACCTTTGAAATTAAAAATTGGGACAGTGGTTTGG
The DNA here is from genome assembly GCF_002127325.2 of Helianthus annuus. NCBI lineage: Eukaryota > Viridiplantae > Streptophyta > Magnoliopsida > Asterales > Asteraceae > Helianthus > Helianthus annuus. The sequence goes on from NC_035436.2 coordinate 170,908,195, forward strand.
ATGGCAGATCTTTGAATTATGATGTCACTATGCTTCCTCTATCGCTGCCACCTCATTGTTGGATGACATAAGAAAAGCATTGTTGGACATGCTCTCTAGCTGACACATCAGCTTCTCTTATGTAATCCGTTGTAGATACTGAACCACTGCTATAACTGAGCAGTGGTTTTCCTTTGGTTGATCAGGCCTTAGTTACATAAGTGCTTCCTCTTTAACAGCTTTCATACACCAATGCAAGCATCTGAATAAACAATAAACAATCTATACAAATCAAAGACAAAATCAAAAGCTACAAACATATCAAACAAATTTCATAAAATCATTTTATAACCTTGATCACATTCAGAAGCTTGTCCAATGAACTCAAGACTTCAACACCAAATAACAAATCCAGCAAGATCTACCTGAAGAACATTTAGCATCTAAACTTTCAGTTCATGATAAAAAGAAAAAAATCAAAAAATATCATAATCAAAAGCTATAAACATATCAATCAAATTTCATAGAATCATGATTTATTTTAAACACACACAGACATTACCTCTTCATCAATAAAGTTGAGATCCATTTTATAACCTTGATCACATTCGGAAGCTTGGCCAACGAACTCAAGACTTCAACACCAAATAACAAATCCAGCAAGATCTACCTGAAGAACATTTAGCATATAAACCTTCAGTTTATGATAAAAAGAAAAAATCAAAAAATATATATTTTTAAACTACCATTCAAATCGATGATAAATGCAACGCCTCTATCGTCTTCATCCTCTTCTCTGTATCTACAGTTTTAGAAATAGAGAGTTGAGAGAGAGTAGACAGAGAGATTGAAATGGGTTTTTGAAATTATGATCGACTTTGGATTTGGGTTTGAATTTATATTTGAGAGAGAGAAGAATTGAAGCTCTGATGACATTAAATGCAAATTACATATCCCTATGAAGTTTTAAATTTCAAATTACCCTCCCATTTTAATGAGCATCAGTCGTTTGAAATTTCAATGAACATCAGCGGTTTCATAATTAAATGTGGGCCAGACCTTTGAAATTAAAAGTTGGGGCAGTGGTTTGGATGGCAGATCTTTGAAATTATGATGTCACTGTGCTTCCTCTATCCCTGCCACCTCATCGCGGATGACATAAGAAAAGCCTTGTTCGACATGCTCTCTAGCTGACACATCAGCTTCTCTTATGTAATCCTCTGTAGATACTGAACCACTGCTGTAACTGAGCAATGGTTTTCCTTTGGTTGATCAGGCCTTAGGTACATAAGTGCTTCCTCTTTAACAGCTTTCATACACCAATGCAAGCATCTGAATAAACAATAAACAATCTATACAAATCAAAGACAAAATCAAAAACTACAAACTTATCAAACAAATTTCATAAAATCATTTTATAACCTTGATCACATTCGGAAGCTTGGCCAACGAACTCAAGACTTCAACACCAATAACAAATCCAGCAAGATCTACCTGAAGAACATTTAGCATCCAAACTTTCAGTTCATGATAAAAATAAAAAAAAATCAAAAAATATCATAATCAAAAGCTACAAACATATCAATAAAATTTCATAGAATCATGATTTATTTTAAACACACACAGACATTACCTCTTCATCAATAAAGTTGAGATCCATTTTATAACCTTGATCACATTCAGAAGCTCGGCCAACGAACTCAAGACTTCAACACCAAATAACAAATGCAGCAAGATCTACCTGAAGAACATTTAGCATACAAACCTTCAGTTTGTGATAAAAAGAAAAAATCAAAAAATATCTATTTTTAAATTACCATTCAAATCGATGATAAATGCAACGCCTCTGTCGTCTTCATCCTCTTCTATGTATCTACAGTTTTAGAAATAGAGAGTTGAGAGAGAGTAGACAAAGAGATTGAAATGGGTTTTTGAAATTATGATCGACTTTGGATTTGGGTTTGAATTTAAATTTGAGAGAGAGAAGAATTGAAGCTCTTATGACATTAAATGCAAATTACATATCCCTATGAAGTTTTAAATTTCAAATTACCCTCCCATTTTAATGAGCATCAGTCGTCTGAAATTTCAATGAACATTAGTGATGAAACAATGGTTAACCGGGCAGGGTTAACACACTTGTCTCGTCAAGAAGGGTTAATCCCTTCCTCTCGAGGATCGCTGGCTGGATCGCCTGCCTCTTGATCTCCTGCACAAGGAAACAAATGGTGACTCGTAACAAGGAGGATGAGGTGGGGGGTGCTCCTTGTTACCACTCTCCGGCGTGAGAATCAGTAGTCTGCTTGGGAAGCAAAGTATGATAGTAGTAGTAGTGAGAAAGTTGTCAAGAGATACCTCAAACCTGGTTTGGGGTTGGTATTTATAGCCGAGGAGTGAAGGAGGAGGTGGATGGACAGACTGACGGCATGCTGCACCTTTGCAGGTGTGTCAGGCATGTCGGTTGTGGAGGTGATGCCACGTCAGTCTGTCGCTTACGTAGACCTGACAGGCGGCTGCCATTGGTGCTACTTGCTCTGTGGTGTCAGTCCCACTTGCTGAGTGTACAGGATGCGGTGCGGGCCGCATCGCTGTTTGCAGTAACTGTAGACGTTCCGGCTTCTCACTCTTTGATCAAGAAATACGCGAGATGCGGTGCCAAGCCTCATTGTCGTCCGTGGCGACTGTTGCTGTTATCCAGCTCCCTTGTATTGATAGAAGTGTTCACTGGTTGCGGTGCTAGGCCGCATCGCTGTGGACGCTTCCGTCTTCATACACCAGATGCGGTGCCATGCCGCATCACTATACCGCTCATATTCCAGGTAAGTCCTCCTCCATCAATAGGCAGATTGGATTCAACCACTGTGTCGGTGCGTCCCCACATGGACACAGGTAGGTTGTTAGCTAGCGGGGGTTTTGATAAGGGTAATGGTCACTTGCGGTCGATGCTGACGCGAGATCTGGGACCATACCCCTTCAAGTCCCCCCAGTCTAGTGTTGCTGCCATATGCAAGTTGCATGTGGGAGGAGTACTGGACTATGGTGTCTAGAAGGTAATTTGGAGTCTGGAGAAGATCCTAGGCCATGTAGATGGTCTTTGCTCTTTGTAAATCAAGCTGGAGATCTGGAAGGGTCTTGTGATGCCTCTTCCGTACCGGTGAGAATGTTTCGTCTGATGCGAAATTATCAGCCACGGGTTGGGTGCCACCTGTTGGTGTGTCGAACCAACCTTGAGATCTTGCTAGGGATGTTCACAAACTTCGAACCAACCTCTGAGACGGTGGTTGAAGATGTGCACAAACTTCGAACCAACCTTTGAGGTGGTGAATGAAGAAGAGAGTGGTCTTCCGCAATAATTTGACATCTAATGATGATCCCTTTTGTGGGGTGTTCATGTTCTTCCAATTAGCTCTCTAGTAACCGTACGTCCGTTGTGGTTACCTCTGTAACGCCCTGCGTATTCGTACTTCCCATTTATAGCTTGTCTTGCTCGTGTTTCTAATTTTGGAAGCTTTGTATCATTGTACTCGTTCCTTCTTGTAATCGCTGTGAACTCGAGACTTTGATCATGAACGAAAACTTGCATTTTCTTGATACATGCTATACATACTTCATTATACGATTAATCGTGAAATCACTTGATACTTCTTTGTGATGCTTACAAACATATGTTGAACTTATAAATACGTGACGTATATGCTTTATACTGTGCATACATATCGATTTGAAACTTAAACGTACTCAATCTACACTTATGTAACTTTTGGAACATGTTACATATGCTTAAAATACCTAAATAAGTCCCAAAACCCGTAACATACAACATTGGAACATGTTACAAATCAAGAAAATACAAACAAAAAAAAATGTGTTTCTGGCCAGGCTTTACGGACCGCAAAGCCTTCCCCTTACGGTCCGTAAGGGGGTCTGGCGGGCAGAATATTTGAAATGTTCGCGGATTAGCATGAAATCCCAAGAATTCTTCTCCTCCAATGGCCTCTAATCCACCTCCAACCTCCTCCAATCAACCCTAACTCTTTCCCCTATAAATACCCATCCTCTCCAACCATTTTTACACTTTCACAACATCAAAATCTCTCTCAAACACTCTCAAGTTCTTGCAAACTTCAGAAATTCGGACAGATTCATACACCTTCACAAAAGTGAGCATAACTTGCTCATTTCTTAACGAAATCACTTGATTCTTTTTCCTACTTGCTTGGATAATCATGGGGTTCGATTCCTAGACTTCTCCTTGGAGAAATTAGACTTGGAAATGCCTCGAAATAGTCCATAAACTTTCTGTTTGTTTTTATGTTCATCAAAAACTTGTTTAAACCTGTGCAACTTGTGTCTAACACATCTCATGCCTATGTCCTAATGCTTACAACTTATCCCATGGTTGGTTAAGCTTAAAAACAAGGTTGAGACATTTAAAATCAGAGGATTAAACCTCATAAACTTGGTGTTTTGTCTAGGGTTTCAACCCACAAATCATGTCAAACATAGCCTTTGATACATGAGTGATTATGGAACAACTTGGGTTGTCCCAAACATACAATCCTCACGTGATTTGATGATTTCTCTATAGTTAGGTTGTTTATGTCATTATGCTAATCCTAGTTCGTGACCCTCCTTGATTCTTTTTACATCAAGTGAAGTGGTGAACATTCAAGGGGTTCCTAAATGGAAGCATGTTCTTCCTACCCCATACATGACATCTATGATAACACGAGATCCTAATCTTCTACCTCCTACTTGAATTATTGGACTAAATAATATGTAGTACTTAACCTAGATATATATATACACTCATTCGAACCTTTGATGTTGAACTTGTGTTTATACGTTAAAGTAGTAGAACATCACCTAAAACCTAAACCTTGTTGTGATTCTTATGGGTGTTCAACTCATGAAAACATTATCATAATCCTTGTGGTTACCAAGTGTCATACAAGTGTTAAGTGTTGAAGATAATTATTTTCACATGCTATTCACATATCTTAATTTTATGTTGTTTTAAATACCGAATCTCGACTCTAAGCCTACTTGAACTTTAACCCTACACATTCAATCTTCTAACCTCATCAACTCGTCAATAATTGGATAATTGGAAGGCATACGCAAACTTTGTGAGTATACTCGTATTCCCCCTTTTTACTTTTATCACTTTTGGGGTGTAACATGTTTATCTATCAACAAACTTACACATGAACATTTTGCTTAAACACATGAACATTCCTATAACATGCTTGTATACGTGATGGCTTGATGCTTTAAACTTGGATTAATCTTATGTGTCGAATTTATCATTAACTTCGTACGAGCCAAACCGTGACATATGTAGCGCTATAGGATTAACGACCCGCCTCTTTATCTTCGGTAATGTCATGAGCATATTGCGTTTCCTTGGTTTGATATGTTAGACACATACCATATTTAAATGTTTATCTTGAATCACATGCTTGCTATGAGGAATTGTTTAAAACTTATCTCTTGCTATGTATGTATCAAACTTGTATACTCACCTTTGCTTTTGCATTGAATTGTATTTTTAAACATGTTACAGGTTGATAATGACGATGCTATGAAAAGAAGTAGCGTTGATGCCTAGATACACATATAGACGTTTAGGTTTAATATGTTGTATCAATTTTGCTTATGTTGTTATGTATTACTTTTGGAACTTGTTGTCATTTGAGTTTATGTAATGTTGACTATTTGAAGTTATGAAATGAAATTGGTATTATTTAAATATTGTCACAAATAGCGTTATGATGTCTCTAGCAATCTTCACACTTCGTCTCATCCCGATGTTTCCGCCATTGGTTGGGGTGTGACAACCTCGTTGCTTGACATTGTTGGCCACGGTTGGGTGAACAATGTTTGATACTTGCGTCATTGTTGGCCGTGTTTGGTCGAACAATGTGAATCTGGATAACGGTTAAATAAACATGGTCATAGGCATGGTAATGCCCACCATTGTTTATTCTATCCGTATTACAAGTAGGGTAACAAAGTCATAAGCAGACTTGTTACCGCTGTTCGGCCGCTTGTTGTTCGACGAGATCTCTTATGAGCATTGGGGATCTCGTCCGCATCTCTTCCTTAGCCACTTTCCTTCACGCTCCAATACCGAGGAGTCTTCCTTGAAGTAGCTTCGTTCATCTATGTGATGACTTAGTTGTGGCTCTTCCGTAGCAACCATTTGTGGAGCTATGGGTGTGTCCGCAGCGACTCATGAGTGTCTGCGGTTTTGTCACCCCATACTCGCTTGAAACGGGTGTGTTGCTTGGATGTGGCTCTTGAAGGATCAGGAGTCAGGATTGCTGATGTGCGTGCGCGTACATTCCCCTCCTTCTTTTTGTTGAAGAAGTTGTTTATGCACCCTCTGTGGTTGTGAACCGGACAGGAGGGATTTAAAGCTTGAAGAGAATGAAGGCAATGCGGTTTACCTGTTTCTGAGATGCGGTTCAGTCCAAAGAACAACGTTGGTTCTGAGTATCTGACACACCTGTACGGGCTCGTGTGTGTCATCTCCGCATATTCCACGTGTGCTCGTGGGTATGTGCGGACATATTTATACCCCCTTAACCATGGAAAGATATAATTTTTTGGCTATATTATGGGGTATGTAAAAAAACGACATGCGGTATGGGTTATGGTGCGGTATACCAGAGAAACCGCATGCCGCTTGTGTTTGGATAATGTTGTCGCTTTTTGTTGTATACGTGGCTGAGCGCACGTGTGAGTTGGTGGAAGTTGGTGAGATTTTCTGGCATGTGCTGAAATGAAAGGACATTTGCACTGCCCGAGGTCACTAAATGCACTGTAGCAGGAGTGTAAACGTCTCCTATGTCAGGCGCGTGTGTGGCCACGCGCGCGTGATAACCGTCAGCGGAAGCGTTGCTTGACACGTGGTGCCGCATAATTCGCTCTTTTGGACGTGATGATTCAGTTTCCATGCTGCATTTATTGCAATGAGTATATAAGGAGAAACCGTTCATGGTTTCCCCTCACTTGTTCAAAATTTCAAAATTTTTCCGGTGAGAGAAACAATTCCTTTGTCTTCTCCGAAAAGATTTCCTGAAATTCCAGTGAGGGTATTTTGAGTTTTGCAACTCACGTTCTTCTTCCTATATCTCTGATGGCTGAACCATCAAATGTACACAATGTGGAGGGTGATAACCCTGAGCAGCCACTGGCAGGGGCTGAAGAAGATGAAGATGATGATGGTGGTGCCGTCGGTGGTGGTCTGCCGGTATTGAAGTGGTCGAAGGGTGGTTTTAAAACCCTGATGACCACTATACATATGGCCGACGAGTGGAAAGCCACTTACCCACAAGAGGGTGACACTGGTGCCGATGCTCCGGCCGGCTATATCACTCTGTGGGCTGATTTTTTTCACCGAGGGCAACCTTCGATTGCCGGTGACGGTGTTCGTTGCTGAGGTGTTAGAATACTATCATCTCCATATTTCCCAACTAAGTCCATTTGGGATGTTCCGGATTAGGAACTTTGAGTACACCTTTCGTGCCCATGGGTTGGACGTTACCGTTGAGAATTTCCGGCGGTTTTACCAGTTAACGGTGAACACCGGATGTTTTTCCTTTAATCAACGACATGGGAGTTTGAAGTTGATGACACCTCCCAAGGGTGTCACAAAGTGGAAGACGAAGTTTTTTTACGTCAAAGCCTGTGCGGTCTACGCCCATATGACTTTTCGGAACGTAAATATAGGTGTTACTGGGGAAGATATTCCTGTTTCCACTGCGAAGAATGTGGATTGGTTCTCTAGGCTGCGGCCTATTGGACTCAAGAAATTAGACAACAATCAACTGTGGGTGTTGCGAATGATGCTCAGTAGGCCGGATAGGAAGGCAAGGCCCGTTCTGCGGGAAAAGAGTGGTGGTAAGCCTGTTACTCTTGATTGTTTTCCTTGCTTTGTTATCCTTTTAATAATGTGTATGTATTTTATCAGAGGATGCGGTCGGCCTGTGGAGGATGTTTGAGCCCGATTTTGAGGGCAAAGTTGAGCTGATTCCGTGTGATGTACGGGAAGGTTTTAATTTAGAGATTGTTGGCAACTTCCGCGTTCCCACACGTGATGTGATGAACGCACCCGTGCCAGAAGGCGAAGGTATTTTCTAAGTTGCTCTTGTTTTCAAGGTTCACCCTTGTAATCTGTTTGCTTGATTGCTTAAATGCAGGCACCCTTGGGGATTTAGGGAAGTTTGAAGTTAAAACTGGCCCTAAAAAGCATGTGGAGAGGAAACAAGTGAAGAAAACCGTGCGGGGTCGCGGTAAGGAGAAAACTGAGGGTTCTACTGCCCCTCCGTTGGTGTCTCAAGCCGCGGGTACCTATCGTTCTTGTTACCGCAGATATACCGATTACGTGGTAGTATCTGACACCCTTGAGGGTTTGGGTGTTCTAGGTAGTGGTGCGGCTGTGGGTGGGACTGCTGCGGGTTCCACCGTTGTCGGTGAAAATAGGAAACCGAAGCAAACAGTTGCTGGTGGTGGTGAATTGAAACGTCGGAAACTGCAGTGAAAAAGGGCTGCTCCGACACAAAAGAAACCTGCGGTCACTGCTGGTAAGTGTAACCTTTGCAAGTGTTTTTGTATGCACAACTTGTTTTCTAATAGTTGGTGTTTTCTTTGTATTGCAGAATCACAAGATGCAGGATTTTCTATTTTTGACGCTCATTCGTCTCCCCCGCATACCACGACTGCGGATGCGGGTGTTACGAAGGGGCCTGCGGCACCCTTTGTTAAGGTGGTGCCTAATCCGACTGGGGCGGAGAAGGCTGCGGAGAAGACCGCGTCCCAGATTTTTGACACCGTAGATTCTTCCAACAACTTGATCTTTCCAAGTGATACTGAAGGTTTGGATCTACGGTTCTCTAATGCTGGAAGACAAAAATCTGGGACTGAAACGCAGAAGTCCCCTACTGCTGAGAAGGTTTCTGGTTCCGCATTTGGGGGTGCGGGTTATGAAGGGCCTTCGATTCAGCCTGGAGAGTCTGAGTTGGAGTATTATTACCGCACCTACACCCCGGATCGGAGTACGAGTTATCATCGACCCCCCTGGACTGTTATGCAGGGGGATGATATTTCTAATGATCCTTCTGCGTGCAAGGAGATTCTGGGTGGTCTGGGCACCCCATTTGAAACTAATCGTGCCTGTTCCGCACCCCGTGAACTGCGCATCAACCAACTTTCCACCATGCTAGTGGGAAGTTCCATAGTGGCGAATGCCATTCTGGAAGATTAGAAGGTGCTAGGCCGCAGGGAGGAGGAAGCTGCTCGCTTGCGAGCCGAAGCGGAAGAGTTGGTGAAGGCTGCTCATGCGGGTGCGGAGCAGCTTGAAAGGGATAGGGCTGCTTTTGAGAAGCAGAAATAGACCGCAGAGTGGGCTGCAACTGCTGAGCTTAAACAGGTTCGTACTCTTGCTAAGTTACTTTCTGATGAACGCAAGAGTTGGAATGAAAAACTTTCCAATGAGCGCAAGACATGGAAAGAATCTTGGGCTAAACAGAATGAAAATCTGTTTCGTGCGCGCCAGGAGTTGGCCAATCTCAGGGCGGCAAACGCTGCTTTGGCCAAAGAGAAGGTTGTGGCTGAGGCAGCTGTAGGCAGGGCTAAGGAGGATGAGGCCCGGACTGCTAAGGCTCTTGAAGAGGCCAAGAAAGCGGGGGCTCGTTTTGCTAATGCCCTTGATGAAGCGAATGCTGACCGCACTCGCTTAAACCAGATTGTTGTGAGCCTCCAGGTATGATTTGTCTTTCCTATTTTATCTTTCCTTCTGCCTTTTGAGAATGTTTACCAATTTCGTGCAAACTGTTTCTTGCTTTTGAAAGGCTGAGGTTCAGACTCGCGAGGTCAAGGTTGCAGACCTCACGGCCCGCGTGACTGTTGCTGAAGAGCGGGCTAATGAGGCTGTCGAGGCCAGAGATGCTCTGACCTCTTCGTTTAACCAGCTTGAGGCTGACCGCGAGTGGATGCGTAGTCGCGGTATTGCACATGTAAGTATTTCGTGCCTTTGTATCGACTGTTTAGCACGTGATGACCTTATTATTCCTACGTTGCAGATTGTTCAGTCTATCATGGATGCGCCTGAGACCGCAACTGGCATAGATTTGATCAAGCAGCGTGCTCGTGATGCTGGTTTTAAAGCTGGTTATAGCCGCTGTATCGGTCATCTAAACGTCATGTCTAAAGGTGGCTATACTGAAGAACGGTCCGGGTTTCGTGATGTGGACACCGAAGCGCTTCTTGAGGCGGCCGTTGCATCCTTTTATGACACGTCTCTCTCTTGTGTGGAGAAGCTTGATGAATGCTTAGAGGCCGCGGATTATGTAGACCGGATGCGGATGCTATATGCTGACGCGGAAGAGGAAAATACTGCTGGTGGCGGCCAAGGTGGCGCAGGTACCAGTGGTACAAAATAGGACGTAGGTTGGCCTGCGTGCCCTTTTTTCCTTTTTGTATATGTTGGAACTTTATGTAAATCCATTATGCACCGCGTGGGTGCCTGAATTTTTTGAATATAAAGTTTGTTGCTCAATTTGTACAAGTGTCTTTACTTCTTGCATGTTTGAACGTGTGTATGCGGGACTCTACACATTGTGAATGGGGTTGAGTATACTCTATATCGTTGTCGTATGAGTATGCATCAATTCCATTGCTTGCCTTGTTAGGTTTTTAGGAATTGTGTAAGTTTTGTAAAAACTTGTGTGTCCGGAACTCTACCCATTGTCAATTCCATTGTTTGCCCTGTTAGGGATTAGGAATTGCGTCAGTTTTGTAAAAACTTGTGCATTTGGCCGGATAGACACTTAATGTTTTGCCTTTGCTGGCCTATTACAATATTTGTGTGTTTTTAGCACTTTGTGTAGGTATCGCGAATGAAGATTTTGCCAATCTGTTTTTGCGGATACCGCAAAGTGGAACACGCATTTGTAATAGTAGTAACAAACAATATTGCATTGAATTTCTCGTTTATTTATTTGGGAATGGCCAGCGGCCTGATAGGTTACATGAAAATGTAAAAAACATGGCTTACATGTAGCAGCGTCTAAGCTGTTGTGCTTTCCATGTGCGTGCGATAGTTTCGCCATCTAACGTTTGTAACTTATACGCGCCTTTGCCCAAGACCTCTTTGATGAGGTAGGGTCCCTCCCACTTGGGGGCGAGTTTTCCTGGGCGCTCAGCGTTAGATGCTTCGTTATCGCGTAGGACGTAGTCTCCCGGGTTGAATGTACAAACCCGCACGCGTGAATTGTAGTATTTTTCAAGCTTGGTTTTGTACTTGGCCTCATTGATGGCAGCGTTTTCGCGCCTTTCTTCTAAGAGGTCTAAGTCAAGTCTGTGTGCTTCATCGTTGGCTATTCTATTGATGGCCAACATTCGAGGTGAAGGAAGCCCTACTTCCGTGGGGATTACCGCTTCTGAGCCATAGACCAGGCTGAAGGGTGTCTCCCCGTTGCTTGTTTTTGGGCTTGTTCGGTGAGCCCATAAGATGCTTGGAAGTTCATCGACCCAGCCACGCCTGGCTGTTCCCAATCTTGCTTTGATACCTTCGACTAAACCTTTATTGATACTCTCAACTAGGCCATTCCCTTGCGGGTGTGCCACGGAGGAGAATATGTGTTCAATATGTAGTTCCTCTAGCCATTTTTGAAATTCGTCAGCAGCAAAGTTGGTGCTGTTATCGGTAACGATGCACATTGGTAGACCGAAACGGCAGATGATGTGTTCCCAAATGAATTTCCTTGTTATCATAGCAGTGGTTGAGGCAAGTGGTTTTGCCTCTACCCATTTTGTGAAATAATCGACGGCTACTATGATAAATTTGACTGCGCCTGGTGCGTCTGGGAATGGTCCGACCACGTCAATTGCCCATTTTTGAAAGGGCCATGCGGTGGTGACCGGAATCAAGTTGTTCTTGGGGCGCAAGGTTTTGGGGGCATGCCGTTGGCAATTGATACACTTGCGCAGTTCTTTGACGACATCCAAGTGCATGCCGGGCCAGTAATACCCAGCATTCATGATTTTCGCCACTACCATGCGTGGTCCTGCGTGTATGCCGCACATTCCCTCGTGTATCTCTCTGATGAGGTATGTGGCATCTTGGGGGTCTACGCAGCGTAGGAGTGGTCCCAGGTATGATTTTCGGTATAGGATACCGTCTCCCATTTGATAATGGCACGCTTTGTATTGCAACTTGCGTGCCTCTGACTTGCTTTCGGGAGTCACACCTGATTCCAGGTATGCAATGATTGGCGTCATCCAGGATGTTGTACCGTATTGGATGACATTGACTTGGCGCAGGGGTACTGAGGGATTCTGTAGAATTTCAATACGTATCTCCTTTGCCAAGTGTTAGAAGCTGGTGGACGCGAGTTTTGACAGTGCGTCCGCGGATTTGTTTTCACTTCTGTTGATATGACGGATGTTGAAGGAAGTGAATTTTGATTTTAGTTGCAAGGCTTGCTCGAGGTAGAGGATCATGATATCCCCTTTTGCGGTATAGTCACCGCGCACTTGACCTGCAACTAACAAGGAGTCGACGTGTGCTTCCAGATGTTGTACGCCGAGCTTAACTGCTAGACGTAGCCCTGCCAATAGAGCTTCATATTCTGCCTCGTTATTTGTGCTTTTGAAATCAAGGCGGATTGCATAGGTAAGCTCCTGGCCGTCGGGGCTGACGAGTCGCAGACCTGCGCCCGATCCTTCTTCGTTGGACGCACCATCGGTAAAAAGTGCCCATATTTTTGAAGAAGGTGGCGGTGGTGCCGGGTTTTGTTCTTGTTCGCATTCTTGGATGCGATTTGCCGGTACCTCAGCGACGAAATCTGGCAGGACCTGGCCTTTGATTGCGGGGCGCGGCCTGTAGTTTAGCGTGAGTGCGCCCAGCTCGATTGCCCATTTTGCTAACCTCCCAGAGATGTCAGGTTTGGATAGGATCGGCCCGATCTTGTAGTTGGCTAACACTGTGATGACGTGATTCGCGAAGTAGCGTCACAACCGTCTTGATGCGTGTACTAGTGCTAGTACCAACTTTTCCATTATTGAATATCTTGTTTCTGGGTCGTTGAGCATTTTGATGATGTAGTAGATGGGTGTTTGAACTCCCTCCCGCTCCACTATTAGTACCGCACCCACCGCGTTGTCTGCGGCGGATAGGTATAATATAAGTGGTTCGTCTTTGCGTGGTGCAGTTAGGGTTGGGAGTTGTATCAAACACTCCTTCATTTCCCGGAAGGCATCCTCAGCCTCTGCGGTCCATTGGAATTGTTCTTTCTTCAAACAGTTCCGCAGGGTCTTGATGAAAGGATAAGATTTAGCTGCATGATTGGCTAAGAATCTATTTAGTGCGGCTAGCCTGCCGGCTAGTAGTTGCATCTCTTTCATTGTTGAAGGCGATGGCATGCGGTCGATCGCTTGAACTTTTCCGGGTTTACCTTGAATCCATCTTTGGTTACGATGAATCCAAGGAATTTACCTTCTTCCATTCCAAACGAGCATTTCCCTGGATTGAGCTTCATATTGACAATTCGCAGAGTTTGGAATGTTCTTTCGATATCAGTGAGCATGGTATCCTCTTCCATGCTCATGACGACCAGGTCGTCCATGTAGATTTCGACACTTTTGCTGATTTTCTCGCGGAAAGTGTCGTTCATCAGTTTTTGATAGGTTGCGCCCGCGTTGCGCAACCCAAACGGCATTTTTGTGTAGCAATAATTTCCGGTAGGGGTGCGGAATGCCGTTTTGTCTTCATCCTCGATGGCCATCTGTATCTGGTGGTAGCCTTTGTAACAATCGAGGAAGCACTTCCATCGAAATGGTGCGAGGTTATCGACCTTTTCGTCGATTTCCGGAAGTGCGTAACAATCCTTGGGGCAGGCTTTGTTGAGGTCTTTGTAATCGACACACATACGCCAGCCCCCGGATGGTTTTTCAACCATGACCGGGTTGGACAACCAAGTCTGGTACTTGACTTCCCGCAGGATGCCTGCGGAGAGCAGTTCTTCGACCTGCTCACGCATCGCCTGGTTTTTAGCGGATCCAAGGTGGCGTTGGCCTTGGATCACTGGTTTGATACCTGGTATGGTATTCAAGAAATGTTGCGCGATGTCGTGTGGGACCCCATTCATGTATGCGGGTGTCCACACAAAGATATCTTGGTTCCTGAAGAGCAGCTGCTTCAGGTGCGCTCTGGTGTTAGGGGACAAGGCTTGGCCCAACGTGACCTTTTGTTCTGGGTATTTTGCGTTGAGGGCCCATTTTTCTGGTTGGTTGTTGGGGGTTGGCCTTGCCATCTTGGTCGGATGAAGTTCGTCCGACGTCATCACTTCGCGACGTGCATAGATTATCGCGACCACTGTTTCGGTTGGGAAACCGATTGCAGAAGGGGTACGGACGTAATCCCACCTTGGGATTCTCTCCCAAGGAGCACGTCATATTTGGACGTATGAGGTAAAACCATGAAGTTTACCTCTTCTGTTCGTGTGTGCCTTCCGTTGGTAAGGCGCACAGGAAACGTAATCTGTCCCAGGGGAAAGACAGTTTCCCCTGCGAATCCGGCCAACGGGTAATCCACTACTTGCAACCGATCTTTGTCTTCCTGATCGAACTGGTTGAAGCATTGCTCGTATATGATATCAGAAGTACTGCCCGGGTCAATGAATAATCGCTCGGTGCAGTAATGAGCAAGTTGGCCGGTGATAACGACGGCGCGCCTGTCGCGCGGACCGCCTCGGACTTTTGGGAAGACGACTTGCTCGTCTTTCCAGTCATTGTCCGGTCTTCTCGCCGCCTTGCGCGGCCTTCCTTTGCCTCCATTGATCATATGGGTCGAGGCCACATACATGGTTCTCTTCCCGGAGGAGGTTCCCTCGCCATGGGAGGTGATGCGTTTGGTGGCTTTGTGTCCACCTGACAACAAGTGTTGCAGCTTTCCCTCCTTTAGGGCTCGCTCAATCTCCAGCCGGAGACTGATGCAATTATTTGTTGTGTGGCCCGAGTCCTTATGATACTCACAGTAGAGAGTGAGTTCTTGATTTTTCTTGGACTTCATTGGTTGGGCTGGTCGCAGGGTCTGCGCGTCCGTAAGGAGGACTTCGCTCGGCGACTTGGTGATCTCGGTCCAGTTGCGGTCCTGAGACTCTTTCTTTGACGCCCGGTTATCCCTTTAGGCGTTAATTGTTGCCCTTGCGTCAAACTGGTTGGTACGCGGGAAGTACGGTTTGGAATCGCTGCCGCGATTCCCTGCGTCATGATTGCGCTTGTTGTTGCGCTTGGGTTCGTAGCGGGAGGTCTATCCTCCCGCTTGGGACGGCGCCTTTGTGAGGTGCGGTTTAAGTGACCGCTGAGTCTGGGCGTATGTCTTGACCGCGGTCATGACATCCTCCCATTTTTTCGGCAGGCCGTCTTTGCCGGAGATAGTCATAACCATCTGTTCATCTCTAACGGCTTTGATGAAGTGGTTACATGCCATTTGGTCGGCGACGTCGCCTATCTCCAGGCATTCCTTATTGTATCGGATGACGAATGCTTTGAGAGATTCGTCGTCCCATTGATAGATATTCATGACGTCCATCGTATCGCGTACGTGACGTCGCTGCTGGCTGAAATGTGCGAGGAACTTTGCATGTAGTTCCTCAAATGAGGCCAGTGATCCTACTGGCAAAGAATCGAACCAAGCCCTGCCAGACCCGTCAGGGTCTGGGGGAAAAAATGACACCAGGTGGGCTCGTCCCACCTGCCGTTGCACCCTGCGCCCATGAAAATATTCATGTGATCGTCCGGGTCAGACGAACTGCTGTATTTCCCAATGTTGAATGGGAATTTTGTGGTGGTGACATGGGCGTGTGCAATTCTTCGGGCGAATTTAGAGTTTTCGGCCGCGGCCCTGGGTCTGTAGGGTTGGTTCTCGGGGTGCTTTGCAGCGCGGAGGTATGTGTTACGGGGGTGAGTGGGAGGAGAATAGTTGCGTCCTCCCGGTCTGCTGCTGGTGTCATGCGAATCCCCGCAATATGTATGGTCGTCCGGGTCGGTACGGCCATAACCTTCATACTGGGGCAGCGGTCCCAGTCGGCTCTGTCTGCCGGAACCGCGGTGGACTGTGGATTGCCGCCTGTTATCGCCTTGGGGGCCCAGGCGGCTTTGTATTGGACCCCTGGTGCGAGACCCATATGAGGAATCGTCCTCATTTATTGTGCGGACCTCACAGTAAGAGGATCCGCGGTCTTCACGCCTGCTTCTGGAGGCTGGACGTGAGGGTGTCCTGCCGTCATATTGTAAAATACGACCCGCAGGTGTGTAGTGCCGGGGTAGGCCCGGCTTGTATTTGCGCTTCAGCGCAAGCTCGGTTATATGTTGCGGCCAGCAGGGCGGCTGCTGGTCATACCAGGTGTGAGGGTCCATGTACGGAGGGATCACAGATGCGTACTGTGATAGGTCGTGTCTGAACGTTAGGGATGGACCCCTTTGCGTTGATGTGCCAATGTGGCCAGGATTTAGGTCTAGGGGAGCGGTCCCCGCATTCCCTGGGTTGGTGGGGAGTAGATTATCCCCGGTAGTGTTATGTATGCGATCTGACATGATCTTTTGAGAGGGAGAGGGATGGTACAAAAAAGTGCTTAAGAGTAGCGGTGGGCGCCAATGATGAAACAATGGTTAACCGGGCAGGGTTAACACACTGGTCTCGTCAAGAAGGGTTAATCCCTTCCTCTCTAGGATCGCTGGCTGGATCGCCTGCCAGTTGATCTCCTGCACACGGAAACAAACCGTGACTCGTAACAAGGAGGATGAGGTGGGGGGTGCTCCTTGTTACCACTCTCCGGCGTGAGAATCAGTAGTCTGCTTGGGAAGCAAAGTATGATAGTAGTAGTAGTGAGAGAGTTGTCAAGAGATACCTCAAACCTGGTTTGGGGTTGGTATTTATAGTCGAGGAGTGAAGGAGGAGGTGGATGGACAGACTGACGGCATGCTGCACCTTTGCAGGTGTGTCAGGCATGTCGGTTGTGGAGGTGATGCCACGTCAGTCTGTCGCTTACGTAGACCTGACAGGCGGCTGCCATTGGTGCTACTTGCTCTGTGGTGTCAGTCCCACTTGCTGAGTGTACAGGATGCGGTGCGTGACGCATTGCTGTTTGCGGTAACTGTAGACGTTCCGGCTTCTCACTCTTTGATCAAGAAATACGCGAGATGCGGTGCCAAGCCGCATCGTTGTCTGTGGTGACTGTTGCTGTTATCCAGCTCCCTTGTATTGATAGAAGTGTTCACTGGATGCGGTGCTAGGCCGCATCGCTGTGGACGCTTCCGTCTTCATACACCAGATGCGGTGCCATGCCGCATCACTATATCGTTCACATATTCCAGGTAAGTCATCCTCCATCATTAGGCAGATTGGATTCAACCACTGTGTCGGTGCGTCCCCGCATGGACACAGGTAGGTTGTTAGCTAGCGGGGGTTTTGATAAGGGTAATGGTCACTCGCGGTCGATATTGACGCGAGATCTGGGACCATACCCCTTCAATTAGCGGTTTCATAATTGAATGTGAGCCAGACTTTTGAAATTAAAAGTTGGGGTAGTGGTTTGGATGGCAGATCTTTGAAATTATGATGTCACTATGCTTCCTCTATCGCTGCCACCTCATCGCGGATAACATAAGAAAAGCCTTGTTGGACATGCTCTCTAGCTGACATATCAGCTTTTTTTATGTCATTGAGATTTCTCCTTTTATAGAAAGTATAGATAGATATATATTTAATGTAGTAAGAAAGACATATATTTGGTTTAAACCTAGAGCTAATAGTTTTATATTACAAATTAATAAATTCACTTTTTTATTAATAATATTTAACACAATTTTTAAAATGTGACGCCTAGTTTTATATTATAAATAATAAATTAACTTTTACGTTGATAACTATTTAATACAATTTTTAAAATGTCACGCCCTTTAAAATTTAGGGTCTAAAACCTAGCTTTACCCGATTTATTGAATACCCCATTTTTTTCTAACATTGATGGCGTCTCAAGGGTTTTGAGTTCGCTTATTAACAATGCTTATGTGTGAGCTCAAAGACGGTTCTTTTGCGCATCAAAATTTAACAAGTAGAAAACTTAGGTGGAGAAGTCTCTTTTGGAAAACACTTAGGGGCTGTTTGGTAGCCTCTTAATGACCATTCAAATGCTACCTCTTAGTGGTTTAAAAGCGCTGAATGAATAAGAGGTAACCTCAAGTCTGAATGGTTAAGAGGTAACCTCTGAATGGTAAATCATCACATGTCACATTCTTCTACCTTCTCATTGGTAAAATTCTTAATGGTTCCATTAAAAGGTAGCCTCTTAATGACCATTCAAAGGCTACCAAACAGCCCCTTATTTGATAATTCATATCACCTTCTTCCTAAGCAATATATGAGGGGACGTGTATTTTATGGAAATTTTCTTTAAAAAGATTTATTTGCTATCACTCCTCATCAATGAAAGATTTTTGTTTTTAAGAAAAAAAAGAAAACAAGAATCCTGAAAGTTTATATTTTGTTTTTATATATCAATGTTGAGTGACAATTTAAAATTTATTAAAATAAATTAATAACAAAAAAATATTAAACAACTGTATCACATAAAGATAAAGATGGAAGAATAAATCTATCTACTATAATAAAAGAGACCAATTTTTTGGTACGTGTTATTCATTGAAAGTATCCTCAAATTTATACTTATCTTATATTAACTTAATAAATAATAAATTAATATTAAATCTTATCATACTTTAATAAAATATTATACTCAAGTCTAAATTATTAATTTAATATATTTTTAAAACAAATGTCTCTTTTTTCTACTTATCGTATATTAAATATATAAATAATAAATTAATATTAAATGTTATCCTAATTTATTAAAAATATTACTTTTTTTATTATTTGGTATACAAAATTATATTTATTCAACTCGTGTAAAACGGGGGGTTTTTAAAAATATAATTTTTTTGTTAGAGTTAATTACATAGTTAGTCCATGTGGTTTGCACAAAATAACATACTTAGGTACTAATAGTTTAAAATCACATTCTAGGGTATTAACTTTTCATTTTTTAACGGTTGGAGGTATTAACGATATTTGTAGGATTAAAATCACATTCTATTAGTACCTAAGTATGTTATTTTGTGCAAACCACAGAGACTAACTATGTTAATACCCTAGAAGTTAATACCTCCAAACGTTACAAAATGAAAAGTTAATACCCTAGAAGGTGATTTTAAACTATTAGTACCTAAGTATGTTATTTTGTGCAAAACACAGGGACTAACTATGTAATTAACTCTTTTTATTATTTACCATACAAAGTTACATTTATATAACCCGTGTAATACACGAAGTTTTTAAAGATATAACTTTTTTATCATTTGCTATGTAAAATTAAATTTATTCAACATGTGTAATACACAAGGTTTTTTAAGGATATAATTTTTTTATTATTTGGTAGATTTTTCAACTCGACTATACACGGGTTTTTTTAAAGATACAACGTTTCCATTATTTAATATACAAAATTACATTTATTTAATCTGTGTAATACACATGGTTTTTAAAGATATAACTCTTTTCTAGATCTATTCAACATGTGTAATATACGAGGTTTTTAAGGATGTAATTTTTTATTATCTGATAGATTTATTCAACCCGATTATACACGGGTTTTTTAAATATACGACGTTTTTAGTATTTAGTATACAAAATTTCATTTATTTAATTAGTGTAATACACATGGTTTTTAAAGATATAATTTTTTTTATCATTTGATATGTAAAATTACATTTATTTAATCCGTATAATATATGGGGTTCATAAAGATATAACTTTTTATTATTTAATATATAAAATTACATTTATTCAACCCGTGTAATACACGAGGTTCCAACCTAGTTCATCTAATATATAAACACATATAAATTGATGTATGTACGTACGTACATGTATATGTATATGTAAAGGAGATGTTATGACAAAAACTATGAAAAAAGTTCGAAATTAATTATTATTATTTCGCTTGAGACTCTGGAAAAGATCGATGGGGCCGTCGATTTTAGATTTTATGATTTGAGTTTTCTCAATCTCTCTTTTAATTTTAGATTTTATGATTAGAGTTTTCTCAATCTCTTTTTATTTTTTTTGTTTGCGTGTTGATTTAGAGTAGAAGCTTTGTTAGGCTATAGGGTTAGGTCATGACCCTAATGACCATTATGATCCTCCACTTTTTATTTTTTTTGTTTGCGTGTTGATTTAGCATAGATGCTTTGTTAGTCTGTTTACAAAATTAGATTTTTATTTGATCTTACCCTTGTCGAGATATAATTGTGCTAAATTTTCTATTTAATCGGTTATTTAATGTTGTCACTTTCTTATAATTTAATTATATCAAGTGGTATGTAGAATAGTTAAAATGAATATTAAAAAAATATCACAACTACGTTTTGAAAACCATCAGAGCTAGATAGCAAGATACGTAACAATTAAAAAGTCACTGTTTCATTCTTTTTATTCAATAGGATATTTATAATTTTATGTTGCCCTAAATTAAATATAGGATATTTATAATTTTATGTTTCCTTAATTTAAATGAGATATTAGATGATGTATTGCTCTACTAGTGTTTTTAGCAATGTTTTAAAAACCGGTAAATACCAGCCGGTTATACCGGTATTACCGTTTCCAGATGTAAATCCGGTACGAAACACCCCGGTAAATAAGTGAAACGGCATAAGGTTTATACCGGCGGTAAAATCCGGTATACCGGTTTGAAATTTAATACCGGTACCGGCCTAAGGTTATTTTAGTTTGGGTTGTTACTTATTTTTATTATATATGTTACTTATCTTACGTAAATTTTATATATTCTGATTATTCGTAACTAAAAGTTCTTATTTAATATTGTATGAAACGAAAAATCGAAAATAGTTGATGTATTTAACACTCAAATGGGTTAAACATATCGTACACTTTCATTTAAAAGAGCTTGTTGGAAAATTTGAATGATTTTCGATTATCTTTTAGATTATTTTTTATTATGGATTTACTTATAGATCATTTTTAATATGTAATCATGCATTTTTGAATTAACTTTTGAGTTAATGTTGTAATTTATGAAATTATAACGTTAGTTAGTCAACCCGGTTGAACCGCTCGGTACAACCTGGTTCAACCGGTTGAACCATTTTTTTAGTCTAATCCGGTTTGATTTAAAAACCGTTTTTTAAAACATTGGTTTTTAGAACTAGATACCATAAATTCCTGTTAACTTCTTCAGCTCGGTAATCATATATTAGCACATAACACATAATTATAACACATAATTTATATAAGCAATACATGAGTTTGAATAATCAGCACATACGTATATAATTATAACCAACACATATACAAACAACACATGAATTTGTATAATCAGCACATGAATTCATATATTTTGCACATGAATTTAAAACTACTTCCGTGATTTTAGAATTTCTATGAAACCAACTCTAAGCTAAAATACAAAAATGCCTTTGATACATAAACTAGAGGGATGACATGTGGCGAATTATGAATGATTCTTATTGATTTTACATAATATAGAGTTTGTATATAATCCTACCACTTTTTTCTTATTAATTTGTTTGTTGACAGTTGAGATTCTAAACCCAGGATTAGTTAAAATTTCAAAAGCATGTTCATAAAAATTGTTTAAGAAGTTATATATTGATTATTAAACATTTATAACTCAAGGGTTAGATTCGCCAATTATTTCTTTTGATTTCTTGGTAATATACAAATATTAAACAACTAGTTTTTGCCCCGTTCGCGTTGCGAGACACTAAGCCGAATATTTATCTCTCATAATATGTACGTCTATGTTTCGGTTACTTATACATAATACTCATAACAATATCTAAAAAAAAATACATAGAGTCTACCAATTAAAAGAAAACATTACCATACTTTTGCTAAAAAAAACTAAAACGATTGAAAACTATAATTTTAAATTGGGAGCAAAATTATAAATTTTCAGAATAAATGAGCGTGTGCCAGGCAGTCGCATGACACGAATAAAAATTACAACGAGTCAACCAATTAAAACAAAACACTACCTTAGTTTTGTCAAAGAAAAAAACAAAACACTACCTTAGTTTTGTCAAAGAAAAAAAACTAAAATGATCGCATGTTTATACGTTTACACTGAGGGCAAAATCGAAATTTGATAGGGAAAAAAACAAAAACGATGGCAAAATTGTAAATTTGAACTGTGGGCAAAATCGTAATTTGGCTGTGAAGGAAAAAAACAAAACTAATAGCAAAACTGTAGATTTAGAAAAGAGTAAATTACAAGTTTTGTCCTTTATGTTTGTCCCAAATTTCAGGCGATGTCCTTTACCTTTAAAATTGATGAGTTTTGTACTTAATGTTTCAAAATCCTACACGTTATGTCCTTTAGGGCAAACCCAGTTAATTTTTTTTTTTTTTTTGTTAAACTGATCATGTGCAAGGCACATGAGGGCATTTTTGTAATTTCATTTTTTAGGGAAATTTATGTAATTAACTTAAAATAAATACTCCACCATCTTCAAAAGTTGCAGACCCACCACTTGCCATCACCTGCCGCCACCACCTCCCACCCTCACCTACCGCCGACCACCCACTATCTCCACCATCGCCTGACCCACCATCACCGGCCACTCCACCGTCTCCAACATCACCATCAACAACCTGTCTCTCTACCCCCCTCTGTTTCTCCCAACCGCCGACCACCCACAAAAAATCCCCAAATCTCAAACTACAGTAAAACTAAACTAAAAAAATCCCCAAATCTCAACAATTCACACTGATCAATCAAAAACCACACAAAAAAACTAAAACCTAATCGAGTATTCTAGGGTTTCATATTCGCAAAATTCAATTAACACAACACGTTATGACTCTACCTACCAAATTCCTTCACACAATCAATAACAAAGGTAATTAATTACAAACAGAAATAATGTCTATCCATGAAAAAAAACATCATAATAATCATGAAACGATACAGATCCCCAAATTATTACTCACCGTACGGATATTCAAAGAAAACCTGTGACAACCCGAGATCCCAAGAGGTGTTTCACCAGGAGGTGTTTCACCGAGAGGTGTTTCACCAGGAGGTGTTTCGCCAGGAGGTGTTTCGCCAGGTGGTGTTTCACCAGGAGGTGTTTCGCCAAGAGTTGTTTCACCAGGAGGTTTTTCACCAGGTGGTGTTTCGCCGTGTGGACTTGTGGCCCTGGTGAGGCCCAAGTACAAAGCAGTTATATTTACCTTATATTCACATAAACGTACGTAAGGAAATAATCAACAAAACCCTAGGCTCTCTCTAGTCTTCGACGGCAGCCATCCCTCAAGATCAAAGCTTTCTCCTTGGTTCTAGCACGCTACACTTTGCTCCGTAATTTGGTTAGTATTATAATAATTGTTTTAATTCTGGTTAACCATAATTGTTTATGTGCAAACTTAATTTGATTAATACTCGATACGTGATTTCGTGTAGTGATGATTATGTGTGAGGATTTGCCTAGAATTGTTATACATAAATTAATGATGATGACCTAGAATTCTTATTCATAGATTGATGATTGGAAAGTATAAATCAATTATTGATGTAATTTGTATGTTACATAAGGAAGGAGGGTTGCCTGTTAAAGTTGTAATCATGATGTAAGTGACTCGGATCTGAATAATAAGTCTTGTGTTAATCGAATGATTGCCACGATAATGATCACATGTTTATGGTAAAAGTTAAGATGAGTTTAGGGTTCCATGATTAGGTGATGTTGTGCTATACGATCTAAGTTGATAATTAGTCAGGATGCAAAATACTGTTGATGATTATGAGGAATTCATGATTAATGATAGTTATGATAATTGCAAAGGAATTGTGTAATGTGCAAAGTAACAAATGTTGATTCAATGGCTCCACAGAAATGGTGTAACTGTTAACTATTGTTATGTGATCACAGTTCTGTAACTGATCTCGACGAAACATAGGGATGTTTCGTCATATGTAACTCGACGAAACATGGGGATGATTCCTCATGTGAAACTCGACGAAACATGGTGGTGTTTCATCGCCTGGGTTTTTCGCCGTGCTAGTAGACAGTACAGTAAACAGTTTGAGGCGTATGTGAAAATGAATACTTGTGCTTACAGATACCAGTTGTTGCAT
This sequence comes from Helianthus annuus, assembly GCF_002127325.2. Lineage (NCBI taxonomy): Eukaryota > Viridiplantae > Streptophyta > Magnoliopsida > Asterales > Asteraceae > Helianthus > Helianthus annuus. Next base: position 170,932,422 of record NC_035436.2, read on the forward strand.
GATAACAATATTGTTAAGAATGAGAAACCTGATTGGTTTTGTGTGGGTAGAATATGTATCTGTTACGAATATTAGGACACATGAGTGGTGACTTCCTGTTAGTGGCATGATAGTAATGAAAAACTGATGTTATTGGTAACCGTTGTTGGAAACATGAACTTGTGTTATAAACGTGCATGAAATCTAAATGTTTGTCATGTGATACGTGATTTGGATACGTGATTGTGAAACTGACTACTCTTGGTAACCACAGTAGGGTTTGGTTGACCAACTAGGAACGGGTAATGTAACGTAACATTCCGAGCAAATCAAAGGTGAGTTCACTGCTCTTTTCCCAAGCATGCGTCCCGGGGAGGGACAGCTGGTAATCGTTCCGGGGAGGAACGTCGGGTTATTGGGATGTTGGTTATTACACTCATTTCTATCATTAAGTACCTTACATATACCGATTGGTTGTCGGGGAGGCAACAGGGTTATTAGATGATAACGCTATTAGGTTTGGCACCCTCACACCGTACTGGGGAGGACGGTCGTAAACTTATTACCTTAACCACTTGACCAATGTGTGATAGAGCATTGGGGTTTGGGCAAATAAATCTAGAGCCATCTGTGGTAATCGAGTTAATAACAACATCAAATCATTGAATTATACTTATATCTGGTAACTAAAACGTGTTAATAAACTTTGAACTCACCAGTGTCGTCTGACACACTTGTCTGCATGCTTGCATGTCTGTAGGGTTATATCATGGAACTTGCTGTCTGGAAGGCTGGAGTGGTCATGGGTCGAGATACATGGAATCGCAACACAAGTCTACTGGTTTACGTACGCGTGGTTTATGAAACACTTAACAAATGAGTTATGCTTCCGTTGTGTACAATAAATTACATGTAACGTTTTGTATCACTTTATGATAATAAATGAAAGTTTTATTTAAATATATTTATGAGTTCAATGTGATTGGTGGCTAAGATCCTGGTACGTCACACGCCCCGTGGTGTTTCCGCAAGTGGTATTTTGGGGGTGTGACAAAAACAGCGCTGGCGAACGACGTCGTATCGGTGTAACAATAATCGTTGCTTGACGGAGGAAGATTGTTGATTGAAATTGAGGATCATTGATGAGTTCGTTGAGGATTAGTATTTTATGAACAAGAACAAAAATGGAGTTCAACCGCGGAAAATGTTGGTTGTTGCTGCTCAGATTCAAGGTAGGAGTTGTGGATTTGGTAGATGGTGGTGTTAACAGTGGCGGTGGTAGGTGGGGGCTGGTGGCGTCGGTGGTGGTTGGGTATAGATAGAGAGATAGAGTGGGGTGGTGGATGGTGGTTGCAGGGGTGGCCGGCGGGGATGGTGGTTGCAGTGGTGGATAGTGGCTGAGGCGGTGGTTGATGGTGGTAGAGATCGAGATAGAAACAGAGAGCTATAGTGAGTTACAGAGAGAAGAGGAGAATCAGATGTATGGTATGATTCATATATATATAAATAATAGTAATAATAATAATAATAATAATAGTATTTTTTATAATAATAATAATAATATTAAATATATAGGTAAAAAGTCAAAAATACCCTTGGGTGACCAGTTTTAACAAAAAAAATTAACTGGCTTTGCCCTAAAGGACATAACGTGCAAGATTTTGAAACATTAAGGACAAAACTCATCAATTTTAAAGGTAAAAAACAGCGCCTGAAATTTGGGATAAACATAAAGGACAAAACTTGTAATTTACTCTTTAGAAAAGGCAAAAACGTAATTAAGCTGGACCTATGGGGAAGTGTGATGTGCGTGAAGTGTGTTATATTTTAGATGTATATTTAAGCCCTTTTTACACTTTTAGCCAAGTTTTAAATTTATAAAACACGATATTCACTAACACTAAACACACATATGGGCAAGTGCACCCATCGTGGACGTAGTATAGTGTTGGTAAGATACCGAGGTCGTCCAAGGACACAAGAGCTTTTAGTACCGGTTTATCCTCAACGTCTAATCAAATCAAAATGTTAGAAAAGAGTTTTAAACTAAGAAAATAAAAACTAACTAAATGCTGAAAAATAAAAATAAAATAAAAACAGATAGACAAGATGAATCACTTGGATCCGACTCGTGTATTAGTATAACCTTTGATTATTTTCGCACTTTTGCACTTGTTTAAGAGATTATCTTAGTTGTTGTAGTAGGCCCCTCTTTTGAAGGCGACGTTACCCTCAACCCAGTAGTTTGAGTCAGCAAGGATACAATCCTAAAGGGTCGGATTATTGAAAGATAATGAATTAAGTTATTAATGCAAATTATGGTAGGCCCCGCTTTTGGAGGTGACGTTACCCTCGGCTAAGTAGTCTGAGTCAGCAGGGATACAGTCCTAAATAGCCGGGTTCTAGTATTAATAGTAGTTAACTTATGAGGGGGTCAAAGAGTTTGGATCCCCGCCATCCAATACCTATGGGCATTGAAGGAGATCCTACTAAATTTGACCCAGGTCCCTTGCAGGACCTCTAAACGTTGAACAAGGGCAAGACCCTTACCAAACCGTTCCCTTAACCCCCGACCAGGTAGCCAACATACCTCCATATAGACCGTGGAGATATGAATGGTGAAAATCTTTTATTTTATATAGACAGTAAAATAATGCCAAGACACCACGGACAAACGATAAGGAAAGATCACCTTCAACATAAGTAACTAGTTATTAAAGTCATTAATACAAAACCAAATAAAAAGTGCAAAAGATTAAAAATAAAAAGTATTATACTAAACACTTGTCTTCACCAAGTGATGTAAGAGACTTAGGCAAACATGGCCTTGATTGTCAAGAACTCTTACGATCAATCTTGGATCCCGAGACGACTCACACACTCTATGATGGACAATGGATGATGGTGGTGGATGATGGTGTTGTGATGGTGGTGGGTGGTGGATGAAGTGTGAGAGAGGTGGTGTGCCAAGGGATGAGTTGCAATGAAGCCAAGCACTCCTATTTATAGGCTGAACAGAAGGCTGGGCACGGCCCCGTGTCCGCTGGACACGCCCTCGTGCCTGTCTGACACTCTCTCTCTTCATTAATTGTAATTCGCAATTACAATTAATGCGCCTGCTGTACTTTCGCCACGCCCCCGTGTCTGCTGGACACGGCCCCGTGGTGGGCAATAGAATCTTCTATAGGTTTGTCTTTTCTACTACTTCTTGGGCACGGCCCCGTGCTGGCTGAGCACTTATGCTGTTGAGGGGTCGGGCAATCCACTTATGTTCCTTTTCTTGTATTTATGTTAGATTTAGCTGTCTTTTTGCTTCTTTTGTGAATTTGTGCTCATTTAATCCTGAAAATACAAAAGGAAGACAAAAACACTCTTTTTCCAACATTAGTACTTAAAAAGGGTTAGTTTTATGCCTCATTTGATGTAATTTATATGTTGCATTTTACACACATCAAATACCCCCACACTTGAACTTTTGCTTGTCCTCAAGCAAAACTCTTTAATATGTGGCTTTCACTCCTAAATGGAATGGGTAGAAGAGAAGGTTTTGGCTTGTCATAGAGCGTCGGAAATCCAAGATCTTTTTGGGTTTTATTTTTATTTATTTACAATCCTATTCGTTATGATTTATTTAGAACGTTTCATAGGATAAATTACTTATTTGGGCATAACATGCCTTTTTTAAAATTCCATTTATATACAAGTTCACATACCTCACGGGAGAAATCACTCACACTCGGCCGAAGGTGTATTTTTAGTGAATCACTCGAGAGCGGCATGGAACTTATTCCTACCATAAGCTTGCCAAGCAATCAATCCTCCTCATTTTTAACTTGTTACCTTTGTAAATATCAAGAGGACTTTTTTGGGTAAAGGCTTGGGCTAAAGGTGGGTGAATGGGTTAGTGGTTAGTAGAAAAGGGCGAAAAGCGTAAAAAGCGTCGGTTTTCGTAAAACATTTTGTTTTAGTGACTTTTTATTTTTAATGAAGTATTTCTTCAAACAAGCTTTTTGTTTTAAGAGCTTTGTTTGTTTATTTCAAACTTCATCATTTTTTTTAGTCACACGAAAACCGAGCTTGTTACTAAAATAAAGGGTAAAAATAAAAAGGGTTTTGGTGGGTAAAAGGGTTTTTATGGTAAAGAAATGAAAGGTTTAGGCTCAAAGGGGTTAACTAGGGGGGTTTTTAGGTGGGTGAAAAGAAAAATGAAAATAATGGTTTTGAAAGAAAAAGGGTTAGTCCTAATGCATCCATCATTTGCTTACTTGGGTTTAAGTTGGTAAGGACCGGGAATGAATCGTCGTGCAAGTTCTAGAGTCGTAAGAACCAAGCGGCTATTCACACAAGAAACGAAAAATGAGCATTTAGTCTAAAGATGTGTATTTGTATGCTCAATAAAGGCTCAAAACTCACTTTTTGTGGGAATGGGTTTTTCTATGTGATCAAGTATATATAATCAAATTTTAACTTAAGCTTGTCATGCCGTTTCGTAATTTTCGTATGTTGGTTCTTTTTATCACGACGCTATTGGTTGTAAACTTGTAAAAATGTAACCTTATTAATCTTAGAATTCCCAACTTAAACTTTAGACAAGTGAAGAAAAATTGAAAATTTTTGAAAAAAATTTGGGGTGATTAGCGGTTCCAATAGAGTTTTGTGTAAGGCTTGTTTTTAGGACTTGCAAAATTTCAAGGTTTTAGCATCCCCCCACACTTAAATTACACATTGTCCTCAATGTGTCCCAAAAATAAATTTTTAGGTTGATTAGATGTGTAATATGGTGTTAAAAGCAAAGATTTTATGTTACTGGCAGTCTGGACACGGCCCCGTGGGGACCGGACACGGCCCCGTGTTCAGTTGCCAGTAATGAAAATTAAAGAAAAGAAATAGAAGTCTGGACACGGGGGCGTGTCTGGTGAACACGGCCCGTGTCCAGTTACCTAAACTGGGCATTTTTCTGCAGGGGGTGCAGCACGGGGCCGTGTTGGTTGGACACGGCCCGTGTTGAACCTTCTGTATCGGAGAAATTGATGTCGGGTTGCCTTGTTCTTGTGAATGGGGCCATGTTTCTCGTTTCCCTTTTCATCCTTTACCACCATGAGCGTGTTTTATTCCTGCAAACTAAAACTAAAAGATTAAACTAAACTAAGGATAGTTCCGCGGAATGCCTCCGTGGTGCGCCACGTTTATAAGGGTCCTTGGCTAGACCCAATGTGAGGTTATATATTTTCTGAGTGGGATGTTTGGCATCCCATGTTGCACCGTTGGAGAGTAGCATCCAAACTCGAATCAATAACCTTCATGTAGTTGACCGGGTCGTCGTCCTCTATTCTCTTCCCAACCCCGAATTTTACTTCATCATCTTCGTACCTTAGGGTGAGCGTTCCGTCATTCATGTCTACCACTGCTTGTGCGGTGGCGAGAAATGGTCTCCCTAGTATGAGGGGGACTTCGGTGTCTTCTTCCATATCGAGTATGACAAAATCGGCCGGATAGATAAATTTGTTTACCTTTACTAGGACATTTTTGATGACACCTTGCGGGAATTTGACGGATCGATCAGCAAGTTGTATGCTTATTTTTGTAGGACTCGTTGTTCCCAGGCCGAGTCTTTTAAACATTGATGAAGGCATGAGGTTAACGCTAGCCCCAAGGTCGGCTAGTGCGTTACGAACGGGGGAGTCCCCGATCGAGCAGGGAATCGTGAAGCTTCCAGGATCGATTTTCTTTTGGGGAAGTTTGTTGAGTACGAGGGCAGAGCATTCTTCGCCTAAGTTAACTAATTGCAAAGTTTCAATTTTCTTTTTATGAGTGAGGAAGTCCCTCATGAACTTAGAGTATTTGGGCATTTGGGTTAGGACATCAATAAAAGGAATATTGACATGCAATTGTTTTAATAGACTTTCGAATTTTGCGAATTGCTCATTGGTCTTTTGATGAATTAACCTACCGGGGTACGGAACTCGAGGAGCCTTGGTAGGCTCTGATGATGGAGGAGAGTTCTTCTCCTGCAGAGGCGGGGGTATAGTCTCTTCTGTCGGTGGTGGTGCTTCCGCAGGCCCCACGGTGCGGTTTCGTAACGTGATGAGATGAACTTGCGTTTTTGGGTTTGTTTCGGTATTGCTTGGTAATGCACCTTGTGGTATCTCGGAAAAATTTTGAGCTAGTTGATTTAATTGTTTTTCTATGTTTTAAATACTAGCTTGTTGATTTCTAAAATTTGATTCTAATTGTAGAAACCTTTCCGAGTTTTTCTTTTCAGTGTCGGAGATGAGGCGAGATATAGTATCTTCAAGCCTTTCTCGTCCACCTTGTTGTTGAGTGAAATTTTGTGACTCATTTCTTGGTTGTTGAAAGTTTGTTCGTTGGGTTTGTTGGTTACTACTATTACCGGGCTCTCTCCAACCAAGGTTAGGGTGGTTTCGCCATCCTTGGTTGTAAGTGCCCGTTGGAGGACCTGACGGCCTAGGTCTATTGTCAATGTAGCTTACCGACTCTTGTTGATCGTCTGTTTCTTTCATACAACTCCAATTTTCATGTGGCCCACCACACCCTTCACAAGCCATAACCGAGACTGTTTTTGTCATTTCCAGTTTTTTTATTTTTGAAGAAAGAGCCTCGATTTGGGCTTGTAAAGAAGTGCTTTCATCAACCTTATGGGCGCCCGGGGCAATGGATTTATTGCCTCGGGGAGTGTGCCACTGAAAATTGGTTTGAGCAATTTCCTCAATTTGGTTATATATTTCATGTGGGCGACGATTACCTAAAAGTCCCCCGGAGCTAGAGTCAAGTGTCTGCCTTGTGTGTGGCAACAACCCATTATAGAAAGTGGATACTTGTTGCCATATTGCAAGGCCATGATGTGGACACTTTCACAATAGCTCCTTGAACCTTTCCCAAGTTTCATATAAGGATTCCCCGTCCTCTTGCGAATATGTATTAATTTCATTCATTAATTTAGCCGTTTTAGCTGGAGGGAAATACTTATATAGAAATTTTTGGGCTAGTTTATCCCAGGTGTTTACCGATCCAGCTGGGAGGGCACTGAGCCAAGCTTTTGCTCGGTCTTTTAGCGAGAAAGGAAACATTCGAAGGCGGATGGCGTCATTTGATGCCCCATTGATCCGAAAGGTATCACATATTTCTAAGAAATTAGTAATATGTAGATGGGGATCCTCGTCCGCAAGCCCATGGAAGGTTGCGGAGTTTTGGAGCATTTGTATCAAATGCGGCCGAAGTTCGAAGTTATTGGCTTCAACATTCGGTGCATTGATAGCGGCACCTAGGTTACCTACGGTGGGTCGTAGATAATCCATGAGGGTACGTTGGTCAGCCATTGGAAGTGGATTCCCCGAAACTTTCTCTTGGTTCTTGGCTTTTAGTCTTTTTCTGAGAAAGCGTTCGGGTTCTTCTAGAGGTTCTTTTATGTCCTTATTAGAACTGGAGCTCATACACTGCGTAGGGGTGGCGTCTGGTTCTAAGTCCTGCAATAAAAACAGAAAAGAATGCTGGTCAGAAGGTTCACCACGGCCCCGTGCTCAGTGAACACGGCCCGTGGTCGGAGTTACAGTGATTGTTTTCCAGATCTCAGTTACTGGAGAGTTGGACACGGCCCCGTGTTGCACCGACACGGCCCCGTGGTCAGCCTTCTGTAACTTGGAAAACTAAAAACTGCCAGTAACAATGCTGGGCACGGCCCGTGCTGAGCTCTGCAGAAGCTGAAAAACTTAGAACATCCTAAAAATTAAAAAGAAAAAAATAAAAAGATGATTAGGCCGTTGATTCCTAACTTTCTTAAAATCCTTGTGTCCCCGGCAGCGGCGCCAAAAACTTGATGTGCGTGAAGTGTGTTATATTTTAGATGTACATCTAAGCCCTTTTTACACTTTTAGCCAAGTTTTAAATTTATAAAACACGATATTCACTAACACTAAACACACATATGGGCAAGTGCATCCATCGTGGACGTAGTATAGTGTTGGTAAGATACCGAGGTCGTCCAAGGACACAAGAGCTTTTAGTACCGGTTTATCCTCAACGTCTAATCAAATCAAAATGTTAGAAAAGAGTTTTAAACTAAGAAAATAAAAACTAACTAAATGCTGAAAAATAAAAATAAAATAAAAAACAGATAGACAAGATGAATCACTTGGATTCGACTCGTGTATTAGTATAACCTTTGATTATTTTCGCACTTTTGCACTTGTTTAAGAGATTATCTTAGTTATTGTAGTAGGCCCCTCTTTTGAAGGCGACGTTATTCTCAGCCCAGTAGTTTGAGTCAGCAAGGATACAATCCTAAAGGGTCGGATTATTGAAAGATAATGAATTAAGTTATTAATGCAAATTATGGTAGGCCCCGCTTTTGGCGGTGACGTTACCCTCGGCTAAGTAGTCTGAGTCAGCAGGGATACAGTCCTAAATAGTGATCGGAGTGTCGCGCTCCAGTCAAAGATAATATTTATAAGCCCAAATTACCCTTAACAATGTGTTAGTGGTAGTAAGGGGTCGATCCACGAAGAGTATGTGGTTTGTGTATGGATTTGACTGAATTATAAAGACTTGTCACAATTATGAAGCTTGCCAGGTATTTTTATATTTTTGTTTAATAGAAAGATGTGAATTTGGATTACTGAAATTGAATTACTTGATTAACAACTACTACTTAATGATTGCAAGAATTTTGGATACTAGAACAATAATAATAAAAAGGAATCACACCCGGTTTCGGTAATTGCTAGCTAGGATTTCTACAAGTTTTAGTTCCAACTCAAATGCATTTTATTAACGGATTTAGTGTACCGTGACTTAGGTGCTACTAACTATCAACGCCCCGAAGAACGGACAAAAAAACACTTTGTAATCAACACAAGTAAATCCTAACAATGATAATGCACAATTACATATCACCATTTCGTGAAGTCATAACTTTTAACATCGCTCGACAATTCACGAATTCGCAACAAATGTAACACTATTATCAAGAGTTTCAAAAATCAAATACAAATTGTCACTAAGTTAAAACAAGAACAATTCGAAACCCTAAAAGTAACAACTACCTACACCGGGGTGAAACCGAGATGATTAGCCGCTCATGGTTGATGCAACTTGATCACCGGATGGTTGGAATGCGGATGGAGTCATCTTGAAGCTTGATTGGATGATTGGTGAATGATGAAGGTTGGTGATGGATGGTGATGGTGGAATGGTGAATGATTGGATGAACTAGGGTTAGGAATCAAGATTGTGTTGAATGATGATGATGATTCTTCATTCGGGTAGGAGATGTTGATAGATGGAATAGTAGGTGAATTCTTCGTGAGATTAGGCTCCAAAAACAAGATTCAAACTCCCCCAAAAGTGTAACTCCCGAATTGAATAGTCAACCACCAATAAGAACCGATCCAACACCTCAAAACCCCAAACTTCACGATCCTGATTTTGACGAGCCGTCGCCGACGGCCTGAAGCCCCGTCGGCGACGGTGCCTGCTTCTCGATATTTGGCCGACTGCCTATTTTGCTGTCTACGGCCAATTCTTAGCGACGGTGATGTGCAGAGGTCGTCGGCGACGGCCCCCTTGGGCGTCGGCGACGGTGCCTCAATATTTCACTTTCTGCTTTTCGCGTTCCTTGCTTCCAGTTGACCCGTGTCGCTTCCCGGTGCTTCGTTTTTCATCCCGATGACCTGTAAAGCTCCTTAAACTCTGCTAGACCTGCAAAATACATATCTAATCAAAAGTAGGCTATTCGAAATTAAAACTTGTGTAATAACACCAAATTAAGCAATTACAAACACCGGTTTTCAACCACGTATCACATCCCCACACTTGTCTTTTGCTTGCCCTCAAGCAAATCTGTTTTTTACTTTCACGTGGGTCGAACAACGAATGTACATCCCATTCCCGAGACAAAGGTTAAGGTCTAATGTCATGCTAAAGTTCAAACTCTTTACAAATTTCACATATTTACCGGTTAAGTGAATAATCACATATACTAATGGTTATCCAAGACTAACCCGCCCGTAAAACTAACAACGCATGCATATCCCTCACAATGTGCTCTCCACTCGGCTTAAAATTTGCTAATGTGTATAATGTATTAGCATTTCAACAATTAATCGCTCAAAACCGATTAGAACACGTACCCGCATAGGCTTGCAACTCAATCATTCTCCACCACCGAACACAAATACTAAGCACAAGTCAAAAGGTCTTTGAAGGGTTGTAACGGGGCTAGGCTAAGGGTAGGGAATAGGACATTTTAAAGTGGCTATGGCGATGGAAATTCGATTTTTATTACAAACCACTAAATTAAACAAAACTAAATATAAACATCAACTATGGGCAATAATCTTTCACCCTTTTATTCGACAACTACTAACACTTCTTTTTGTGTTTTTCTTCAACAATTTTCAATTCTTTTTCATAATATTTTCTGTTTTTTTTTCCTAATGCAAACAATCAAGAATAACTATACAAATGCGACTCCTATAATCGAATTTTCATCACACGAGTTTAAAAAGAAAAGGTTTAAGGTTTATGGGCTATAGGGTGGTCAAACGAAAGGTTTAGGCTCAAAATGGGCGACTAAGGAATTTGTTCGGGTAAGGATAGAAAAATGGTTTTAAGAGAAAAAGGTTTACCTAATGCCTTAATCATTCTCGTGCTTGTATTTGGTCTATAGTCTCAAACGTATCAAAAGTTGCAAGTTCTACAATACGCGACTAATGGTCCACTCAAACAAAGAAACATGTAAATGTAAATCTATGATATATAAGTGGCTCAAACCTCACGTATAAGGGTATGATATGTGATATGCATAAATTGCTAATTCCTTAGGCGAATTATTCCCAAATAACCACCCGATAAATACCCGCTATGCTTATTAATTTGAACTTGACCATGACAAAAGACCAAATGGGTTGTGACATCCCTCGTTGACTTGGTTACTTGTGCTTTTGAGATTGCTTTGAAAACAAGACAATTTTGAAAAATTTTTGAAATTTTCCCCCATCCCCACACTTGAGGTGAACATTGTCCTCAATGTGTAGTGTTTAAATGAACAGGTCAAAATCGAAAAATTTTTACTACTCCCCCATCCCCACACTTGAAGTACATATTGTCCTCAATGTGTAAGAACTAGAGTTTTAGCAATGCACAAGGGATGTGACACGACTAACCTTCCCGACTTTTCACCCCGGAAATTAAAATACACAATACAATCCACTTATTCTAAACTATCAATCAAAGTAAAAAGAAACACATGCACCTGATTTTTATCGCTTGATGCTCATATCCTTCGTCTCTTCATAAAAATGGTTGTCCCGCAAACATGTTGTACCTACAAATTCTAATCCTTGTGTAGAAGCATGCTTCTCACAACCATCAAAATTTTTTAGTGCGTAGTTCTACCGTTTTTATGAACATATTACCAATTCATGCATTATTTTACTTTGATTTTTGTGGAAAAAATTTTACAACAACAACAAACCTAACTCACTTTCGTAGGAATCACGGTTGCATTTAGCTTATGCAACAAGCCCTTTTAAACCCCCCAATAGCTTGGGAGGACGAGAGGTCTCGTGAGGGTTATATAGGGAACACACCCACAAAGTTCATTTAACTAGACGATAATTTAAATAACAAAATGAAAAACAACAAAAACAAAGTAATAATATACAACAACAACAACAACAAAAAACGTACCTCGCCTCTACCGCTGATATCTCTCATTAGGGTTCACTGGCGGGTTCGGCTGATACGGATAACCAGTAAGGGCCTCAAACATATCCCTATAGTTATCCAGCGGGCTTGACTCTTGTTGAGGTGGTGGTTGGTACGGCATCGGAACGAAACTCGAACCGACTGCTTCGGGCCAATGAGGGGTTGGATCGGATGGCCCTTGCGGGTGAGGAAGGTTGGGGTAATCGGTCCACCCCGAATGTTCAGCATATGGAAGCCCGGCTTGATAATCTCGTTGATGGCGTTCTTGGTCATGGAGCACCTTGAAATTATTAATCGCCATCTGGTTGGAGAAAGCCATTGCCCCCCATCGGCGTTGGTCCAACTCTGCCTGTGCATTCCGGCGCCTAGCATCCGCTTCCTCCCATGCTTGTCTGCTGGCCCTTTCCTCTTCTTGCAGCTGTATCATGTGTTCCATTTGAGATTCTTGCAACGCATATTGCAGCTGCTGTTCCTCCAACTGCTTTTCCACCCTCTCGCGGAAAGATGATTGAAAACCCCATTGTTGTTGTGAGTACGCCCCTTGCGCCTCTTCCCATTCTTTCCGACTAGCATGGTACTCTCTTGCTTCACCAATACCCGCCGACACATTGTCGTAGATTGCTTGATCCCCACGGTTCCACAACCGATACGACGGTATTTGTCTTTGATTCACAAAATCTGCCACATTGGCAGAGATTTCCCTATGCTTTTTCCGGTACCTACGCCTCGGTCCCCGTGGACCGGAAGGATCAATGTCCTCCTCAACATCGGGCATCTCCTCATCGCCCCCTTCTTCCTCACCTTCTTCATCACCCTCTTTGTCGTTGAACCGATAACTATCCCCTTGCTCATCTTCAACCGTATGCAAATGCCCAAAAGCTTTCACGGTTATGTTCCAATGTCGCCTCATAGAGGCGAAGTTGAATTGATCAATGGGTTTGGATACCCATAGTGAGTCTTGAGGTAATGCATTTTGTTGGAGAATCATGGCGCTGATCAATCTTGGGTAAGGAATCATTTTGCGTTTAAACGATTCCCGTGTATCCCATGTGTTAATCATAACAATTTGACGCCACGAGAGCTTGGGCGTCCCATATAACAATGCATCCACCACCCGACAGTCGGGTGCCTTCACCGTTCCACGGTCTCCAAACCGTACCATAATGTTCTCCAACGAGATACCTTGCAATATCTTTCCCATCAGAGACATATCTGCCCTTGCGTTACCTGCACCCCCAGAACCGGGTAATGTATCCTCCAAGAGAGTCACTAGGTCAGCATCATTTCTCTTGTTGTCCAAAAACTGATCATACCCATAATAATCATACGCGTCGACCCCAAGCGAGTCAAACCTCGCTATAGCATTCATGTGCTCGAAGGACATAACCATTTGATTTTTCCCAATGTTCCCAATCAACTTCCACCTATGAGCTGGTCTATCGGAGTGTTCAAAACGAAGAGTGGATAGCCACTCACAAACTGCCCCCAAGTATACCCGATTGGTGATGTCATCACACCAATCAATCACTCGCTCCCAACCGAGTTTCTCGAACCTTTGCACTATACCAATCTTCCTAAACTCTTCAACATCTACCGTACGTTCACAAACCGCCCTGTCGGGTACGGGTTTTGAAATGCCCGTAACCATCTTCATCTTCCACATCTTGGCTTCCAACCTCTTATTATTGTATCTAGAAAGAGCCTTTGTTTTCTCTTCCTTCCATGCCGAAGCCGACCCACTGTTCTTAGCCTCTTCCCAAGCCCAATCTTGTCTTTCAAGTTGACCATCGCCTTCTTCTACATTACTAAGTTGTTCCCAACGTCTTTGATAAACCCCAGAGCCCGAACCGGCTCCCGAAGATGAACCTTGACCGGAGGTCTTTGCCTTCTTGCTCCCACGAAACATGGCTACAATCACAAGACAAAGATGACAATAATTAGTACATTCCAACCTTCAACAATCTCAAACTTTGAACATGGTATGTAATGTTGAACTTTAATCTAACTTTAGATGTAAAATCGCCTTTTTAAACTTCCAAAGTCGCTCATTTTATCATCTATATTGACTAACACGTTTAATCCTAGGATTTTTCAATAGAAAATCATGGTTCAACAATCTTCAACATCACTACTATGTTCAATCATGCCAAAATCTTAGTGTAATCACATCACTAAAACTAAGCATGCTCAAACCCCACCCAAATCAAGCAAACACCCTTGAATTTATGCTCAAATATCCTACATTATGATAAACAACCTACTCTTAAACAATAAGTCTAAAATTTCGGAAGAAATCACAACACATATGAAAATCATGCACAAATTGAGTGAAAGTTCATACCTTTAGTGAAGATTGACAAGAATAACCAAAGAAAAGTGTAAAACAAGAACTTGGATGAATACTCTTCAAAACCCTAAAACACACGTCCAGAAATCTTGCAATCGAGCAAGAATTGATGAAATTGGTTATGGGGGTTTTGTTCTTCTCTGAAAATCACTCAAGATAGACTCAAGAATCAAGTGATTTGGTGAAGATTTGAAGAAGTTATGGAGAAGAGAAGGTTTAGGGTTCTTGAGAGGAATTGGGGAAGATGGAGTTAGAATGCAAGAGAGAGAAGGAGGAAAACGTGTAGATCTGAATTGGGAGTGATATTAGGTTGATTTCGGGTCAAGTATGTAGTCAAAAGATGTTTCGGGTCAAGTTTAGGTACCAAATAAGAGGTTGGATGCAATTGCGAGCCACAAAAAACGAACCAGCGTCGGCCAGACATTGAGGCACCGTCGGCGACGGTGAAGGAGTCCGTCGGCGACGGTTGCTGGTTTTCAAAACAGCCGCGACGGCTTAACTTGCTGCCTACAGTGAAATTTGGGCTACGGTGTTTTGGAGAAGCCGTGGGCGACGAAGAACCCAGCCGTCGGCGACGGCTCTTGTATCTTCCATTTTTTATTTTTCAATTTTAATTTTTTTTTTTGAAAAGAGGAGGAAAATAACGACTTTTTTAATAAAGGGCCTATGTACACTAAAAAATCCTAAAAATTATTAAAAATCTTTTTGTGAATTTTTATAAGTTGATATTTTATAAACAAAATAACCGTCAACAGCCCTACCACCCCCCAAAAATTCGTGTATTGTCCTCAATGCACCAAAACACGTCTAAAACATACCTTGTATCTTCATGACCCGTTTGGAGTGCTCGAACTTCACACAATCAAGAAAGGTTAGTATGAAACGGAAACGATTCACATCCAAATACACAAACAATTAAATAATTATACATAACTTTACACAAAATGTTACCGGTCCTTTTCATTCGACCTCATAAACCGGGAAGCTTGCCACGAAGCTTACCGATTCCTTGTTTGCATCCACTTTCTCGTTACCCTCGAGAAACGGTTTTAGCCGATGACCATTTACCGTTTGCCGTACCCCGTCCTTCGGGTCCTCGATAGTAACATCACCCAATTGTCCGACCCGGGTGATAACATAGGGTCCCATCCATTTGCTCCGGAGCTTGCCGGGAAAGAATTTGAGCTTCGAATTGTAGAGCCACACCTTTTGACCCACCTCAAATTCTTTCTTCCTCAACTTGGCATCATGCGCTCTCTTCATTCCGTCCTTGTATTGAGATGCGTATTCATACGCCATTCCCTTAGCTCCTCCAATTCACACAACTTGAGCTTCCGTTCCTTACCTGCATCATCGTATTGCACATTAACCTCTTTAATAGCCCATAACGATTTGTGCACAAGTTCAACCGGTAAATGGCAGTTTTTACCGTAGACCAACCGGTAAGGTGTAGTGCCTATGGGTGTCTTATGTGCCGTTCGGTAGGCCCATAAAGCATCGTTCAATTTAATTGACCAATCCTTACGGTCCGCCCGCACAGTCTTTTGCAAAATCTGTTTGATTTGCCTATTTGACACCTCAACTTGCCCGCTTGTTTGCGGGTGATAGGGGGTAGCAATCCTATGGTCAACACCAAACCGTTTTAAGAGTTTGCCAAACCGAAAATTTTTAAAATGAGATCCTCCATCACTTATGATGACACGAGGAATCCCAAACCTTGAGAAAATATTGGTTTGGACAAAGTTGCATACTAGGGAATAATCGTTTGTCTTGGTGGCTATTGCTTCGACCCATTTTGACACATAGTCAACGGCCACCAAGATGTACAAATTGCCATAGGAATTGGGGAACGGGCCCATGAAATCAATACCCCATACATCGAAAACATCGACTACAAGGATTGGTTGCATGGGCATTTCATCCCTTTTTGAAATACCCCCTAATTTTTGACACTCTATGCAATTTTTGGCAAACTCGTTTGCATCTTTGAAAATAGTGGGCCAATAAAGGCCACTATTCAACACTTTGTGACCCGTTTTGTGACCACTAAAGTGACCACCACATGCAAACGAGTGTAGTTGTTGCAGCACGCTCGGAATCTCTTCATCATCAATGCATCTTCTTATAACTTGATCCGCACACTCCTTCCACAAATGCGGTTCTTCTAACCGATAGTACTTGATTTGGGACATGAAGTGTTGCCTTTTCCGTCTATCCCAATGTGCCGGCATATCACCTGTAACAAGATAATTGACAATGTTAGCATACATGGCAATTTATCTAATTTCATTATATGCTCATCCGGGAAAGACTCGTTGATTTCTAAGGCTTTCGGATCATCTTCAACCATCAACCGGGACAAGTGGTCCGCTACCACATTCTCAATACCCTTCTTGTCCCGTATCTCCAAATCAAACTCTTGGAGCAACAACACCCATCGGATTAACCTCGGCTTTGCATCTTTCTTCTCCATGAGGTACCTAACTGCAATGTGATCAGAGTAAATAATCACTTTACTACCCCATATATAAGCCCGAAATTTATCCAATGCATATACCACCGCAAGTAGCTCTTTTTCGGTGGTAGTGTAGTTCAATTGTGCATCCGAAAGAGTCTTACTTGCGTAGTATATGGCAACGGGTTTCTTGTCAACCCGTTGTCCCAACACGGCCCCCACCGCATAATCACTTGCATCGCACATGATTTCAAAAGGTAAAGACCAATTTGGTGATTGCAAGATTGGGGCCTCCACTAACTTCTCTTTTAAATTGTTAAAAGCATTTTGGCAATTCTCATTGAAATCAAACGGTTGGTCTTTTAGCAACAAATTACATAAAGGCTTCGTTATATCACTAAAACCCTTAATAAACCGCCGATAAAACCCCGCATGACCTAAAAATGACCTAACACCTTTAACAGTCGTGGGATATGGTAAAGTAGATATGACTTGTACCTTAGCACGATCAACCTCTATCCCACGACTTGACACCACGTGCCCCAACACAATTCCCTCTTGAACCATAAAATGGCTCTTTTCACAACTTAGGACCAAACTAGTTTCAACACATCTTTTTAATACCTTATCTAATTGGTCCAAACAAGTCTCAAATGATGATCCAAAAATTGAGAAATCATCCATGAAGATTTCCAAAGACTTTCCCACCATATCGGAGAAGATACTCATCATGCACCATTGAAAGGTGGCGGGAGCATTACATAATCCAAACGGCATCCGCCTAAATGCGAAGGTACCGTAAGGACATGTAAATGTAGTCTTTGATTGATCTTCCGGATGGATGGCAATTTGGTTATAACCGGAATAACCATCTAAGAAGCAATAAAATTTTTGCCCCGACAATTTCTCAACTATTTGATCAATAAAAGGTAAAGGAAAATGATCTTTGGAAGTTGCGGTATTCAACTTCCTATAATCAATACAAATTCGCCACCCGGTTACCGGCCGGGTAGCTACCTCTTCACCTGCATCATTTTTAACGACTTGTATACCGGCTTTCTTGGGAACCGTCTATGTTGGGCTCACCCATTGGCTATCCGAGATTGGGTAAATGATACCCGCATCAAGCCACTTCAACACCTCTTTCTTCACGACCTCCCGCATATTCGGATTTAACCGCCTTTGTGCATCTCGAACGGGAGTCACATTCTTTTCCGTGATGATTTTGTGCATCACCACCGAGGGACTAATACCCTTCAAATCCGCGATAGTCCATCCAATCGCCGCCCGATTGATGACCAACACTTCCATTAACTTTTTCTCTTGCTCCGCGGTTAAATTGGATGCAATGATAACCGGGAGAGTATTGCCTTCTCCAACATAAGCATACTTGAGATGCTTTGGCAATGCTTTCAACTCCACTTCCGGAGGCTCCACTAAAGACGGCTTCAATTTAGTATCAATGCTCTCCGGTAAGCTTTCGACTTGGTGCGTCCATGTTGGTTTTCCTTCTCTAACCGCGAGCACCTCCAAACTCCTCACTTCCTTGTCCATGCTTTTCTCCACCTCCACCTATGACCTGTCAAACATATAACAATCCCCCATTGTGTTTTCCCCATAAAAGACTGTGTCGCAAAGAGGTATACACGTGTCAACAATGTCTGCCATATAGCATTCATCATCAACCGGAGGGCTCATAAGTCCGGAAAAAACATGCAACTTCAACCTCCGGTTTCCAAATGTCATGTCAACCGTTCCCGTTCTGCAATCAATTTGAGCATTTGCAGTTGCTAAAAACGGTCGACCCAAAATCACCGTAGGTTGTTTGGTTGGGTCCTTGGCCACATAATCAAGCACAAGAAAGTCCACCGGATAGTAAAAATCCTCGATTTTCACTATCACATCCGAAACAATTCCACGAGGTAGTTTGGGTGTCAAATCGGCTAACACCACGGTAGTGTTTGACGACGATTGAAGTGGACCAAACTCGTATTGGTCATACAAACTACCCGGTAGAATGCTTACACTAGCACCAAGATCTAGAAGTGCCCGGTTGATTTTAAAATCGCCCACTTGAATTGAAATGATAGGCGCACCCGGATCTTGGAGCTTAGGTGGAAGTGCACCCGAGAGAATCGAACTCACATTTTCGGTTAAATCTAATTTTTTTGGAAATTTGTGAGTGCGTTTTTGGGTACACAAATCTTTCAAGTACTTAGCACACGACGGTACTTGTTTAATTGCATCCAAAAGAGGTAAATTAATTTTGACTAGTTTGAAAATTTCCAACAACTCTTCTTGTTGTGGACCTCTTTTGTTTACAACTTTTTTCATCGGTCCCTTCAATGCTTCGGGATAAGGGGCGGTATTAGCCTCCACACCCTTTTCCTTAGCCTTGGGGACGGGGATGGTCGCAACGGGAGTAACATTATTCTTTTTCAAATCATTTTTATTTTGACCCGTTTGACCATCCTCAAGCTCCTCATCACTAGCATCTTCCACAACCCCTTCAACAAATTGGGGTGGTGGTGTTTTGACACCATTATCAACAACTCGACCACTACGTAAAGTAATTTTATTAATTGGTACCTCACGTGTGTTCCTCGAGCTCGACCCTTGATGCTTAGGGTTTATGGTAGTGTCACTTGGAAGCTTCCCCATGCCTCCCTTTATTTGGGCCACTTCTTCCGCTAGTTGACCCACTTGTTTCGCCAATGCCTCGTGTGCTTTGTCTCGAATCTCGTTTGCCTTCTTTATCTCTTTAACATCACTATGAGTCTCCTTTTGCATGTTTAGCAAAGCATCCATCTTGGCACTCAAGTCATCACCACCGGTTTGATTGTTCGACCCACTTCCATTACCGCCTTGGTTATTGTAATTCTTTTGGTACCCACCTTGGTACCCTTGGTTGTAATTTCGTTGGTAACCTCCTTGACGGTTTTGGTATGATGACCCACTTCCTCCTTGATTACCCGATTGGAAATTCGGGTTCATTTGATTCGAAGCATTGCCATACCGAAAGTTGGGGTGATTTCTCAAACCCGGATGGTAAGTGTTGGAGTTCATGTCATACTGTTTTCTATCTCCATACACTTGATTGACTTCTTCGGTGTAACCACTCGACCCCATTGAGCATTGCTCGGTCGCATGCCCAATATCTCCACATTCTTCACAAACCGCAAACTGAACCGCATTTACCTCTTTCTTCTTTTTCAGTTGGGCTATTTCTCGTTCTAAGGTGGAAATCCGGTCTTTAGAATCGAGATCGGGAAGTGACCGGGAAACTGGATGTCTTTTTGCTCTATCGGCCGATTCTTTTTCCTTGGAACGTTTGCTCATCCTTTCCAAAAATTCCCAATCATCATCCTCATGATTGCTCAAGAGTGTACCATTGCTTGTTGTCTCAAGACGATTCCAAGTTGCGTCATCCAAACCTCATACAAAGCATTTCACCAACTCCCATTTTTCTATTTGGTGATGTGGGCATCTCCTCATTAGCTCTTTGAATCGGGTAAATGCTTCATGTAAAGGCTCACTCGAAAGTTGACGAAACGACCGAATTTCATCTCTAGCATCGTTGGTCTTTGCCATAGAATAGTATTCGTCCAAAAATGCTTGTTGCATTTGTTCCCAAGTTCGAATACTATTGGCCGGAAGTGTGAGGAACCACTGTTTTGCCTTGTCTTTCAACGAAAATTGAAATAACCGAAGCTTAACTTCCTCTAGTGCGAAATTGTGCCCCCCAATAGTATCACAAATGGAAGAGAACTCCGTTAAATGTGTGTACGGCTCATCATTGGACCTCCCATTGAAATGAGGAAGTATGTTGATGTAATGCGGTTTACAATCAAACATCCTCCTTTCGCATACTATCGGAGAATTATTCTCGGTCACTATCGGTCGGAAACGGTCATTTACTCCCCGTGGAGGTTGTTGACGGCGTTGTGGACCATTAACTTCTTAGTCGACCGGTCTTCTATTATCCCTTCTTTCACCTCTTCGATCCTCCCTCCGATTATCCCTTGGGTTACCACCTCCCACGAAACGCGAAATCCGGTTAGGGTTTGCATTGTTGTTGTTGTTATTGTTGTTGTAAAACCCATCATTCCGGTTCCGTTGGTTATTGTTTCGTGGTTGACGGTTGTTCCCATAACCATCGTTTCTTCCACCTCCGTAGCCGTATTCATCGTCCCCAACATAATTGGCGTTTTGATAACCAAATTCCTCATCGTCATACCTTCTAGCGTTGTAGACGTTTCCCCTATTCACGTAACCCCAATCTTCATCATCATTAGCCCGATCATCGTAATACCCCCCATCGTCCGAATTTTCCGTATGAATGCTTACGTGTTCCGGCGATTGATAACCGGGAACACTATACGGTTCATCATCGGGGATTGCATTCCTTAAATCGTCAATGTTGAAAAACGGATCTTCATTCACGGGATTGCCGCGATCACGGTTACCTCTACGATCGGAGTTGACATTCCGATCATCAAGGTTGATAGGTAACGAAGCTTGTCGGTGAAGGGGTTGTTGTTGAGGTGTTCGTTGGGTGTTGTTGGTATTTTGGTTTCGGAAAGGTGGAGCGGGTGGTCTTGCGTTGGTGTTACCACCCGGTTGTTCTTGAGGTATAGGTTGGGTGTTTTGAGCGGGATAAAAAGTTCCTCGGGATTGGAATTGATTTGGATGGAGATTTTGGTTAGGATTAAAGTCTTGGTTGGAGTTGTGGTTTGCCATTGAATCGGTTTCAAGGGTCGGTGTGGGTGGTGGTGTTTGGTTGGTTTGATTAGAAGCAAGAGTTGCTTCTAACCGGCTTGCTAGGTTCCTTCTTGCGAGTCTTTCGATTTCCGGTTCGTAGACTAAAGGTGAAGTCCTCCCGGAATTTCGTGTACGCATGCACTACCTGTAACCTGCACAAGTAACACACCCCGCGTAACAAGGAAAAAGACAATACAAAAAGAAAGCTAAACAAGTCAAACAGTTAATCACAAAAAATTCAAACAATATCCAAACACAAAGCGCACGCACTCCCCGGCAACGGCGCCAAAATTCGATCGGAGTGTCGCGCTCCGGTCAAAAATAATATTTATAAGTCCAAATTACCCTTAACAATGTGTTAGTGGTAGTAAGGGGTCGATCCACGAAGAGTATGTGGTTTGTGTATGGATTTGACTGAATTATAAAGACTTGTCACAATTATGAAGCTTGCCAGGTATTTTTGTATTTTTGTTTAATAGAAAGATGTGAATTTGGATTACTGAAATTGAATTACTTGATTAACAACTACTACTTAATGATTGCAAGAATTTTGGATACTAGAACAATAATAATAAAAAGGAATCACACCCGGTTTCGGTAATTGCTAATCTAGGATTTCTACAAGTTTTAGTTCCAACTCAAATGCATTTTATTAACGGATTTAGTGTACCGTGACTTAGGTGCTACTAACTATCAACGCCCCGAAGAACGGACAAAAAGACACTTTGTAATCAACACAAGTAAATCCTAACAATGATAATGCACAATTACATATCACCATTTCGTGAAGTCATAACTTTTAACATCGCTCGACAATTCACGAATTCGCAACAAATGTAACACTATTATCAAGAGTTTCAAAAATCAAATACAAATTGTCACTAAGTTAAAACAAGAACAATTCGAAACCCTAAAAGTAACAACTACCTACACCGGGGTGAAACCGAGATGATTAGCCGCTCATGGTTGATGCAACTTGATCACCGGATGGTTGGAATGCGGATGGAGTCATCTTGAAGCTTGATTGGATGATTGGTGAATGATGAAGGTTGGTGATGGATGGTGATGGTGGAATGGTGAATGATTGGATGAACTAGGGTTAGGAATCAAGATTGTGTTGAATGATGATGATGATTCTTCATTCGGGTAGGAGATGTTGATAGATGGAATAGTAGGTGAATTCTTCGTGAGATTAGGCTCCAAAAACAAGATTCAAACTCCCCCAAAAGTGTAACTCCCGAATGAATAGTCAACCACCAATAAGAACCGATCCAACACCTCAAAACCCCAAACTTCGCGATCCTGATTTTGACGAGCCGTCGCCGACGGCCTGAAGCCCCGTCGGCGACGGTGCCTGCTTCTCGATATTTGGCCGACGGCCTATTTTGCTGTCTACGGCCAATTCTTGGCGACGGTGATGTGCAGAGGTCGTCGGCGACGGCCCCCTTGGGCGTCGGCGACGGTGCCTCAATATTTCACTTTCTGCTTTTCGCGTTCCTTGCTTCCGGTTGACCCGTGTCGCTTTCCGGTGCTTCGTTTTTCATCCCGGTGACCTGTAAAGCTCCCGAAAAGCTCCTTAAACTCTGCTAGACCTGCAAAATACATATCTAATCAAAAGTAGGCTATTCGAAATTAAAACTTGTGTAATAACACCAAATTAAGCAATTACAAACACCGGTTTTCAACCACGTATCAAATAGCCGGGTTATAGTATTAATAGTAGTTAACTTATGAGGGGGTCAAAGAGTTTGGATCCCCGCCATCCAATACCTATGGGCATTGAAGGAGATCCTACTAAATTTGACCCAGGTCCCTTGCAGGACCTCTAAACGCTGAACAAGGGCAAGACCCTCACCAAACCGTTCCCTTAACCCCCGACCAGGTAGCCAACATACCTCCATATAGACCGTGGATATATGAATGGTGAAAATCTTTTATTTTATATAGACAGTAAAATAATGCCAAGACACCACGGACAAACGATAAGGAAAGATCACCTTCAACATAAGTAACTAGTTATTAAAGTCATTAATACAAAACCAAATAAAAAGTGCAAAAGATTAAAAATAAAAAGTATTATACTAAACACTTGTCTTCACCAAGTGATGCAAGAGACTTAGGCAAACATGGCCTTGATTGTCAAGAACTCTTACGATCAATCTTGGATCCCGAGACGACTCACACACTCTATGATGGACAATGGATGATGGTGGTGGATGATGGTGTTGTGATGGTGGTGGGTGGTGGATGAAGTGTGAGAGAGGTGGTGTGCCAAGGGATGAGTTGCAATGAAGCCAAGCACTCCTATTTATAGGCTGAACAGAAGGCTGGGCACGGCCCTGTGTCCACTGGACACGCCCCCGTGCCTGTCTGACACACTCTCTCTTCATTAATTGTAATTCGTAATTACAATTAATGCGCCTGCTGTACTTTCGCCACGCCCCCGTGTCCGCTGGACACGGCCCCGTGGTGGGCAATAGAATCTTCTATAGGTTTGTCTTTTCTGCTACTTCTTGGGCACGGCCCCGTGTTGGCTGAGCACGGGGCGTGTTCAGTCTTCTGCCTTCTCTATTTTGCTTGGGAGGATGCTGTTGAGGGGTCGGGCAATCCACTTATGTTCCTTTTCTTGTATTTATGTTAGATTTAGCTGTCTTTTTGCTTCTTTTGTGAGTTTGTGCTCATTTAATCCTGAAAATACAAAAGGAAGACAAAAACACTCTTTTTCCAACATTAGTACTTAAAAAGGGTTAGTTTTATGCCTCATTTGATGTAATTTATATGTTGCATTTTACACACATCAAATACCCCCACACTTGAACTTTTGCTTGTCCTCAAGCAAAACTCTTTAATATGTGGCTTTCACTCCCAAATGGAATGGGTAGAAGAGAAGGTTTTGGCTTGTCATAGAGCGTCGGAAATCCAAGATCTTTTTGGGTTTTATTTTTATTTATTTACAATCCTATTCTTTATGATTTATTTAGAACGTTTCATAGGATAAATTACTTATTTGGGCATAACATGCCTTTTTTAAAATTCCATTTATATACAAGTTCACATACCTCACGGAAGAAATCACTCACACTCGGCCGAAGGTGTACTTTTAGTGAATCACTCGAGAGCGGCAAGGAACTTATTCCTACCATAAGCTTGCCAAGCAATCAATCCTCCTCCTTTTTAACTTGTTACCTTTGTAAATATCAAGAGGACTTTTTTGGGTAAAGGCTTGGGCTAAAGGTGGGTGAATGGGTTAGTGGTTAGTAGAAAAGGGCGAAAAGCGTAAAAAGCGTCGGTTTTCGTAAAACATTTTGTTTTAGTGACTTTTTATTTTTAATGAAGTATTTCTTCAAACAAGCTTTTTGTTTTAAGAGCTTTGTTTGTTTATTTCAAACTTCATCATTTTTTTTAGTCACACGAAAACCGAGCTTGTTACTAAAATAAAGGGTAAAAATAAAAAGGGTTTTGGTGGGTAAAAGGGTTTTTAGGGTAAAGAAATGAAAGGTTTAGGCTCAAAGGGGTTAACTAGGGGGGTTTTTAGGTGGGTGAAAAGAAAAATGAAAATAATGGTTTTGAAAGAAAAAGGGTTAGTCCTAATGCCTCCATCATTTGCTTACTTGGGTTTAAGTTGGTAAGGACCGGAATTGAATCGTCGTGGCAAGTTCTAGAGTCGTAAGAACCAAGCGGCTATTCACACAAGAAACGAAAAATGAGCATTTAGTCTAAAGATGTGTATTTGTATGCTCAATAAAGGCTCAAAACTCACTTTTTGTGGGAATGGGTTTTTCTATGTGATCAAGTATATATAATCAAATTTTAACTTAAGCTTGTCATGCCGTTTCGTAATTTTCGTATGTTGGTTCTTTTTATCACGACGCTATTGGTTGTAAACTTGTAAAAATGTAACCTTATTAATCTTAGAATTCCCAACTTAAACTTTAGACAAGTGAAGAAAAATTGAAAAATTTGGGGTGATTAGCGGTTCCAATAGAGTTTTGTGTAAGGCTTGTTTTTAGGACTTGCAAAATTTCAAGGTTTTAGCATCCCCCCCCCCACACACACTTAAATTACACATTGTCCTCAATGTGTCCCAAAAATAAATTTTTAGGTTGATTAGATGTGTAATATGGTGTTAAAAGCAAAGATTTTATGTTACTGGCAGTCTGGACACGGCCCCGTGTTCAGTTGCCAGTAATGAAAACTAAAGAAAAGAAACAGAAGTCTGGACACGGGGGTGTGTCTGGTGAACACGGCCCGTGTCCAGTTACCTAAACTGGGCATTTTTCTGCAGGGGGTGCAGCACGGGGCCGTGTTGGTTGGACACGGCCCGTGTTGAACCTTCTGTATCGGAGAAATTGATATCGGGTTGCCTTGTTCTTGTGCATGGGGCCATGTTTCTCGTTTCCCTTTTCATCCTTTACCACCATGAGCGTGTTTTATTCCTGCAAACTAAAACTAAAAGATTAAACTAAACTAAGGATAGTTCCGCGGAATGCCTCCGTGGTGCGCCACGTTTATAAGGGTCCTTGGCTAGACCCAATGTGAGGTTATATATTTTCTGAGTGGGATGTTTGGCATCCCATGTTGCACCGTTGGAGAGCAGCATCCAAACTCGAATCAATAACCTTCATGTAGTTGACCGGGTCGTCGTCCTCTATTCTCTTCCCAACCCCGAATTTTACTTCATCATCTTCGTACCTTAGGTTGAGCGTTCCGTCATTCATGTCTACCACTGCTTGTGCGGTGGCGAGAAATGGTCTCCCTAGTATGAGGGGGACTTCGGTGTCTTCTTCCATATCGAGTATGACAAAATCGGCCGGATAGATAAATTTGTTTACTTTTACTAGGACATTTTCGATGACACCTTGCGGGAATTTGACGGATCGATCAGCAAGTTGTATGCTTATTTTTGCAGGACTCGTTGTTCCCAGGCCAAGTCTTTTAAACATTGATGAAGGCATGAGGTTAATGCTAGCCCCAAGGTCGGCTAGTGCGTTACGAACGGGGGAGTCCCCGATCGAGCAGGGAATCGTGAAGCTTCCAGGATCGATTTTCTTTTGGGGAAGTTTGTTGATTACGAGGGCAGAGCATTCTTCGCCTAAGTTAACTAATTGCAAAGTTTCAATTTTCTTTTTATGAGTGAGGAAGTCCCTCATGAACTTAGAGTATTTGGGCATTTGGGTTAGGACATCAATAAAGGAATATTGACATGCAATTGTTTTAATAGACTTTCGAATTTTGCGAATTGCTCATTGGTCTTTTGACGAATTAACCTACTGGGGTACGGAACTCGAGGAGCCTTGGTAGGCTCTGATGATGGAGGAGAGTTCTTCTCCTGCAGAGGCGGGGGTATAGTCTCTTCTGTCGGTGGTGGTGCTTCCGCAGGCCCCACGGTGCGGTTTCGTAACGTGATGAGATGAACTTGCGTTTTTGGGTTTTTTTCGGTATTGCTTGGTAATGCACCTTGTGGTCTCTCGGAAAAATTTTGAGCTAGTTGATTTAATTGTTTTTCTATGTTTTAAATACTAGCTTGTTGATTTCTAAAATTTGATTCTAATTGTAGAAACCTTTCCAAGTTTTTCTTTTCAGTGTCGGAGATGAGGCGAGATATAGTATCTTCAAGCCTTTCTCGTCCACCTTGTTGTTGAGTGAAATTTTGTGACTCATTTCTTGGTTGTTGAAAGTTTGTTCGTTGGGTTTGTTGGTTACTACTATTGCCGGGCTCTCTCCAACCAAGGTTAGGGTGGTTTCGCCATCCTTGGTTGTAAGTGCTCGTTGGAGGACCTGACGGCCTAGGTCTATTGTCAATGTAGCTTACCGACTTTTGTTGATCGTCTGTTTCTTTCATACAACTCCAATTTTCATGTGGCCCACCACACCCTTCACAAGCCATAACCGAGACTGTTTTTGTCATTTCCAGTTTTTTTATTTTTGAAGAAAGAGCCTCGATTTGGGCTTGTAAAGAAGTGCTTTCATCAACCTTATGGGCGCCCGGGGCAATGGATTTATTGCCTCGGGGAGTGTGCCACTGAAAATTGGTTTGAGCAATTTCCTCAATTTGGTTATATATTTCATGCGGGCGGCGATTACCTAAAAGTCCCCCGGAGCTAGAGTCAAGTGTCTGCCTTGTGTGTGGCAACAACCCATTATAGAAAGTGGATACTTGTTGCCATATTGCAAGGCCGTGATGTGGACACTTTCGCAATAGCTCCTTGAACCTTTCCCAAGTTTCATATAAGGATTCCCCGTCCTCTTGCGAATATGTATTAATTTCAGTCATTAATTTAGCCGTTTTAGTTGGAGGGAAATACTTATATAGAAATTTTTGGGCTAGTTCATCCCAGGTGTTTACCGATCCAGCTGGGAGGGCATTGAGCCAAGCTTTTGCTCGGTCTTTTAGCGAGAAAGGAAACATTCGAAGGCGGATGGCGTCATTTGATGCCCCATTGATCCGAAAGGTATCACATATTTCTAAGAAATTAGTAATATGTAGATGGGGATCCTCGTCCGCAAGCCCATGGAAGGTTGCGGAGTTTTGGAGCATTTGTATCAAATGCGGCCGAAGTTCGAAGTTATTGGCTTCAACATTCGGTGCATTGATAGCGGCGCCTAGGTTACCTACGGTGGGTCGTAGATAATCCATGAGGGTACGTTGGTCAGCCATTGGAAGTGGATTCCCCGAAACTTTCTCTTGGTTCTTGGCTTTTAGTCTTTTTCTGAGAAAGCGTTCGGGTTCTTCTAGAGGTTCTTTTATGTCCTTATTAGAACTGGAGCTCATACACTGCATAGGGGTGGCGTCTGGTTCCAAGTCCTGCAATAAAAACAGAAAAGAATGCTGGTCAGAAGGTTCACCACGGCCCCGTGCTCAGCGAACACGGCCCGTGGTCAGAGTTACAGTGATTGTTTTCCAGATCCCAGTTACTGGAGAGTTGGACACGGCCCCGTGTTGCACCGACACGGCCCCGTGGTCAGCCTTCTGTAACTTGGAAAACTAAAAACTGCCAGTAACAATGCTGGGCACGGCCCGTGTCCGACCAGGCACGGCCCGTGTCCGACCAGGCACGGCCCGTGTCCGACCAGGCACGGCCCGTGTCCGACCAGGCACGGCCCGTGCTGAGCTCTGCAGAAGCTGAAAAACTAAGAAAATCCTAAAATTAAAAAGAAAAAAATAAAAAGATGATTAGGCCGTTGATTCCTAACTTTCTTAAAATCCCTGTGTCCCCGGCAGCGGCGCCAAAAACTTGATGTGCGTGAAGTGTGTTATATTTTAGATGTATATCTAAGCCCTTTTTACACTTTTAGCCAAGTTTTAAATTTATAAAACACGATATTCACTAACACTAAACGCACATATGGGCAAGTGCATCCATCGTGGACGTAGTATAGTGTTGGTAAGATACCGAGGTCGTCCAAGGACACAAGAGCTTTTAGTACCGGTTTATCCTCAACGTCTAATCAAATCAAAATGTTAGAAAAGAGTTTTAAACTAAGAAAATAAAAACTAACTAAATGCTGAAAAATAAAAATAAAATAAAAAACAGATAGACAAGATGAATCACTTGGATCCGACTCGTGTATTAGTATAACCTTTGATTATTTTCGCACTTTTGCACTTGTTTAAGAGATTATCTTAGTTATTGTAGTAGGCCCCTCTTTTGAAGGCGACGTTATTCTCAGCCCAGTAGTTTGAGTCAGCAAGGATACAATCCTAAAGGGTCGGATTATTGAAAGATAATGAATTAAGTTATTAATGCAAATTATGGTAGGCCCCGCTTTTGGCGGTGACGTTACCCTCGGCTAAGTAGTCTGAGTCAGCAGAGATACAGTCCTAAATGGCCGGGTTATAGTATTAATAGTAGTTAACTTATGAGGGGGTCAAAGAGTTTGGATCCCCGCCATCCAATACCTATGGGCATTGAAGGAGATCCTACTAAATTTGACCCAGGTCCCTTGCAGGACCTCTAAACGCTAAACAAGGGCAAGACCCTTACCAAACCGTTCCCTTAACCCCCGACCAGGTAGCCAACATACCTCCATATAGACTGTGGAGATATGAATGGTGAAAATCTTTTATTTTATATAGACAGTAAAATAATGCCAAGACACCACGGACAAACGATAAGGAAAGATCACCTTCAACATAAGTAACTAGTTATTAAAGTCATTAATACAAAACCAAATAAAAAGTGCAAAAGATTAAAAATAAAAAGTATTATACTAAACACTTGTCTTCACCAAGTGATGCAAGAGACTTAGGCAAACATGGCCTTGATTGTCAAGAACTCTTACGATCAATCTTGGATCCCGAGACGACTCACACACTCTATGATGGACAATGGATGATGGTGGTGGATGATGGTGTTGTGATGGTGGTGGGTGGTGGATGAAGTGTGAGAGAGGTGGTGTGCCAAGGTATGAGTTGCAATGAAGCCAAACACTCCTATTTATAGGCTGAACAGAAGGCTGGGCACGACCCCGTGTCCGCTGGACACGCCCCCGTGCCTGTCTGACACTCTCTCTCTTCATTAATTGTAATTCGCAATTATTGTTAATGCGCTTGCTGTACTTTCGCCACGCCCCCGTGTCCGCTGGACACGGCCCCGTGGTGGGCAATAGAAGCTTCTATATGTTTGTCTTTTCTGCTACTTCTTGGGCACGGCCCCGTGCTGGCTGAGCACGGGGCGTGTTCAGTCTTCTGTCTTCTCTATTTTGTTTGGGAGGATGCTGTTGAGGGGTCGGGCAATCCACTTATGTTCCTTTTCTTGTATTTATGTTAGATTTAGCTGTCTTTTTGCTTCTTTTGTGAATTTGAGCTCATTTAATCCTGAAAATACAAAAGGAAGACAATAACACTTTTTTTCCAACATTAGTACTTAAAAAGGGTTAGGTTTATGCCTCATTTGATATAATTTATATGTTGCATTTTACACAAATCAAAGTGCCAGGCAGTTGCCTGGCACTATTCCCTCAGCTTGTGGCATGAATAAAAATTATATCGAGTAAACCAATTAAAAGAAAACACTACCACAGTTTTGTAAAAAAAAAACTAAAACGATGGCATGACTGTAATTTTACACAGGGGGCAAAATCATAATTTGATTGGGAAAACAAACAAAAACGATGAAAAAATGTAAATTTAAATTGAGGGCAAAATCGTAATTTGACTGGGAGGAAAAAAAACTAATGGCAAAACTTTAAATTTAAACGGGGCAAAATCGTAATTTTAACCGAGGGCAAAATTGTAATTTTTAGCTGGGGGCAAAAACATAATTTTAGTTTTAACTGGGGGCAAAAACGTAATTTAAAATTGATGATAAAATCATAATTTTTAAGCGAGGATAAAATCGTAAATTAGTTGAACCAATGAGAAAGTGACAAGACAACTGCCTGATACTATTCCCCATCTTGTATTTGTATATATAGTAAATGAATTGCACTGGATACCATTTATACGTGTTTGATTACATACGACAGCATGATTTGAATAATAAACAAAAATATTCACCCTAACTTTGTTATGAAAAATTGAAATTAAATCCTAAAGATTCATGTAGGTCACAAATGAAGGAGATGGAATACAAACAACTTAGGGTTATTTGACAACTTCTTCTGAATAGATAAGTTTGAACTAGTAAGAAGTCTGAACAATTAAGTGTTGAACCAGTAAAAGGTATTAAGCATTAAGAGCTATACTATTAGGGGTATTCGAAAAGCTCGCGGCTCGCAGCTCGCTCGAAACTCGCTTGAAAAAAGTTCAAAAAAAACTCGGCTCGAAATTGGCTTGGTTATAAACGGGCCAGCTCGGCTCGGTTTATAAACGAGTCGAGCTCAAGCTTGGGCTGGCTCGGCACGTGAACTCATGAGCTGGCTCGATAAGGTTTACATTCTTCATTTTTTTGTCCCACATCGATCAGAAGACAAAAACTAAGGGAGTGTCTCCCGTATAAAAGAAGGTAAAGACAATGTACAAGGTGAACTAACTATTTATACTTGTATATTTAGCCATTTGGTTTATTAAATTGCAATTATGGCCCTTAGTCTATGAAAATATTCATTTTTGGGGCTTTTTAAGTAGTAAATTTTGTGGTTCTTTGTTAGTTCAAGCTAAATCGAGCCGAGCTAGCTCGAATTTTAATCAAGTCGAGTCGAGCTCGAGCCTCAAACCTCAACTCGATTTGTAATTCGAGCTCGAGCCGAGCTCGAGCTGGGTTGAGCTCGGCTCGTTTACAGCCCTAGCTACTATAATGCTAAATCATTCAGAGGCAAATGTCTTACCAATTCATATAAGAGTTCTTAACCATTTAGAGGAAAATGTCTGTATCATTCAGACATCTGCTCGCGAAACAAACAATTTGAACCATTAAGTGTTGAACCAGTAAGAGGTCTGAACCACGAAAAGTCTCATTAAAAGCTAAACAAACAACCCCTTAGAAAATGTTTGTCACTCTTTGTCTCTCTTTAGGTGGGAGATCCGTGTTATTGACAGCGAATTTCTCCTGGAAAGCAAGTCAGGGAGTTTTACGAGCCAATCGGTTTCCTTCTAGAACAGTTTGGCATAATTCTTGAGTGTCAAACTAAAATGGACGGTTGTAGTTCTATTTAAGGTACATATACCTGGGCTATAAAAAGGCAAATCACCGAGCCCGAATAGACCCCGTTAGAAAAAGAAAGTCACCACTTGCATTACAATTAATGGCAAACAAATTGGAAAGCTTAGACAACGTCATGACTATTGACCGAAATTGCCAACATTAAATTGGAAATGCTATAGGAAAAAGCAATGTACCATAATAAAAGTCATCTTTGACGGCTTTATTTTCGGGTTGACAAACAAATTGAAATCGGTGGCAAATAGTTTACTGCAATCATCAATGTTAGGATATGATACACATAAAACATAATAAATTTTGTAGAAAATTTCGTTTTGTATAAGAAATATGACATTTTAACTTCTAAAACTAGTCAATGTTTTTTTAATACATAAAATATTGCAATATTTTTACTTCTAAAACTAGTCAAAATATAAAGTTAAATCATTTTTTAAATAAAATTTAGTTATTGTTATTGTTTTAATTAAACACAAATACAACAATGAAACAAACTAAATGGTTTATATACAACTAGCTTACAACCCTGTGTATTACACGAGTTGAATGACGAAAACTGTAAATTATAAACTTGTATGTAATCCTTATTAATGAAATGACTTATTTAGACAAATTAGTAAAACAAAAGAACAGTTATATTTTCGTTACTTGTACATGTGATTTGATACTTTATAAGTAATTATTGTTTATATCCAAATAATATATTTTATCTTAACAAATATATATGGTCAGCGTAAAATGAAAACTTCTACGAGTTGTGAGAACTTAGAGAACTCAAACTTACAAAAGGTTTTTTGAATTTTTTTACAGAGGGTGTGAATAAGCGGTTAGAGACTCAAGGTGTTAAACCTTTTGATTTTGGATTCAAGTGGTTAAAAACACTAAAACATAAGGACTTAAAAAGTAATTTACTATTAATTAAATTTGAAATTATACGTTTGATCTCTAACTATATTAAATAATGTTATACTTATTATATTATTTGATACATTTATATTTGTTATAGATAATTGTTAATTAAATTTTATTTAGACGTTTATCTCTAACTATATTAATTAATATTATATTATATTTTGTGTATAAAATTAATATGTAATACTATTATTAAAAGAGAGGAGGCACCAGAGAGTGACACGTGTACAAAAAGATTTTCATTTATTAGTATACTAGGTTAAAACCCCGTGTATCACACGGGTTGCATAAATAATTTATATACTAAATAATAAGAAAATACATCTTTAAATAAAAACAACATTACAATTATTAAGTATATATCATATGGGAACGTTTGATTCCTAATTTACCATAATTTAAATCACCGAACTCCAAAGTATATATATCTATTCATAATATACGAGATATAATTTTATGATTATATAAAAAAACGTTTATTCTTATCTAAATTTTTGTTTAAAATTATTTATTAAAAAACAAATATTTATTCTTATCTAATTTTATGTTTAAAATTATTATTTCTAAATTTTTGTTTAAAAATTATTTATTGAAAAACAAATATTTATTCTTATCTAATTTTCTATTTAAAATTATTATTTATTTTTATCTAATTTTCTATTAAAATTATTATTATTTAATATAAGAGATAAATAGGAAAATAATGTGAGAAAGCACCAGAAAGTAACACGTTATATGATGCATTAACCATAAGAAAACTCATGTTTCAACGTATCTGATCTAAAGTATTAACCCGAGTTAGTTCGTTTATTTAGGGTTCCACCTAACAATTACACCATCCTTACCGTTGCATCAAGACTTAGCGGTGTCAAAATGTACAACAACTCGAATTTATACTGTCAAATAAAAGCATATCATATTTTACCCGACTCGTTTCTGAACGCAGTTTGCGTCAAAACGTACACCAACCGAAAACGTTCGCAAAAAATAAGCATGAAAACATATTATATTTGACAAAACTCATTTTCGAAAAGTTTTATGTCGAAACGTGAATTTATACCGACACGTACACTAAAATGTCAAAGCGTAGACCAACAAAAAACGTGCATAATAATAAGCATGAAGATGCGTTAGATAATAATAAGCTTTATGTCAAAACGTGATTTGATTATATCAAAATTGAAATGTGCAAACATTTAACTTGAATAATAATAATAATATCGTATGTTAAATTTGAATTAAATAATGATTTTTTTTATTAGATTATAACTGAAATTTGTAAACAATTAATTTCAGTAAGTAGGAAAAAAATGAAAATTTGTAAAGTGCAGGGGTTGGTTTTACATGTATGGAATGTTTGGATATTATACAGATGGGGAAAGAAAAGTGAGGAATATGGATCGAAACCATGACCCTTGTTTAGAGCACATGCACCTAACCACCTTATTAGAATGACATTTGATTCATAAAATGCCAAACAGTCTTTTATATAGAAAAGAGAAAAATGCCCGGATAGTCCCTGTTGTTTTGCCTTTTTTCACCTATAGTCCTCAACTTTTTAAAATTACCTGAATAGTCCCCAACTTTTCATTTTTTATTCCCGGATAGTCCCTGGGTCTAACTTCAGTTTATTTTCTCTGTTAAAAGGGTGTGAAATGACAAAAATACCCTTTCCTTAAAAAGGTCAAACCACAGGAACTATCCGGGCATTTTTCTCAAAAAGAAACAAAAATTAAAACCTTCACTCTCACTTCCAACATTCAGCCAAAACCCTCGTGATGTCTTTCTCTCGTTACAAGTCCGGTGACCAGAGCCGGAGGTGCCGGCCGAGCTCCGGCGCCATCTTTTATGGTTGTCGCACACCTCCACTCCTCCTCGAACACATCCATAGCCGCTCACACCCACACCGGACTAGAGATCGAAGAGAGAGAGGGCTATAGAGAGAGAAACAGCGAGGGAGAGAGATCAGGATGGAGAAGCAGTGCTGGTCACCCCTCTATGGTGGTGCGATAGTGTGCAGACGATGGAGTCGTCGCTCCGGTGACCAGAACCGCCGCTAAGGCGGCGGTGAAGATGATGAGACGATGAGGATGATGAAGATGATGGTCGGTGACGGTGGAGTGTCGTCTTTTCGGTGAGCGGTAGACGACGGAGGCAGCCGCAATTTCTCAGGTAAACACCAATACTTCGATGATTTTCCGATCGGTAGACAGATTCGATTGGTTGTGTTATAGAGGTGTTTTGCAAATTGCAATTCTCAGGTAAACACCGATCGGTAGGCAGCCGCAATTTCTCAGGTAAACACCAATACTTTGATTTGATCGGTTTTGATATTTGAGATTTTTGTGGTTATTTGTTTTGTTACGTCAGATATGGATTTCATACAATCCACGATACATTTTACTTACTTTTTATCGACGTTTTCGTGTTTCTGAAGGTTAAATATGTTCTTGATCTAGATCGGATGTTGAAGATAATGAGTCTTTCATTTGATCGGTTCCAATTTGAGTGTTCTTTTTAACGTTTAAATATATCTAAAATTGTGTCACTTGATTGAATGATTCGTCCGTTCAGATTCAAAATTTTGGGTGTGATCGGTGGCCGGACGATTGTGACTGATGTCGTGAAGGATGGTGATAATGGAGGTTCGGTGAGACGATGATGGTCGGAGTGATGGTGATGATGAAACGGAACTGGTGGTCGGAGTGAGAACAGTTGCTGGTCCGACGAGCTTTGATCGGAGTGCGACGGAGATGGAGATGATCTTTGATGCAAAGGAGGTGCGGGTGTGGGATGTGGTTGCCGGAGAAGAAGGTGATGGTGGAGGGTGGAGGGTGGAGGAGGGTGATGGTGGGTGGAGGTTGAAGATGAAGTGTGGTGGTGGGGTTTTTCTCTGAAAATGTAGAAGATGCCCGGATAGTCCCTGTGGTTTGGCCTTTTTAAGGAAAGGGTATTTTTGTCATTTCACACCCCTCTTAACAGAGAAAACAAATTGAAGTTAGACCCAGGGACTATCCGGGAACAAAAAATGAAAAGTTGGCGACTATTCAGGTAATTTTAGAAAGTTGGGGACTATAGGTGAAAAAATGCGAAACTACAGGGACTATCCGGACATTTTTCTCTATAGAAAAAGAAGGTGGCGGCTATGAAGGGAGCCACCGACCTTTCTTTTTAAGAATATATAAATATATCACATGGGAACATTTGATTCCTAATTTACCATAATTTAAATAACCGAACTACAAAGTATATATATCTACTCATAATATTCAAGATATAATTTTATGATTATATAAAAAAACGTTTATTCTTATCTAAATTTTTGTTTAAAATTATTTATTGAAAAACAAGTATTTATTCTTATCTAATTTTCTCTTTAAAATTATTATTTCTAAATTTTGTTTAAAATTATTTATTGAAAAACAAATATTTATTCTTATCTAATTTTCTGTTTAAAATTATTATTTATTTTTATCTAATTTTCAATTAAAATTATTATTATTTAATAATAAGAGATAAATAGGAAAATAAGGTGAGAAAGCACGAGAAAGTGACACGTGTCCAAAAAGATTTTTGTTTATTAGTATAGAAAGATAACAAAATAAGTGGAGAATGAAAAAAAAAAAAAAAGAAGAAGAAGCCAACAACCTCCCTCCATGTGGTACGGATACTATTTCTGAACTTTTAAATTTAATAGATTAATGATAATGATAATGATAATGATAATGATAATGATAATGATAATGATAATGATAATGATAATTTTGTTGTTTGTATTATGTTAGTTTAGCACAATTATTTAACGCACGCCACCCATAGAGTCAATGAACTCTCTAAGTCTTAGGGTGTCGTATAAAGC
Organism: Helianthus annuus; assembly: GCF_002127325.2. Lineage (NCBI taxonomy): Eukaryota > Viridiplantae > Streptophyta > Magnoliopsida > Asterales > Asteraceae > Helianthus > Helianthus annuus. The sequence goes on from NC_035436.2 coordinate 170,969,060, forward strand.
CTCTAGGGGCTTTATCACGCAAAATCAGTGGCATGTCATATAGGGGGCTTTAAAGCCACTCCTTTTAACTTGCATGCAATGACTTAAAGCCCCTTATTAAACAAAATACAAAAAAGGGCAAAAAATTTGGTTGGTTGAAAAGAATGGGCCCCACCTGCAATCCCCCCCCCCCTTTAATGCTCGTTACTGCAATGGAGCCCTCTCCATGGCGTCTACCCTTTGGCCCCAGGGGTGGCTATGGGGCGCTAAAAATGGTGATTTGGCCAGGGGAGCTATACCACACCCCGGCCTAACCGGTTACCTTCCTACCTTTCATGGAAAAGAAGAATAGTGATTTGGAATTAAATGGTCGTTTTAAGTTATGATTTAAGGGTTGTTTTTAAATTCAAGTTATAAGTTTTGTTATGTGTGTGTATGTGTTATTGTAACTTTTAAATCGGTGCTTGCCCAATTTCGTGACCGAATTGACTTTGAGTATGCTCTATATTTGTTTATGGTTAGGGTTTTAATATAGATTAGTGTTCAAAATTTGTTTATGGTGGAACAGAAGAAAATGTGTTTAAGACTAGATTTAGAGTAAATTGCCATTTTAGTTCCTGAGTTTTGTTCAAATTTGCCATTTTAGTTCAAATAGTTTTTTTTTTTTGCCTCTGGGTCCCTGACTTTTCCCTTTTGTTGCCATTTTGATCACATACACTAACTCCATCCAAAAACTCCATCTTTAACCAGGGGTATTTTGGGAATTTTCATTTTAAATGTTTTCAATTGCCATTTTGATCCAATTCCAAAAAATCAATAAAATTCCAAAAAATCAAAAAAATTCCAAAAAATTCTAAAAAATCATAAAAATTCTAAAAAAATCCAAAAAATCCGTTTCGGCGTGAACCATTTCGAACCCGAACCGTTTCGAGCTGAACCGTTTCGACGCGAACCGTTTCGACCCGTACCGTTTCGACCCGAACCGTTTCGAGCTGAACCGTTTCGACGCGAAACGTTTCGACCCGTACCGTTTCGAGCTGAACCGTTTCGACGCGAACTATTTCGAGCGGAACCATTTTGAGCCGAACCGTTTCGAGCCGAACCGTTTCTAGCTGATCCGTTTCGAACCGAACCATTTCGAGCTGAACCATTTCGAGCGAAACCGTTTCGACGCGAACCGTTTCGACCCGTACCGTTTCGACCCGAACCGTTTCGAGCTGAATCGTTTCGACGCGAACCGTGCCTCGAAACGGTACGGGTCGAAAAGGTTCAGCTCGAAATGGTACGGGTCGAAACGGTTCAGCTCGAAACGGTTCGGGTCGAAACGGTTCAGCTCGAAACGGTTCGGTTCGAAACGGTACGGGTCGAAACGGTTCGCGTCGAAACGGTTCAGCTCGAAACGGTTCGGCTCGAAACGGTTCCGCTCGAAACGGTTCAGCTCGAAACGGTTCAGCTCGAAACGGTTCGGCTCGAAACGTTTCAGCTAGAAACGGTTCGGTTCGAAACGGTTCAGCTAGAAACGGTTCGCTAGAAACGGTTCGGCTCGAAACGATTCAGCTCGAAACGGTTCGGCTCGAAACGGTTCGCGTCGAAACGGTTCGGCTCGAAACGGTACGGGTCGAAACGGTTCGCGTCGAAACGGTTCAGCTCGAAACGGTTCGGGTCGAAACGGTACGGGTCGAAACGGCTCAGCTCGAAACGGTTCGGGTCGAAACGGTACGGGTCGAAACGGTTCAGCTCGAAACGGTTCGGGTTCGAAACGGTTCACGCCGAAACGGATTTTTTGTATTTTTTTAGAATTTTTTAGAATTTTTATTATTTTTTAGATTTTTTTTGGAATTTTTTTGATTTTTTGGAATTTTTTTGATTTTTTGGAATTGGATCAAAATGGCAATTGAAAACATTTAAAATGAAAATCCCGAAAATACCCCTGGTTAAAGTTGGAGTTTTTGGATGGTGTTAGTGTATGTGATCAAAATGGCAACAAAAGGGAAAAGTCAGGGACCCTGAGGCAAAAAAAAAACTATTTGGACTAAAATGACAAATTTGGACAAAACTCAGGGACTAAAATGGCAATTTACTCCTAGATTTATGACCGAGATGATAGGGGTGGCAAAAGTGGTGTGTTAGACATGTTTGGGTCATGGGTTAGGATAAGTATATGATTTAGGATAAATTTGGGTTAGGATGGTTTTATTAAGAAAAAAAGGTTAGGATGTGTGCGGGTTAAGATAAGTTTATTAAGAAAAAGGTTAGGATAAGTTTGTGTCAATATTGGTTTCGATCATGATAAGCCAAAAATAAAAAAATATACAATAAAAACAAAAAAGTTATTAAAAAATTAAAAAACAATTTACAAATAAAAAAAAGTTTAAAAATAAAGAAATTAAAAATATAAAAAATAAACCTTAAAAAAATTTAAAATATAGATATCATTTATTTTTATCCTTATCTTTATCTTTTTTTTGAAAGGCAATGCAAACTTTATTTCGCAGCCAAGATCCATAGCAAGAAGCTAACGATCCGATTACGCAACAAAAGAAAAGACAAAACAAAACTAAACTAACGTGGCCTGTCCTATTACATTTTAATATTGAAAATTCGCCATTCGCTCCAAGAAATCTCTTTGAATTTCGACCGGTTCACAACGCAGTCATATGCCAGCTCTTTTATGTCTTCAACTGCCTTATATTCATTCAGGTGCCCACCTTCGAATCTTTTTTTATTCCTTATTTTCCAAATGCTCCACAGTGCTAACACAATCACATCATGAATAATTCTCTTCCTGCTTAACGACGTCTCCATTCCATCTACGCTTAACAACAATTCTTCGATAGACGCGTATGATTGAACTGGTGGAATTTTCATCCAGTAGAGAAGCTGCTGCCAAATTACAGCAACACACCTGCAGTTCAGCAGAGTATGATCTGCAGATTCGACAACATGGTTGCAGAACGTGCAATTCCTTATCTTTATCTAATATTAATAAATAACTTTAATTTTGCAATTTAGACACTTTGTTTTTTTACTTTTAACCCAAAGTTTTTCATCTTTTGCAATTTAATCACAACTCTTTTTTATTTTCGATTTTGGTCCACCATACTTATCATCTTTCCCAAGTTTTTCGTTTCGTTCTAAATTTTGTGAGTTAATGCGCCGCAACGTGCGTGTGAGGTTCAACATTTTTTTCGTATATTTTTCCGGTTTGACTGGCCCATCGCAACACGTCTATTTTTCTCCGTTTAACAAGTTCGGCCAATGCGGTGGTCCTGGATTGACTTAGTTATTTTTTTCTATGTTTTATGTTTCGGTTTAATTTCTCTACAACGAGCGTTCGTGATTCAAAGATTTTACATCTTTTTTTCGCTCAGCATTATTTTTTTCGTTTTTATTTAATTTGTTTTTACGAGCTTTTCCGGTGTTGGTGGTCGCTAACAGTGGTATAGCATTGGTACTACTTGACACAATTTTACAACAACCACTGCAACGCAGGTGCTTAATACTAGTACTCTAACGGTCTGTTTGGTACGACGTAATGGAATGGACGAGGGAATGGAATGTAAGAGGTAATGGAATGAACGAGGTAATGGAATGTATCATTACCATTCCATGTCTTGTTTGGTTACCATGTGAGAATGAAATGAATCATTACTTTGTGTTGTTTGGTGGAAAGAATAGACGGAGGAATAAAATTGGTGATGAGTGACGGCAGTCGGTGGTGGTGGTGGATGGTGATAGGTGGCGTTCGGAGCGGTGGTCGGAGGAGGTGGTGGCAACGGCGGTGGGGTGGTGGTTGGGGCGGAGGTAGGTGATGGCGACGACAATGGTGGTGGGTGACGTCGACGGTGGTGGTCGGTGGTGGAGGTGGGTGGCGGGTGACGGCGGAGGTAGGGGTGGGTGGCGGTTGTGGCGAGGGGTGGTGGCGGGTGACAACGGGGGCGGAGGTATCGACGGTGGGAGACAACAAGGGCAGCGGTGGGTGGTGGCGGTGGTGGTGACGGCTGGGGTGGTGGTGGTGGTGGCGAAAGTGGGTGACGGTGGCGGTGGGTGGCAGCGACAATAGTCACAAAGACGGTTGTGTCGGTAGTGGTGTCGCCCGTGGTTGGCGGTGGAGGTGGTGTCGTGTGACGGCGGAGGTGAATGACGGTGGTGGGTTATTAAAAATGATAATAATAACAATAATGGTAAAAATTAATAATAATAATAATAATAATAATAATAATAATAATAATATATTTGTTCCATTCCTTAAGGAATGGAAAAAAAACACCATATCACAAAGGAATGAAAATTGTTATATTTGAAAGGTTTACATTCCTTGTGGAATGCCCCATTCCATTACCACATGATAACCAAACATGTTTTTTTTATTCCATCGGAATGATCCATTCCATTCCGCCTTCTATTCATTCATACCAAACGCTACCTAATATATTAAATATTTTAATACTAGTACTCTAATCTATACATATAATAAAGTAAACCAATTTGAAACACATGGCAATCATTGAGACTATCTAAAATTCTATTTTCCCGCCTAAAATATAATCCCTTTAGTTTTATAGTTAATCCTAAATTTAAAAAAATATATATAACAATAATAATAATCCTGAAATCTAATCTCCCTATATTTATCAGTTTAATATTTTTATTATTATTTATCTATAAAAGCAAATCAAAGATATGATTAAAGATTAAGTTGTAACTTAATTGATTTATATATTATCGAAGTTGTTACGTATTGTTTAAGAACACCAATTGGTGAGAATGATATAAACAAATAATAACGTAAAACAAATTAAAAGATTTTGAACTTTACTTAATTTTCCAATCTAAATTATAATAAAAGACTTCAAATAATGCTACATGTCATTTCATCCTACAACCTCATAAATTTTATTTATATTTCTAACTATATAATAAAAGAAACCATTTTGCGGACACTTGTCATCATATTAGACCATGTTTTGTAGATAAGTATTATTTTAGTTTAATCTTTTCTAATTAATTATAGATAATTCTCCTACTAAATATTATTTAGTTTAATTTTTTATGGATAATTATTATTTAGTTTAATCTCCTTCTCATTTATAATATTATTTATTTAACTAATAAAGTAAATTACAATTTTGGCCCCTGTAGTTATAGCACTTTTACTCTTTTAGCCCAAAAAGAATTTTTAACATCTGAGCCTCCAACGACTTTTTTTCTAATCTTTTTGGCCCCTAACGTCTTTTTTCTAACCCTTTTAGCCCCTAACATTTAATGGATGAGGTTAGTGTTAGGGGCTAAAAGGGTTAGAAAAAAAGACGTTGGGGGCTCAGATGTTAAGAAATTACGGATAAAGTTCCACAAATTATCTTATTATTTATTTATATTAATTAGTAGGTTAGAAATTATATCTTAATAATTAAAACAAATATCGAACATTTTCATAACTAGGGTGGAGGGAACAATTTTCTTCTTTATATTAATTACTAGATTAGAAATTATATCTTAATAATTGAAACAAATATCGAGTATTTTCATAACGAGGGGGGAGGGAACGATTTTCTTGCTTAACAAATAATTTATTTATTTAATATATTTAAAATACAAGAAGAATAATACATTTATCATACTAATAAATTTATCAAAAAACAACCATCTTTTTAAGATGCAACTCAAGTCTATATGTTTAAATTTTAAAGTTATATAACTTAATAATTACCGATAATTTATACTTATCTAATTAATTTAAATATTATTTTGTAGCTATAAGTTTATCTAATTGGCTAATTGCTATATGCCTAATCTAAACATTTCAACAATATTTTTAGAACTAATAAATTAAGACCACTGTTATTTAAATAAAACTTGGGTTCATGTCGTGAGAAAGTCGATGATACAGTTTGTCTTCTAATCGATTGTTCAAATGTTTTTATATTTATAAACTTGACAAACATCACAAGTTTTGATCATACATAAAACATCACAAGTGTCTTAAAATATCGTTTTATAATTGTTAAATCTTAGTTATTAACTATTTGATATTTTATTTTCTCAACCCGTGTAATACACGGGGTTATAACCTAGTATATTAAATATTTGAACTTGTGATACCGAACTTATATCAATATGTATTTTTAATTCTAGAATCAATTTGAAATCTGAATTCTATTTCTCACCCATTGTTTGGTTACTGAAATTTCAATAACTCCACTTAACCTTATTCGATTAAGAAATTCTATATTCATTTCAAGTACCAAATGGTACAAATATCGATTCCTCGTCACAATCAATTGCGAAAATTGAGATTTTCAATCGGGTGTCGCAAACGTATATACCAAAAAATTTCTTATAAATCGGGGATCGAAAACGTTATACACAAAAACTTCTATACGAAAACTACATATTCTCCACTACTAAACGAAAAGTTTGGAGAGTCGGCCGCCACCTCCCGTCCCCACTATGTTGCTCCCCTGGTCACAATCACAAAATTATACCATCATAGCCATACTGCTACCCCTTACCCACCCACCCAGAGTTTCCACCAACACCATCTTTGTTGCCGCCATCACCACCATAGCTATGTCAATGTCACCACCCACCGCAGGCCCAACATCGCCACTACCCCATCATCATCATTAATAATAAGATATAAATAATAAAATAATATTAATTTTTATTTTATCAGATAGACAAAATTACTTTACGAGCAAAAAATAAAATCGTATAAAAAGTTTCACATACCTATTATATTTGACATGACTTTAATTTTTTTTGACATAAACTATATATATATATATATATATATATATATATATAGAGAGAGAGAGAGAGAGAGAGAGGGGCTAATGCTAGACAAAAAACCCTAAAAATTTTAAGAAACTCTGGAAACTCAAAGCTCCCGACTTTTTTTTTTTTTTTGAAAAAAATAACACATGTAATATACATGTTTTTAAGAGTTTTGGGCCAAAAAAAACAAAAAAGCGCCGAGTACTTTTTTTTAAAAAAAAATAAACAAGTTCCAGCAACTTCGGTGACTAACATGTGTTAGACAAAAATGCTGAAAGTTGCTGAAATTTGTTTTTTTTAAAAAAAACCTTCAGCGCTTTTTTGATTTTTTTGGCCCAAAAAATCTTAAAAACATGTATATTACATGTGTTATTTTTTTCAAAAAAAAAAAAAAGTCGGGAAGCTTTGAGTTTCCCGGGTTTCTTAAATTTTTAGGGTTTTCTATATAGCCCAACCCTATATATATATATATATAGGGGATGGATCATGAGAAAACTAGTTTAAATGAGAAAACCAAAAAACTAACTAAAAAAACCTAAAAAAAACCTTAAAAAATACCAAATTTTTTTTTTACAATTTTTTAATAAAAAATCGCTACTTTATATGTATGGAAAAAAAATTTCAAAAAAAAAAAAAAAAAAAAAAAATTTTGTTGTACTGCACATGTGCATTAATACGGAAAGCCTAAACCACTTAACCCACCCCCACCGACACCCCCCAAAAACCTAAACCCCCCCACCCCCCCCCCCCCCAAAACCTAAATTCACCCTCCCACCAAAAGCCTAACCCCCCCCCCCCCACCCCCAACCCCCAAAAACCTAAACCCCCCCACCCCCCAAAAACCTAAAACTAAACCCTAAACATGAACCCGAAAAAAACCTAAACCCCCCACCCCCCCCCCCCCAAAAAAAAAAAACCTAAACCCCCCTCCCCCACCCCCCAAAAACCTAAACCCCCCCCCACCCCCAAAAACCTAAAACTAAACCCTAAACATAAACCCGAAAAAAACCTAAACCCCCCACCCCCCCCCCCCCAAAAAAAAAAAAACCTAAACCCCCCTCCCCCCACACCCAAAAACCTAATCCTAATCCTAAACCTCCAAAAAAACTAACCCTAAAAGCTAAACTAGACTCAAAAAGCTAATTTTAAGCATGTAATGCAATTGTAGTACATGTTACATTGCACATGTGCACTACTATAATAATAGTGTAGAAAACAAGACGACACCATAAATCTTTTTTTATGTCATAAAAAATATGCTCGAATATACTTGAATGAAAGATAAGAAAATTTGTGATCTTATGGTGCCATTTTTGTTTTAAAATGATAACGTATGGAGAAATGGGAAATGTTTGAAAAGTTATATATTTTTTGTTCCAATTTTACCCCTCCTTCATTAAAAGTCCCCCCTTCTTCATTAAAAGTCCCCCTCCCCCTCCTTTTTAGTGGATTTTAGTTAGTTTTCTAGTTTTCTCATTTATATCTAGTTTTCTCATGATCCTCTCCCTATATATATATATATATATATATATAACTATGATTTTATAGATGTGAGGGACTCAAATACGAGAGGGGTGAAAAGGTTCTAAGAGTATTAAAATAGAATCAAATAGAAGTTTATTTTTTCTACTAACGATAAAAAGTAATAGGATTATGACATGTGATAAAATTTAAAAATAAATGGGAAGGGTATTTTAGTCAAATTTATCTAATATTCTATCTTCTTCTCTCTGTAACTTCAAAACCCACCATTTTTAAAACCTACCATCTTCAACCATTTCTTCATTTTCTATCTCAATAATCACTACATTATAGTATGATTTTCGTACCACTCAATGATTCATACACTCAATCAACGTGTTCTTCAATTTTTTTTGAATAAACCCAGTTTAATTTCATACATCTCATTTTTTCCCGTGACTTTGAAGCGAATCACTCGATTCGTATTCGATCGCTGATAAGTGTTTCGAGCATTCAAATTTCGTCAATCGTTGAAGAAATCGGAAGAAATCAGCTTCGATCTATGTAAGAAAATTTTGAATTGCATTTTTACGATCTGGGTTTTTGAATTGAGTCAGTGTGTTTTACAAAGGAATGAAAAAATAGTTGTTTTTGTATTTTCAGTCCGTTGCGTTTTAGATATAACACATTTTATTGTGTTTTTAGCCCATTGCGTTTTAGGTAAAACACATTTTATGTGTTTTTAGTCCATTGCGTTTTAGTAAAAAACACTTTCTTTTATGTTTTTGTCTATTGCGTTTTAGGAAAACACATTTTTATGTGTTTTTTGGTTTAATGCGTTTTAGAAAAACACATTTTGAAGTGTTTTTAGTCCATTGCGTTTTAGGTAAAACACATTTTTATGTGTTTTTAATCCATTGCGTTTTAGAAAAAAAAAAAACACTTTTTTTGTGTTTTTTGTCTATTGCGTTTTAGGAAAAACACATTTTTTTTGTGTTTTTTGGTCCATTGCGTTTTAGAAAAACACATTTTAAGTGTTTTTAGTCCATTGCATTTTAGGTAAAACACATTTTTATGTATTTTTAGTCTATTGCGTTTTAGAAAGAACACTTTCTTTTGTGTTTTTATGCCATTGCGTTTTAGAAAAAATACATTTCTTTGTGTTTTCTGGCCATTGCGTTTTAGAAATACGACAATTCTTTCTTTTTTTAAGTTATTGCGTTTTAGAAAAAAAGATATTTTTTTGTGTTTTTAGTCCATTTCGTTTTACAAAAAAGACATTTCTTTGTGTTTTTCAGCCATTGAGTTTTAGAAAATAACACATTTCTTTTGTGTTTTTTGTCCATTGCATTTTACGCAGCTGGGTTTTCAAAAAAAATTCGAAAATATAACAATATTATACTCGTTTTAAAGATAAAAGAACGCTCGTTTTTTTGGTGCAATTTTTATAAAAAAATAAATAATGTCGTATGCAAGAGTTATTAACGTTTAAAAAATGAGAGGGAATTGGAGGAGAGAGAAAATATTGACTTGGATTGACTAAAATGCCGCTAGACAAACCCACACATCTCTTTTTTTTTCTTTAATTTCACTCATTTAATCTTAGTTCTTGATTAATAAATAGATGGTCAAGATTATTTTCTAGTCTTTCTATCCAAATAAACTTCCTAAGAGCATCCACAATAAGAACCATTAAAAACACCTAAAAACATGTACAGTCAGCTGACACATCAGAAAAACACTCACCCTTCAAAAATATCAAAAACCCACCTAATAAGAAAACACAAAAACATCCAAAAATATTACCACATCATCTCTACATTTTACATTATAATATATATATATATATATATATATAGAGAGAGAGAGAGAGAGAGTTTTGTTTTCCTTTGGCCCCTCCCACTGACAAGTGCTTCATTTTTTCTTGTATGTGGAGAAGAACGAAGTGTAAAAATGGATGGAAAAAACAAACCCCACAATAATAAAAATGGAAAAAAATGCCACATCATCTTGTAAAAACATGTAAATATGGGCTATTGGTGATGGTCATGCTGAACTTAAAATAATTGTAAAGTTGATATGGAATGAGTGAAGAAATAGATTACAAATAAAAGTTTGGTTGAACAACCAACGTTTTGTTGCCTAGTAAAGGTCATTATAATAGGGAGTCCCACATGAAGAGATAGAATTCCAAATGAAGTTACAAACTCGTTTAGTTTCCAATAAAGTTACAATTAAAAACTTGTATCTGCAGATTAAATACAAGATTGGACTTATATATAAAGTCCCGACAAAGCATATATGTTAAAAGATTTAATATTGATATAAATTTTTTAACTATCTATACAAATATACAATGCCAGTTTTAGTTTCTTATAATGTGGTAATAAATGTTGGATTTAGATTTGCTTGATTAGGGGATGTAATGTATCGAATCGGACCTGATACTCAAAATTCGTTTCGAATTGAATTTGAATTTGGTTTTTCAATATTCGAATTCGGTATTCAAATTTTGAATCGATATGAATTTATGTTTTTCTTTTCAAATTCAAATTATGCATTTTATTTAATTTTTTATTTTATATACAGTGCAAAGATTAAATACAAATGAGTCTTAACATACTAAATATGAGAAGTGAAGGGATATTTTTTTATTTCTTTTTTCCATCTACTTAAATTTCATGTATAGTTGTAAGATATTTAGTTGCAAAATGAAAAACACAAAAAATAAAAAAATCATGTATTTACTCTAGTAGAGTAATTATTTATAATTACTTTACTAGCGTAAATACACAAAAATAGTTTGAGGGACTAAAATACGTGCTTGACAAAATGGAAAAAGTTTCAAAAAAAAAAAAAATCTTTTCCTCACTTCTCACGTTTAGTATTATTAGCCAATTATACAATAGGGTGGAGATACAATAGGAAGTTTATTTGGCTAGGAAGGATAGGAAGTGATCTTGACCATCCATTAAGTTAATCAAGGGCTAAGATTAAATCAGGGAAATTGAAAGGAAGAAAAGAGGCGCGTGAGTTTGTTCAAGGGCATTCTAGTCAATCCAAGCCAATAGTTTCTCTCTCCTCCAATTCCCCCACCCATTTTTTAAACGTTAATAATTCTTTCATACGACATTATTTTTTATAAAAATTGCATAAAAAAAACGAGCGTTTTTTATCTTTAAAACGAGTATACTATTGCTATATTTAAAAAAAAATTAAACCCAGTTGCGTAAAACGCAATAGAAAAACCACGTAAAACGCAATGAAAAAAAAAACCTAAAAATGACATTTTTCTAAAACGCAATGCACCAAAAACACAAAGAAATGACTTATTTGTAAAACGCAATGGCCAGAAAACACATAGAAATGTCTTATTTGTAAAACGCAATGGCCAGAAAACACATAAAAAAAGTGTTTTACCTAAAACGCAATGCACCAAAAACACAAAAAAATGACTTATCTGTAAAGCGCAATGGCCAGAATACACTTAAAATGTCTGTTTTCTAAAACGCAATGGACTGAAAACACATAAAAAAGTGTTTTACCTAAAACGCAATGCACAAAAAACACAAAGAAATGTCTTATATGTAAAACGCAATGGCCAGAAAACACTTAAAAATGACTCATTCTAAAACGCAATGGACTGAAAACACCTAAAAAATGTGTTTTACCTAAAACGCAATGACTAAAAACACTTAAAAATGTGTTTTTTTTTTTTCTAAAACGCAATAGCCAGAAACCACATAAAACTCTCTTATTTCTAAAACGCAATGGACACATAAAACTGTCTGTCACTGTGAACTGTCTGAATTGTCTATGAATTACTGTCTTCGAAATGAGCCAATTTCTGGAAAATTAATTTTTCTGATGCGTTTTTAGTACAGCAATTTAATCGAAAAAACTTTTTTCCGAGCTGCCCCAGCCAGGGGCTCTGCCCCTTGGACCCCGCCAGGGGCTGCCGCCCCCGGGACCCCGCTACCGGGGGCTGCCGCCCCCGGACCCCCGCAAAGATCGTAAAACGCAATGACTAAATCAAAAACCCAGATCATGAAAATGAAATTAAAGAATTTCTTACATGGATTGAAGCCGATTTCTTCATCAATTGACGAATTTTGAATGATAGAAACACTTATCAACGCTCGAATCGAACGAATCGAGTGATTATCTCCAAAATCACCGGAAAAAACAAGATTTTTTTATGAAATTAAACTGGGTTTTCTTCAAAAAAAAGCTGAAGAACACGTTGATCGGGTTCTGAATCATTGATTGGTGATGAAAATCGCACTATAATGTAGTGATTATTGAGATAGAAAGTGAAGAAATAGTTGAAGATGGTGGGTTTTGAAAATGGTGGGTTTTTGAATTTACTGGGTTTTGAAAAAGGAAGAAGAAGGAGTTGGATTGACTAAAATACCCTTTCTCTTTATTTTAAAATTTGCCACAAGTCATAATCCTATGGCTTCCTATCCTTCCTAGCGAAAATTAACTTCCTATTTGATCTTTTCCCTTATACAATAACCTTACTCTTAAATATATATACACACACGTCATGTGCTTGACAAAATGGAAAAAAAAAAAAATCTTTTCCTTACTTCTCACGTTTAGTATTATTAACCAATTATACAATAACCTTACTCTTAAATATATATACACACACGTCATATATCTTAAATACAAAGCTAACCAAAATACAAAACAACCCCTAGAATTTCCAACTTGACATAAAATAACAAAACAGTGTTAAAGTTTAGAACTTTACAAAAACAACCCTTAAACTTTCAAAATAGACATTTACACCTCGTTCACTTTCTAAAAACATTATAAAATGTCATTTTCATTGTAACATCCCATGTTTTACCATTTTTATTAAACTAATAAACGTATTATTCGTATTTTTATGAAATGAGACGACTAACGGAACGAGGTGTGAGAGACTCCTGTTTAATGGCTCGACGGGAATGAGTGTTATAGTTTTAAGTTAAATTCCGAGATTTAGGCGCGAGATGTATCTGCAGGGGACCAATTATCATTATTTAAAGATATTTTTAATAACTTTGAGAACAAGTTACCCTTATGTGATAGTGTAGGGACTTGTAGTGTAAATATGAGTAATTAAAACAATTTAAAAGATCGGCAAGGAATGAAGAAAAGAATATTTGTGATTGCTTATTTAACTCCCAAAGTGCTTATTGATTTATGACTTTTTCAAAATGAGTTTTTAAAAAAAGTGTTTGGATTAGCTTATGTGATGGGAATACTAAAATGACAAAAATGACGGGGTAAGTTTTCATGTTGGGTTACTATTTTAAAGGGTGGGGGTAGATTGGTAACCTGACCCAACGAGGAGGATTACATGCGGCGAAGTGAGACAAACTATGGTCACATCTTAATGATTTGACCTAGTTATGTGTTAGGCTCTCACCTTATGTGTTTTATGTGTTCAAGTTAGATGAACTAGTGGAGATGTTGTGTAATCATGGTATAATGTTTAATTAGTGTAGTTGTGATTCGTACTAAGGAGTCCCTTGTACGATCGGTGCAAATTCATGTTTTGACGTAGTTTTTTCGGAAATGAGTAGGTTCAAATATAATGCTTTTTGATGCTTATATGTACGTTTTTTGTTGGTGTATGTTTTAACAATATAATGTATGTGTCGGTATAAATTCATGTTTCGACATATTTTTTTTTCATAAACGAGTCTGATCAAATATAATACATTTTCATGCTTATTTTTGTGTATGTTTCGGGTGGTTTAAGTACTCAAATTTGTGCATTCCCGCGTTACATGTATACTGCAACAACTTTTCTATTGATCAACCAAACATTTCAACCTAAAACATGTTGGACCGAAAAAAAGTTTTAAGTCCATTTGTAATAGGTATAAATAAAACATGATACAACTTCGGTGAAGTAGTTTAATATGTGTATGGTCTAATCGTAAGTAAATATGGGTAGCCTACACATGTATTATCACTACATTTATCAATCAAAATACAATAACCATCAATATATCTGTATCAATGTCCAACTTTCTTTCACCTATTTTGAATTTGTTTTGCATGTTCCTACATTACCTTTTTGTGTTCTTGTGTAGAATACTAGAATATAGTTAAAATCATAATTTAGATGTTGCATATACTAGTACTGTTTAATTGAATCGTGGATCGTAACTCGCTAAGAGTCGGCTTGAAAAAACTTGAGTATATACATCTCGAACCAAATTTGCAAGGAGTTAGATCGCTAGTTGGCTAGGCTGAGTACTGCAACTGAATTCCAAAGAGATTATGGATATCATTTGGATAATAATGGTGTTGAAAATCCAATCAGTACTTCAGTAGGATCTAAATGTCTATTCTGGACTTGTTAAGAATTTTTACAAAGGGTGTTGATATTGGTACACATTCTCACTCGATCTCTCCTATATACATGTGTATATATAGAGAGATATAGAGAGGGAAATGGTGTACGAATAAGACTTTGGGGTGCACCAATAAGTTAATAAAAAAAAAGTGGTGTGACTTTCTGACACGACACAAACCTAAAATGAAATTCGCAAGTTTGGGTTGTCTAAACTGGTTTGCGTCAGTTTCGGGTTAACCTGTTAAACCCATTTTTTTATTGTTTATGTTTTTTTAAATGTGTCTTATACAATAACTTATACTATTTGGGTATATTTATGCCAAAATTTAAATTTTAAAAATAAGTGGCAAAGTTTAAAACATAATTATTTCAAAAACATATAAATTAGAGTAAATTACAAAAATCGTCCTTTATGTTGACACTAGATTGCAAAGTGTGTCATTTGTCTTCAAAAAGTAAAGAAAAAAACATATTCGATGTTTGCAAACCCTTGCACATTATGTCCTTTAGCCCTAACTCAGTTAGTTTTCATGGTTAAATCTGACCTAGTGGACCCTACATGAGGGTGTTTTGGTCATTTTACCCTAAACATTTTTGAGACACTGTATGAAGATGAACTAAGTGTCAAACAAGACAAACGCAGTGCATCACAATTTGTGGAACGTCGTTTCAGGCTTCTGGATCTAGATGAACGCCGTTTCAGGCTTCTAGATTTGGATCTGGATAAAAGCCGTTTCAGGCTTCTAGATTTGGATTTGGATGAACGGCGTTTCAAGACAAACTCTATGAAGATGAACGTGGTTTCAGGCTTCTGGATCTGGATTTGTGAAACGAACGACGACAGCGGTAAAGGCTTTTAGGGTTTCGACGACGACAAAGGATCTATGGCGATGCTGATGTGATGGCGGTGGTGGTGTGATGGCGGAGGAACTATAGGCGGTGGTGTTATGGCAGTGGTGTCCAGAGAGAGAGAGTTAGAGGGAAGGAGAGTGAGTTTTGAGGGAGGGGGGGGGGGAATGGGTTTTTAATTATTTGTTTAAGTGTTTAGAGTAAAATGACCAAAATACCCTTATGCGGGGTCCACTTGGTCGGATTTAACCATAAAAACTAACTGAGTTAGGACTAAAGAACATAACGTGCAAGGGTTTGCAAACATCGAGTACGTTTTTTTGTACTTTTTGAAGACAAAGAACACACTTTGCAATATAGTGTTAACATAAAGGACGTTTTCTATAATTTACTCTATACATTATATCTAAATTTAGAACTTTTAGGTATTAATATGTAGAAGAAACATTAAACACATCTTTTTAATGTTAGAGAAAGTGTCCGTGTCAACCCACGTATACACGTGTGGTTACAAGTTCATGTGCGTGACACGATTTTCGGGTTCTAGTTCCCGCCAACCCATAAACACAACCCGTTTAGCAGCACTAAAAAATATATTCTCAGTGCGCCTATGGCTGTGAGAGCGCTAAATGACTCAACTTCATGTTCACTACCAATCAGTGTCCCAATTTATGAAACCCCTTCTCTCTACAAGTGAAGGCAAAAACCGCCTGTATTGGTTTGTCAAAAGAAAGCTCAAGCGACCTGCTTCAATGGTGAAAATATGGAGGTATCAATAAAAAGAAGACCCAATCTGGAAAGGGGTAGTAACCTGTTGCATCTGCCCCTTTTTAATGGTGATATATAACCAACCGCTCTTTGTTATTACAACACGTGACCTCAAGCAAATGGTCATGTTAATTCCTTATTATATACACACTTCAAGACCAATAAAGATATAAATGTATCTAGCTAGCTTTGTCATTCACAAAGAACAAAACAACAAGATGAATGCGACTCACATGACGACTGCCCGACTCTTTCCGCAAATGTTTGTAACCTCAAGGAAGAAAAGGGTTATGTGATGGGTATGCCTCTTTCTGCCTTCGGTAAGCCCTGCAAAATTATATCATTATATATCTTTGCTTCCAGCAATTCTAGTATTTGAATAAACATTAGCACGGATAATAATTTTTTTCACCTAGTGGCACTGGACCCACCGAGTGCAACCGTTCCTACAACAATCAAGAGGAATGGGATCTGAATCAATGCTTTGTTTTTACTTCCTCCTTGACTCCTTGGGACTCCGGTTCTCACCACCCTTGAATATGTTCCTCTTGTTGAATATGTGCCTGTTTTCACGTATAATCATTATCTAAAAGACTCAAAACAACTTATTTCTCCCTACACATTAATAATCAATTTTGATTGTAAAATCAACAGATAAGCATATGCAACTTTCTTCTTTGTCGAAACATGAACACAGCAAGCAAATATGATGTTTAAAAGCAATCACAAACATACTCTTAGCGGCTAATAATTTTATTGTTCCTAATTACTTAACACAAGACTATACTTACAGATCAATACAGCAAGTGATTGATGTGAATTTCTACTATTCTAGGGTTTATCTTATTAGCCGAACACAAACAGAAGAAGCAAATAAGATGTTTAAAATAACAAAAGCAACAGTAAAGTACACAGATGGTCCTTGTGGTTTACCAAAATTTTGGATTTAGTCACTAGCTTTCCAAAAGTACAAAGATGGTCCCTGTGGTTTGCAGTTTGTAACGCATTTAGTACCCAACTTTTTTTCCAAAAGTACATGGATGGTCCCTGTGGTTTACACTTTGTGACCATAGTTGTCAATAGCGGCTATAGCGACCACTATAGCGCGCTATGTAGCGAAGCGACCAAGTGTCGCTACTTGGGTCATAGTGACCAATAGCGTGAATAGCGACAATTTTTTTTTTTTGATGTAAATAGCAATTAGATATAGCTATAAAGTAGCTGGATTTATAGGTTTTTGTTAAATATACATGTAAAATAACATATATACAAGGGTATTTTGATGTAATATACATATAAAAAGTTTCAATTTTTTTTCTAGCGTATCGCTAGACGCTATTTATAAAATAGCGGTCGCTATTCGCTACGTAGCATATAGGTCCCTTGTCACTATTCGCTATTAACAACTATGTTTGTGACACACTTAGTCCCTAAATTGGACATGCTAAAATTTTTAGATTTGTTGGCTGGGGATTAAATGCGTTACAAACTGCAAACCATATGGACCATCCATGTACTTTTGGAAAGCTATGGACCAAATCCAAAATTTTGGCAAACCACTGTGTACTTTACTCTAAAAGGCAATCTGTGTTCGTTTCACATTATGAAATGAAATCCGGATGGAAATGGAATGTAGATTTTGTTTCTTATGTTATTCGTTTCAACAAAAGAAGGAATTGAAATTGAACAATAACATAAGGAACGAAATCTACACTCCAATTCCATCCAGATTCCATTTCATGTTGTGAAACAAACACATCTAAATTCCAAATCAAATTTCAATTCCTATGCAAATTCCAATTCCATTACATTCCACGCTAACTAAATGTCTATAAATGTTATTGTTCCTGATTGCTTGATGTTTGCTTTTGACTAGAATTGCAGATCAACATATAAAAATGACTCATGTAAATTTTCTAATTTCTAGGGTTTATATATAAGATTCAGTCCAGATGTTATTCAACAGTAAACGCTCGAGAGATTAAATAATCAACTTACCGGACTGTAAACATGAGTAAGCTTCAGAAATCTGCCAAAAATGATATAATATTATTGAGTGAAATGAAGAATTGAGAATAGTAAAACGATGATCTACCAGTTTGAAATTGGATTCGGCGAGAGATTTTTGAGAATTGGGGAAACGATCTGGATGAGTTTCCCATGCCTTTTTCTTGTAAGCAGCTTTGACCTGAAGATGAAAAGTGAGTTGGGAAATTGGGAGTTAGTGTGTATAAATTTGTACCTGTGACGATGAAGGGGAGGAATTGGGAGGAAACCCTAGCAATTCTCTGGCTTCATCGCCAAGCATCTTCGCCTTCTGCCGTTGTTTCTAGCGACTGACTCGTGTCATCATAACAACCAAATTTCCAAACATAACGTGTATTGAGAGGGTGTTTGGGTTCCTCATTTTGAGGGTAAACGAGGGTAAAAGGACTTTTGAAGGACAAAAGTAAAGTGTTTGGCTTTTCTTCTTCTTATTATGTGAGAGGGATTTGCTAAAAGTCAAGAATTCTTGACTTATTTTAGTCAAAAGGACTTTTCAAAAGTTGAAAATAAGCTAAGTCAAACATGCCCTGATTAAACACTTTTAATTTTGTCTGTGCGGGTATTATAGGGGCACCGGTTGTAAATCTTATCTTCTACTCGGCTTATTACCCGTCAGGTATCAGGCATATCAGCAGGTATCAAGTATACCCGTTAGAACTTTCATGTATATATATTTTTTACTTTTCTTTATAATTTTATGTATTAAAAGTTCTATATAATGAATTAAATCGTGATAAATAATCTACACATTTATTTTTACATTTATTATAATATTTCTTAAAAAAAAATAATTTTGTATTTCATAGCATATAAGTATAAATAATGCCATTTAAATATATATTACAAGAGAAAAGTTTATTTTTCAAATAATAAAGTTAGTATAATGAAATATTACTAAACAATATATAAAGAAAAATACTTAAAAGTTTTGAGGTATATATTTCGGATAAACGAGTATATAGTTTTGGGTAATCTGGTTGTGAGCGCGTTGTAGGACCGTTTAAGACTTCGAAACGATTGCGAACTGATACGTGTGACGTGTGGGATCCGTACACGTACGTGGACCGAACACAAGGACCGTAATATAATCGTGATTCTATAGAAAGATGTAACAAATACAATCACGTGAATCACCTTTTGCACTTTCTCTCTCTAGGATCCAAGCTCTCCAAGTTGTAGGAGTTGCAAAAGTTCTAAACTAAAGTCTTATACCTCCTATTTATAGGCAAGGCTTCTAAGCTGAGTTCAAGGAAATTACAATTATGCCACCTTGTTTTTTCTCCTATATTTTACTATAAAATCTTGTTTTCTTCAATTTCTGCTACGAACTGGATTGACGGAGGCGATAGACATATCTGCACTCACAGACTTCCCCTTGGATATTCCCGCAGTCAATCTCGTAGCGTCTTGTCTTTCTCTCTCTCTCTCTCTCTGAGTCTTCTTAAAGCTTTATCATCTTCAGCAATCACAAACTCCCTCTTTCTCGAACAGACTCCCTGTGGATCTGTCTTCGGCTTCAGTTGCTCCCCCTTTTGGTAGACTCTTTCTTCAGGCTCCCCCTTTCGTCAAGCTTCCGTGCTTTTGGAATCAACACCTGGCTTTCCGGATACAAGCTCCCCCTTGCGTCGAGCTCGTCTTCAGACTCCCCCTTAGACTCGGCTATCGGGATCGTAATCTGGTATAACATTTGCAATTTTGTCATTTTAGTCCAAATCTCAAACTTTTTGCAATTTTCCATGCAATTAATCTGATATGACTTATTTACCCTTAATGATAAAAAAATGAGTAAACTGCCATTTTGGTCCATGTGGTTTGGGCACTTTTGCCATTTTAGTCCAAATTTCAAACTTTTTACATCTGGGTCTCTGTGGTTTGTATTTTGTTGCCATTTTAGTCCAAAACTCAAAATATCTCATTTTTGACTGTTTTAAGGTCCCTTTTTTGTCTTTATCTGCAGGGGTAGTTTGGTCCATTTAGTTTTCATTAAATCAATTCCTTTTATTAAAAAAACCCCAAATATACACCCCTCTCTACCTTTCTCTCTCGTTCCTGCTATACACCACCACCACCACCAGACCACTTCCACCACCAAACCAATTCTTTAACTCTCTCTACAAACTCTCTCTCATATATACAGATCCACCGCCGAAAACCCACCAATGAAAAACCCTCAAATCCACCACCGTAACCACCCAAAATCCCCAAATATTCACTAGAAACTTCATAAAACACCCAAAATCCCCAAATACTCACATTTTCATTTACCAGAAGTGGATGAACCCTAGCTTTCTTGTGGTTGCTAAATCTATTGCCGGAAGTGGATGAACCGTTGTTGGAGTTGTCGAGATTGATCACCGGAGTGCTTGAATGATGTAGAGAGATGGGGGCGGTGGTGGTAGATGGGGGCGGTGCCATCGAGCTCATCATCTGCAGGTCGCCGGCTCCACCGAGGGGAGGGAGAGCAGTGAGAGAGAGGCCGAGGGGAGGGAGAGCAGTGACTAGAATAACAAGGATCGGAGGAGGGGGGCTGTCGTGGGTGTTTGTTGTCGGGTTTACGGCCGGAACCGGCTGTTTCCTGTGACCAATGAAGAGAGGGAAGAGCAGAGGGTTGTGTGTGGTGGTTCGTCGGAGGTGTGGCGCCGGAGATCCTCGACGGCGAGTCTGGTCGCCGGATCTGAATCTGAGAGAGAACATGGTCTTTGTGTGCTGCTGGACTTGAGAAATGTGTGTTAGGGTTTTTCTATCTAGTGACATTAAATAGAAAAAAGATTTAAAAAATGACCAAAATGCCCATGCACTAAAGGATAAAATGATCAGTTTTCAACAGTCAAAATAGAGGGTTTTTGGATTTTGGACTAAAATGACAACAAAATGCAAACCACAGAGACTCAGATGTAAAAAGTTTGAGATTTAAACTAAAATGGTAAAAGTGTTAAAACTACAGGGACCAAAATGGCAGTTTACTCTAAAAAAAACAAAATAAAAATTGATTAGGTCAAACTGTATTTAGATTATTTTATTTCATACTTGTGTGAGGGGGTCTGTTTTCGGAGGTATGGGCCGGTCCAATACCAAAAGATCGAAATAAACGTTAAAGCAAATTTGTACTTGGCTACTGGCCTATAAGAAATGTAAGAATAAAAATGCGGTGAGCGTGGATCGAACACGCGACCTTCAGATCTTCAGTCTGACGCTCTCCCAACTGAGCTATCCCCGCAGTTATTACAAATGCTTCTACAAAACTTTAATGATCCTTTCTGTTTCAGCTAAACATAAACCTTTATTAGCTGCAAGCTAGCTACAATGAATGAATGAAGAGGAAGCAAAACCAACAAAAAACCAAAACCAACGGACACTAAAGTTTCATCTTAAATTAGTATCAAAATCTAGTTCCATAAGCTGGGAAACAAATCTTAATATGCGGAATGGTACTAGCCAATATAACTAGATCCACTTGCGGAATGGTACTAGCCAATATAACTAGATCCATTTGAGGAATGGTACTAGATCCGTTTTGCAAATGGTATCTAGTAAATTGGATGACAAATATATTACTATTTGTAATCATTAATTTGGTGCACAAAATTTGTCATAGACAAATGTTATGTAGACCATGTGCTAGTAAATGGAAACATGTATAGTTTCTATGAATGACAAAAAATGACAACGATATCATGTAAGATTCTTGTAAATTGAATTCAACTTGTAAATTAGATTCATTCTTTGATTGTAATTTTGTCGTGGACAAAAGATGCCTTCCATTAGATTGTTTATTACTACAATTTTTGATTGAGTAAATCATTTAGTTTCGATAGTATTTAATCGATTGTTGTTTGTATATGTTTATAAAACAGATGTTTATAAAAAATGCTTAAGGAGAGATTATTGTAAATATTTCGAAGTAATTTAGCAGTTAGAATAAAATATACCTTTCTTCCTTATCCGGCTAAGTAAATCTTTAATTTGATTTTTCCAAATGACCAACCCAACCAATTCTTCCCTACGGCCTTCTGCCTAAACGGTACTCTTGTGGCTCCAGGGCTCCAGGTTTAGCAAAATATTAAAGATGAACATATTGGATAAAGGAAACTGATATTTTTATTCATAACTGTTCTTCCCTAAGGAAGAACTTCTTAATATTTACATAACACTCTCCTTTAGCAAGGAGTCTATTCCCTTACACACATTTTAGTTACAAAAGAAAAGTTGGAAAGGAAAGGATACGAGAGATGGGATAAAGAAAAAAAAATTAGGTTACAATGCACTCTCTTGGGTTTGGTTTTCTGAAAACAAAATCATTTTAGTATCAAAATCTAGTTCCATAAGCTGGGAAACAAATCTTAATATAAAATCCAGCCGTTTAAAAAACAAAAAAAAACCTAAAGTTTCATCTAAAATCAGTATCAAAATCTAATACATAGTCAACTCTTACATGGTGTTTTCCTATCTATGTTCCCAATTCTAAATTCCAAATCAAGATCTTCCACGCTTTGCGATGAGCAAATGGTTTTCAGGCGAGATGTTAGATGGAACATATTTGACAAGCTTGGATTCTAGTCCATATTCCCTCAGCCACATAAACCTCCCTGCATCAATAATATCTTTGCACATAAACCCTAGCGCAGCCCGCTCTGCAACAGACATATTAATATCTCCACAGATATTCTTAACATTTTCCCTGCCAAACACAAACAGAATACAGTCATCACTTCAAATAAAGTAACAGGCCAGTCACTTCATAATATCTTAAAAATCCAATTAATGATTACGTGTTTGTATCAGCAACGTCTGAACTATGGTCTGCGTCTACGGCCCAGCTGGTAAACCATGTAATTGCATGGAAATCGTCTTTCGTAATCCCTAAATTTAAGAAAAAATCTTTATCTGCACGCCAGCAAGCATTTAGGGTTACTTTCATGAGACATATAACAAACTTAAATTAAATAAAGGTCGGGATACGGGTTTTACTGATATAATGCTTCCATTGGCAGAGATGGTGGCAACAAGTTGCTATAGAAAGTCCTCTAAAGTATGATTTGGCTGCACCTTCCCCAACGCAACATCTTAAGGTCATATCTGCCAAAATTAAAAAATGGATGTTGGGACTTCATTAACCAATAAAACAATTGATATAATTTTACTATAACTAATTGATATAATTTTACTGTAACTAAATAGAGACATTACCTGTCGCAGGTCCACACAGATGTTTTCCGATCGCCAAATAAGGTACTCCTTGTAATGCCACGATTGCATTCAAATTTAAGTCCTCAACTGAAATATAAATTAAAATTAAATACTACACACTTGAAAATTAAATTAAAATTTAGTACTCAGCTACAACATATACATTACATCCGAAAAAACATCTGTTTGCCACTTTTCCATACGTCACTAACCATCGTTTGATCTTTCTTGTAAAACTAAAAGTGATTGTAACTTTTGCTTCAAGATGTTCCATATTAAGCAACATTTTCTTTCATTAAACAAATTGACTCAATGTCTCAATCATTATCATCACATAATGTTAACACCATCTTTTGTTACTAATAAAAAGGGTAGATGCACGGTACCCCCGACCGCGGAAGTGATCCCACTTCCCAAGCTAGCGACCTGACAACGCTGCCTGGCGGCGAAACCCCTACCAACTCGAGAGGAACTGAAGAGCCTCGGTTCAGCCAGGATTTGAACCCGTGACCTTACAGGGTCCTCGAGCCGGATTAAAGAGGGGGTCGGTGGCCACTGGGGTGACACACAATTATATGTTTTTAGCAAGTTAAGTGTTAAGTCAACATGACAGTTCATACGGAAAATGGACCATGCATACATAAACAAGCAACATCAATAGAACTGCTAAACATTTCACTAGCATCTGTTATAGACACGAGTCCGTGAAAACGAGTCATTTTCATTATCTTGCGTTAATGTTATAGATCTATACTCTTTAAAATGGATAGCATGTTGACTACGGGTCTACGACTGACTTTTAAAAGGTAATTAACCAATAAGTATTCAACCATCAAAATCCTAATATTGAGACGATACACAAATACATAATACCATAAACTACAGTCCTAGTGTTCATAACCCAGGTGCTTAAAAGTTAACTGTATTATATTTTGTCAGGTACCGTATGCATTCAATATTTCACTGCAAGTAAATAAAGATCTCATCGTATGTTTTCATTTCACAGCTAATGTATCATGCATGCTCTTCTGTTCCAGGAGTATAACAATACGAAAAGATAAAGCAATGCTTTATAAGAATAACAATTAAAGCTTGGACCAAATCCTTACTGTCAATTCTCAACCGCTCTAATATCAAGCTCTCTTTCTGTCGCAAGCTTCGATCAGCCTAAAGATAGATACTTAGTGTTAGATATGACAGTTATCAGTTATCTCGATATGCAATTTAGAAAACAAAAAGATGATGTTTGAATACCAACTTCACTGACCTTAAGTTTATATGATTTCCGTTCAACCAAAAAGACTTTTGAGACGCCATAACAGTCCGCTAGCATTTGTGTCAGGTACCCCCTCCCTGCTCCAAACTCAACAACTGCAGGAGAATCACTAGAATCTGCAGATGAAGTGTCACATTGAAGTTGTTCTCCAATACTAGACGACTTCAATGCTCCAAGCTTCTCCAAGTTTCCAAGAATTGATGCCTGCTGGATAACATGCTTTTCTTGAAATGGTATTTTCCTGAAACTCGATTAATTAAATAAAAAAGAACATATGGATTCCTATTTCCTACAATGAAAAACCATAACAGAAAGGTACTTCTATATTTCATTAGATCAAATAATTCATAGAAAGGAATGCACAGAACAACTCATAAGTGACCCGTGAAAAGTTTCGAAACAAATTAAAAGAAAATGAAAGTGAGAGAACATTTTTCCAAAGACTTCTCACTAAAGTGGGTATCCCGTGTCCGCTTTGTTGATATGCCTTAACTGTGTTAACAACGTAGCATCAAAGTTATGGCACTGCCAAATTATAGCATTTATTCAGTGTTAGCACACTCAAATCTATAAGGGCTTCTATCGGAGTTAGACTAGCATATTAAACTTTGGTATTTTACCAAATATATATTTAGGTGTGGCAAGAGGCAAGTAGCCGTTTTAGGTGTGTTTTCTTCCTTGGTAGTGTAAAAACCATAGTCACATAAATCGCTCAGACTCCCACAAATTCCGTATTGGTTCGTTTTGTACCAAATCGCTTCTGGTACTTGACTTCAATATAATGGTACGCTGTTCCAATTCGATTTTGCAATCGATCCGATGATGGTGGGTTCTGTGATTTGGATCGTTTATCAAGGCAATCCGCTACACTATAATACGCGACTGGTACGTTCTAATCAAATCATAATTGACTTCTAAAATAGGGATAGGGGCACTATTATAGGAAAGTTTGTTATTTGTGGAATGAATCGTCGACCGAATTGGGCTAGGATATGGCGGGAATCAACAGGCGGGAATTCGACGTCTAGATTAGGATTTTAAAACTTTATGTTTATATTTTTCTATTTGCTAACATGAATATTGGATTTTGATAATTTGGATTTATGAAATTAGTAATTTTTGTTTTAATTTGTGTTTACTGAACCGGTCGGAATGGTACACTGTACCAAATCGTATGGGATCGTACCGAAATGAACCTACCCCCCTCCGAACCGAATTCGTCCTAACTAGCGAAATGCGAACCCGAACTGCGTACCCGAACCGGAGCGTACCACGAATTAGGTGACTATGGTAAAAACTCATGTTCACTCAAATAAGTGCCCCGGTACTTTTGTTCAAACATTGCAGGTACTGACTACCACATAAATCAAGTACATAGTTTCTGTAAAAGCAATTAAAGAATAATGTGGTTACGAAGTTTCTTGTGAATTAGGGCTTGTAGCAGAAGTCTACATCACGTATTTTTGCAACATTCATCATGAAATAGATACACGTCCCTCAGGGAATCGCTTACAAACACTAGTATATGTTGTATATATTCTTAATCAACCTGAGCATAAATTTACAGTAGTCATTTAATACATCTTCTCTAGATTAATTTCGATCAAAATATTCGAGACTTGTAACTAAAAGCACATTATCATAAGTAACAACACATACACAGGAAATCAATCGGTGTTTTGTTGTGTGGCATACCAGTCAATAGCGCGGTTAATCCAAATCTTACACGCATCCGGATCAGTGTAAGACTCTAGAATATCCTTACATATCTCAGCATGAACAGATTTAATCTTTTCAATTAGCTTGATAAATTGAGGAGCAGTCATGGAATGCACAGCCATCCGCTTGGACTCCGAGCTGACACCTTCTTCTTCTTCTTCTTGACCGCCTCCATTAATACCTTTTAGATAAAAAGGTTGAAGAGACAACGAGTTCTGATGTTTAAGCAACGGGCACCGCTTAAGGTGAGACTCAAGGTTTGACTCCAATACAGAACTGATCCATCACATAATATATAATCTAATTAGGGAAATTGAGAATCATCATGTTATGGTGGATAGTAAAGAGTGAAGACTTACTGAGATGGATCGATTGAGCATAGAATCCAGACGTCATCGGATCTTTTGGAGTGATTACCGCAGAATCTGGATTGGATTAGAGATGTGATTAGTTAATAATAGCTAATGGTTAATGAATGAGTATTTGTTGTTAAGCTGCTTACTCGGAATTAGAGAGCGGCGGAATTGCACAGAATCTCTTCTTCTTCGGCAGCCAAAACTTGCAACGAGTCGCCATTCGCTCCTGAACCCTAAAAGGTGTGTCGCCGGTGGCCGCCGCCGCCACAAGAGAAACCTGGAGGACAAAATTACATCATGTAACCACATTGTAAAGGGGAGAATATTAAATCAACAATATGTGTATTTGCAAAGGGATGATGATGATGATATGTACTCCTCCTACCTTCGGCCTTCCTGCACCAAGCTCGCTGCACTGAAGAAATTTGTAAACTGTATACAAGAGTTGAAGGGAATTTAGACGTCAGAGCTGGAGCTAGGGTGTTCAAAAATATCCCAATCCGAAAATTCAATTCGAACTATCCGATATCCGAATCCAAAATATCTGAAGATTCCGAAATTTCAGAGGTAGTGATTTTGAAAATTTTCGGATATTTCGGATATATGAAATATCCGAAAATTTAATTTTTTTTTTATCGGATATCCGAATATCCAAAAATATCCGAAACTATCCGAAATATCCAAAAAATATCCGAAAATTTATATTCGGATATCTAAAACTATCCGGAATATCCGGTTCGGAATATTAAAAAAATAATAAAGAAACAAAAATTAAATAACTAATGGATATTCGGATATCCGATTTACTATCCGATCGGATATCCATATCCGAACTTCGGATGGATTCGGATAGTGAAATCAGGTATCCGAAAATTTCGGATATCCAGTTTTGAACACCCCTAGTCAGAGCATTCTTTCAAACCTTAAAACATGTGAGAGAGTTTAGTTATAGGATAAATTACACTTTTCGTCATTTATGTTTGTATCATATTGCAGTGGACACCCTTTAATTTCAATAATTATAGTCACGATTCTTTATTTATAAAACCAATTACACCAGACGTCCTTTAACACTAACCAGGTTAAATTTATCAAGTTAGTCTGACCATGACACCATGTGCACTGCACATGAGGGCAATTTAGACATTTTACCTATTTACTTAAAGAAAAAAAAAACTTAATTTAAAAGGATTTAAAAGAACTAAATTACCCTACATCTCTAAAATCATCACATGCACTATTTCTACTCTCTCTCTCTCTAAAAAAACCACACACTTTACTATCTCTCTCTAAAAACACTATGTTCTCTCTTTAAGGCCAGTATCACCAGCACTACGGCCCACCACCTTAGATCGGAAACCCTCCCTCGGATCTAAATCCCTCATATAAGTTCATTTCATCTTTCGCAACACACACACACACTCGCTTAAAACGAAGGAGTTGATGACGAATAGGTTTGTGGCGGTTATAGACAACGGTGGGAGAGGTTGATACCAATGTTAAGGTTCGTGGTGGTGGGAGAGATTGACAATGATGGTAAGAGCTCCGATTTGGTGGTGGTGGCGGTTGGTTGAAGTTAGATAGAGAAAGCGAGAGAGCGATAATAGGTAGGGGTTATGTACAGATCTGGTCAGAAGACTTCATCTGAGTTAATTTTATCATCAGACTTCTGTCAACAAATGTGGGTGCCGTCAGAACTTCTTACTCAAGTACTTCTTTCTCTCTCTCTCTCTCTAGCTCAAATATGGGTGGGTGTTGTGAAGATTTCGTTCATCGGCTAAATCGAGCAACTCCGGATGTGTTTCTACAATTAGGGCTCGAGATCTGGAAAATATTTTGTTCTTGAAGTCAAATTTTGGCGGTGGAAGTTTGATTGAAACTCTAGTTCGAATATTGTGCCTGCTGGGATTGATTGTTGGGGTTTGGAGTGGAGATTAGTGATGAAGATTTGAGGAGATTCATTTGCAGTGGGTGGTTATGGTGGTTTGGGTTTTGATGGTGAAAAAGATAATAAGTTGAATGCGGTGAGTGTGCCTTTATAACAGGGAAGAAACTATGTAGTTAATATCTCGATATATCAACCAATATTCAGTGATATATCGGTTATCGGTCCCTTGCCGAGATAGTGGTACAAAATATCTATCACACCCCAACCGATGGCGGAATCATCGGGGCGCGGCACTAGGCGAACCAGATTGCTCAAGAGAATCCATAACAACTATTAAATGGCAATATTTAAAAGGTTAATTGTCCCATACCAATCAACAAACATTCCACAAACAATTATTACAGACAGCGTGTTCTCAAAAGCAAAACAAGTCCGACAACCTAGATTTCTATTAGTGGAGTTTCTAGACTGCCTATCTTGATTTCCAGCATAGCATAACATCAACCTGTCACATACGTTAAAATAAAGTCAATACATAAAATGTAAAGGTGAGTACACAAGTTTGCATAGCATATAGTAGTGAAAGCGTTTACGCATAACCAACATGTATCACATAACGGGTGAATCAAGTAACTATAACACAATGATTACAAGTTAACCACAAGACTGCGTTGTAGAGTATGCGCGACACATGTTCAGCGAACATGTGAAGTAAAGTGATCTGATCCCTAACAACCCCTGTCCGCGACAGGTGCTGAGCCCAAGCTATAGTATTATCGTTGCTAGAGGCTGTATAGTGTAACACTGTGTAAGCATAGTACAAGCATTCATAGATCACGTATAACATGCTAGAGCGGTTAGCGTTATAAAGTGTTTGCGTTGTGTGTTGTGTTTTGATATCGATAATGTATGTAACACCCAAAAGTGCGTTAAAAGAAAATGGGTTCGAGTATACTCACAGTGTGTGTTTAAACAAGTAAACACAAACTTGATTGGATTGAAGGGAGCGCGTTGAGTTAGCCTGAGCATGGAAACAGAAGCATAAGTCGTTGAACAGTGCGTGAACAGAATGTCGGATCACAGTTGTACACAGGCTTTTATGTGTCAAGACAGCACTCTGATGGTCATCCGAGTGGATGGTCATCCGAGCGGATGATGTGTTTGTTTGTAAAATTGTTAAAGTTTGAAGTTTAGTCAAATCGTTTAAACATTGGAAATTATCAAGGGACAGGTCACCTGGTCGGATGGTCATTCGATCGGATGGTCATCCGATCAGATGGCCATTCGAGTGGGCGAGCTGTTATTTGAAAAATTACAAGTTTTCCAATAAAATTTGAAGTTTAACGGACACGGCGTGACGACGTGTCAAACAACGGGGATACACCAAGCCCAGCTCATTTGATCGGATGGTCTCACAGCCCATTCGGTCAAACTTACTGTTCTTGATGAAGATCCATGTTCAACCCGTTAATCGGTCCATCTCTCCGGTGGAAATCCGTTTTCAAGTCGGCTTTCGACTAAGGAACGAGTAGAGAGTGTGAATGAGTCCAGATTCCATCGGTTTTGTGTAGAAAGTTGAAGAAAAGTTTGAAAACAGATGAAGAGTGTTGAAATCTTGTTTAGATTAAGTTAAAAAGTGTGAAATCTCCTAGATCTAGAACCAATCTCGATCAAATGGTATTCCTTAACCGTTTGCCGAAGCAAAACAGGTGGAAACCACCTTCAAGAGGTCCGAATCAGTGATTTCAGAGAAAAAGCAAGTGTTTGTGCCTGATTTTGATGGAGAAGATGATGTAGAAGTGTTTAGTGATAGGATTGTACAAGATTTGAGGAGAAATACTTATGAAATAGCCTTGAATCGCGTGTAAAAGTGATTGAGAGCAACTTGAGTGCGGGTGATCGGATGGAGATGTCAAATCAGTGAAAGGGAGGTGTACGGCGGTATTTATAGGGTGAGAGTGAGGGTTAAGTCGGTGGAGAGTCCATTCGGACAGCCGAGTTGCGTTTGTTAGTTTTCCAACTTTCGTTTCGTGTGTTAAGCGTTGCGTTGCGTTTAATCGAGTTGCGAGTGAGCGTTTGAGCGTGTAAGCTTGTGTTGAGATAACCACATAACATTAAACAAATAATCACACAATTAACACACACCTAATAACTAAAATGCATAAAAGTAAATCCGCGTTTCGAGTTTGCGTTGCGTTTGCGTTGAGTTTGCGTTGCGATGGCGTTTAGTCTAAACAAGCGATGTAACATGCGATAAAATGCGTTAAGTAGTAAGCGTTATAATAAGCGTTTAAATGTCATAACTGCATTTTGAATAAACGTTGTAATAAGCGTTTAATAGTGCGTTGTAAAATATAGTTTAAACCCATTGCGTCAATCGAAATCTCGAGTGTACAAGCGATAGCGAAAGCAAAGATAGTGACACGTAACGATCCGAAAAGTCGGGTTGTTACAGCCTCCCTACTTTAAGAAATTTCGTCCCGAAATTGAGGAGCAGGCGTAGCAAAGAGTTGTGGATATTTAGCTTTCATATCACTTTCGAGTTCCCAAGTGAACTCGGCGCCGCGTTTGCCTTCCCAGCGAACCTTCACTATAGGAATGCGAGAGCGTCGAAGTTTCTTGGTCTTTCGATCAATGATCTCTACTGGCTTTTCCACAAAGTGTAGAGTTTCGTTCACTTGCAAATCCTCGAGGGGGACATGCAGGTTTTCTTCAGCTAGGCACTTCTTGAGGTTCGAAACGTGGAAAGTGGGATGTACGTTGCTAAGTTCTTCCAGTAATTCGAGTCGGAAGGCTACTTTGCCAATTCTTTTCAGAATCTTAAAGGGACCCACGTATCGTGGCGCTAGCTTTCCTTTCTTGCCGAATCGGATCACCCCCTTTCAAGGTGAAACCTTTAGGAGTACGTGATCACCAACTTCGAACTCAAGGGGCTTGCGGCGTTTATCGGCGTAACTCTTTTGACGACTCCGAGCTTTCAAGAGAGTGTCTTGTATCTGAAGGATCTTGTCAGTCGTTTCTTGTAATAACTCAAGACCGGTGATTTGAGCGTCTCCGATCTCGTGCCATACAATAGGCGATCGACATTTTCTACCATATAATGCCTCAAATGGTGCCATTCGAATACTAGCGTGATAACTGTTGTTGTACGAAAATTCTACTAAAGGTAAATGCAAATCATAATTAACAACAAAATCTATAACGCATGAACGAATCATGTCTTCAAGGGTGCGAATCGTGCGCTAAGTCTGACCGTCGGTCTGGGGATGGAATGCCGTACTGAGATTTAGAGTAGTACCGAGAGCGGATTGAAATGTCTCCCAAAGACGTGAGGTAAATCGACCATCGTGGTCAGAGATGATGTCACGAGGTGTCCCATGTCGACAAATGACTTCGTCGGTATAGATTCGTGCTAATCGTTCTACCTTGTAATCTTATCGTATCGGTAAAAAGTGGGCGGATTTCGTAAGACGATCAACGATAACCCAAATGCTATCGTGACCTGATGGCGTGCAAGGGAGTTTCGTAATAAAGTCCATAGCTACACTCTCCTATTTCCACATCGGGATCTCGGGTTGTACGAGTAATCTAGAGGGTCGTTGATGTCCGGCCTTAATTTTCGAGTAAGTTGGGCACTTCGAAACGTAGAGATCGATATCTTTCTTCATTCCTGGCCACCAATACCTGACACGAAGGTCCTGGTACATTTTGTCGGCATCAGAATGAATGGAATATCGGGATTTGTGGGCTTCAGTCGGCAAAATCTCTCGGAGATTATTGCTACTAGGAATCCAAATTCGGTCGAGATAGTGAAAAATACCATTCGGTTTATTCACTAGTTGGTTTTTGGTTCCGAGTATCCTTTCTTCCTTCAGGGTATTCTCGAGAAAACATGCGTGTTGAGCGTCGCGAATCAGGGCTTCGAGGTCGTGTTGGGCTTGAACATTACGAACACTATGTAAATAGCTTCGTCGGCTAAGTGCATCGGCAACAACGTTTGCTTTGCCTGGGTGGTAGCGTATCTCACAATCGTAGTCGTTGAGAAGTTCAACCCATCTGCGTTGGCGCATATTCAGCTCTTTCTGGTTCAAGATGTGTTGTAGGCTCTTATGGTCGGTGAAGACCGTACACTTGGTACCATACAGGTAGTGTCGCCAAATCTTTAACGCAAAAACAACTGCACCGAGTTTGAGATCGTGGGTTGTGTAGTTCTTCTCGTGGACTTTGAGTTGGCGAGACGCGTAAGCGATAACTTTGTCTCGTTGCATAAGAACACAACGAAGACCTAGGTTGGAGGCATCGCAATAAACAACAAAGTCGTCGTTTCTATCGGGTAGCGCGAGTACGGGAGCGTTGCAAAGCATAAGCTTGAGAGTTTGAAAGGCATCCTCCTATTCGGTTCCCCAAACAAAAGGTTTGTCTTTGTGCGTTAGAGAGGTGAGAGGAATGGCGATTTTAGAGAAATCAGCGATAAATAGACGGTAATAACCCGCCAATCCGAGAAAAGAACGAACTTCGGACGGGGTTTTTGGTGTAATCCAACTCTTAATTGCTTCAATCTTCGCGGGATCGACGTGAATACCTTGACTGTTGACGATGTGACCGAGGAATTGAACTTTCTCGAGCCAAAATTCACACTTGGAGAACTTGGCATAGAGGCGATTCCCTTGGAGAAGCTCGAGAACTAAACGAAGATGCTGTGCGTGTTCGGCTTTCGACTTCGAATAGATAAGGATATCATCGATAAACACGATGACGAAGCGATCGAGAAAGGGTTTACATACACGGGTCATCAAATCCATGAAGACCGTGGGGGCGTTTGTGAAACCAAAAGGCATGACCACGAATTCGTAATGGCCATAACGGGTATGAAAAGCGGTTTTACGGATGTCTTGCTCCTGAATTCGCAGTTGATGGTAAACAGAACGTAAATCGATCTTAGAGAAATACGTAGCGCCTTGCAGTTGATCAAATAAATCGTCGATTCGGGGTAAGGGATACCGATTCTTAATAGTAAGCTTTTTGAGTTTCCTATAATCGATGCACATTCGGAATGATCCATCCTTCTTTTTCACGAAAAAGGACAGGTGCGCCCCATGGCGATGTGCTAGGGTGTATGAAGCCTTTATCAATCCTGGAGTTGACTAGAGAGTTCACGCATTTCGTACGGAGCGAGACGATAAGGGGCTTTAGCGACAGTGTTAGCTCCAGGAATAAGGTCGATACGAAAGTCGATATCACGAGTCGGGGGTAAACCGGGTAAATCGTCAGGAAAGACATTAGGAAAATCACGAACCACAAGTACTTTTTCCATTGGCTTTTTTTCCTTCTCTGCTACTACGATATGAGCTAAGAAAGCCAAGTATTCCTTGCGAAAATACTTGCTTGCTTGGATGCACGACATAAGTTTCAGTTCTTTCGAGGATACTTCGCCATAAACACAGAGTTGGTCGCCATTAGAAAGAGAGAAACGAATCATCTTTTCGAAACAAACAACTTCAGCATGATTTTCACGAAGAAAATCCATGCCTACTATGATATCGAAACTACCAAGTTGTATCGGAATGAGATTGATCGGAAAAATGTGATTGTTGAGTTCAAGAGTACAATCACGGAGAACAGAACTGATGGTGATGGTTCTTCCGGTGGCAATTTCTACGTCGAACGTCGTTGGGAGGTTAGCGCGTTTACGGTTAGGAGTTTTTCGAATTCAAACGACACAAAATAGTTATCGGCTCCAGTATCAAATAAACACGAAGCATAAATACTGTTAATAAGGAACGTACCATTGACAACATTGTTGTCAGTCTGAGCCTAGCGGGCGTTGATGTTGAAGGTTCTTCCGCGGGCTGCTTGTGGCTGCTGCTGCTGTTGTGGTTGTTGTTGCGGTGGTTGCTGCTGCGGTTCTTGTTTCACCAGCCTCAATGGGCAGACATTAGCAAAATGATTTGGGTCACCACAAGAGTAGAAAGCTCGTGCATGAACAGCGGGCGCAAGAGCTGCTTGGTTGACCTGAGGAGCGGGGAGTGGAGCTGGCGGTGCTGGAAGAGCTTGAGCTTGCTGACGTGGGCCTGAACGATAGTGAACGGTAAAATGCCCATAAATGTTGCAGTTGGCACAGAAACGATAACTCACCCCTGCAGGATGATGGTAGGTGCAAGTAGGGCCTAGAGGATGAACACCAGTATACGCACGCTTAGCAGGCGGTGCGTTGGTGACAGTAGCTTGGCGGTTCTGGTTGTTGGGTTGTACGGGAACAGCGTTGAGAGGAGTGGCGGAAGTAGCGTAGTTCTTGTTGTTGTTACCCTTGCGCTTGCGATCTGACGTGAAGACTTTAAAACTTGTGATGCTGCAGGGTCGGTAGCGGGAGTAGCGGTGACTTTAAAAACACTTTCTGGTTATTTTACTTATTGTTTTGTTTCTCATTGTTTTACTTTAAAACCCTTTAATTTAATTAAAAAACATAATAAAACAAAATTAATATAAAAGTAAATTGTTACTTTAGCCCCTACAGTTTGGGCGGTTTAACTCTATTGGCTTAAAAAGGATTTCTTTGATATATAACCCCTTAATGTTCATTTTTTTTTTTTTTACTTTTTTAGCCCCTGAAACTAACCGTGATAATTTTTATGTTAAGTGTAAAGGGAGTTACGTCATTTTACTTTTGAGGGACTATATATGTAAAAAGTAAATAGGAATTTTATAGATAATAATTGTATAGCAATTAACTCTATGTTTTATATTTGTTTATAATTGTATAATATCTATACTATATAATAAAAGAAACCTGTTTTGGGACACTTGTCATTCACTCATTTAATTGATTAAAATTATTAATAATACTAATAATAATAATAATATTTAATCTAAATTAATACAAATTTTTATTATTAATAATATTTAATCAAATCTAACATCTAATCTAATACAAATTTTTGTTATCAATAAGATTTAATCAAATCTAATAAGAATTCATATCAAATAATTAAAAAAATCCACCTAACATCATGAATGTTTATGTTAAGTTCGATTAATTAATTTTTTCAACAATCACTATTATCTTTATTATTCAGTACGGTTAACCAATTATAATCATACAACCTCCCACCTATTCAATCATATCATTTTTCAATCTTATATTAACTAAATAAATAAAGATTAATATTCAATCTTATCCTACTTTAAATATAAAAAAATCCGTTAGTTCAGATTAATATTCAATCTTATCCTACTTTAAATATAAAAAAATCCGTTAGCTTTTTTAAATATATTTTTTTATTATTTGGTATATAAAATCATATTTATTCAACCCATGTAATACACGGGGGTTTTTAAAAATATAACTTTTTTTATTATTTGGTAAACAATATTACATTTATTCAACCCGTGTAATACAATGGTTTTAAAGATATAATTTTTTTATTATTTGGTATATAATATTACATTTATTCAACCCGTACAATACATATAGTTCTTATAGATATAACTTATTTTATTATTTAATATATAAAATTACATTTCTTCAACCCGTGCAATAAAAGAGGCTTTTAAAAAGATAATGTTTTATTATTTGGTATATAAAGTTCATTTATTTAACCCGTGTAATACACGGGGTTATAACCTAGTGTTAATATATCCGATTTCAAAACATCTAACGGATCTAGTATAGGTTTCGTGTAATTAGACTTATGTTACCTAATATCGTACTCATCCCAAATACATGGAAAAGTCCTATCGGTCAGTAAAAATTGGTTACTTAGAGGCAATGTTTTAAAAACCGGTAAATACCGGTATTACCGTTTCCAGATGTAAATCCGGCACGAAACACCCCGATAAATAAGTGAAACACCATAAGGTTTGTACCGGCGGCAAAATCCGGTATACCGGTTTGAAACGTAATACCGGTACCGGCCCAGAGTTATTTTAATTTGGGTTGTTACTTATTTTTATTATATATGTTACTTGTCTAACATAATTTTTATATATTATGATTATTCGTAACTAAAAGTTCTTATTTAATATTGTATGAAACGAAAATAGTTGATTTATTCAACACTCAAATGGCTTAAACATATTGTATGCTTTCATTTAAAAGAGCTTGTTGAAAAATTGAATGATTTTTTATTATCTTTTGGATTATTTTTTATTATGGATTTACTTTTGGATCGTCTATTTTAATATGTAATCATGCATTCTTTGATTAACTTTTGAGTTGATGTTGTAATTTATAAAGTTATAGAGTTAGCTAGTCAACCCGGTTGAACCGCTTGGTACAACCTGGTTGAACCATTTTTTAGCTTAATCCGGTTTGATTTAAAAACCGGTTTTTAAAACAGTGCTTAGAGGGCTGAAAAGTAATCTTAAAAATTTGATTATGGTTAAGACATAGATATATATAGTTAGTTAACCCAAAGGATGGGGATAGAGCAAAATCAAAAGCGCAAAACCAGCAACTTGTTGGTTTACCAATAGCCATTCACATAGGAAAAACAAATAACTAAATCATGTTTGGTTCAAATCAATCATCAAAAAACAAGCGATCCATCTTAAATCCTAGATTACAGGATTAACGTTAATTCAGGATACATACAACATACATACATACATCCGCCCTCAAACATTTCCATTTCTCCCTCTAATCAAGGATATAGGGAGAAGTAACAAACCACCACACCCATGGCTGCTAGTAAGATCCTCATATCCGTTATATCCTTGCTCTTGGTGGTCGGTTGCGTCCTCGGGGTCGTTTTGTTGATCGTCAAAAGCGGAAAGGATGAGAATATTAGCACTAGCACCAAAACAGCCGAGAGCATATGCAAGCCAACCGAGTACAAAGAGGCTTGCAACAAGGCGGTCGAAGAGGTGGCCAAAAACTCCTCCGCCACCCATGAGGACTACATCCTTGCCTCCATCCGTGCCACCGCGGACGAGCTGCAAAAGTCCCTTAAAAAGGCCTCCGAGGCCAAGAAAGATTTGGGCGACGACAAAAAGGAATCCAAAAGGGACCTCGAGTCGTGTGAGAAAATGATAGGATACGCATCGGATGAGCTCCAGCAGGTTCTTAAGGTTGTAGCCGAGACCGAAGCAGTCTCGTTAGCCGAACAAATTGACCCTATTTTAGTTTGGTTGACCGCGATTCGATCATACCAGACGACATGTGTGGACGAGATTCAAGATAAAAAACTTAAAAAAGACATGCAAAAAGGATTGGAAACTTCTAATGAGCTAACCTTCAACGCACAAAAGATTGTGTATAATGTGCTTGATATCCTTAAAGACATCGGAGTCGATTTAAGTGAGGTAAAAGTCCCATCCACCGGACAACGCAGGCTTCTCGACGAGGTTGATGAACTGGACCACCACGGTTTTCCGTCGTGGGTCCCTAGTGTTGACCGGAAGCTTCTAGGAGCCAAAAAAGGCGGTGGCGGTGGTGGTAAAAAGCAAAAACCAAATGGCCAAGGGTTGTTCAAAACTCCACCGCCGCCACCTCTTCCACCGAACCCCGTACCCAACGCCATCGTGGCTCAAGACGGTAGCGGGAAGTTTAAGAGCATCAAACAAGCTTTGGCTGCTTACCCGCCGAATCATCAAGGAAGATACATAATCTACATTAAAGCCGGTACTTACAGCGAGGGACAAATCATCGTAGACAAAAATCAAAACAATGTGTATATGTATGGTGATGGCCGTGCGAAGACCATAATAACCGGGAACTTAAACTTTGCGATCGCAAAGATTGGAACCTCGCAAACCGCAACAGTGGTTGCGCTTGGAGAACGGTTCATGGCTAAGGGAATAACGTTCAGAAACACAATCGGGCCAGCTGGACACCAAGCAGTTGCATTCCGATCGCAGTCTCCTCACACGGTTATGATGGATTGCAGCTTCGAGGGTTACCAGGACACGTTATACTACCATGCACACGAACAGTTCTACAAGAATTGTGCCATATCAGGAACCGTTGACTTTATATTCGGGGTGGGTCGGGCTTTTATCCAGGACTGTGATATACTCGTTCGAAAACCGGAAGCGAATCAAGGCAACATGGTAACAGCAGATGGAAGGATGAAAATGGAAGAAACGGGAGGGGTGGTGCTTCATAACTGTAAGATCATGGCAGCACCGGAGTTGGCTCCTGTGAAGGCGCAATTTCCAACCTACCTAGGACGACCATGGAAACCTGCAGCGACGTCGGTGATCATGATGTGTGATATCGGAGATTTGATCAAGCCAGAAGGGTGGACGACTTGGGAGTCGCCTGAGGGGAAGAATAACCACCTGTCTTGTATGTTTAGAGAGTATAATAACAGGGGTCCAGGTGCCAACTTAGCAGGTAGAGTCAAATGGTCTGGTTTTAAGGTCATTGCAAATGAGAAGGAAGCACTTGGTTTTACAGCTGGCACGTTCTTATTGGGAGGAACTTGGCTACCTCAAAGCGGTGTACCGGCTAAACTCGGGTTATGATTCAGTGATTCGTTAGAAGACTTCCATGTCAAGTAACATCTTTTAAAGTACAAATGTAACCAAATCCATGTGTGTCAAATGTTAGTGTTGTAAGTTGTAATAGTTTGGTGTACCCCTAAGTTATTTTTCTTAAAGGAGACCATTTTTTGGGGATTAATGTTGGGAGTTAGGATTTTAATCATTTATAATACAAGTCTTCACAAGATAGAATGGAAATATAGTGTTTGAAATTGTTTCCGTTTAAATAAGAACAGGTTTTCGAACTAGTTTTAGTTTAACTATAGACAAAAGATGCTACAATTACAAGAGGACTCTTAACATAATATGATAGCAATGCATATTGTTTAATGAAAGACTCGAGGGTCGAGGCCAAAGGCTTACATCTGCTTCTCATTTGCGACCACCCTATCATGAAAGTATCAGCTTATTCAGAAATTTCTCGACCATTAATCAATCAATCCAAGAACCAAATGAAGAGGGTAGCATATGAAAATTAATTTACTTTTCTTTTCTTTTCTTTTTATGATGGAAATATATCTTCATGCTTTAAAAGAAAAGATAGGGGGCAACCACCTTATAAAAGAGCGAGGAAACATTGACGTTTTCGCTTTCACAATCAGAAGATATAGCCCGTAACATGGAAGGTGAAACAAAGCAATGCCGAAATACCTGAAGGTTGTATAAGGTCTATCAGACTATGATATATAACAAACAATATCCATACAAAATATCAATAGATGCAGCATACCACATAGGAGCCCATGGAGTGGCAAGTTCAAGGAAAGGATAAGGCCACCTGAAATGGCCAATTTTAATTTATAAACGAAAAAAAAAAAAACGGGTTCTGTAACTTGTAAGTAGGGAGAGTGAACTCACCATGTAAGGCAACACGCATGCATAACCCACTGGAAAGTTATATAGGTTGCGCTCCATAAGACAAAGTATGTTAACCCGTGCCAAGAGAATTGCTGCAACATGAAATGGAGATTGGCCATAACATAACACGAAAAATTATAAACATATTGAAATTCACTGAAAATTAAATGTTTATGAAACTAATTACTTACTAAACTGTTGAGAGCAGAATCGATGAGGAGAAAAACAGCATTAAGGGAATGCATGCAACCAATCAACTGCCATAACGATCGAGAATACATGAGTAAAGCTAACTTTAAATATTAATCACAGGTTATCAACAGGGAAAGCTCTGAATAAAACAGCATTATACAACTTTCTTTTGTTGTGAGCAACAATAAGATACTATTAGAAACCAACCAGGGTAAGCTTGAAGTCATCACCAGTCTGAAACGGGAGTAATAGGCCCCAAAATACGATATCTGTAAGCACAACAGCACCTGCACAAGTCTGATGTCACACACTAACAATCAGCTTAAACAGTTAAAAAAAAAAACCCTAAGCTGTAGGAATATTAACCACTCTGGTCAATGGTCATGGATATAACTTATAAGAATGTGATAGGAAGATTACGTGATAGATATTCTGCATAAGATTTCCCCAAAACCCGGATTCCTGATTAAATTGCATTTGCGGCTTGATGGAAACCTCGTTATCTTTCACCGTGGTATCTTCAACAGAGCTAGAATCTTTTTTCAGAAACTTATCTCTCTCATGATTTGGAATTGGATGGGAATGCTCATTAAAGAGCATCCAGCAGCCACGAGCAGATATGATGGTCGCAAGCTACATATAATTAGCAATGCATAAAGAATTGATATGCTAAGCTGCATGCTCATTCAAGATTTTTAGGCAAGATATTGAGCTTTATAGTTCTATCAAACATGCCAAAATCAAATGGTGTCATCCTTTATAAAGAACATGATGGATGACTAGAAACATGTTCAACAATGTATTAACTTCGCCTAAAGTGTGAGTTTGTCCATTATTTACAAGAATGTATTTGGTGTGCTTCGATACTGCATCAATTACCATTGGCATATTTGAGCAATTCTTTTGAGAGTAAGGGGCTGTTTGTTTACCTCTTAATGAGGCTCTTAATGGTAGACCTCTTACTGGTTCAACACTTAATGTTCAAACTGTTTGTTTCACGAGCAGATGTCTGAATGGTTCAGACATTTGCCTCTGAATGGTTAAGCATTATACAAAATCTGAATGGTTAAGACCTCTAATCTGAATTGGTCAGACATTTGCCTCTGAACGGTTAAGCATTATACAGGCTCTTAATGGTTCAGACCTCTTACTGGTTTAACACTTAACCAATCAAATTTTGCCAAACAGCCCCTGAGCATAAAAAAAGCCATCTACTTAAACTCCAGTTTTAAACAAAAACAGCTATCTTTCGAAAATCAAATTATTTTAATCATAAATGTACTTGAAGATCTCCCTCTTCACGATACATGAGCCTTCTTGATGCCCCCTAAGTAGGCATTAAGTGATAAATGATTTAGGGGCCATTTGTTTCATCTCTTAATGGGCTCTTAATGGTTCAGACCTCTTATTGGTTCAACACTTACTGGTTCAGACTGTTTGTTTCGTGAGCAGATGTCTGAATGGTTTAGACATTTACCTCTGAATGGTTAAATATTATATTGGCTCTTAATGGTTTAGACTTCTTACTGGTTCAACACTTACCCATTCAGAAGTTGCCAAACAGCCCCTTAGACGTATAAACTTAAAAATTCTTGAAAATACATTTAAAACAGTTCAACTAGGCCTAACCCGGTGAATTTTGACCAGTTCCCAATAGCTTTCTACAAAATGCCATTTTGCATTTTGCTCTTATTGAAGTCACATATTTCTATAAAATGCCTATTTTGCTCTTATTGAAGTCACATGTTTCTCATGTAACTTCCACTTTTAAGTACTTTTTTAATACCCATACGAGATCTATCATCATCTTCTTCAAAAGTCAAAATCCTAAAACTGATCTCTTCCACTGAATCTTGTGCAATTTTCAAACTATAACTGAAACTAAATCTTTAAAACTATAATTGAAAACACCACAAACTTAAAATTCAATGATCAGGCAAGCGAATTGACGTACCGCAAAGTAGATTGTGACCAGTAAAAAGGTCCACCTACAGATTCGATTATAAAACGACATTAGAGTGTAAATCATCATCGATGCAATTAAGTAGAGAAAAATGAAAATGAAATTGAAACAGATATGGTATAGTATACTGACTGTGTGTAGAAAAAGAAGACAAAGGGGCCTAATCCAATAACAGTGAGATATAAGAAATAGGTCATGGAAACGAAGGCGAAAAGGCGGTAGAGAAGAAGGCAGACAGGGTGGAGGTTCCGCCAGTAAGGCATCCATAGATGATGATGATGATTGTTGGCAGGTGTGTTGTTGTGTTTAGTGATGATGAATCTTATGGAGGTGAGAGTGGGGAGAAGGATGATGAGAGCAGAGACAAGTACTTGCCATTGAAGCCAGTAGTCTAAGCCCAACCCCCCACTCCCCATGACCGGTGGAATTTCTTCAGAAGACGGTTCAGGATGATGTTGTGGGGGTCGTTTTATCGAATTCCATGAAGTTCAATTAGTGTGTTTCAAAGCACACAGGCTGAAAAGGTTGTTAGGTGTTGTAAACAACCATCT
Source organism: Helianthus annuus (assembly GCF_002127325.2). NCBI lineage: Eukaryota > Viridiplantae > Streptophyta > Magnoliopsida > Asterales > Asteraceae > Helianthus > Helianthus annuus. The sequence continues at coordinate 171,011,773 of NC_035436.2, forward strand.
ACTAGCAACTAGCAACTAGCAACTAGCAACGTATACAGAAAAGAGAATATACAAATGTCATTATATACAGGCTCTTGTATTAGTACAAAAGTAACTAAAAATATAGGAGTTATAGAGGTGGATAGTCACTACATAATGGATGCACTAAAAGGATAGGAGTTATAGATGTGGATAGTCACCACATAATGGATACATTCATAACACTCCGTCTTGACTATCCACATGATATACTATTTTTTAATACGCTTGGTGATGCTGCCTCGTTAAAAACCTTGCTAGGAAAACTCAGTGGGACAAAACCTCAGCTAAGGGAAAAAGCGTGCAGCGTGCATTTTCTCCCTCTGATACTTTTGGACCAGATATGTTTCCTCACTAAAAACCTTTACTAAAAAAACCCAATGGGACAAAACTTAGTCAAGGGAAAAAGAGTGCAACTTGAATAAGTCTCCCCCTCATTTTAACATGTATCCTTTAAGTGACGTGTGTCCATCTTCCTTGAAAGTCGAATAAAGCCTTTGTAGCGAATGATTTGTTGCTTGATCCCTTAATGTGCAATCCTTTATGTTGAGCAATGTTGTATAATCTTCTAACGAGACTTTAGGTGCCTCTTTCCAAAAATTATCATATGTTCATGACTGTGTTTCGTTACATTCCTGCATCTACAAGACTAACCAAACTTGTTTTGATGGGTTAGTAAAATATAATCAAATATCGTTTATACCTGAAATGTTTCTTTGAACTCATTCCAGTGTCTCTTCGCTTGACACAGGTTATATTATGACAATAAGCTCAAGTGAAAGATATTATAACCATACATAGCTAGCAAAACATATTAATGCACTTATGCATTTAACGACGGTACTTCTAGAATGAGAATCTCTACTTTGATAGGAGTTGATAATAGGCATTTCTTATAAGGCTATGTGTTATGGGGCTTGGTTGGGGGCTTGGATGAAGAAAAAGTGCCGCCACGTAGGTGACACATATGCACACTTTTTTCTCACTCAGAATTGCCCAAAAGAGGTGTGATGGTAGGGGCTTTGTTAAGAGGTGTGATGGTAGGGGCTTTTTCTCACTTAACTTTACAAATGAATTTTTATGACACCAACCAACAATCAACAATATTAATTTAATACTTTTGCAGCACCTTTTCAGCACCTTTTGTGCACATAATGCCGTGGCTAGCCCCAACTAATTTGCCCAAAGCCCCAATTTACTCTAAGGTGTTATGGTGTATTTGGGCTTTGTTTGATGTGGCATACCAACTGTAACACCTCGAAAAATTCCGTCCAATAATGTCTTGACACGTGTCATAAGGTTCCGTTATGTGAAAACATACCTTAGAGGGACTAAAAGTGACAAACAGTGAAAACTATGGAACGTAAGGGTCCAAAGTGTCAACAATGGATAAATAGGCTCTATGATAACCCTACATAATGTTTATAACCTTATACGGATGGTTCATGGATCATACGACGCGGAAATTGCACAAAAGTGAAGTATTGCAAACTATAGGGGCCGAAAGTGTCAACATGTTTAATTTATACCTCTGAGTGAACTTTTGGCAGACCCGAAGCTTTGAGAAGCTAAAATATACTCACTAGAATATGTGGTTAAAATTTCGTGAAGTTTCGTCAACGTATGAGAAAGTTATGGCCAAAACCGTACTTGAAGGACTAAAAGCGTCAACGTCGAATTTCAGGGCTTTTCGGTTGAGCGCAAAATTTTCCGAGGACATTACCATGTTGGTAAAAGTCCTAAGGTTCTTAAAAACCAGGATTTAGGGTTTACGAGTCAAATTCAAGAGCCGAAACATTAATCGCGAAGACGGGGACCAAAACTGCCAAAATGTGGCAAAGTTTGACAGCAACAAAGGCCAGGCGGCCCGCCTGGACTGGCTTACGCGGGCCGCGACCCAGGCCCAGATGCAGAATTCGTAATTTCAGCTATTTGGGTCCGAAATTGAGTTGTAAACAGCTGGTTCTTGCCTCCTTTTGCTCCAATTAGATGCCATGCATGGCTATGGCTACAGTACCCTCGAATTTCCATCTTTAAATCAGATGTTTCATCAAATTCTTGGGCATTTGCATTTGATCAAGAACTCACTTCTCTCAAGAGCTCTCAAGAACCTTCAAGGCAGACTTTCTGGAGTTAATCTGAACGCCAAGGCAGCATCCTAGTGTTCACTAAGCACCTATAGGACCTTGGTAAGCTTCTAATTCGTTCTCTAATCCGTTCTTGCTTTGATAATTGCTAAAAGTCAAACTGTTTGTTCATAAGCTTTGACTTTCTGATTAAACGGATTTCTTTCAGTCATTTCTCGAATTGAAACCTGATATATGTTGGTAATTATGTGGGAAACAAACCCTCTAAAGGGTATTATCTGAATCCCACTACATGCATGCTAATGGTCGAGTCAAACGTGATTCTAAAAAAGTCAACAAAAGTGATTTTTGAGAAAAATAGCTTAAATGGTAAAATAAATGACATGCAATCTGTTTGATCTTCATAGATAGCTTTATTATGAATATAAGAATGTATTTTACCACGATCAACTCGACAATCTATAGTATAGACACGAATCGGAACCGAAAGTCTTGTAAAACGATTATTTCGTAGACTATCGATTCGGATTCGTACATGCATGTTCGAGATCTGTATTGGAAAGTATTTGTGACTATTTTTATTTTAGTTAAACTTTCTGGAATTTTCGTTGATTAAGTCTATGCTTAGCCGATTAAATTGCATGTTTCCGATTATGCTTAAAAGTTGACTATTTTGCCCTTTTTGATATAAAACGTGATTTTTGGAAAAGTGAAAGGATAGAAATCTTTATTTCTAATATATAAACTTGCACCGAAAATTTCGGATCAGTTGGTGGTCCAGATTGTGAGTTATGGCCATTAGCGTAAAACTATATTATAAATTTACATAAACGGCCCTTTTCGTGTAGAACCCGTTTCTGGCCACGTTTTGATGCAAAACTTTTTACCAACTGATGTATTATAATATTCTGGGAATTTTGATGATTTTTAATCAATTTTTGGCTGAACGGATCCTAGATCGCCTAGTTATTTCGGGTTATGTCGGTTTAGACCGTTTAGGCCATAAAATGAGTTTTACACATTCTTTTGACCCGAAACCTTTTTCTACTGATTTTATAAGTTAAATAAATTATTTTAAGTATTCTGGAAATATAAAAATCTCAGATTTATTGTGAAAACCCAAAAACGCCCTTAAATCGCATTTTTAGCATTTTAAGCGCATAGTAAGCGTTATACTCGTTTTAAACATATAAGACTTATACCTACTGATGTAATTTGCATATTTTCATATAATAACAGTAAGTATAAGTATATGAACTCAGATTTCCAGTTTTGGCATTTTTAGCCCTTGTGAAATTACTAAAATACCCCTACGGTGCATAGTTTGGTTTTAAATGATAAATTTGATATATGGGTCATACCCTACTGATATAATATGTTATATTAAGTATATTTACTGTATGAACCAGACCCGAAACTCAGATTTCTAATTTTACTCTTTTATGATCTTTTAAATGACCAAAATGCCCTTCTAAGGCATAAATTGGGTTTAAAATTATTCCGGGCAATATAGAACATAACTTACTAATATAATATCATATTTTAAGCATATTATCTCAGGGAACTTGCATTTGACTCTTTTGGCTACCCGTAACGCCCTTATTGCATTCGGTTCGGTTTACGTAACTAGTTTGCGTAAATTGACCGAAACGGGTCAAACGATATCATTTTTATTTCAAAATCCGGAATGTATTTAGTATACCCATATTATACAAGTATTCAAACTTGTCGGGTCTAAATCACATTCTATCCGGTCTTTCGCTTAATCGTGCGTAAACCGTATCATTCTTAAAACTAACCGGTCAAAGCTTAGGCTTAAATAAAAGACCCGTTAGGAATCTAATAGGTTAATTATAAACCTTTGTTCCAGATTAGGAGGCCCAGTAAAAGCTACCACACTTACCGATTGTGTTACATACTTGCTCAGGTAAATACATTTTGACTTATTTTCCCTATACGGGCTTGGGGTACGGTATTTAAAATACCGCTTGATCGGGCGCACAAGTCCTGCGCCTTATGGGTGTACAGTCTTGAATAGCTTGTGCGACTCGTTTAAACAGTCTTGTCTTACTTTAGGCTTTGGGGGGTTATTGACCGTGTCCCGGATATCCTTGGCATTATCTTACGAGATGGCCACGACCAGAGCACGGGGTGTAGGCGTACACTCGGCGTGTATAACTCTTTAATGTGGTGTGTCATTTAATTCTTAGCCCGGACAGCAGATCCCGGGCCACCAAAGATACGAGTGCATGTAAATCGTTCACAAGTTTATATTATATAATTATCCCAAGTTAATAAAAATATTTATGCCTTGTGCATTTAAATCAATTTTCAATCATTTTCAAAATGAGTCAGTCGATTTGTATTTACCAGTGTAAACTGACGTATTTTTCCCAAAAGGTTAAGTGCAGGTACTATACGAAAATAGGCTGGCTGTTTCCTAAGAGCGTCCACTATAGTCTCGCAAGCTCGGACGACAAATATCTGTTGAACAATATTTTTGCCTTATTTGTATTTGATCCGCCTGTGGATCCGTTTCAACTACTGTGATATTTATTATTGCAATTTATTTAAAAGTTGAAATGTATCTATTCTGCTTCCGCTGTGCATCATTATATTGTGTTGATTGTCTATGACGATGCCAACTACGTCACTGTACCCCACACCGGGCCCACCGGTGACACGTGGAAATCGGGGTGTGACAGGTTGGTATCAGAGCCAACGCTGAGTGAATTAAACACTAGTCTTTTGTGTTTAATCTCAGTTACACAATTGCACATTCCTCGATTTTCGAGTCTAGACAAAGAACTTAGGAAATGTTCAACATTTCGTTTAATTTATTTTTATTATTTTGCTTTGTCTTATATCTTTTGTTGTGCAACTTGTTTGACTTTTGACAGGATCACTATGCCGCCCCGTATGAGAGGTCGAGGAGGATTTGCTACATCTCACGACCATGAGGCAGGGCCCTCACATAGGCGAGCTCCATCCGCCACGCACAACACAGCCGCCAACGACCTTTGGAGGTCTTTCGCCGAGCCTGCTAGACACTCGGTATCCGCGAGCACTTCACCGTCATTACCCCACTCGTTTGGGCCCCACTCGGAGAATGGGCCCCATGGTTCGCATGGATCCTACATACCTTTGCATCAGTCACCGCACCAGTATCCAGCACCAGTCTACCAGGGTTTATATAACCCTGATGCTTTTGTGGATGAGCCAGTGGGTTATAACCCACTCGGACCGGAGGACCACTTTTCTGGTGGTCACGAGATGGACGTCGACGAGGATACGGACCCCTCGCTACTACCGTCAGGTACGCCCAACCATCCCATTGAGATATCGGATGGGTCGCCATTTAGGGGATCACCCTACAATGGTGGGGACAGCTTTCAGGAGAGATTTAAGCAGTATGATTGGTATTACACCCCCAGCCACAACTCTCCGATGCTCCAGTCTCACCAGGTTTCGCCGGTGCACTCGCAGCACCACTCGCAGCAGCAGCAGCTTCAGCAGCAGCCGCCTCTACCGCAGGACCTATCTGAGGCCCTATGGCGTGACGTGATCACTCCGTCACCACCGCCGCCACCAGTTTTACCTCCTCCGCCTCAGAGGCCAAGGAGGAATGCGCGCATGTCTACGCGCGGAGGGATTCGCATAGGCACCCCTCCACATGTTGGTAGCAGCCGCTACACGCCTCTTCCCGAGGAGTCCGAGACGGGGGAGTCTCAGCATCCCGTATCGGAGGTCACTTCAGTACCGATCCCGCCTCTGCCGCCGCAGAACTATGGAGAGCCGATTCCGGCTTATGCTAGTGCAGCTCAGTTTAACCCGTTCGAGCATGTTTTCCCTCAGGGTTATGATTACACAGGAGACCCTTATTGGCAAGCTGTGAACTACAGCTCACTCCCACCTAGTGGTCCATTTGGAGACACTTGGACTGCTGGGCAGTCTACTTTTGGTTACCCTCCGGGTTACCAGCAGCCACAGCCACCGCAGCCGCAGCAGTACCAGCCACCGCCACCGGCGCCTATGATGTCGCCGCCGCAGGTTCAGGAAATCCTGCATGGGATTGATAGCATGCGACGTGAGTTTCAACACGAGATGCGAGCTGATCGCCGACGCACCAGTGGCATGTTCAAGAAAGTGTTTGACTTGCTCAAGGGTAAGAGCAAGAAGGATCATTGAATCCTTTAATTATTGTCTCATTTACTCATGTCCCTGCGTGGACATCTATCCTTGTACTCTACCCCTGCGTGGGTATATCTATCTTATTCTACCCCTGCGTGGGTATGCTGTTCTGTTAATCCCTGCGTGGGTTTGCTTTATTTTATTTTGCTTTTGTTGTTATTTGTTTAGCCCCTGCGCGGGCATGTTATTCATGTTATTCATGTTATTTCAAAGTCCCGTTTAGGGCAAAGATGTACTGGTACTTTATTTAAAATTTGAAATAGTTAATTTGAATTTCTCATTTAATTATGTGCATGAATTTAACAATTAAATAATGGAAAATATAAATTTTTTATTTGCCATTTTATAAGAATCTTAGTAAGGTATAACCTAGCTTGAATGCCTTACTAACAGGCCTGGCCATGATGGTAAAACCTGGTTGAAAAGATTCAACTCCCTGTTAACATCTGGAAACATGTTAACATTCCTGGCTAAGCGTGATCGGTAGAATCACACAAGCCACCCTTTTTAATAAATTATCTACAGATTTTATCTGTATACAAGTCTATTAATGGCTTGATACCTACGGGTTATGACTATGTCATATAGTGACAGTTGTGGTTTATGACTCTCTGTCTAGTAAAGGATTATTTGTTTAATTATACAATTTATAATCCTATAAAAAATCTAAATTTATAATTTAGTAATTTTCCATGTGACTAGGCCTATGGTGCCAATATATATATTTTCATTCCTTGATTGCTAATAAGAGCCTGAATGAAATTTATTAAATTAACTGCTAAGGTTCTTGATACCATGGTTAATAAATCGTTTAGAACGATGATACTGTTAGGTTCTAAATAGACCTTGTCCTTTATTGTAGCTTAAAGCTACAATGGCCAAATCGGAGGAGACCAACAGTCATTCTGGGGAACACTCAGATAATGCAAAGATTCACGTTACCGGTGCAGAGTTGCAAGCACTGATAGATAACGCTGTTGCCAAGGCTATGGATAGGCAATTCAGGGAATCTAGTGGTACTCGGAGTAGGACCCGAACAGAAACGCACGCAAAGCCCAAGACTCATTCTGAGGCTCATAGTAAGCCACCCTCTAAAAAGAGTGAGCCGAAGAAAGCTGAGGATGATAATCACTCCTCCAACCACAGCAGCGTCCCAAAGCAAGAGATTAAGCTGAAGCATGATACGTACAACAAGTCCTGTACGTACAAGTATTTTGTATCTTGCAAGCCCAGAGATTTCACTGGGGAAAAGGGAGCCGTCGATTGTATGACGTGGATTGACGAGATGGATACTTTGGTTGATATCAGCGGGTGTGCTGATAGGGATGTTGTGAAGTACGCGTCCCAGTCGTTCAAGGGTGACGCGTTGGCATGGTGGAAGTCGCTTCTACAAGCTACTGGAAAGACCGCTCTGTATAGCATGACTTGGGATCAGTTTGTAGCACTGATCAAGGAAAATTTCTGTCCGCAGCATGAGGTCGAGAGAATTGAATCGGATTTTGTGTCTCTAGTTATGAAGAATCTCGATTGTCAAGCGTATCTTACTACGTTCAACACCTTATCCCGGTTAGTGCCTTATCTGGTGACCCCGGAGCCGCGTAGGATTGCTCGATTTATTGGGGGTCTGGCACCGGAGATAAAGGCAAGTGTCAAGGCTTCAAGGCCTACTACATTTAGATCAGTAGCTGATCTATCCCTCTCCCTCACTCAAGATGTCGTCAGACTTAGAGCTATGAAGAGCTCGGAAGAGAACAAAAGGAAACGTGAGGATGACACCTCACGAAGATCTGAGAAACGACACAAGGGAAACAACGACCATAGGAAAGGGTCGGGGTTCAAGAAAGGGGATCAGTCGGGTGAGAAACCCAAATGCAAGGTTTGTAAGAGGCATCATTTTGGGAGGTGCAGGCAGGAGTCTAAGTCCCAGTCTTTCGAGAAACGTTGTGGGATCTGCAAGTCCACAGATCATAAAGCTGTGGATTGCAAGAAAATGAAGGATGCAACTTGTTTCGGTTGCAACGAGAAAGGGCATATTCGGCCCAACTGCCCAAAGAATGCGAAGAAAACTGATGATGGGAAGAAGACTAATGCGAGAGTCTTTAGAATGGACGCAAAGGAAGCAGTCCTTGACGATAACGTCATTACCGGTACGTTTCTTGTAAATGATGTTTTTGCTAGAGTCTTGTTTGATTCAGGAGCTGATAAGTCGTTTGTAGATAATAAGTTTTGTAAATTGTTGAACCTTCCTGTTAAAACCTTAAGTGTAAAATATGAGGTGGAATTAGCCGATGGAACCATAGAAACCGCCTCGACTGTTCTAGATGGATGTGTTATATCCATTAGGAATCATTCTTTCCCGCTATCCTTGCTTCCCTTTAAGCTAGCTGGATTCGACATAGTGATAGGCATGGATTGGTTGTCGAGTAACCAAGCCCAGATTCTGTGCAACAGAAAGCAGGTGATAGTGAAGACTCCGTCTGGTGAGTCACTTACTATTCAAGGAGATACCCAGCATGGATTGCCTGAGCAAGTGTCCATGCTCAAGGCATCCAAGTGCATGTAGAAAGGATGTGTCATTTATATGGCACAAGTTACCATTGATGAGCCGAAGCCGAAGATTGAAGATATTCCTGTTATTTCGGAATATCCTGAGGTTTTCCCTGAAGAGCTACCTGGTTTGCCACCAGATAGGCAAGTAGAGTTTCGGATAGATATCATACCAGGCGCTGCACCTGTAGCAAGAGCACCATACAGATTGGCACCAACGGAGATGAAGGAGTTGAGGACGCAGTTGGATGAGCTTTTAGCCAAGGGTTTTATTAGACCTAGCTCGTCTCCTTGGGGAGCGCCAATCTTGTTCGTTAAAAAGAAGGATGGGTCGATGCGTCTGTGCATCGATTATCGTGAGCTTAACAAGGTCACTATCAAGAATAGATATCCGTTACCCAGGATCGACGATCTGTTCGATCAATTGCAAGGAGCAAGCTATTTCTCCAAGATTGACCTAAGGTCAGGATATCATCAGTTGAAGGTCAAAGAGGAAGACGTACACAAGACAGCGTTTAGGACTCGTTATGGACATTACGAGTTCCTAGTGATGCCGTTTGGGCTCACTAACGCACCAGCCGCATTCATGGATCTCATGAATCGCGTCTGCAAGCCTTATTTAGATAAGTTCGTCATCGTCTTCATTGATGACATTCTTATCTACTCGAAGAGCCAAGCTGATCATGAGAAACACCTTCGTTGTATTCTCAAACTTTTGCATCAAGAGAAGCTTTATGCCAAATTCTCGAAGTGTGAATTTTGGCTTCGAGAAGTCCAATTCCTTGGACATGTAGTAAGTGAGCGTGGTATCCAAGTAGATCCCGCTAAAGTAGAAGCAGTCATGAATTGGCAGGAGCCGAAGACTCCTACTGAGATTCGCAGTTTCCTCGGATTGGCAGGATATTATAGGAGATTCATCGAGAACTTCTCAAGGATTGCTGCGCCCCTAACCTCGTTGACCCGTAAGAAGATTAAGTTTGATTGGGGCCCTAAGCAGCAGGAATCCTTTGACATTCTGAAGCAGAAGCTGAGCAATGCGCCAGTATTGACATTGCCTGATGGAATAGAGGAATTTGTGGTGTATTGTGACGCATCACATACGGGCATGGGTTGCGTACTCATGCAGAAAGGCAAAGTCATTGCCTACGCTTCTCGACAGCTCAAAGTGCATGAGAAGAACTACACCACCCACGATTTGGAATTGGGTGCGGTTGTATTTGCTTTGAAGCTATGGAGACATTACTTGTATGGAACCAAGTGCATAATATATTCAGATCACAAGAGTCTTCAACACTTGTTCACTCAGAAGGAATTGAACATGCGTCAAAGGCGATGGATGGAAACTCTCAATGACTATGACTGTGAGATAAGATACCATCCAGGCAAGGCAAATGTGGTTGCCGACGCCTTAAGCAGAAAGGAAAGGGTGAAACCAATCAGAATCAATGCCAAGCGCATTGAAATAAGAAATAATTTGAATGAAAGGGTGTTAGCTGCACAGAAGAAAGCTGTGCTGGAAGCTAACTATCCTGCAGAAAAGTTAGGAGTAACTGAGGAGCAGTTATCCTACGACAAAGATGGAATGCTACGACTAAACGGACGAATATGGGTTCCAGTTTATGGAGGACTTCGGGATGTTATCCTCCAGGAAGCCCACAACTCTAAATATTCCGTTCATCCTGGAGCTGATAAGATGTACCAGGATTTGAAAACAAACTACTGGTGGATTGGTTTGAAAAAGTCAGTAGCTGAGCATGTAGCTAAATGCTTGACTTGTGCGCAAGTCAAGGCCGAGCATCAGAAGCCGTCAGGTTTGCTTCAACAACCTGAAATTCCCAAATGGAAGTGGGAAATGGTGACAATGGATTTTATCACCAAGTTGCCGAAGACGAAAAAGGGAAATGATACCATATGGGTCATAGTAGATAGACTGACTAAGTCAGCTCATTTTCTACCCATCAAGGAGACGTATAGCTCCGATATGTTAGCACAATTATACGTCGATAAGATTGTAGCGTTACATGGTATACCTATATCTATTATTTCCGATAGAGATACTAGATATACGTCGCATTTTTGAAAGAGTTTCCAACAATCGTTGGGCACTCGTTTGAATTTTAGTACGGCCTATCATCCTCAGACTGATGGTCAGAGTGAGCGTACTATTCAAACTTTGGAAGACATGCTTCGAGCATGTGCGATCGACTTAGGTGGTAGTTGGGATAAGAACCTACCACTGATTGAATTCTCCTACAACAACAGCTACCATTCCAGCATAAAGGCTGCGCCTTTTGAGGCCCTATACGGTAGAAAGTGTAGATCGCCCATTTGTTGGGCAGAAGTTGGAGATGTCCAGTTGTCTGGACCAGATATCGTCTTTGAGACGACAGACAAGATCGTTCAGATTCGCGATCGTTTGAAAGCTGCCAGGGATAGGCAGAAAAGTTATGCGGATCCTAAGCGCAAAGATTTTCACTTCGATGTAGGTGAAAAAGTATTGCTTAAAGTATCGCCCTGGAAGGGTGTAATGCGATTTGGAAAGAAAGGCAAGCTGAGCCCGAGATACATAGGACCTTTCGAGATTATCGAACGTGTCGGGTCAGTCGCTTACAAGTTAAACTTGCCTAAAGAGCTTAGTGCTATTCATAATGTGTTCCATATCTGTAATTTGAAGAAGTGTTTCGCTGACGATTCACTGGTTATACCGCATACAGATATACACATAGACGAAAGTCTAAAATTTGTGGAAAAACCTTTGTCGATTGAGGATCGACAGGTAAAGAAGCTTCGAAGGAAGCACGTGCCTATTGTTAAGGTCAAGTGGGATGCCCGTAGAGGTCCCGAATACACGTGGGAAGTGGAATCCACGATGAAAGAAAAATATCCCCATTTGTTTGATTAAATCTCGGGGACGAGATTTCTTTAAGGGGGTGAGGATGTAACACCTCGAAAAATTCCGTCCAATAATGTCTTGACACGTGTCATAAGGTTCCGTTATGTGAAAACATACCTTAGAGGGACTAAAAGTGACAAACAGTGAAAACTATGGAACGTAAGGGTCCAAAGTGTCAACAATGGATAAATAGGCTCTATGATAACCCTACATAATGTTTATAACCTTATACGGATGGTTCATGGATCATACGACGCGGAAATTGCACAAAAGTGAAGTATTGCAAACTATAGGGGCCGAAAGTGTCAACATGTTTAATTTATACCTCTGAGTGAACTTTTGGCAGACCCGAAGCTTTGAGAAGCTAAAATATACTCACTAGAATATGTGGTTAAAATTTCGTGAAGTTTCGTCAACGTATGAGAAAGTTATGGCCAAAACCGTACTTGAAGGACTAAAAGCGTCAACGTCGAATTTCAGGGCTTTTCGGTTGAGCGCAAAATTTTCCGAGGACATTACCATGTTGGTAAAAGTCCTAAGGTTCTTAAAAACCAGGATTTAGGGTTTACGAGTCAAATTCAAGAGCCGAAACATTAATCGCGAAGACGGGGACCAAAACTGCCAAAATGTGGCAAAGTTTGACAGCAACAAAGGCCAGGCGGCCCGCCTGGACTGGCTTACGCGGGCCGCGACCCAGGCCCAGATGCAGAATTCGTAATTTCAGCTATTTGGGTCCGAAATTGAGTTGTAAACAGCTGGTTCTTGCCTCCTTTTGCTCCAATTAGATGCCATGCATGGCTATGGCTACAGTACCCTCGAATTTCCATCTTTAAATCAGATGTTTCATCAAATTCTTGGGCATTTGCATTTGATCAAGAACTCACTTCTCTCAAGAGCTCTCAAGAACCTTCAAGGCAGACTTTCTGGAGTTAATCTGAACGCCAAGGCAGCATCCTAGTGTTCACTAAGCACCTATAGGACCTTGGTAAGCTTCTAATTCGTTCTCTAATCCGTTCTTGCTTTGATAATTGCTAAAAGTCAAACTGTTTGTTCATAAGCTTTGACTTTCTGATTAAACGGATTTCTTTCAGTCATTTCTCGAATTGAAACCTGATATATGTTGGTAATTATGTGGGAAACAAACCCTCTAAAGGGTATTATCTGAATCCCACTACATGCATGCTAATGGTCGAGTCAAACGTGATTCTAAAAAAGTCAACAAAAGTGATTTTTGAGAAAAATAGCTTAAATGGTAAAATAAATGACATGCAATCTGTTTGATCTTCATAGATAGCTTTATTATGAATATAAGAATGTATTTTACCACGATCAACTCGACAATCTATAGTATAGACACGAATCGGAACCGAAAGTCTTGTAAAACGATTATTTCGTAGACTATCGATTCGGATTCGTACATGCATGTTCGAGATCTGTATTGGAAAGTATTTGTGACTATTTTTATTTTAGTTAAACTTTCTGGAATTTTCGTTGATTAAGTCTATGCTTAGCCGATTAAATTGCATGTTTCCGATTATGCTTAAAAGTTGACTATTTTGCCCTTTTTGATATAAAACGTGATTTTTGGAAAAGTGAAAGGATAGAAATCTTTATTTCTAATATATAAACTTGCACCGAAAATTTCGGATCAGTTGGTGGTCCAGATTGTGAGTTATGGCCATTAGCGTAAAACTATATTATAAATTTACATAAACGGCCCTTTTCGTGTAGAACCCGTTTCTGGCCACGTTTTGATGCAAAACTTTTTACCAACTGATGTATTATAATATTCTGGGAATTTTGATGATTTTTAATCAATTTTTGGCTGAACGGATCCTAGATCGCCTAGTTATTTCGGGTTATGTCGGTTTAGACCATTTAGGCCATAAAATGAGTTTTACACATTCTTTTGACCCGAAACCTTTTTCTACTGATTTTATAAGTTAAATAAATTATTTTAAGTATTCTGGAAATATAAAAATCTCAGATTTATTGTGAAAACCCAAAAACGCCCTTAAATCGCATTTTTAGCATTTTAAGCGCATAGTAAGCGTTATACTCATTTTAAACATATAAGACTTATACCTACTGATGTAATTTGCATATTTTCATATAATAACAGTAAGTATAAGTATATGAACTCAGATTTCCAGTTTTGGCATCTTTAGCCCTTGTGAAATTACTAAAATACCCCTACGGTGCATAGTTTGGTTTTAAATGATAAATTTGATATATGGGTCATACCCTACTGATATAATATGTTATATTAAGTATATTTACTGTATGAACCAGACCCGAAACTCAGATTTCTAATTTTACTCTTTTATGATCTTTTAAATGACCAAAATGCCCTTCTAAGGCATAAATTGGGTTTAAAATTATTCCGGGCTATATAGAACATAACTTACTAATATAATATCATATTTTAAGCATATTATCTCAGGGAACTTGCATTTGACTCTTTTGGCTACCCGTAACGCCCTTATTGCATTCGGTTCGGTTTACGTAACTAGTTTGCGTAAATTGACCGAAACGGGTCAAACGATATCATTTTTATTTCAAAATCCGGAATGTATTTAGTATACCCATATTATACAAGTATTCAAACTTGTCGGGTCTAAATCACATTCTATCCGGTCTTTCGCTTAATCGTGCGTAAACCGTATCATTCTTAAAACTAACCGGTCAAAGCTTAGGCTTAAATAAAAGACCCGTTAGGAATCTAATAGGTTAATTATAAACCTTTGTTCCAGATTAGGAGGCCCAGTAAAAGCTACCACACTTACCGATTGTGTTACATACTTGCTCAGGTAAATACATTTTGACTTATTTTCCCTATACGGGCTTGGGGTACGGTATTTAAAATACCGCTTGATCGGGCGCACAAGTCCTGCGCCTTATGGGTGTACAGTCTTGAATAGCTTGTGCGACTCGTTTAAACAGTCTTGTCTTACTTTAGGCTTTGGGGGGTTATTGACCGTGTCCCGGATATCCTTGGCATTATCTTACGAGATGGCCACGACCAGAGCACGGGGTGTAGGCGTACACTCGGCGTGTATAACTCTTTAATGTGGTGTGTCATTTAATTCTTAGCCCGGACAGCAGATCCCGGGCCACCAAAGATATGAGTGCATGTAAATCGTTCACAAGTTTATATTATATAATTATCCCAAGTTAATAAAAATATTTATGCCTTGTGCATTTAAATCAATTTTCAATCATTTTCAAAATGAGTCAGTCGATTTGTATTTACCAGTGTAAACTGACGTATTTTTCCCAAAAGGTTAAGTGCAGGTACTATACGAAAATAGGCTGGCTGTTTCCTAAGAGCGTCCACTATAGTCTCGCAAGCTCGGACGACAAATATCTGTTGAACAATATTTTTGCCTTATTTGTATTTGATCCGCCTGTGGATCCGTTTCAACTACTGTGATATTTATTATTGCAATTTATTTAAAAGTTGAAATGTATCTATTCTGCTTCCGCTGTGCATCATTATATTGTGTTGATTGTCTATGACGATGCCAACTACGTCACTGTACCCCACACCGGGCCCACCGGTGACACGTGGAAATCGGGGTGTGACAGGTTGGTATCAGAGCCAACGCTGAGTGAATTAAACACTAGTCTTTTGTGTTTAATCTCAGTTACACAATTGCACATTCCTCGATTTTCGAGTCTAGACAAAGAACTTAGGAAATGTTCAACATTTCGTTTAATTTATTTTTATTATTTTGCTTTGTCTTATATCTTTTGTTGTGCAACTTGTTTGACTTTTGACAGGATCACTATGCCGCCCCGTATGAGAGGTCGAGGAGGATTTGCTACATCTCACGACCATGAGGCAGGGCCCTCACATAGGCGAGCTCCATCCGCCACGCACAACACAGCCGCCAACGACCTTTGGAGGTCTTTCGCCGAGCCTGCTAGACACTCGGTATCCGCGAGCACTTCACCGTCATTACCCCACTCGTTTGGGCCCCACTCGGAGAATGGGCCCCATGGTTCGCATGGATCCTACATACCTTTGCATCAGTCACCGCACCAGTATCCAGCACCAGTCTACCAGGGTTTATATAACCCTGATGCTTTTGTGGATGAGCCAGTGGGTTATAACCCACTCGGACCGGAGGACCACTTTTCTGGTGGTCACGAGATGGACGTCGACGAGGATACGGACCCCTCGCTACTACCGTCAGGTACGCCCAACCATCCCATTGAGATATCGGATGGGTCGCCATTTAGGGGATCACCCTACAATGGTGGGGACAGCTTTCAGGAGAGATTTAAGCAGTATGATTGGTATTACACCCCCAGCCACAACTCTCCGATGCTCCAGTCTCACCAGGTTTCGCCGGTGCACTCGCAGCACCACTCGCAGCAGCAGCAGCTTCAGCAGCAGCCGCCTCTACCGCAGGACCTATCTGAGGCCCTATGGCGTGACGTGATCACTCCGTCACCACCGCCGCCACCAGTTTTACCTCCTCCGCCTCAGAGGCCAAGGAGGAATGCGCGCATGTCTACGCGCGGAGGGATTCGCATAGGCACCCCTCCACATGTTGGTAGCAGCCGCTACACGCCTCTTCCCGAGGAGTCCGAGACGGGGGAGTCTCAGCATCCCGTATCGGAGGTCACTTCAGTACCGATCCCGCCTCTGCCGCCGCAGAACTATGGAGAGCCGATTCCGGCTTATGCTAGTGCAGCTCAGTTTAACCCGTTCGAGCATGTTTTCCCTCAGGGTTATGATTACACAGGAGACCCTTATTGGCAAGCTGTGAACTACAGCTCACTCCCACCTAGTGGTCCATTTGGAGACACTTGGACTGCTGGGCAGTCTACTTTTGGTTACCCTCCGGGTTACCAGCAGCCACAGCCACCGCAGCCGCAGCAGTACCAGCCACCGCCACCGGCGCCTATGATGTCGCCGCCGCAGGTTCAGGAAATCCTGCATGGGATTGATAGCATGCGACGTGAGTTTCAACACGAGATGCGAGCTGATCGCCGACGCACCAGTGGCATGTTCAAGAAAGTGTTTGACTTGCTCAAGGGTAAGAGCAAGAAGGATCATTGAATCCTTTAATTATTGTCTCATTTACTCATGTCCCTGCGTGGACATCTATCCTTGTACTCTACCCCTGCGTGGGTATATCTATCTTATTCTACCCCTGCGTGGGTATGCTGTTCTGTTAATCCCTGCGTGGGTTTGCTTTATTTTATTTTGCTTTTGTTGTTATTTGTTTAGCCCCTGCGCGGGCATGTTATTCATGTTATTCATGTTATTTCAAAGTCCCGTTTAGGGCAAAGATGTACTGGTACTTTATTTAAAATTTGAAATAGTTAATTTGAATTTCTCATTTAATTATGTGCATGAATTTAACAATTAAATAATGGAAAATATAAATTTTTTATTTGCCATTTTATAAGAATCTTAGTAAGGTATAACCTAGCTTGAATGCCTTACTAACAGGCCTGGCCATGATGGTAAAACCTGGTTGAAAAGATTCAACTCCCTGTTAACATCTGGAAACATGTTAACATTCCTGGCTAAGCGTGATCGGTAGAATCACACAAGCCACCCTTTTTAATAAATTATCTACAGATTTTATCTGTATACAAGTCTATTAATGGCTTGATACCTACGGGTTATGACTATGTCATATAGTGACAGTTGTGGTTTATGACTCTCTGTCTAGTAAAGGATTATTTGTTTAATTATACAATTTATAATCCTATAAAAAATCTAAATTTATAATTTAGTAATTTTCCATGTGACTAGGCCTATGGTGCCAATATATATATTTTCATTCCTTGATTGCTAATAAGAGCCTGAATGAAATTTATTAAATTAACTGCTAAGGTTCTTGATACCATGGTTAATAAATCGTTTAGAACGATGATACTGTTAGGTTCTAAATAGACCTTGTCCTTTATTGTAGCTTAAAGCTACAATGGCCAAATCGGAGGAGACCAACAGTCATTCTGGGGAACACTCAGATAATGCAAAGATTCACGTTACCGGTGCAGAGTTGCAAGCACTGATAGATAACGCTGTTGCCAAGGCTATGGATAGGCAATTCAGGGAATCTAGTGGTACTCGGAGTAGGACCCGAACAGAAACGCACGCAAAGCCCAAGACTCATTCTGAGGCTCATAGTAAGCCACCCTCTAAAAAGAGTGAGCCGAAGAAAGCTGAGGATGATAATCACTCCTCCAACCACAGCAGCGTCCCAAAGCAAGAGATTAAGCTGAAGCATGATACGTACAGCAAGTCCTGTACGTACAAGTATTTTGTATCTTGCAAGCCCAGAGATTTCACTGGGGAAAAGGGAGCCGTCGATTGTATGACGTGGATTGACGAGATGGATACTTTGGTTGATATCAGCGGGTGTGCTGATAGGGATGTTGTGAAGTACGCGTCCCAGTCGTTCAAGGGTGACGCGTTGGCATGGTGGAAGTCGCTTCTACAAGCTACTGGAAAGACCGCTCTGTATAGCATGACTTGGGATCAGTTTGTAGCACTGATCAAGGAAAATTTCTGTCCGCAGCATGAGGTCGAGAGAATTGAATCGGATTTTGTGTCTCTAGTTATGAAGAATCTCGATTGTCAAGCGTATCTTACTACGTTCAACACCTTATCCCGGTTAGTGCCTTATCTGGTGACCCCGGAGCCGCGTAGGATTGCTCGATTTATTGGGGGTCTGGCACCGGAGATAAAGGCAAGTGTCAAGGCTTCAAGGCCTACTACATTTAGATCAGTAACTGATCTATCCCTCTCCCTCACTCAAGATGTCGTCAGACTTAGAGCTATGAAGAGCTCGGAAGAGAACAAAAGGAAACGTGAGGATGACACCTCACGAAGATCTGAGAAACGACACAAGGGAAACAACGACCATAGGAAAGGGTCGGGGTTCAAGAAAGGGGATCAGTCGGGTGAGAAACCCAAATGCAAGGTTTGTAAGAGGCATCATTTTGGGAGGTGCAGGCAGGAGTCTAAGTCCCAGTCTTTCGAGAAACGTTGTGGGATCTGCAAGTCCACAGATCATAAAGCTGTGGATTGCAAGAAAATGAAGGATGCAACTTGTTTCGGTTGCAACGAGAAAGGGCATATTCGGCCCAACTGCCCAAAGAATGCGAAGAAAACTGATGATGGGAAGAAGACTAATGCGAGAGTCTTTAGAATGGACGCAAAGGAAGCAGTCCTTGACGATAACGTCATTACCGGTACGTTTCTTGTAAATGATGTTTTTGCTAGAGTCTTGTTTGATTCAGGAGCTGATAAGTCGTTTGTAGATAATAAGTTTTGTAAATTGTTGAACCTTCCTGTTAAAACCTTAAGTGTAAAATATGAGGTGGAATTAGCCGATGGAACCATAGAAACCGCCTCGACTGTTCTAGATGGATGTGTTATATCCATTAGGAATCATTCTTTCCCGCTATCCTTGCTTCCCTTTAAGCTAGCTGGATTCGACATAGTGATAGGCATGGATTGGTTGTCGAGTAACCAAGCCCAGATTCTGTGCAACAGAAAGCAGGTGATAGTGAAGACTCCGTCTGGTGAGTCACTTACTATTCAAGGAGATACCCAGCATGGATTGCCTGAGCAAGTGTCCATGCTCAAGGCATCCAAGTGCATGCAGAAAGGATGTGTCATTTATATGGCACAAGTTACCATTGATGAGCCGAAGCCGAAGATTGAAGATAGTCCTGTTATTTCGGAATATCCTGAGGTTTTCCCTGAAGAGCTACCTGGTTTGCCACCAGATAGGCAAGTAGAGTTTCGGATAGATATCATACCAGGCGCTGCACCTGTAGCAAGAGCACCATACAGATTGGCACCAACGGAGATGAAGGAGTTGAGGACGCAGTTGGATGAGCTTTTAGCCAAGGGTTTTATTAGACCTAGCTCGTCTCCTTGGGGAGCGCCAATCTTGTTCGTTAAAAAGAAGGATGGGTCGATGCGTCTGTGCATCGATTATCGTGAGCTTAACAAGGTCACTATCAAGAATAGATATCCGTTACCCAGGATCGACGATCTGTTCGATCAATTGCAAGGAGCAAGCTATTTCTCCAAGATTGACCTAAGGTCAGGATATCATCAGTTGAAGGTCAAAGAGGAAGACGTACACAAGACAGCGTTTAGGACTCGTTATGGACATTACGAGTTCCTAGTGATGCCGTTTGGGCTCACTAACGCACCAGCCGCATTCATGGATCTCATGAATCGCGTCTGCAAGCCTTATTTAGATAAGTTCGTCATCGTCTTCATTGATGACATTCTTATCTACTCGAAGAGCCAAGCTGATCATGAGAAACACCTTCGTTGTATTCTCAAACTTTTGCATCAAGAGAAGCTTTATGCCAAATTCTCGAAGTGTGAATTTTGGCTTCGAGAAGTCCAATTCCTTGGACATGTAGTAAGTGAGCGTGGTATCCAAGTAGATCCCGCTAAAGTAGAAGCAGTCATGAATTGGCAGGAGCCGAAGACTCCTACTGAGATTCGCAGTTTCCTCGGATTGGCAGGATATTATAGGAGATTCATCGAGAACTTCTCAAGGATTGCTGCGCCCCTAACCTCGTTGACCCGTAAGAAGATTAAGTTTGATTGGGGCCCTAAGCAGCAGGAATCCTTTGACATTCTGAAGCAGAAGCTGAGCAATGCGCCAGTATTGACATTGCCTGATGGAATAGAGGAATTTGTGGTGTATTGTGACGCATCACATACGGGCATGGGTTGCGTACTCATGCAGAAAGGCAAAGTCATTGCCTACGCTTCTCGACAGCTCAAAGTGCATGAGAAGAACTACACCACCCACGATTTGGAATTGGGTGCGGTTGTATTTGCTTTGAAGCTATGGAGACATTACTTGTATGGAACCAAGTGCATAATATATTCAGATCACAAGAGTCTTCAACACTTGTTCACTCAGAAGGAATTGAACATGCGTCAAAGGCGATGGATGGAAACTCTCAATGACTATGACTGTGAGATAAGATACCATCCAGGCAAGGCAAATGTGGTTGCCGACGCCTTAAGCAGAAAGGAAAGGGTGAAACCAATCAGAATCAATGCCAAGCGCATTGAAATAAGAAATAATTTGAATGAAAGGGTGTTAGCTGCACAGAAGAAAGCTGTGCTGGAAGCTAACTATCCTGCAGAAAAGTTAGGAGTAACTGAGGAGCAGTTATCCTACGACAAAGATGGAATGCTACGACTAAACGGACGAATATGGGTTCCAGTTTATGGAGGACTTCGGGATGTTATCCTCCAGGAAGCCCACAACTCTAAATATTCCGTTCATCCTGGAGCTGATAAGATGTACCAGGATTTGAAAACAAACTACTGGTGGATTGGCTTGAAAAAGTCAGTAGCTGAGCATGTAGCTAAATGCTTGACTTGTGCGCAAGTCAAGGCCGAGCATCAGAAGCCGTCAGGTTTGCTTCAACAACCTGAAATTCCCAAATGGAAGTGGGAAATGGTGACAATGGATTTTATCACCAAGTTGCCGAAGACGAAAAAGGGAAATGATACCATATGGGTCATAGTAGATAGACTGACTAAGTCAGCTCATTTTCTACCCATCAAGGAGACGTATAGCTCCGATATGTTAGCACAATTATACGTCGATAAGATTGTAGCGTTACATGGTATACCTATATCTATTATTTCCGATAGAGATACTAGATATACGTCGCATTTTTGAAAGAGTTTCCAACAATCGTTGGGCACTCGTTTGAATTTTAGTACGGCCTATCATCCTCAGACTGATGGTCAGAGTGAGCGTACTATTCAAACTTTGGAAGACATGCTTCGAGCATGTGCGATCGACTTAGGTGGTAGTTGGGATAAGAACCTACCACTGATTGAATTCTCCTACAACAACAGCTACCATTCCAGCATAAAGGCTGCGCCTTTTGAGGCCCTATACGGTAGAAAGTGTAGATCGCCCATTTGTTGGGCAGAAGTTGGAGATGTCCAGTTGTCTGGACCAGATATCGTCTTTGAGACGACAGACAAGATCGTTCAGATTCGCGATCGTTTGAAAGCTGCCAGGGATAGGCAGAAAAGTTATGCGGATCCTAAGCGCAAAGATTTTCACTTCGATGTAGGTGAAAAAGTATTGCTTAAAGTATCGCCCTGGAAGGGTGTAATGCGATTTGGAAAGAAAGGCAAGCTGAGCCCGAGATACATAGGACCTTTCGAGATTATCGAACGTGTCGGGTCAGTCGCTTACAAGTTAAACTTGCCTAAAGAGCTTAGTGCTATTCATAATGTGTTCCATATCTGTAATTTGAAGAAGTGTTTCGCTGACGATTCACTGGTTATACCGCATACATATATACACATAGACGAAAGTCTAAAATTTGTGGAAAAACCTTTGTCGATTGAGGATCGACAGGTAAAGAAGCTTCGAAGGAAGCACGTGCCTATTGTTAAGGTCAAGTGGGATGCCCGTAGAGGTCCCGAATACACGTGGGAAGTGGAATCCACGATGAAAGAAAAATATCCCCATTTGTTTGATTAAATCTCGGGGACGAGATTTCTTTAAGGGGTGAGGATGTAACACCTCGAAAAATTCCGTCCAATAATGTCTTGACACGTGTCATAAGGTTCCGTTATGTGAAAACATACCTTAGAGGGACTAAAAGTGACAAACAGTGAAAACTATGGAACGTAAGGGTCCAAAGTGTCAACAATGGATAAATAGGCTCTATGATAACCCTACATAATGTTTATAACCTTATACGGATGGTTCATGGATCATACGACGCGGAAATTGCACAAAAGTGAAGTATTGCAAACTATAGGGGCCGAAAGTGTCAACATGTTTAATTTATACCTCTGAGTGAACTTTTGGCAGACCCGAAGCTTTGAGAAGCTAAAATATACTCACTAGAATATGTGGTTAAAATTTCGTGAAGTTTCGTCAACGTATGAGAAAGTTATGGCCAAAACCGTACTTGAAGGACTAAAAGCGTCAACGTCGAATTTCAGGGCTTTTCGGTTGAGCGCAAAATTTTCCGAGGACATTACCATGTTGGTAAAAGTCCTAAGGTTCTTAAAAACCAGGATTTAGGGTTTACGAGTCAAATTCAAGAGCCGAAACATTAATCGCGAAGACGGGGACCAAAACTGCCAAAATGTGGCAAAGTTTGACAGCAACAAAGGCCAGGCGGCCCGCCTGGACTGGCTTACGCGGGCCGCGACCCAGGCCCAGATGCAGAATTCGTAATTTCAGCTATTTGGGTCCGAAATTGAGTTGTAAACAGCTGGTTCTTGCCTCCTTTTGCTCCAATTAGATGCCATGCATGGCTATGGCTACAGTACCCTCGAATTTCCATCTTTAAATCAGATGTTTCATCAAATTCTTGGGCATTTGCATTTGATCAAGAACTCACTTCTCTCAAGAGCTCTCAAGAACCTTCAAGGCAGACTTTCTGGAGTTAATCTGAACGCCAAGGCAGCATCCTAGTGTTCACTAAGCACCTATAGGACCTTGGTAAGCTTCTAATTCGTTCTCTAATCCGTTCTTGCTTTGATAATTGCTAAAAGTCAAACTGTTTGTTCATAAGCTTTGACTTTCTGATTAAACGGATTTCTTTCAGTCATTTCTCGAATTGAAACCTGATATATGTTGGTAATTATGTGGGAAACAAACCCTCTAAAGGGTATTATCTGAATCCCACTACATGCATGCTAATGGTCGAGTCAAACGTGATTCTAAAAAAGTCAACAAAAGTGATTTTTGAGAAAAATAGCTTAAATGGTAAAATAAATGACATGCAATCTGTTTGATCTTCATAGATAGCTTTATTATGAATATAAGAATGTATTTTACCACGATCAACTCGACAATCTATAGTATAGACACGAATCGGAACCGAAAGTCTTGTAAAACGATTATTTCGTAGACTATCGATTCGGATTCGTACATGCATGTTCGAGATCTGTATTGGAAAGTATTTGTGACTATTTTTATTTTAGTTAAACTTTCTGGAATTTTCGTTGATTAAGTCTATGCTTAGCCGATTAAATTGCATGTTTCCGATTATGCTTAAAAGTTGACTATTTTGCCCTTTTTGATATAAAACGTGATTTTTGGAAAAGTGAAAGGATAGAAATCTTTATTTCTAATATATAAACTTGCACCGAAAATTTCGGATCAGTTGGTGGTCCAGATTGTGAGTTATGGCCATTAGCGTAAAACTATATTATAAATTTACATAAACGGCCCTTTTCGTGTAGAACCCGTTTCTGGCCACGTTTTGATGCAAAACTTTTTACCAACTGATGTATTATAATATTCTGGGAATTTTGATGATTTTTAATCAATTTTTGGCTGAACGGATCCTAGATCGCCTAGTTATTTCGGGTTATGTCGGTTTAGACCGTTTAGGCCATAAAATGAGTTTTACACATTCTTTTGACCCGAAACCTTTTTCTACTGATTTTATAAGTTAAATAAATTATTTTAAGTATTCTGGAAATATAAAAATCTCAGATTTATTGTGAAAACCCAAAAACGCCCTTAAATCGCATTTTTAGCATTTTAAGCGCATAGTAAGCGTTATACTCATTTTAAACATATAAGACTTATACCTACTGATGTAATTTGCATATTTTCATATAATAACAGTAAGTATAAGTATATGAACTCAGATTTCCAGTTTTGGCATTTTTAGCCCTTGTGAAATTACTAAAATACCCCTACGGTGCATAGTTTGGTTTTAAATGATAAATTTGATATATGGGTCATACCCTACTGATATAATATGTTATATTAAGTATATTTACTGTATGAACCAGACCCGAAACTCAGATTTCTAATTTTACTCTTTTATGATCTTTTAAATGACCAAAATGCCCTTCTAAGGCATAAATTGGGTTTAAAATTATTCCGGGCAATATAGAACATAACTTACTAATATAATATCATATTTTAAGCATATTATCTCAGGGAACTTGCATTTGACTCTTTTGGCTACCCGTAACGCCCTTATTGCATTCGGTTCGGTTTACGTAACTAGTTTGCGTAAATTGACCGAAACGGGTCAAACGATATCATTTTTATTTCAAAATCCGGAATGTATTTAGTATACCCATATTATACAAGTATTCAAACTTGTCGGGTCTAAATCACATTCTATCCGGTCTTTCGCTTAATCGTGCGTAAACCGTATCATTCTTAAAACTAACCGGTCAAAGCTTAGGCTTAAATAAAAGACCCGTTAGGAATCTAATAGGTTAATTATAAACCTTTGTTCCAGATTAGGAGGCCCAGTAAAAGCTACCACACTTACCGATTGTGTTACATACTTGCTCAGGTAAATACATTTTGACTTATTTTCCCTATACGGGCTTGGGGTACGGTATTTAAAATACCGCTTGATCGGGCGCACAAGTCCTGCGCCTTATGGGTGTACAGTCTTGAATAGCTTGTGCGACTCGTTTAAACAGTCTTGTCTTACTTTAGGCTTTGGGGGGTTATTGACCGTGTCCCGGATATCCTTGGCATTATCTTACGAGATGGCCACGACCAGAGCACGGGGTGTAGGCGTACACTCGGCGTGTATAACTCTTTAATGTGGTGTGTCATTTAATTCTTAGCCCGGACAGCAGATCCCGGGCCACCAAAGATACGAGTGCATGTAAATCGTTCACAAGTTTATATTATATAATTATCCCAAGTTAATAAAAATATTTATGCCTTGTGCATTTAAATCAATTTTCAATCATTTTCAAAATGAGTCAGTCGATTTGTATTTACCAGTGTAAACTGACGTATTTTTCCCAAAAGGTTAAGTGCAGGTACTATACGAAAATAGGCTGGCTGTTTCCTAAGAGCGTCCACTATAGTCTCGCAAGCTCGGACGACAAATATCTGTTGAACAATATTTTTGCCTTATTTGTATTTGATCCGCCTGTGGATCCGTTTCAACTACTGTGATATTTATTATTGCAATTTATTTAAAAGTTGAAATGTATCTATTCTGCTTCCGCTGTGCATCATTATATTGTGTTGATTGTCTATGACGATGCCAACTACGTCACTGTACCCCACACCGGGCCCACCGGTGACACGTGGAAATCGGGGTGTGACACCAACAAAGCCTTAGGCTTTATGATAACACATAGTCTAACAAATGACTTGACAATCTTTAACATACTTTAAGGTTCAACTATGTCCATACTAAATATCCAAACATCATCTTCTAGGTGTACTTGGGGGATTGGTAAAATATAATTACATATATACGCGAACTGCAGTTCGAGTAATAATTAGACCGTGCCAAGGTCATTCAAAAATTCTCCCTCTAAAAACTCGACAATTTCTCTCGATGATTGTAACGCCCTGCGTTTTCAAACATCCTACATTTAGAAACCTTACGTGAAATTCTATCTTTGGAAATCTTGTGTTCTTATAACCATTCTTTCATCGTAATCGTTGTAAAATACGGAACTTGCTTCGTAAATAAAACTTGTACATTACACTTTTTACCTAGTTAAATCATGTTTTATTTCATATTTTACCTTGTTACAAGTTAGGGGAAACATTGTTGCATATTATTACACAACTTAATTAACAAAATTACTCATTATAATGTTTTAAAAAAATAAAAAAAATAAAGAAATATGGCAGCCCAATTCAGCAAAATTCAGCCCCATATAGTTGGGTTTTGTGGGTTAGTTTCAAGGTGTAACCCCTTCTAAACACTTCCAAAGCCCAACCCATTGAAACCCTAACCCTTCCCCCTATAAATACCACTTATAACCAGCCTCCCTACCACTTTTGCAACCCTAAAAACTCACAAAACATCCACCAAACCGTAGCTGAAAGCAAGGGTTCGAGTAGATTGACACCCCTTCACGAAAATGAGCATAACTCACTCAATTCTTATCCGATTCACTCGATTCTTTTTCCTACTTGCTTGTATAATCATGGGGTTCGATTCCTAGACTTCTCCTTGGAGAAATCAGACCTGGAAATGCCCCGAAATAGTCCATAAACTTTCTGTTTGTTTTTATGTTCATCAAAAACTTGTTTAAACCTATGCAACTTGTGTCTAACACATCTCATACCTATGTCCTAATGCTTACAACTTATCCCATGGTTGGTTAAGCTTAAAAACAAGGTTGAGACATTTAAAATCAGAGGATTAAACCTCATAAACTTGGTGTTTTGTTTAGGGTTTTTAACCCACAACTCATGTCAAACTTTGTCTTTGATACATGAGTGATTATGGAACAACTTGGGTTGTCCAAACATACAATCCTCACATGATTTGATGATTTCTCTTAGTTAGTGTGTATATTTCTTATTCTTTATTGTATGTTCATGACCCTCCTTGGTTGTTTTTTTTACATCAAGTGTAGTGGTGAACACATAGAGGTGCCTAAATGGAAGACTTGATCTTCCTACCTCCTACATGACTTCTATGACATTTAGAGGTACCAAAATGAAGATTTTAATCTTCTACCTCATGCTTGAACTATTGGACATATATTATATAACCTAAATATATTATTCGAATAATCGAATCTTTGATGATGAATTAGTGTTCATATGTCGGGGTACTAGATTACATCATCCTAGACTATGATAACTTGTCACGATTCTAATGGAACCTTGTTCCATGAAAACATCTAAACTCCTTCGAGTTTCCTAGTGTCAAGAACAAGCATCATATGTACTAAATGATTATTTTCCATGTTATTCTCATATCTTATTTTTATGTTGTTTTGAACACCGAATCTCGACTCTAAACATACTTGAACCTTAACCCTTATACATTCGGACTCTAAATCTCTACTCGTCAACAATTGGATAATCGGAAAACATATGCAAACTTTGTGAGTATACTCGTACTTTTCCCCTTTTTACTTTTACTACTTTTGGGGTGTAACATGTTTACCTATTGAAACTTACACATGAACTTTTGTCTAAACACATGAACATTCCTATAACATGCTTGTATATGTGATGACTTGATACTTTAAATTTGGGTGATTCTTATGTGTTGAACTTATCATTAACTTCGTACGAGCCAAACCTTGACATATGTAGCGCTATAGGATTAACGACCCGCCTCTATTGAAACTTTGGTTATGTCATGAGCAAGTTGCGTTTTCTTGGTTTGATATGTTAGACACATGCCATGTTTAAATGTTTATCTTGAATCACATGCTTGCTATGAGGAATTGTTCAAACTTATCTTTTGCTATGTACGTATCAAACTTGTATACTCGCCTTTGCTTTTGCATTGAACTTTATTTTAAACATGTTACAGGTTGAGGACGATGATGCTCTGAAATGAAGTAGCGTTGATGCCTAGATACACATATAGACGTTAGGGTTTAAAATGTTGTATCAAAATTTTGATATGTTATCATGTTGTTTTGTTAAACTTGTCGTATTTGAACTTCTTGTAACGTTGACTATTTGAAGTTATGAAATGAAATGAAATTTGGATTTTCTAAATATTGTCACAAATAGCGTTATGATGTCTCTAGCAATCTTCACACTTCGTCTCATCCCGATGTTTCCGCCATTGGTTGGGGTGTGACAGATTGGTATCAGAGCCATAACTATAGGGAATTAGGAAAAGTAGGAATGCTTTAGCCTAGTCTATAGTTTTAGAACCTTATTCGTATGCTTTGCTTGGACTACTACATGATACTTTATTTGTTACTTATTTATGCTCTTTTAAACATGTATGTTACTCATGTGTAATATTCGACATGTTATTCTTACGCATTAATGCTTGTTTTATTATGTGTTAACACTTGTTTCGTTGTTCGATTCTTTATGTGTTATTCTTGACATATTTCTCTATGTGTTAATACTTGTTTTATTTCATTATTTAAGTATCATCCTTGATATGCTTTCTTATGTGTTTATACTTGTTTGTGTATCTCCTTCGAAATACACTTCCCTCATGCATTTTACTCGATTATTCTAAATCCGACAACACTCATATTGTACAAATGAGACGAATTCACCAAAATAGGCGTGAAACCCACAATTTGGTGAACGACTCTCAATCTACCTATTCTTTTTTTTTTACACGAGATATCGTGATTAAGCTAGGAGTGAAATCCACATCTTAATGGTAAATCTCAAATTTCAAGTTCTAGTGGACCCTCGTCAACACGTCGAAATTAAATTTTGACCCGACGAGTACCAACCACACTTAGGATACGAAATCGTCAAGTTAGGGGTGAAACCCGCACCTTGTCGACTAGTTCCACTCCTTGGCATTTTTTTTCATAAATCCCGCCAAGTCTCGAAATTTCGATTGATTTGGGACATGTAGTAACCGGAAGGGTAAATACCGTTAACCGACTTGTCGGCGAGAGTATTTTACCTATTAGGCCAAAACATGCTCCTCAAATTCAAAAGACTTTTCGACCACTTTGGTTAGTCAAAGTTCCGTTTTGGAACACTCCAAACTTTGGTCAAACATGTGTTTCTATTGTTCATTTTATACGATGCAATCTTTCAACCTCGAGTTTACCTTTGATTTCTCTTTTCACACGCACAACATATCGAACCTTTTCGATACACTTATATACGCATGATTTTCATATAATTTAAATTCATATTCCTTGTAACAACTAGTGGAGATGTATCATCGAGATTGGAGTGACTTCCTTACCTTGACGATTGACTCCACCCCTCTTCCCTTAAAACGACTTCACCAACGAGTTAGGGGTGATTCCCTTACTTAGGTGACCGTTACCCAAAACTTATCTTTCAAAATATTTTATTATGCAAACCCGATCATGTTTTATACCTAAATCATTTATCATTATTCAAAATACCTACTTATACCGATTTCAAAATACATTGTTTATCAAACGTACTTCTTATTCTACCATCCATTTTCACTCAAATCATATACACGAGATTCTTAATCATGTCTTTACCGTTTTACTACACGAATTTCCAAACCTTACGAAATGCTACCTATCAATTTAATCGGTCTAATGAATCTCTTGCCCATGAATTCACATCTGATTTATTAACTGAAACACGTTCACATTATATCATCATACTAGAGACTTCCACTCTTAATCGAAATCAAACTAACCTTTCTCAATTACTTATAAGACCTCATAGATGTTATATGACCGTTTACCAAATACTCTTTCCAACATCAATAAATCCTTTGTTAAAATTATTTTTAAACAATCACTAAGTTCTTTTACTAAATTTCTTTTCTAAGGGTCGACGTTTTCACAAGAACTTTCAAAGTCCAAATTTTCATGTTTTGATGCAAATGAAACAAACCCGTTATTTAAAAAAAAAAAAAAAAAAACCTTCTCTACAACGCTTAACTCATCATCCAAATTTCAAAACACGTGGGCTAGAAGACTTCATGGGGACCGACAATTTTTAACATACGTGAACTCCTTTTTTTTAAACAAAAGTAGCATTTCAATCATTACAAAATACGTTAAGCATGACCAATGAGTACTTTATGTTCCTTTACATATACAAACTATATTCTACCTTTCAAACCAAGCTCAATCTAATTTTGATTCGACAAACTCAACGTTTTGTTTAAACAACTATACATGCACATCATCATACACATTTTAGTCGATATCTCGCGATAACATCATTTATATCGTTCGTATCTACATACTTAACCTTTTTTTTTCTCTACAATGTCTCAACGTACACCATATACGCAATATTTATTTTTCATACCTACACCTATGTTCATACGTTTTATGCTTGTACTCATACACATACTACTTATACGTTTTACGCTTCTGCTTGTACACATACTACTTACACGTTTTATGTTTATGCTCATACATACATGCGTATTCATACTTAAACTTATGCTCATACTTTCATCCTTACTCATGATTCGTACATTCGTACCTATACGCGAGCGTAATCCGAGGGATTCGCTTACGTGGGTCCCATACATGCTTAAACATAAACATGCTTACATACGACATTCTTCTACGTACACATTCTTATTTTCAAATTCATGTATACCTTGATTCATACATAACTAGTACAAGCTATGTGGATCATGCGACAATCAGTATAATCGCGAGTGCACACGGGATTATAGTGATAGGCGTATGAGAACCATAGAGTGTACTACTGTGTATGGTAAGACACGGAACGTAACATGACCCCAAGTAACGAAACGGACGTAATGTGGTTAAAACATGGTGGATACGCCGCTGGTACTTCCTATATATAAGTGTTTTCACCATGTTACCAAACTTTCGTAAAACGTGCCATGAGAAATTCAGTGTGTTGCAGACCTTTTGGACCTAATACAACTTCACGCAACTCACAAACGCATTATATCCGATTATTCATGACGAGACTTCATCCTTAACACACTACGTTCATCTATCCAACACTTATGCTATTCACATACTTGTACTCTTTAAGAGTCATTCGTTCATTCTATACTCGTATTATTTTATACAAAACTCGTTCGCAATCCAGCTTGTTTAAACATTTGAGTCCTAACTTACCTCGTTACCTATAAAATAGCCTCCCTATTCTTGATTCTTGTGAAACTATACTTAGTATACCTCTATTGCTTTATTTAAAGTAACAAACCTTTTCGTTCCTCTCAATAAACAGGTTTTACGAAAGTATGATTTTTTTATACTATCCTTAAAAACTTCCCCTTGCAAATCTACCTTGACGTTCTCCAAACTTTGGTACTTTTCAAAACTTTCAAACTTCCCAAGTTTCAATTCTTAATGATCACCTTTATGCCAAAAACTCTTTCAAGCCTTCCTCTTGAATAAATTTCGGGACGAAATTTCCTAAAGGAGGGGAGACTGTAACGCCCTGCGTTTTCAAACATCCTACATTTAGAAACCTTACGTGAAATTCTATCTTTGGAAATCTTGTGTTCTTATAACCATTCTTTCATCGTAATCGTTGTAAAATACGGAACTTGCTTCGTAAATAAAACTTGTACATTACACTTTTTACGTAGTTAAATCATGTTTTATTTCATATTTTACCTTGTTACAAGTTAGGGGAAACATTGTTGCATATTATTACACAACTTAATTAACAAAATTACTCATTATAATGTTTTAAAAAAATAAAAAAAATAAAGAAATATGGCAGCCCAATTCAGCAAAATTCAGCCCCATATAGTTGGGTTTTGTGGGCTAGTTTCAAGGTGTAACCCCTTCTAAACACTTCCAAAGCCCAACCCATTGAAACCCTAATCCTTCCCCCTATAAATACCACTTATAACCAGCCTCCCTACCACTTTTGCAACCCTAAAAACTCACAAAACATCCACCAAACCGTAGCTGAAAGCAAGGGTTCGAGTAGATTGACACCCCTTCACGAAAATGAGCATAACTCACTCAATTCTTATCCGATTCACTCGATTCTTTTTCCTACTTGCTTGTATAATCATGGGGTTCGATTCCTAGACTTCTCCTTGGAGAAATCAGACCTGGAAATGCCCCGAAATAGTCCATAAACTTTCTGTTTGTTTTTATGTTCATCAAAAACTTGTTTAAACCTATGCAACTTGTGTCTAACACATCTCATACCTATGTCCTAATGCTTACAACTTATCCCATGGTTGGTTAAGCTTAAAAACAAGGTTGAGACATTTAAAATCAGAGGATTAAACCTCATAAACTTGGTGTTTTGTTTAGGGTTTTTAACCCACAAGTCATGTCAAACTTTGTCTTTGATACATGAGTGATTATGGAACAACTTGGGTTGTCCAAACATACAATCCTCACATGATTTGATGATTTCTCTTAGTTAGTGTGTATATTTCTTATTCTTTATTGTATGTTCATGACCCTCCTTGGTTGTTTTTTTTACATCAAGTGTAGTGGTGAACACATAGAGGTGCCTAAATGGAAGACTTGATCTTCCTACCTCCTACATGACTTCTATGACATTTAGAGGTACCAAAATGAAGATTTTAATCTTCTACCTCATGCTTGAACTATTGGACATATATTATATAACCTAAATATATTATTCGAATAATCGAATCTTTGATGATGAATTAGTGTTCATATGTCGGGGTACTAGATTACATCATCCTAGACTATGATAACTTGTCACGATTCTAATGGAACCTTGTTCCATGAAAACATCTAAACTCCTTCGAGTTTCCTAGTGTCAAGAACAAGCATCATATGTACTAAATGATTATTTTCCATGTTATTCTCATATCTTATTTTTATGTTGTTTTGAACACCGAATCTCGACTCTAAACATACTTGAACCTTAACCCTTATACATTCGGACTCTAAATCTCTACTCGTCAACAATTGGATAATCGGAAAACATATGCAAACTTTGTGAGTATACTCGTACTTTTCCCCTTTTTACTTTTACTACTTTTGGGGTGTAACATGTTTACCTATTGAAACTTACACATGAACTTTTGTCTAAACACATGAACATTCCTATAACATGCTTGTATATGTGATGACTTGATACTTTAAATTTGGGTGATTCTTATGTGTTGAACTTATCATTAACTTCGTACGAGCCAAACCTTGACATATGTAGCGCTATAGGATTAACGACCCGCCTCTACTGAAACTTTGGTTATGTCATGAGCAAGTTGCGTTTTCTTGGTTTGATATGTTAGACACATGCCATCTTTAAATGTTTATCTTGAATCACATGCTTGCTATGAGGAATTGTTCAAACTTATCTTTTGCTATGTACGTATCAAACTTGTATACTCGCCTTTGCTTTTGCATTGAACTTTATTTTAAACATGTTACAGGTTGAGGACGATGATGCTATGAAATGAAGTAGCGTTGATGCCTAGATACACATATAGACGTTTGGGTTTAAAATGTTGTATCAAAATTTTGATATGTTATCATGTTGTTTTGTTAAACTTGTCGTATTTGAACTTCTTGTAACGTTGACTATTTGAAGTTATGAAATGAAATGAAATTTGGATTTTCTAAATATTGTCACAAATAGCGTTATGATGTCTCTAGCAATCTTCACACTTCGTCTCATCCCGATGTTTCCGCCATTGGTTGGGGTGTGACAATGATACCTAGACATCATCACTGTGAACTGCGATTATAGTGAACTTTTAAAAGTAGAACGTCGATAAAACATGGCTAATTTTATCAAACTTATATCCCTCTTTATGCAAATATCTCGAGTTGTATAACACTCGATCTAACTATTTTAGTCCACACATATTCTATGAACTTGATATAGTATGTTCTTGAGGTTTTGACATCATTAATGCTTCTAGAATTATCAATCCATGAGGGAATTCTTTCCATCTTATCCAAATATGCATGTGCTTTCACTCTTAGAAGTTTTGCTATATAAACTTGCCCTTTTAACACATAGATATCTATATCATATGCAAAAATATCAAAACCACTTGCTTTTATCTCCAAAATTCATGTTGTACCATGTTTGTACACAGTGTACATTGAGATGCCATAATAACCAGGTACACATTTTCAATGTATGTTTATTGGAGTATTGGTTGTGACAACTGTGCTATGTAATCAATGTGCAATGTAAAACAATATCAATTATTAATAAAACAATGTGTTTTGGTGTTATTATGTGTGTATTTGTGTTTTATGATTTTACCATTTGATTCGAGTTCGATTTCAAGCTTTAAATCGCTTTCTGGAAGGTTATACGCAAACTGGTGCGTAAACGTAATCAATTTAACGCGACAAACACTCCGGAGTAGTGAAATAAGCTTGACATACCTTAAATAACCTTTACATAACTTAGAAATAAGTTTTGGATGGTTTGGTGTGTCAAAATCAAGTTTGTTCGATCGCAGGGACTTTTTGTGTCAAACTGCGAAACTATACCGATTTGTATAGTAATGAACATTCCGGAACTTGATCATAAGTTAAACATACCATAAATATCTTTTACATCTCTTAGAAATAGGCTTTGAGGGGTTCGGTATGCTAAAATAAACTTATTTGATCAATAGGGACTAAAACGTCAAAAAGTGCATAAGTTTGCATTTTCGTGCATATCTTACGTTCTGAATATATCCGAACATCCAAAAATTTTTGTAATCATTAAAATATCTTATTTTAGTGATTGGCATGCAAAAATTTCATTCGTCGGGTAATTTGGATCGTTTTTGCGTCTGTTACGACTTCTGTCGTAATTACCCGAATAACGCAACCGTACGACCAAACGAACCGACATCCGAGATGTTTTTGAGCATATTTTAAGTTCCCTATACTTTAACATCATTTTAGAGCTTTGAAATGGGGTTAACGGAGCTTAAATGTGTCAAAAATGCATCGAAAACTAAGTTTTGGGCTTGCAGGGGCCAAAAGTGACAATCTGCCATAGTTACCAGGAGGGGTGCGGAAGCCTGGTCCTATTCTTACGCGGACCTCGTCAGCAGCCCAGATTAGAAACATTGAATCTGGCTTTCCAGCCTGTTTTTGATGGTTTTAATCATAGATTTGCAATACCATTTGATGGTATTTCATGCCCCCATTGTTTTTAAAACCTTGTACCCACATGTATGGCCAAGATCGAAGCACGATTTGTGAGAAACGATCCTAACGGTTGTTGGATTTCTATAAATACCCAACTCATTTTCGTTCTTTCCTCACACCTTGATCTGAATTGCTCTAAGTTAAAGTTCAAAAACTTCATACCTGAGTAGTTTGATCAAGATCTTCCTAGCTTAGACCCTTTGTAAGTTTCTTTCATGCTTTTATGCGTTTTTAAGCGCGAAAGTCAAACAACGTTTGACTTTCTGCTTTGATCAGTCTTTGGTCAACACGAAGTTCGTTTGAACTTCGCAATGTGAGCGTAATCACGATGGTTATAATCCTAGTGACTATACCTACTGATTACCACGTTGATTAGGTGTAGTGACGAGTCATAGTTTCGGTCAAAATGCGTATTTATGCGTATTTTGCAACCAAACTACTCTTAGGTATCAAAACCCTTTGTTTTGATATCAAAACCTGTTTTCTAACTTAGTTAAACATGTTTCAACATGTTTAGTTCGTCACTTTTAGTCTAGTGCTTGTGTGGAGTGGTAAGTCAAGCGGTCTTAACAACCGCTTAGACTTTCAAACTCGACCCGTTTGGTCGATCTTTAGGATCCGACCAAGCTCGTTTAGTGACCATAGTTGTATAGGGAATAACCTTCCGAGGTTATACCTTATGGTCACTTAGTTTAAGTAGTTGTATGATAGGTAGTTTATATGCCTTAGGAAAATGACCAAAATGCCCTTTTCATGCATAATTGGATTTTAAACATATGTAACATAAACTTTTGTCACTTAACTAATTATGCAACATGTATAGGCATATAATACTTGTCATAGGACTAGTTAGACATCTCGAACGCGCGTTTGCGCGAACGACGCATTAAAATAGCGTAAGCTACCTTAATGGGTCGCGATGGGTCGAAAGCACTTAGGTTAGGTTTCGATTTAGGATATAGGCTTTGTTAAACCATATCGCATGAGTCCCAATACTCATTTGGTTTACGAAACCTCATTCTATCTGATCTTCCGATTTAGGTGTCGATTATTGATCTAGTGATCCGATTTCTAGGTGCTGCTTGATTTCTTTGATTTGCTTGAGCTTTGTTGAGTTCTTTAGATTGAGGATACTTTGCACTTCGATGTGAGTACATAGATCCCCTCTTTTTACATGTTTTGTGGTAACTATGTGAGTACATAGTTCCCCTATTTTACTATTTTCGATTGTTTTGGGGTGATTCATATGTATTAAATGTTTTCGATGTTTTTAACGATGGTTTCAAAAACGATTAAAATGGTTTATATTAAACAAATAACAATGATAGACGATGTGTAACTTGTTTGTTTAACTCTAAGACTATCTTAATGTTTAATATTATCAATAAAACGAAACTTTTGTATCCATGGTTGTGAAACAATGATTCTGTTGCAACACTCCCCGACGTTTCCGCCGCGGTTTCGTTGTTTTAACGCGGTCGGGGTGTGACATTGGTGCACTATAATTACATCCATAAGGTGTTTCAATTAACCTCTTAAGCACTCAAATGTTTTAGGATACTCATGGGGAGTTCCAATTATATTCAATTCAATAACATATACAACATGTATATGTATTAAGATCTGAATTTATATAATAATCATAATATTCTCGAGAACTTATTTTATATGACTTAGTATCAAGTGATACATAACTTTCATGAGACGCATGTCAATTCTCTTTTATATATTAACAGACTAATAAGATATTGGAAAATCAATGCATCCACCACTGGAGAATACGTTTTCTCATAATCAGTCATGGGTCTTTGTGAAAATTCTTGTGCCACCAATTTGACTTATATCACTTAATTTGATTTTCACATGATTCGCATAAAAGACACTTTTATATCCAGCATATTTTACAACTTTAGTTGTATGGATTGTTGGTCCAGAAACTTTCAATTTCCTTAGAGAACTAAACGCTGTCTTATTTGCGTCTTTCTATTTTGGCCAATCATTTCTTAATATTCATTCATAGGCAGATCTTAAATCTTGATCCTCATCATTTAATCTTTTTAAGCGCTACATTATATACAAAAGTATAACGACGTCGATTTTTATTTCGATTCCATACAATCTTAGACATGATACAACTTAGCGAGATCTCTTTATTTTCAGGTACCTGAGGTTCTTCTTAAACCATCATGTGTATTGTCCCTTCAGGGGATCTTATTACTATAACTTCGACTTGACCATCTTAATTACTTGCTCCAATTTTCGAGGAATTTTATTATTGGAATCAACTAGTTTATCACGCTTTAGGCGTGCAATAGACTCATTACAAAAATATGTGGTTATCCTCTTGGACACAAATAAAACTGGAGCATAAGCAGTTGATTATGTGACTTACTTAGTCACTCTATTTAGGTCAGTGAACTTGTCTGGTAATTTGTTCTTTAATATTGGTAAATGAATTATACTTTAAACTTCTAGTTCATAGTTAATAGTCTGAGGATCAAGATGACATGCTAATTCTTTTCACTTTTCACTTTTCAACTGCTTGTTATCTCCCCCTAATGTTAGGAACATTTATTCATTAAAGTGAAAACCAATGAGCCATAAACGAATTTCTCACTAATGGCTTTCAGTATTTAATCATAAAAGATTATTTATACCCAACATATTCTCAGACTTTTTAGATGTCCCATCTTTGTGCGGTGTGGTGGATGAGTTTCAATATATGTCGCACAACCAAAATCTTTGATGAGACATCTTTGGTTCCTGACCAAAAAACCAACTGTATGGGGAGAACTATAACTTATTGGCTTGATGTGAATTGATGGTACTATATATAAAATTACATGTACCTAAATGAACTTTTGCCCCTCTCATGATCATTGGATTTGTAACCAATAGTAGACGTTTAGTGATCATCTCAACAATAACACTTATTCTAATGATCGTTAATAACTTGGGAATCAAATTCACTATTATCAAATAAATATACTAATATGGATTAATATGCTTGTTATCACATTAGCTAAGCCACAATCACACAAGCTTCAGGTTGTGGATTTGATAACCATTTAGACGATGCATCGATTTAAAAAAAAAAAACTAAATGGTATCATGTTGGGATATGCATATCCCTTAATCGCTTCCAAAATATTTAGGTATACACACCCTCATTTATTTTGCAAATAAATAATTTCCCTTAAGAGCAAACATTACATGCTAATTATTATGTTGAAGAATCTTCTAGTTCTTCATTATGTTTCATATCATCATTGACTCGGTGTGGTCTAACCGGTCATGCCAACTAATTAAATAATTATGATCCATAAATTTTTGGTTTATGATTATATGTGTATTACTTGCTCATATGTAATACAAAACGTATGATACGAGAGAATATATTATAACTTCAAAGTTAAAACCATCACGTTATGCAATCACTCCTTAGTTTGCCACTTTTGGTGGTCCATCTAATTATTAAAATGGCCACCATTACAATTCTTATAGTCAATCTCATCATTACAAATGTCTCAATTAGGTCCATCATTACATCTACAATGATTAATATATAATCACATTCACTTTTGGGAATGGAGTTGAACCAAAACAAGCTTCATAGCTTTTCATTATTTACTCGGTCACATGAGTATAAAATCATTTTCATTTTTCCATGACTCTTATAATGATATTGCTACTTTAGGAGCATATATCTCAAGTGTGACAAATGAAAAGAATTTAATCGATTTTTCCTTGTAAATAATGTTCTCTTTGCTTACCATCAATTGAGAAGTAGTTGAGTCGTATAAGATTTATCAATCTTATATATTACGACCTTCATAACGATCATTGTATAGTCATCACATTATTAACATGGTTGATCTCATTACATGAGCATCATAACAATTTCCTCAATTACCATCATCAAGAACTTTACAACAAATTATATCATCACATTCTATTCAAGAAATAGATTATTCATTATACCCATACAACATTCATGGTGGCATCACTACAATTTTCTTAATCATAATCGTGACTTTTACACTGATCATTGTCACCTTTACTTTAGTGAATGGATTAGAACTACACGGCTTCACATTCACTTTAGGGAAAGTATTATAACCACACAACTTTCATGATGGTCATTTCAAAACTTATATATTCTTTAATAATCTTGCTACTTCAAGAGCATATTTGAGTTTTGATAGTAAAAACAAATGTTTAATATAACAATGTATAAATAACCTTCTCATCACATAATATCAATTGAGAAGAAGTTACATGACCGAATCAATAAGATTAGACTGTATAATGCAATGTGTGAGTATGACACTTCAAGTGTCTTGTCTAAGAATATATATACTCTTTCGTGAGAGTTATAACAAACCATAACGTTGATTTAATTATTCTATATTATCTATATAGATAAATGAATTCATACCAAGTTATAATAAAAACTTTAGGCAATGATATTTTTTTTTATCACTTATAAGCAAATATATATAATTTATATATTAATCTATAACCAATCAGATGCATATCACTCTACCCTGAAAGATAAGATGGATACAAATGAAACACATATCTCAGTCTATGTTCCCAACATATAATCATTATTACTTTCAAACAAGTCTTTCTTTATAATAAATTAATTATTACTATGTTCTACATAAAAAACATATCGAGAAGTATCTTCTTAATTTGTAAAAATATCCTTTCCCACAGCATATCATATATTCAAATCTTATAAGAAGCGTAAACTTTTAATTATGTTAAAATATAACAATAACATCCACAAATATCATATAATAAATGATAAAGGATGATAACGTGATAATAGAGTAATTTGAATTCACATTTTATAAACCCAAAAGATTAATTGAGAATGATATGATTACCACTAGTTTAATCAAAGAATTTATAACATATAAAAACATAACCTTAGTTCTTTTGATAAGAAGAGAGAATTCAAATAATGCAATAAAAGTCATCCAAAATAGGTCTTCATTTATCTTCTTAAACCATCTTATGATGTTAACAGAGAAAAATATTTTGGAAGATTTTAACCATTAAAATCCAATAATGATTTCAAACAAATAATTATCATATATTACTCTACAAGAATCCACAGATGATTTCAAACAAATAATAACATTATCATATATTACTCTACCAATATTTGTATTTAACACATAAATTACAATCAACATTGTAACACTAAAAGATATCATGATATATTAAATATTAAATAAATATTGATTATCAATTTTCATGGCCATCAAAGGAAAATGAAAAAACAAAAATTATAAAATAAGTTTCAACTAAGATTTTGTTTAAAAACAAGATTTGACATTTATTCAAACTTTCTCGTTCAATTGTGTTTCAAAAGATTTTTTTTATCAACCTATTTTGAATTTTCTTTGTAAGATCCATAACAATAATTATTATAATGTGATAAGTGTACAACTCTACAAGCAACATATCAAAATATATACTAAATAATCTAATCTGCTGAGTCATCACTTAAATATTCCCAATTTATATCTTGTTTAAATCATATATATATTATTATGATTTCTGTGGCAAAACATTAATTCAAGAAAAAGAGATTCAAGATGCATGATAATTACCTTTGTATTTGTACGTACCAAAATAGCCAAATAAATTGAGATCCAGCAACTTCCAGTTTTCCAAACTTTGATATAGCGATGTCAAAATCAATTCTGGAAATTGTCGAATAATCGCTGGTATTTAACGGGTTTGTGCATCCTCCCACGTTGAGAAATCAAAAGAAACCATCAAAGAGGATTAGGGTTTTGGTGTTCGTGTTCGGGTTCACGCTCGTGCTGATAACGTGTTTTAAAACAACGACCTACTAGCAATGTATAGAGAAGAATGGGAGAATGGGAGATAGATTTCTTATTGATTGATTTCAACATCATATACAAATGCCATTATATATAGGCCCTTACATTAGTACCATAGTAACTAAAGAGATAGGAGTTATAGAGGTGGATAGTCACTACATAATGGATGCACTAAAGGGATAGGAGTTATAGATGTGGATAGTCACCACATAATGGATACATTCATAACAGTTGGTAAATTAATTGGATTATTTTCACGTGGTCTATATATAAAAGTTCCCTCTCAATGTTCTCACACCCCTATATCTTATTATCACGTATAGGACTGGCAAACGGGTTGGCTCAGGTCAGAACCGGTCATAGGTCAGAACAGATTAGGGTCAGAATGAGTTAGGGTTAAAATGGGTCAAATTAAAAAAGGGTTTTTTTGGGTCGGGTCAAAACGGTCTGAGTTGGAATGGATTCGGGTCCAAACGGGTTCGGGTCAGATCTGGTCTAGTTTGAAATGAGTTTTGGGTCAAACGGGTTGGAGACCGAAAAAACCCGACCAAAACGAAACCAAAACAAAAACGAATCGACCAAAATGATACAAAAAAAACTGAAAAAATCGAAACCGAACCAAACCAAAACAATACAACCGGAACCGAAAGGAAACCGACTAAAGCGAAACAAAAGAATTGAAAAAATCGAAATATAACTGAAACGAAACAAATCAATTGAAAATATCGAAACCAATCAAAACGAAACAAAAAATCAAAATCGAACCGAAACGAAACCGACCAAACCGAAACCGAACCAAAACGAAACAAAAAAAACTGAAAACATCGAAACCGATCCAACACGAAACCGGAAAAACAGATCAAGACCAAAACAAAACAAAAAATCAAAACTAAAACGAACCGAAACGAAACAAGAAAGCTGAAAAGATCGAAACCGATTCGAAACGAAACCAAAAAACCGATCAAAAGAAACAAAATATCAAATCGAAC
The DNA here is from genome assembly GCF_002127325.2 of Helianthus annuus. NCBI lineage: Eukaryota > Viridiplantae > Streptophyta > Magnoliopsida > Asterales > Asteraceae > Helianthus > Helianthus annuus. The sequence goes on from NC_035436.2 coordinate 171,053,865, forward strand.
CGAAACGTAACAGAATAAACCGACCAAACAAAAACAAAAAAACCGAAATCGAACCGACCGAAACGAAACAAAAACTGAAAAGATTGAAATCGATCCGAAACGAAACCGAAAAAACCGGCCAAATTGAAACAAAAAAAATGAAACGAAACATGTCCCGTGCGGAAACTCGTGTCGGCCCAAAACCGGTTGCGCTCTGAAACCCGTACCGTGCGTAAACCCATGTCGGCCCGAGCCGAACTGACCCCTTTCCGATCCAAAACCTGCCCCGTGCCGAAACCCGTCCCGGCCCGAAACTCAATTCGAACTGAACCCATTCCGATCCAAAACTCGTTTCGTGCCATAACTCATCCTCTGCGAATACTTGTGCCGGCCTAAATTCCATTCTGATCCGAAACCTCTCCCGTTTCTTTAAGACACTAACCACATCGACCTATTTCGTTAAAGTTGTCGACCCGCTTTGACCCGAAAATAACAAGATGAATTTGAACTGACCGATTGTGACCCATTTATTTAAAATGCTTTACCAAAACCAACCCATATAATTTTAAAAGCAACCCAAACTAACCCACTTGGAAGGCTTTGGGTCAAGATTGCCCCCTCTAATCACGTGCACTATATTATTGACTCTGTTCCTCCTGATAGCGACTAAACTTAAATTGTCTCCTTGGGTCAACATTTTGTCTTTGACTTATGAGATTTATGACTCGCCTCGATCTTCGTGTCTTACAGTTGTTATCTTGCTTACGAGGTGATGACTCTTCTTATTCGTTTTTGGAGATGCACTGCCTTATTGGCTTTGTGCTTAATCATCTGGTGACAAAGAGATGCTCCTCCATGTTTGGTGTTGTATAGATTAGTTATTTATTTATCTCCTCCTATTATTATAGGAGGGAGAGTGGGTTTTGACTCAACCGGGTCATCTCCTTGTATTGGTGATTTTAATGGATTTATGTTACAGTTTGGATTTGAACAAGCTTGAGATTGATTAACAATGGTCAAGCTTATTAACACTCAGGGATACTCAGACAAGAAGGAGCTTCCGGTGAGGCTGTTAATGACAGTTGAGAGAGCAAAGGTTAAGAAGAAGTTATTATTTCAAAAGCTCCCTTATTCTATTACAATACTTCTATTTATAACCCCACACTATTAACTACTTTTCTAACCAACACAACCTCCTTCCAACTAACTTCTAACCCACACACATAACTACCTCTAACTAGCTCCTAACCATTTAAACCGTATCAATACCCCCTGTGAAGATGATCCTTGTCCCCAAAGATCAAAAGTTGGAAACTTTTGCATTATCACAGTTGCATCTTCCACACTTTGAACAACCAATGAACAACCATCCTATTGAACCGTTTAAGAACCTTTGAATCTACCACACTTTCAGGTTCCAATGCAGTAGGATCCACCTCTCCATCCACAATCACAGACATCGAATCAGGTGGTGGACCATAATATTATTTGAGCATTGGAACATGTACAGTAGGATGGATAAAAGATCCAGCTGGTAACTGCAATGTATATGCCACCCCTCCTACTTTAGACAGGATCATATTTGGACCAAAATACTTTGTTGCCAGCTTTTGATTTGACCTTTGTGCTACTGACTGTTGTTTGCAAGACTGTGACTTTAAGTATACCCCATCACCTACTTGAAAACTTCTCTCCGTTCTGCGATAACCAGCCATGGGTTTCATACAATGTTGGACTTTCTCACGAACCATTGCCTCAACTGTTTTATCATATTTCCCATATCCTTCACAACAAGGGTCGCCCTTTTTGATAGCATCTTTCCATTTCCATTTAACCAGCCACTTTTTCACGCCCTTCTTCTTATACTTGACTTCATTAATTTGTAGCCAATTAGTAAAGAAGCCTTCCACTTGAATGCCATCATATTCAAGTTTATTTTGACTTATGAAAACAACAACCATAACATCAGAATCCGTATGCCACACATGTCTAATAACCAAACATGTATTGTATCCCATAGAATTCGCAACTGCAAGGCCACTTTTTAGAGTTCCAGAAACCAATCTTGCAACTTCATAGACTGTTAGGATGGTCCCGACATCAGACTTCGTATGGGTTTTCATCATAACTTTGTTTTTCCCACTTATAACCTTGTTAAAGTTTGTTTCTATGAAACCCCTTTTAGCTTCTACACTAACATCACCATCTTGACCAATCAAGAACTTGTGATCTCTCTCTTCTATTATATCAGAAGTTCTGACTGTGTCATTATCCTTTGTATCAACAATTACACCTTCCACTATTTTTTATCTACTCTAGCTTGTTTCAATTCGATTGCTTCTATTTCCTTTAAATTTGGACATCCATCCCTACCCAAACCACCAGTCCGCACATTTGTGGATTTACTAACTGTTGGAAATTCATGTTGTGAGTTGTAATCAACTTTAAATTTCTGTGACTTTTTAATAGATTCTTGAACAAACTCTTCTAATTTTGCTAAACAATAAGCATGATAAAGAGTTGTAGGGTTAAACATTTTCACCTTAGTTTGGATGTCTTCTTTCAACCTCTCGATGAAACAACTCAAAGAATAAACTTCTGGAAGTTGTAGCTGATTGATGATCTTGTTAAAACAATCATAATACTCCTTCACGTTACCAAATTGTTTTGGTAATTCATTCCCAATCATAGAATCTGTTAGGACCCAAGTTTGCGTCTAATAAAAGACGACTAAGGGACACTAGAAATATAAAAATTTCTTAAGAGTGTCCAACTTTTCGCAATTTAAAACGATGATATCAATAACATATGCATTAATTTTAACAAAATTTGGGCATGACCCGTCCATAAGACGAGCATACCCCTGTTTTAATCATAATCAAACTAGATACAATTCTACAATTCGTACAACAAGATACTACTAAAAACCAATACAACAAATTTTGGACCAAAAACATTTGAACAAGCTAGCGGAAGCGTTTGGTATGACATAACATGAACACGCGCTCGCTCTGATTCTCCAAGTCGCCTAATTTGAGGATTTACCTACATTCAACAACAAAGCTTTAAAAAGTTAGTCGATATACTTGTTTGCTTATAAAACCGTCATTTTAGTTCCATTCGTGTATATACTTTCATTTCTCTTACGCATTCGATTACCCAATTAAATGGGTATGACATATACTCTCATACAACTAACCCGTTAGTAGGTAGTGACGACCAACATAAAATATTGTATAACTAAAACGTCCATAGCATATTCTAACCGCTTAAGTTACTTCAACCCGATTATCCTTCCTGTCACACCCCAACCGATGACGGAATCATCGGGACGCGGCACTAGGCGAATCAGATTGCTCAAGAGAATCCATAACAACTAGATTGCAATAATAATTATTACATTTGTTATCCCATACTAACAACATTACAATCACATAAGTTATCACAGATTTCTTGTCCTCTCGAACAATACAAATCCGACAACCTAGATTTTATGTGGGTTTCTAGACTTCCTAGCTTGATTTGATGTAGACCTCGACTTATATACCTGCAACATACGGTAAAAATAACGTCAGTACGAAGGGTACTGGCGAGTATACAAGTTTTGATAGTAGCATAATAGATAAAAATAAGTGCTGCGAATTCCTATATACATAACGAGATACACAACATACGCACTACAAGACTAATGCTCCAGCTTTGTCTCTACGGCTTAGATTCTCGATTGCTCGAACACCTAAACTAGACCCCGTCGGGTGCTACAGATCCATACTAGTTAAGGCGGAACTCCGCGAGTAAAAGTCCTAGCGCATACATACTAGCATCACGTGTAACTATGCATAAGTCATTCGCAAGTGATAGATTGATTGATTGAACACATTCGATTTGCTTGATTGATTAAACACATTCGATTTGCTTGATTCATTGTAAACGTATGTTACACCCAAAATATGATTAAAAGGGATTCGAGTATACTCACAGTCGGTGTTTAACTAGTAAACACAACTTGGTTGGATTGAGGGGTGCACGTCCGAAATTACCCTGATTACAGTTCGATAGCGTAAGCGTTGGATAGCGTGTTAAGAAGTTGGGCAGTAATTCTGGCCGGAAAGGCTGCTATTCGATCGGATGGGCTGTCCGATCGACTAGCATGTCCGATCGGCTAGCATGTCCGATCGGTTAGCATGTCCGATCGGCTAGCATGTCCGATCGGCTAGCATGTTCGATCGGCTAGCTTGTCCGATCGGCTAGCCTGTCCGATCAAATGGGCTGTCCGATCGGCTTGAATGTCCGATCGGCTAGCCTATCCGATCGGCTAGCATGTCCGACCGGCTAGCATGTTCGATCGGCTAGCCTGTTCGATCGGCTAGCCTGTCCGATCAAATGGGCTGTCCGATCGGCTTGCATGACCGATCGACTAGTCTGTTCGATCGGCTAGCCTGTTCGTTCAGCATGTTTTTGACTAAGTTTCGAAGGTTTTTCGGTGGTTTTGACTGAGACGGTGTGCTTTCGTGCTAAACAACTGAAATTCCAACATTTCCGACTTGTTCTGATGGCCGGGAATCACCCTGTTCCATCAGGTTTGGCCGGTTTTTGACGGTTTTCCCTTGTAAATCCCGAAAATAACTCGTTCTTGATTAGAAATCAGATCTTGAACCAACTCAACACTAAGAATGAGTAGAAAAGTCGGTACAACTCTGATTCCTTCGGTTTTTAAGTGCATTGAGTGTAAAAGAGTTGAAGGAAGGTTGGAAATCCATCTTTCAGTCCTTTCACACATGATTGAATGCAGATTTGTACAAAAACATTGTTAAATCTTGTGGAAATCCTCCAGATCTGAGTTGTTCTTGGTGAAATGAGGCCAAAACATGAAGTTCATAAGAACACCATGATGACATCATCTTAGAACACCTCAAATCCGCTGATTTCACGGTTAAAAATTAGAATTTGAAAGATAGAAAGATGTAGGATTGCGCTTTGATCAAGAAAGTACAAGATTTGGGTTGAAAACTTACAAGAATCGCGAGGAATCGAGAGAAAAAGAGGCAAAAACGTCCTGGCCGGTCGAGAGCTGTCACTTCACTGTTCAAGTGAAGTGAATGGCTATTTATAGGCAAGGAGGTAGAAAGGGAGGGAAGGGAAGGCCGTTCAATCGGCTGGCCCAGGCGTTCGGCTGGCCTGTCCGATCGGCTGGCCCAACCGATCGGCTGGCCTGGCCGTTCGGCCGGCCCAGCCTATCGACTGGTCCTTCGTCGTTTCGTTTTGGCGATGCTATAGTTTTGTCCGTACATAAACTTGTATTTATTTATTATCATCATTATTATTATACATCAGTACACGTTAACACTTTTCGATTTCGATTTGAATTGATTTGATTCGATTCGATTAACTTCACCAACACCACAACTATTATCCTTATTTATTATATATATATATATATATATATATAGGTCCATACCTAATTATCCATATTTCGATTCACCTTGCGATAATCGGGTTGCGCGTGACCTCGAGTGCGCTTTCGAATATTGCGACGCATCACGGCCATCAAGGAGGGTAGTATCGGTCCTCTCTTGATGTCATCGCGAGCGTTGGTATGTTTGATGTGATTTGATATTGAAAATACTGAGATATAGCATTATAATAGATATTGATACATTATGATCTGAATCTCCGGTGTTTGGCGTAACGAGTATAGCGAGTAGTAACAACGCACAAAAGTGCGGGTTGTTACACTACCAACAATCAATCATTTCATTACTATATCAACACTTCGAAAGTCCGACATTCATAAACCTGCACTTTCAAACATACTCAATAATAATTTGGTTAGCAAACCCGTAATCTCAACATATTCAAGTACTACATCTTCGTAAAAAGGTCGCCAACCATTTATATGCATCTATTTAACTACAACACATTGTACGCCTTTCGCATAATTATGTACATACGTATATATATATACATATATATATATGTATATATCTTCTTTACACATCACGCATACTAGTTTATACGACTTAAACTCACCATGACTCCAATTATTCATACCTACATACCATCCTATTCACTTAACTTAATTAACACACCTCCCTAGTCATCATTACATACATCTATCATACTCTTATATAAATTACATGAGGCTTAGACTTGGGTTTACAACTTATAATCATCAAGGGAACACTCGAAACCATGTTTGGGAGGCTCAACGTAGTCCACGGATAATATACCGAAGCCTACAATGCATAAATCACATAAATAATATTTTTCACAGAACCTTCACCCGGCCGTGTCAGTTTACCACCCGGCCGTGTCAGCTCTGCATTTTTTTTCTAGCCATTAGTTCTTACCGAAACGAACATAACTCTCTCATTTTTCATCCATTTTGCGTCACGTTTCTTCCTACATGATCGTAAATTAACATTCTATCATGTGAACTTGAAATCCAACATCCGAGTTAAGGAATTTCTTAACTTATACGTGTTCGGCTTATTATTCATCTACGAATTATTCGACCCGTTCATGCATTTATCGAAATAATCTATTGATTTGACCTCAACTTCATATGAACTTAATAATTAAACATTATATTACTTAAACAAACTAAGAAGTGATTATGGAAATCACTTACCTTGTGCTCGCCATGTTTATGCTAGTTTCTTTGCCTCCTCTTTGACCCATTTGCTTCCCATGAGTTGGTCCATCTTGACATGGTTCTTATTCTTTCAAGCTATCATGTTTACAACATTGTTAGCATATATGCTTATACATAATAACATCCATTTCCAACACATGGGTCACATTGACTTTCATTAGTCCATTATAACATACACAAGTCCTATTTTAACGATTATTTCATTCCAATTCCATACAATTTAGCATATCATCAAATCATGGCATGTTAGAACATACCCATTATACTATATACGCTTCACACTCATGTAGTAAGACATATACAACCTCATTCACCTAGATTCCACGTATGTACATAAACAACTTCCATTCATACTAGTATTTATGTAATCCTACTTGTAGCATCATAATCCATGATTCGCCAACCTAAATCATCATTCCAATATTTCTTCTTCCTTGTACATTCACGTTCTTACAATTAATTCATAACCATATTTAGAAAGTTCGGCAACCCATGGAGTCCATTGTATCATTTAAGCATAAGGTACCATTCCTAAAGCATACTACTACCACATGATACTAGCAAATCCAATCTTCTACATGAATCATATCTAAAGCACACTTCTTATGTTAATTCACTATTCAACACACCATTATTACTTCCTATACATATTCATTCATTGTTTATATCCAATCTCATCCAATAATCTCACCTATGCATTTCATCAAACACTTGGTGTGCATGCCATCATTTAAGCATATAGTACAAGTATTTTATGCATACTCTTCCTAGTTCATAACATAGATTATCAATTTCAACTAGAATTATATAACTTTTATACCATTATCTATTAATTACTTCTTACAATCAACATCAAATAGTAACATCACACAAGCATTGAACATGTATAATCATCCATATCATCATCTCTACTACTACAAGTAGGTTTATAAAATTTTCTTTCAATTAAACTAAAATCAAGCATGATTTCCACTCTAGGGAGTAACCCTAACATCTAATTAGCACAAATCATACCACGAATTCATGATTGAGTTGAAACCCTTTTTCTACAATTCACCAAATCCAGAAATTCGACTTACCACTTCACTAGGTATGCTTAGATGATCGATAAGAGGGCTCATGCACTGGATTTTCTTATGATTTTAGGCTTCAATTGCTTGATTTCTTGAGTTTAGGGTTTCCCCCTCCTCCTGCCTTGTTCGATCGATCCCCCAGACACACTCACTGTGTTTGGGGTTTAATTTTTTTTTACTAATTTAAGTTTAATCACTTTGCACTTTACCCCCTTCACTTAGTTGCTAATTACAAATCTAATCTTTAAACCACATTTAACTACCATCTTGCCATAAATTCTTAATTATGTTAAGTTTGTTATTTATCCTTACTTGTTTTATTGATTTTTCATTTTTGGGGCGTTACAGAGTCATCATTTCTTGTTAGTGACTCATTAACCCTCGACCCCTCATGTTTTCTTTCATTTTTAATTGGTTCAGGCATTTCATCGAACACCTGATGAGCAACCTCAGTTCTGATGAATCTTGATGAACATCCTAATCCCATTTCCCCTCTAATATCACTAACAACAGAACAAATTTGTTGAGAAGTGGATTTTGACAAATCTGACCTAAAATTAGCCAATTGTAAGGACAACCCAGTCACCATGTTTCTCACCTCTTCCAATGCCTTCGTATTTTCTTCTATTCGGTTATTCATTTGCTGACTAGTTTCAGCGTCATCAGCATCGTTGTGACCATGTTTTTTTTTGTCATTTTGACGTGAAATTGATCTGAAAAAGATCAATTGAGAATTAAATTGAATGGACAACAATTGAAGGAATTCAGTCGAACCAATGATCGAATTCAGAATTTGAAATTGAACGTTTGCAGATTTCCCCAATTAGTTGAATTAAGGTTCCGAATTAATGCGAATCAAGAGTGTCCAAGGATAGACAGCTCTGATACCAATGTTACGGTTCGGATTTGAACAAGCTTGAGATTGATTAACAATGGTCAAGCTTATTAACACTCAGGGATGCTCAGACAAGAAGGAGCTTCTGGTGAGGCTGTTAATGACAGTTGAGAGAGCAGAGGTTAAGAAGAAGTTGTTATTATTTCAAAAGCTCCCCTATTCTATTACAATACTTCTATTTATAACCCCACACTATTAACTACTTTTCTAACCAACACAACCTCCTTCCAACTAACTTCTAACCCACACACATAACTACCTCTAACTAGCTCCTAACCATTTAAACCGTATCAATTTATAAATGGGTTGTGCATGTGTAGTTAACAGTTAATTTTTTGACCATAAGTTCTAGCTCTATATATGTAGTTATACCGTTTAGAATTGGTGGTTACTTTTGCTAGTTGTTAAACAGAAGGGTGACATGATGATTGTTTGAAAATTTGGTGTTTCAGGTTTGTATCGGTTGCAGCTTTAACAATTTGTGACTTGTTTCAAGCTTCACAATACCAAGACTCGCAACTTTGGTGGAATCTTGGCTATAGATATTTTAGAAGGGGCTGGAACTTTCATCTATTAGGAATGGATTATATTGTAACATCATATGGTTTAAGTAGTTTTGTATAAGTTTTATGCTACTTACCAAAAAAAATAATATTATGGAGAATTTGTATATGCTACTTCCGTATGGTTTATATGTGTTGTTTCCTTTTATTTTAATTGAAACTTTTTTCAAACTATTCGTGGCATAGCTAAACTTTGGCTCATTTAAGCTCTTCAACAATTAAACTCGAACGCTTTAGCTCATTTAAGCTTTTGGAAAAACAAGCTCAAGTAGTGCCGTGTTCAACTCGGTTAATTACACATATAAGATGTCAAGCGAGGAGTTTATAATTCTATATAAATATAGACATGATATGGTTTGTTTTTTAAGTTTTCCGTTTATTTTGAGCTAAAAAAAGGTTTTACTTGGATAACAAACTAAAAGTACAAATGAACAACTAAGATAATTTATGTTACACTCTTAGACAATCGGTAATAGTTAATGCCCCCTAAGGGGCATTTTACACCACGTCAACAACATAATGCCCTTTAAAAAATATGTAATGGTTAAATCCCCGTGATGCTCTTTCAATCATTAATTTCCAATTTTATTTTCTCCTCATTGACGTTATACTAGAAATGTTCATTTCTTTTCATGCTCCTATAACACCCAAAGGACAATGTTGAAGGCGTGATCACGCCAATTCACGCCTCTCAACCCCTATAGTACCATTATGTCTTAAGAGGATGAGTTCCAAGAAATTGAGCAGATGAAGAAATCAACGAATTGAGGCAATTATTTTTATTTTTTTATTCGTCAACCAAACTTTAAATACTAAAACAAGTGCTGGCAATGGAAACGTGCAAACAATGCATATGCATAAAAAATAAGGAAAGGAAAGTGCAAAAATCAACTAATCCCACTGTCAGCTTGTTTGTTTACCTCTCTTAATGAGTCTCTTAATTGTTCAGATCTCTTACTGGTTCAGCATTTAATGGTTCAGACTGTTTGTTTCGTGAGCAGATGTCTGAATAGTTCAGACATTTGCCTCTGAATGGTTAAGTATTATACAGAGCCTGAATGGTTAAGACCTCTAATCTGAATTGGTCAGATATTTGCATCTAAAGGGTTAAACATTATACTGCCTCTTAATGGTTCTGAACTCTTATTGGTTAAGCACTTAATGGTTCAGACCTCTTACTGGTTCAGCACTTAACCATTCAGAAGTTGCCAAACATCCCCTATATCTTTCAAAAAAACAAATTGATCCTGCTATATATCATTGCTTAACCAAGTCAAGGGTCGTGGATCTTGCTTGGATCACAGCTGACTAGAGACGAAATATTGAGTTTTTAGGGGACTAGGGGTGGTTCACTAGTGATAGAATTTATCACTCACAAGCACCAATCTAGTTTCGCCATGTCATTGACCATTTTTCCATCACTCACAACCATTTTTAGTGGGGGTGGTCATCACTCACCACCACACCCAACAATTTCCCCCAACCAACAAATACCCTCACAAAAATAAACCATAACGCGTTGAATACATCACAAAAATCGGTTTCCGTGGAAGATTAACGCGTTGAAGTGTGTAGCGGCGGTGGGATATAACGCGTGGAAGATGATTCCGTGATAATATCACGGGAGTGCCCCGGGTCACCTTATGCTTTAATACACGAGTTTATGAAATATCAAATTTTAGTATAACCCTCAAAATATAGTAAGGAACACATTCGTACAAGCATGCCACAATTTATGCCATAATTTACTACAAGTAACATTTTTCTTGATTTCTAACCCGGCAAAAAAGCCCAAATCAAGCTCACACCCACATGCTGCTCCCCACTACACACTCACTACTTCATCTTCCACGTTCATTTCATAAACCAAACAATTTAATACAATCTCAATTCTCAAAACATTAAAAATTCCACAACTTGAAAAAACCACAATCTTCCAACACATACCCTAATTCACGGAGTAGCTATGGCTAACCACCGTAAACCCACCATCAACCCCCAAATTCTGCCCGCTTACATACACCGATTCATCCGAAGCCAAAAACAACGCGGCCTCCGCCACATGTTTAGCCTTCAGCACCACCCCTTTTAAATTCCCAGTCGCACAACAGTTAGCCTCAACCTCACCGGCTTCTAGATTGTACGCGGCGCAGCTGAGAGGTGTAGCCACGCCGAAAGGAGAAATGCAGTTGACTCTAATCCCATGAGCCCCGAGCTCATTGCAAGCGGTTTTCATCAAGCCGATCATGGCGTGTTTGGAAGTGGTGTAGGCATGTGGACCAGCTCCTCCAATTGAAGCTGCAACACTAGCCGTGCATATGATGGAGCCGTGTGTTTTTGCGGCTACCATGGCGCGAGCCGCGTGTTTGATGGTTGCAGCCACCCCACGGACGTTGATCGCCATGGTGTTGTCGAAATCATCCAGGTTCATGTCTAGGATGGTTGTCATAGGGCCCATGATTCCCGCATTGCTGAAGAGGATGTCGATAGAGCCGTATTTGGTTACTGTGTGGCTCACCGCGGCTTCTACTTGCTTCTCGTCCCTTACATCACAACGGCAATAACAGATCTTACCGGAATCTGTACACGAGGCAATGAGTTGGTGAGCTAAGTCATCTTGGATGTCCACGATAACGACACAGGCTCCGTGCTCCAGGAATAACCGGGCTGCGGCTTCTCCTATGCCGCTTGCACCACCGGTGATAAGGGCTACTTTACCCTCCAATCTTTACATGCATATATATATATATATATAAACATAAAATGGTTAGAACAAAAGATGTATAATATGTGAAGATGAATGGATTGACTGATTGAACATGTTAGTTGATTACCTGGGCTTGTTCATCATGGCGGTTTGATGGATAAATGAGAATCGACTAAACGCTTAAAGAAAGGATATGATGGATCTCAGTGTTTGATTTGTATATTGGTAGTGGCTTCTTTTTCACTAAAGGCTAGTGAAGACCACAATGAATTTATAATATATGCATTGGAAAGATGAAGTGCGCGCACATGGAACTTAAAGTATACATTTTTAACACCACATGATCGTATAATAGTTCTATATATTTCTTTGAGAGTGATTATGTAACTGCTTAACCTTTATAATATAGTTCTTCACTCTTGAACTTAATCCTATATATATAGAGAAGGATCCACTAAAAATGAATTTTGTTTAAGTAGCCTAAAAAGGATTGTGATGATGACATATGACACTACTTAGGGGAGGGGGGTGGTTCACTAGTGATAGAATATATCACTCACAAGCACCAATCAAGTTCTGTCATGTCATCGACCATTTTTCCATCACTCACAACCTTTTTTAGTGGGGGTGGTCATCACTCATTACCACACCCAACAATTTCCCCTCAACCAACAATTCCACTCACAAAACCAAACCATCACGGCGTTAATTTTTCCACGCGTTATAGTTTAGAAAATGCCATCACGCGTTAAGATGTTCAGCGGCGGTGGGAAAATGAAAGTATAACGCGTTATATATGTGTTCCCGTGATACAATAACTGACGAGCCCGGGTGGCCCTATAAGTAGGAAACTCACATGGGTTGTGAGAACTTAGAGAACTCGGCCTTCCCATGCGAGTTTTGCCCCCATTTTTTACACCCCTAGATTAAAATGTAACAAAGTGGGCCGTAAAAAAATTTGGGTCCAACTCCCGTCTATTATTCGCTCTAAATTATATAATTCCGGATAGAATATTATTATATTAGGGTTGGGCCGGTTTCAAACTGAAAAAGTGTGAATTCCATTTGAAAGCCGTATTCAGAATTCAATTCGGATGAAAACCCAAGTAGAAAGTTCAAAAATCAAATTTGAATCCATCAGTTCGGTTCAGTTTTCGGTGTTTTTTAGTGTGATCCGAATAAGGAAGACCCGTACCCATACCAAGGAAGGTGTTGTAGGTTTACATCAAGATCCAAGGAGGAGGATCAAAATCAGCCGTTCATCATCATTCATTAGGAATTTTCTTTTAATATGTAGCAACATGAACATGTCTATGTGTTTATTCCATGTTTTATTTTTGGCTCATTCTATACGCACCCCCTCTCTTCCTGATTACACCCCCCTTTGTGAGAGGAAAACTGTCGGTCCCACGCAGGCCCCACCTGTAAGTATGTGAGAGGAGGGGGGTGAAAAAAGTAAATAGGGGGGGGGGGTGTGTAGAAAGTAGGTATTTGAGTATTTACTTGAGAGTAGACAACTATTATGCTAAAGTGCTAGACTATTTAGGTTTGTGTTTGCGTTAAATCTTTCGTGTTAAATTGCTATTGGCGGCTTAGTATTATAAATGCTTGTATGCGTAGGTATTTGTCTTGTTAGTATTGTCATAGATCTTACATTGGTCATTTTAGGAGTTGTGAAATATTTATTCTAAGTTGCTAATAATCGTATTTTGGATAAATATAAAATGCATATACCACATGAACGTTAGTATAGATGTGTAATTGTGTAAAAATACTAAGAAGAATTTTAGTGTATTTACAACCACACTTATAAATATAGTTAGCTAGTTAGTTACAACCAAAACTAACAAAATATAATATAAAATATTAATTACGTACTTAACTCAAAATATTTGAATTAAGAATTCATGAACACAATACACCAACCAGATATTAAGATCTAAACACGTGATTTTATATTTAACATTTATGTGTTTTAAAATAATTATTTAGTTTGCAATTTGCTACACGTTTGTGTGGCATTCTTAAGTGGATATGTGGTGTTTAACCTCTTTATAACTATTGGAGCGTTTTTAGACATGGTTTTTTTTTTGGGTCAATGACTTCAAACGATGTGTTGTGAGCCATGGAGTGTTAGAATTTTAAATTTATATGTTGATAGATTTATACGTGATTTCCACTTGCTTTCTCTCACAATGATGATCATGGAAAAAATGAAAAAAACGCACCTGCGAAATCGAGTATAAATCAAGTGTAAATCTATGGCAATTATGCCACGTACCAGGATTGCTCTTGGTGACATATTGTTCAAACTCTAAGTATGCATTATTATCGGCTAATAATTTATAACTTGAATTATTAAATTCTAATTTTCCTATAGTATTTTGATCAATTAATAAATTAATAGATAATATAAATAACGATACTTATTTTAACGACAAATATTACTTCTACTCCACTTTATACCATTTATACCAATAATTTTAAACCACATCCTTGTTGTGTAGATTTGAACTCAAAATTTCTCATCTAAAAACATGCGTCTCTACGGCCCAAAGAGGAAAAAAAAAGTAATGGTACATTGGTACTAGTCATCGTATAGTGAAATCACCAGACAAGAAAAATAGTGGATTTGAAAATGTTACTTTCGGCAAACGTGGAAAACCGTATGTACCGTATTTAACCACCGTAATTGAATACGAAGGGGGCGTGGGGTCAGCAGAGAGTCCAATAAGGAGCATCCACCACCACATAGTTTTGATGAGCCCCAAACAACACTAGTCTCTGGTGGTCGAATGTCGTCGTCCGCTGCCGTCTTCTCCGTCACCACCTCATCCGCCGTCCAACCCCGCACAACTAGACAACATCTCATCACATCCAGACTCTCACTACCATCCCCTTCATCTTCGCAGTTCATCAGACAACAACGCCCGATTCCTCGGTCAATCAATCATGGCCGTAACCGTAACAACAGTAACACCACAACGACTTTTAAACCTCGACGATCTACTGTCCTCATGGAATGGCAGGACTGCACGTACTTGTCTTCTATTTTAAACCTTCATGCGATCGCTTATTTTGTTTCTTCTGAATTGTTGAATTATGCAGGGTAAAAATGGAAATTGATGTGCCAATTTCGGTGGCCTATAATTGTTATCTTGACAGAGAAGCAATTCCTCGATGGATGCCTTTTATTTCAACTGTTAAGGTGCGTTACAGTCTGTTAATTAAATTGTTGCTACTTTGTTTTAACCACTGGTATTGGTGTTGCATCTGTTTGTGCCACTTTTGAATTACCTGCATTAGTATTAACTCATGCCAAGTGTCATAAGATCTTGGTTTTAAAAAGCGTGAAGGCGACAATGTCTGAAACCAAAGCGTTCGCACGCCAGGCGCAATGTGTTTTATATAATTTTATTTTATATTTCTCACAGGTTTTAACATCACTACCCAATATTTAGCTATAGTAAGCTTTATATATGATTTAATATATAAATTATCTACTTGTACAACCTAACAAGTCTATTGTACAACATCCTGATCAACAAAACATATTTCGCCTTATGTCGTTTTTTTTTTGTTTTTGCCTGGGCACGCCTCACTTACACTTTTGGTACAAAACTCGCCTTGCCTACACAAAAGCGATGTGGTTTGCGCTTGAGGTTACCTTGAGCCTCAGGTGCGCTTTTTAAAACAAGGATAAGATAGCATTTTGTTATCTGAGATTCCATGTTTGTCTCACCAGTCATAATATAGTGGTTCTCTAAGACACAGTATGCTGTGGCGAAGTATAAAAGGGGCGGGAGGGGCGCCCGACCCCCCGAACTTTTCGCTCAGTAGTGTTATATATGTAGTTTTCGTATAGAAATTTTTGGGTATATACGTTTTCGATCCCTCGGTTCTATAGAATTTTTTGGTATATACGTTTTTGACCCCCTGGTCATTCAGGTCAAGCTTCGCCACTGACAGTATGTGTATGTTCACCAATACAACTCTCGTATAAAATCCAAATCTTAACACCAAGAAAGACCTATCTTTGATCCAACACATACTTCTAAAGTCATTAGCATACATAGAGAGCTTCTTAAGTACCTTAATTCTCATAGCTCATAAGTCAAAAAACACCAGAGAATTTTCATGTGGCTTACATTAAAAGACATCATTTGTAAAACAAACTTAAGTTATAAACATAAAAGCTAGCATACCCATCACGTTATAAAAGTCTTATAGGAGTTCCAATTATTCAGATATAAATGTAGAGGTCATCGAGTTCGAGTTAACTTATCAGCATAATATATCATTGTTTCAAGCCATTTTTCACATTCAGTTTTCTTACATCTATTAATAGTTGATACGATACATGTATTGGGATGATACCTATATTAGCTTACTACTTATCTTGGCAGTTGGCAGAATACATATCATGACACTCTTGGCATATTACTTATCTATGCATTCTTGTTGGCATACTGCACATCATGACATTCTATGCATTTATAGTTTTACGGTTTCTCTAAAACATAAATCTTATCTATATATATATGCTTCTTCTATGAAAAAGAGGTTTCTTTGAGATTTATTATTCAAATTCTGTCAAAATAAATTGAAGCCATAAAGTTCCACAAAATTTTTTCTCAACCAAATTGTTGATAAAGACCACTAATGCCCTTTAAATTTGATTCTTCATCAAGAAAAAAATTGTCTGATAAAATTTTTGCTTGATGATGGAATTAATTAATTTATAAGCCTTTGACTCATCAGAATATATAAATCAAAGTAACCAACAACTGGTTTAAATCTACCCAATTTACTCGAAACTAGGATTTCACAGCACATATGTAAATCAAAAAAGAAAGAATACGATGATGTTTATTTTCAGTGTACATGGATCACATGGAACAAAAATGGAGTGTGTAAACAGGGAAAAGAATTAGCTTCTGATGTTAACTTCCTTTGACATGTATAACTATTTATATTAAAGTAATTAAACAATGGAGTCTACTGTCTTCAGGTATTAGAAGACAAACCCGAATTATCACGGTGGTCTCTCAAGTATAAAGCATTTGGGCGTGATCTTGAATTCTCTTGGCTTGCTCGCAATATGCAGGTAACATCAAGTAAAAAGGTACCGCCACTTGTATTCTCTTATATCTTAATCTCACATTGTTGAATCTTACAGCCAATCCCAAATCAAAAAATCCACTGGAGATCCTTAGAAGGTCTTCCCAACAGGTAAATCATTCATATGCTATATTTATTTTACTTTTCTTTGGCAACCATGAGAAATCGTTAGCGAACGGCAATTTTACAGTATAAGAACTTTAAATTGCTCGTTTACTTATTGTTACAGAGGAGCCGTACGGTTTTTTCCTAAAGGTTCTTCGTCATGTTTGGTTGAAGTAAATCTCGTTAGCTCAAACCCCATTTTAATCATATTCTTAATTTTGTATAAGGCTATAACTGAACTTTTTTTATAGCTTACGGTTTCATATGAAGTACCTCAATTACTGTCCCCTGTGGCATCTGTAAGTACTTTCTTTTTGGCATCTCGTTATATGCTACGAAGCCTATGATCGATCTAACCAAGTTGTCGTTAATTCTAACTATCAGGCGTTACAACCTTTCCTTCAAAACTTGTTGGGGCGTGGC
Organism: Helianthus annuus; assembly: GCF_002127325.2. NCBI lineage: Eukaryota > Viridiplantae > Streptophyta > Magnoliopsida > Asterales > Asteraceae > Helianthus > Helianthus annuus. Next base: position 171,071,386 of record NC_035436.2, read on the forward strand.
TTGGCAAGATTTGCAAATTTTGCAAAAACATACCAAACGGATGCGGCCTGAGTTCTCACATATTATTTTGTCGACTTGTCCATATATTGGGCTGAAATTTAAAACAGGAACATGAAATGTTATTCGCGTTACGTACATACAACAAAAAAAATCCCTCTTCCATTTATCTACAATCATACACAAAATTTGAAAATGTTTATTTATTGAGCAAACTCTTGAAACTGTACAATGCCTGTGTAGAAAGGCCACAAAATCGTTTGGGCCGCGGTGTTGTATCTCTTTGATGATTTTTGGCAGTAAAACAAACAACTATGACAGTGAGATTATCATATGTGCTAAGGCGTAGGGCCTCTCTTACAAGATCTTTAGCACACTGTTCAGGGTCACCATGGCGGCGTAAGCCACGGCTCACAATTTTGACTGCTTGCTGACTTGACATTACATCCCAAATCCCGTCACACCCAATTATCAGGAACTCGTCTTCCTCAGTGAGAATTATTTGCTGAATTTCTGGCTCTGATGTTAATGGTGATGCAGACCCCCGAGGTAGCTTCATGTCCCAATCGCCTAAAGCCCGGGATACAGAAAGAACACCGTTAAGATATCCATCGTCCACAAACCCGCCAAGCTCCTCTACACGCTTTCGTTCTGAAGGATGAGTTGGTCTATGGTCTTGTGACATGTTAATTGCTGTGCCTTTTCTGCAAAGAACGGCTCGACAGTCTCCTGCATTCGCTACCACAAGAAGCCTGCACATAAACAAAGCGTTCATCGGGTGTTAGGTGTTGCATCTTAAAAGTGATTATAGTGTCATCTGGTTTTTACAACAAATGAACCGAGGCTATAAGAAAAAGAATGTACCTTCCTAAGAGTAGAGCTGTCAATGCCGTAGTCCCAGTGGAGCTGCTGACGCTAGGTTCTTCCGCCAAAGCGATATCAGCTGAACGAAACGCCTTCCTGAGATAATCCTCAACTTCATCTGCGTGCGATATTTGAGGATTCCGAAGAAATAAACGCTTCACATTATCCTTAACATAGGCAGCCGCTTCAGGTCCTCCATGACCATCAAAAACCTGCAACACCAACCGAATATTCACCATATCATTATACCAAAATCAAGTAATATCACACATGGTGTATGTTCAATGCAAGACTCATTAGACATACTCCATAAAAGGCGCTCGGATTTGGTAGAGAGCCTAAATATGCAGACAAGTCATCTATTCTGATATGTTCATCTTCCATTGATCTTCGAATACCGATATCCGCATAGCTTCCAGATCTAATGCTTGGAAAACCTTGCGGATCAACAGATTTTGGTACCGGTAGTTTATTAGTATTATCCTGAATAAATCATTGACCAAATTATTATTAATATGAGTGAGTGTAGATGAAAGAAGATACAAATTACTAATTAATTAATTATATTCAGGTTATAAGAAAAGAATGACTAACGAGATGAGTAAGAACGACGTCGTTTGCAATGTCTTCTCCCATCACCTCTACTGCTGCAGCTGCTTTGGTTAGCATCTTGTTCAACAAATCAGATCAAATGAACTGGCAGGTTGTTTGAATGTAATTTTGACTTTCTGGTTGTAATTTGTATGTGTATATATAACATATAATATGTGCAAAACAAAATAAAAGTCGTTGGACGCGTTTCTTAATTTTCTAAGTTCTAACCAACCATATCACCGCCGTCTGCTCTTGGTTTCTGTTTAATATTCTGGTCTATGTACCAACTTACAAATATATATAATATATATATTAGTTTTTTTGATTACATACAGACTTTTAAATAATTAAATATAGAAACAATTTTAATATTCACGTATAAACACCTTTTACCTATTGTTTAAACTAGTGGGATTTAACCCGCTCAGCGGGGATATGATGGGAGTTCGTGCAGGATCGGTTCGGTTTGTTACAGTACCGACACACGCGATAGTTACTTAAAGAGAAAACTTTAAGAATAAAGTTATAATATGACCAAAACGATATTTATACGTGTCGGTATCGACACACGGTATTATATCTCCGTACAATCGTTTGAAACCGACTGTACACATATTTATTTTTATAAACTATTTGGCCATCAACTCATTGGTGTGAATATTTTAATCACCAATTTTCTTGCTAATTGATTTGCAATTTCAAAAGTAAATATTTTACGTTTAGTGGTGAAATCAAAACTTTTCAATGATAGTCACATTATAATCTTTATTTACATCCAAACATGGTTGAGGTAAAAATATATTGCACAACTACATATGTTAAAAAATAGTTATTCTTTAGAAACAATATAAATATATCATTATTTTAAATATATTATTATTTTGGGACCGGCAACAAATAATATTAGGAGTTTGAGACTTATGTTACAACTCAAAATTATTTAAAAGTTAAATAAGTATGAAGATGATAAGTGGACACTTGGAATGGACATCTTTTTACTCAAATATCTTTTTACTCAAATATACATCTACATTATTTTCTTAGAGTGTTGTTAAATGTACCTCTATTATTCTTATTTTTACTGTTTGTACTCCTCCCTGAAGTTTAAAAAAAATACAATCAGACCTTTTGTTTTCTGATTTTTATAAAATTACATTAGGAAACGTCTCAAACTTTTTTAAGGATTTATCTACTTTCTATAATTTGAATTTTTGAATATATATGGAACATACAAGTCCATTCCCCAACCATGACAAAAATAGTTATTTGTAAACAATTTTAATATATGCTGTGTTTTAAAACTTTAGGTCTTCGTTATTCATCATAATTTGAATATATATATATATATATATATATTTATTGGAGAGTTCAAATGAGAAGAATTAAAAATTAAGAATAAAGGATACAAAGGTAATTTGAACAAATCATTTAATGAGTGTATTATTTATTTTTGTTATTCAAATTAATGAACTCTAATCATTTAATGAGTTTATCTTATAAAATAGTTGTGCACCTTACACAACAAAAACAATCTTGCGCATGATCTTACATTTTCAACGTTTCCTACACCATTAAAACAATATTTTGGTGAAGCATACAGAATGTAGGACTCAAACACTTTTAAATAACTTTGTGACTCATAATAAAATATGTGTAGGACACAAAATTTTTAAATAATTTTGTCATTTCTAATAAAATTTGTGTAGGAGCCAATACATTAATGCTGTTGAAGGAGGAATTTATGGTTGCATTAAAAAGACTTGAGTAACTCTTTAAAATATTTATTAACATTCTACATCAAAATGTCTATACTACCCTTAGTAATTAAAGCATTAATTAAAAGTGGACAAATATGATATCTTGATTTACAACCATTGATCAAAAAAATATAAAGCCTAGATTAATTTATTTTTTCTTCTTTTAAGAAGATTCTTCTCAAATGAACCTCCCTATATATATATATATATATATATATATATATATATATATATATATATATATATATATATATATATATATATATATATAGGGTTAGGATCGTGAGAGAATCACTAGGCTAATTGAGAAACTTGAGAAGTATTCTGAACCACACATTTTTCTTAAGTTTTTCGTAATATACACATATGTATAGTTTAAATTGACTATATACACATGTGTATAATTCAAGATTTGACAATATACATATATGTATATAGTTGATTTTAAAATATACATATGTGTATATTATGAAAAGCTTAGGGAAATGTGTGGTCCAGAATGCTTCTCAAGTTTCTCAAATAGGGTGGACTTCTCTTAGGACCCCTACCCTATATATATATATATATATATATATATATATATATATATATATATATATATATATATATATATATATATATATATATATATATATATATATATAGGTAAAGGGTACTGTACAAATTCCCTTATCGTACATTACGTACGCTACAATCTCAGCCGTCAGATCATCTTCCCGCAATGAAAATCGCATGTTTTTTTTTTTTTTGTAATAATTTCGCATGTGATAAATTTGATGAAATAGCATGTGTTTTTTTTTTAACAATTTCGCATGTGTTAATTCAATTTCGCATGTGATAATTTTGATGAAATAGAAGGTTGTTTTTTTGTAACAATTTCGCATGTGGTAATTCAATTTCGCATGTGATAATTTTGATGAAATAGCAGGTTGTTTTTTGTAACAATTTCGCATGTGATAATTTTGATGAAATAGCATGTTGGTTTTTGTAACAATTTCGCATGTGGAAATTTTGAAGAAATCGCATGTTAAAAAACCAACATGCGAAATTGTTACAAAAAAACAACATGCGATTTTCAATGCGGGAAGATGATCTGACGGCTGAGATTGCAGCGTACGTAATGTACGATAAGCGCATTTGTACGTTAACCAGCCCCTATATATATATATATATATATATATATATATATATATATATATATATATATATATATATATATATATATATAGGGTAAGGATAGTGTAAAAAGGGCCTAAAGTGTGAGAAGTGTGAAAAGTGTATTATAACACTATATATAATACTATATAACACCATATAAATATTGTATAACAATATGTAACAACATATAATACCATATAACACTATGTAACACTATATAACATTATATAACAAATATAACACTATACATCTATCATAGACATGCTATCAGACAAACTATAGTGTTATATTTGTTATATAATGATATATAGTGTTACATAGTGTTATATGGTATTATATGGTGTTACATATTGTTATACGGTGTTTATATGTTGTTATATAGTATTATATATAGTGTTATAATACACTTCTCACACTTTGAGCACTTTTTACAGGATCCTCTACCTATATATATATATATATATATATATATTGTGTTCTAAAACTTTAGGTCTTCATTATTCATCTTAATTTGAAAAAAAAAATCTATTAAATCAGCCATGAGTATATGACCAGAATAGTTGATGCAAATATATAAAGTCTATATTAAATGTTTTAGTTTCAAAATACATTTAAATTATTATATAATAATGATTTTAAATTCTACCAGCAATCCACCACCAAGAAAAACAAGGTTCGCAAACTTCGTATTCCTTTTACACATTTGATTTTCTTATTCTAAAAGATTGTATTACTACAGATTTTTCCTTTTTCCTTGATCATAATAAAGATCATATATTTACGATAATTAAGGTGTAACCATGGTTCTCACAGTAAATGATAATTTTGTTTATATTTTTTGTGAATTCACAGTGAACAAAAGTTGTAATCAGAATTCTAAGCTCTTGTATTAATCGAGTATTAAACATATATTTGTTATAAAAATATAGTGATGTAAATGGTTATCTATTTTCGATTATATGTATACAAAATGTTTATTAAAATAAAATAAATTTAGCATTGGTTTCACAGTTCCTAACTTTCGCATCTATTATAAAAATAAGGATTTTTAGGGGGTGAAATTGACAAGTTTTAAACTCATATTTTTAGAAATGGGGTACGAAAAGTAAAAAAAAGAAGGTGTATTTAGCTTACCCTTTTTTTACTACAGCGTAATGGAGAGTAAAAAACAATGGATATTACTTTTTTTTAAATTTACTTGACTAAAAGTCTAAAGAAATACAATCAACTCTCATCTTTCTCCTTACTTTATTATCGTGACTAAAAGTCTAAAGAAATAAAATCAACTCTTGTTTCTCCTTACTTTATTAATTCTTTGCATCACCAGGACCACACAATCCCTCATTGCCCCATAAGCTACACTTTCACTTTTTCCCCAATCTAGTGACCAAACATAAAAAACAGATGCAAAAACTCTAATTTTTACCCAAACAACCACTCTCCTCTCACCCCAAATTCTTCTATTCCATCGAAGATCGACGAAACGCCATTTATCTGTTTTAATTTATTCCACGTTTTTCAAACACAAAATCAAAAATCTTGTTGACGTTTTCAAAATCATACATCTTTTTTACTTCACTCCACATTTTTGTGTGCGGCGGACGACCAAGTTGACAAAGCATTGTTTGCAGGAGACGGAGGTGGCGGCTCTGGTGGGTACGGTTACAACCGTGACCACTGGGGACCCAAAGTATTAGCTAAACGATGGATGATAATTGCATCTGGGTTTACATCGGCAATTGCGTAAACTATTTTCGGCGTTTTAAGGTCGCCCCAGTCCCGATCTAGCGTTGCATGTGATCAGGGGGGGGGGGCGACCTTCCGAACTTTTCGGTTAGTAGTGTTACGTATGTGTTTTTCGTATAGAAATTTTTAGGGATATATGTTTACGACCCCCCCGGTTTTCTAAAAAAAAATTATGTATATACGTGTTCGACCCCCCGGTTTTCTAAAAAAATTATGTATATACGTGTTCGACCCCTCCGGTTTTCTAAAAAATAAATTATATAACCCAAATAAAATACTAAATTAGCCCAAATAAAAGAGTGTCTTATGTATGTTTATTATAAGCCCAAAATACCCAAATCAAAAGTCATGGCCCATTTATGAAATTAAACCCAATATGAAACTAAACCCAATAATCAGCTGGGTAGCGGATTTCACTTGTTGCTTGTTCGACTGTGCGCAGACAGAAGAAACAGAAGAAAACGCAGGGGGCTGGGGGGAAAGCGACTGTGCTGGCCTGCTGCTTGTTCGACTGTTCGACTTCGAGACTTCAAGTTTGAGATTTCACTTGTTCAATCATCCTCAGGTATGTTAATTTTTATGTTTAGGTTTGATTTAGGGCTCCAATTTATATGAATTAGGTTGAAATTAGGTGTGAGTTTTAGCCCTAAATTTGTTGAATCTTTCTCTAGCTATTAGAATTTTTGAAACTTAGGGTGATTTGTTCACATTTGTTATTAGATTGCCATGGGCAAGAATAAATGCATAACCTCTTTTTTTCAAAAGAAAGAATGAAAATGAAGAACAAGTAGAGGGAAATCAGGGAATTGTTGATGGAAACAATGAGAACAAACGTCAAAAAGCTTCAACAAGTGAACCGGTTAGTGAAGTGAATAATGAGGCGAATAAAAACATTCCACCAGTTAATGAAGCGAATAATGAGGCGAATCAACAATGGGGGGGGGGGCGACCCCCCGAACTTTTCGGTTAGTAGTGTTACGTATGTGTTTTTCGTATAGAAATTTTTAGGGATATACGTTTACGACCCCCCGGTTTTCTAAAAATTTTTTATGTATATACGTGTTCGACCCCCCGGTTTTCTAAAAAAATTATGTATATACGTGTTCGACCCACCGGGTTTTCTAAAAAATAAATTATATAACCCAAATAAAATACTAAATTAGCCCAAATAAAAGAGTGTGTTATGTATGTTTATTATAAGCCCAAAATACCCAAATCAAAAGTCATGGCCCATTTATGAAATTAAACCCAATATGAAACTAAACCCAATAATCAGCTGGGTAGCGGATTTCACTTGTTGCTTGTTCGACTGTGCGCAGACAGAAGAAACAGAAGAAAACGCAGGGGGCTGGGGGGAAAGCGACTGTGCTAGCCTGCTGCTTGTTCGACTGTTCGACTTCAAGACTTCAAGTTCGAGATTTCACTTGTTCAATCATCCTCAGGTATGTTAATTTTTATGTTTAGGTTTGATTTAGGGCTCCAATTTATATGAATTAGGTTGAAATTAGGTGTGAGTTTTAGCCCTAAACTTGTTAAATCTTTCTCTAGCTATTAGAATTTTTGAAACTTAGGGTGATTTGTTCACATTTGTTATTAGATTGCCATGGGGAAGAATAAATGCATAACCTCTTTTTTCAAAAGAAAGAATGAAAATGAAGAACAAGTAAAGGGAAATCAGGGAATTGTTGATGGAAACAATGAGAATAAACGTCAAAAAGCTTCAACAAGTGAACCGGTTAGTGAAGTGAATAATGAGGCGAATAAAAACACTCCACCGGTTAATGAAGCGAATAATGAGGCGAATCAACAATGGGGGGGGGGGCGACCCCCCGAACTTTTCGGTTAGTAGTGTTGCGAATTGTCGCTATGGTCCCCGTCAAGCCCCAGTTCAAGCTGCCGCTCATCAAGCTCTACTCCCAGCCCCTCAAGGCCAACCTGCAGCTCAAGCACCCGCGGTCAATGCTCGAGTCTGCTTTGCATGTGGTGACCCTAACCACTTTGCAAACATGTGCCTGGACCGGGTTGTGAAACAAGAACCCCAGCAGCAGCAGCCTCAGCAGCAACAGCAAGCAGCCTGTGCCAGAACCTTTAACATCAACGCCCATCAAGCCCAGGCTGACAACAACGTGGTTAATGGTACGTTCCTTGTGAATGGTATTTGTGCATCATGTTTGTTTGATACTGGAGCCGATAACTGCTTTGTGTCGTTTGAATTCGAGAAGCGCCTTAGTCGTAAGCGCTCTTATCTCCCCTCGTCATTCGAAGTCGAAGTTGCTACTGGAAGAACCGTCGCCGTTAATTCTGTTCTTCGTGACTGTACCCTCGAGCTCAACAATCACATCTTCCCAATTGATCTCATTCTGATGCAACTCGGAAGTTTTGACGTCATAGTAGGCATGGACTTTTCTTCGCGAAAACCATGCTGAAGTTGTGTGTTTTGAAAAGATGATTCGATTCTCGCTCGCAAATGGTGATCTCTTATGTGTGTACGGTGAAACAACTTCGAAAGGTCTCAAGCTCATGTCATGTATCCAAGCCAGCAAGTATCTCCGCAAGGAATACAGAGCTTTCTTGGCCAACATTGTAGTAGCGGAGAAGGAAAAGAAAAATAAGGTTGAAGTCAAAGATGTCCTAGTGGTTCGTGAATTTCCTCAGGTGTTCCCTGATGATCTTCTCGGACTACCGCCAAGTCGTGATATCGACTTTCGTATCGACCTTATTCCTGGAGCTAACCCTGTTGCCAAAGCCCCTTATCGACTCGCGCCATCCGAAATGAGGGAACTCTCAAACCAACTCTAGGAGTTACTTGAAAAAGGCTTTATTCGCCCGAGCACCTCTCCTTGGGGCGCACCAGTCCTTTTCGTCAAAAAGAAGGACGGGTCGTTCAGGATGTGCATCGACTACCGGGAATTGAATAAGCTGACCATCAAGAACCGCTATCCCCTACCTCGAATCGACGATTTGTTTAATCAGCTGCAAGGTGCATCGTGTTTCTCGAAGATCGATCTACGTTCAGGTTATCATCAGTTACGCATACAAGAGGAAGATATACCCAAAACCGCCTTTCGCACTCGCTACGGCCACTATGAGTTCGTTGTTATGCCTTTTGGTCTAACCAACGCGCCCGCGGTTTTTATGGATCTAATGAATCACGTGTGTAAACCTTACCTTGACCGTTTCGTCATCGTGTTCATCGACGATGTCTTGATTTATTCCAAGTCGAAAGCCGAACACGCGCAACATCTACGTTTGGTTCTCGAGTTACTCCAGGGGAACCAACTCTATGCCAAGTTCTCCAAGTGCGAATTCTGGTTGGAGGAGGTTCAGTTTCTGGGTCACATCATGAATAGTCAGGGTATTCATGTCGATCCCACGAAGATTGAAGCAGTTAAAAGCTGGATTACGCCAAAGAACCCGTCTGAAGTTCGATCTTTTCTTGGACTAGCGGGCTATTATCGACGATTTATCGAAGGATTCTCTAAGATCGTTGTGCCGCTTACCGTTCTTACTCATAAAGACAGGTCTTTTGTTTGGGGAACTGAACAAGAATCTGCTTTTCAAACCCTTAAGCGCAAGCTCTGCAATGCTCCGGTTCTCACGTTGCCAGACGGAAACAACGATTTCATTGTCTATTGTGATGCTTCCAACCTTGGTCTTGGCTGTGTTCTCATGCAACGGGACAAGGTTATAGCTTACGCATCTCGTCAGCTCAAAATCCACAAGAAGAACTATACAACCCACGATCTCGAGCTAGGCGCAGTTGTTTTTGCATTGAAGATTTAGCGACACTACCTATATGGTACCAAGTGTACGATCTTCACCGATCACAGGAGTTTACAACACATCTTTAATCAGAAAGAACTTAACATGCGTCAACGCCGATGGGTAGAACTTCTTAGCGATTACGACTGTGAGATTCGTTATCACCCAGGCAAGGCAAATGTTGTAGCCAACGCACTTAGCAGACGGAGTTATTTGCTCAGTATTCGCAATACCCAAGCCCAGCATGATCTCGAAGCTCTCATCCGTGAAGCCCAGCATGCTTGTTTTAATGAACGCACTTTGAAGAAAGAGAGGATCTATCACGATGGAGCTCAGCTTGTAAGCAAAGCAGGTGGGATTTTCTGTTATCTAGACCGAATTTGGACCCCCTAAGCGGACCGATTTGCGAAAGATTATAATGAACGAAGCCCACAAATCCCGGTATTCTATTCATCCCGGTGCCGATAAAATGTACCAGGATCTTCGCTACAAGTACTGGTGGCCGGGTATGAAACGAGATATCGCTCTTTATGTTGGAAGTTGCCTGACTTGTGCGAGAGTCAAGGCTGAACATCAACGACCTTCTGGCTTACTCGAACAACCTCCAATCCCTGTATGGAAGTGGGAGAGTATAGCTATGGATTTCATAACCAAACTTCCGCCCACACCAATAGGTCACGACATCATTTGGGTTATAGTTGATCGTCTGACCAAACCAGCCCACTTTTTGCCAATACGGGAAGACTACAAGGTAGAACGGCTGGCCCGAATCTACACCGACGAGATCATTTGTAATCATGGTACGCCTCGTGACATCATTTCAGACCGTGATGCTCGGTTTACTTCGCGATTGTGGGAAACGTTTCAAGCGGCTCTTGGTACGTCACTTAACTTGAGTACTGCATTCCATCCTCAGACCGACGGACAGACTGAAAGAACGATCCGTACTCTTGAGGACATGCTCCGAGCGTGTGTTATAGACTTCGGTGGTAGTTGGAACAAATACCTACCGTTAGTCGAGTTCTCGTACAACAACAGTTATCATGCCAGCATACAAATGGCACCATTGAGGCCCTATATGGAAGAAGATGTCGTTCGCCTATTGTATGGCACGAGATCAGTCACTCGCAATTAACCGGTCCCGAGTTATTACATGAAACGACTGACAAAATCCTCCAGATTCGAGACAACTTGTCGAAAGCCAGGGATAGACAGAAAAGTTACGCCGATATAAGACGCAAGCCCCTTGAATTTGACGTTGGCGACTACGTACTCCTAAAGGTGTCACCTTGGAAAGGTGTGGTCAGATTCGGCAAGAAAGGGAAACTAGCGCCTCGATATGTTGGACCTTTTAAGATTCTGGAAAGAATCGGAAAAGTCGTCTACAGACTCGAACTACCGGAGGAACTCAGTAACGTCCACCCAACTTTCCATGTGTCGAACCTCCGAAAATGCCTAGCTGATCATGATCTGATTGTACCCCTCGACGATCTTCAGGTCAACGAAACGTTACACTTCGTGGAAAAGCCTGTCGAAATTATGGATCGCCAAACCAAGCAACTCAAGCGCTCGCGCATCACTATCGTGAAAGTCCGATGGGAAGGCAAACGAGGCGCGGAGTTCACTTGGGAACTCGAAAGCGACATGAAGGCTAGGTACCGCAGTTGTTTGAATGAAGATCTGAAGTGAGAAATCGGTAAAATCATTCACGGGGATGTGCAGCTTCGAGCCTAATTTCGGGACGAAATTCCCTAAACAAGGGGAGGCTGTAACACCCCGTGTTTTCGAATGTCAAAGTCAAAGTCAAAGTCCAAGTCAACTTTGACTTCTTTGACAGTTAGTCAATTTTATGTTTATTTGTATTATGTGGAGTAAGTGTTGTTAATCAAATATATCGAAGTAATCGAATGTTTTATCAATGCGAACCGATTTACGAATGTGAATAGTAGGAAGTAACAATGCGATAAAGTTAACTAATCAGTAATCAAACCGATCTAACCATCATCGAACTCGAATCCCGAATTACGTGAACTTTGGTTGTTGTTATACGTGTGTGTGCCTTATGTGTTACCTGTGCGTGTTTACTTTATATTTTGTGTGGTGATCAATCGAAACTCGAATCGAAACTCGAAACTCAAGTCAAATGTAATCGAAATCGAATTACGACGAATGGTAACGTAAGGATAGGGTGAAATATATATGATTGTATGTTAGATATAGTAGTTGGGACTGAAAGTAATTTGAATAGGAAACTCTATCGTACTCGTATCGTCTTCAATCGAAACCGAAATATCGAAAATCGTCGCACCGAACACTCGAACAAGGCTGTTGATCGATCAGGCTGTCAGCCGATCGAACAGCCCAGCCGATCGGACGGACTGTCCGATCAAGCAGGCTGTCCGATCGAGATGCCTGGCCTATTAGCCAGCCCTTTCCTCTTTTGGAGCCTATAAATAGAGTGGTCATTGTCATTCTTTCCACTTTTGGAAACTCTCTGACCGACCAGCTCGTGCTCCTCACCTTTTCTCAGATTTCTTGCAATTTCGGTAAGTTTTCATCCTAAATCTTGTACTTTCTTGATCAAAACATGCTCCTACACCTTTCTATCTTTCAAATCTTGATTTCTAACCGTGAAATCATCAAGATCTAGGCATTCTAGGATGATGTCATCATGGTGTTCTTCAAGAACATCATGTTTTGGCCTCAACCCACCATGAATAGCTTGGATCTAACCGATTTCCACATAAACAAGCTAAGATCTATCAAAGATCTAAACACTTTCATGATGTAAAGGATTGAAAGGAAGATTTCCAACTTTCTTTCAACTCTTTTACACTCAATGCCTTCAAACCGGTAGAAACGAAGCTTGAGCCGGCTCACCAATCATTCTAGTGGATGAGTGGTTCAAGATTCGGATTCTATCTATGAGGTTCACCGATTTCGGGTTAAACATCAAACTACCGTTCCGAACAGTTTACCGGCCGGACTTGGGTAATTCCTGTCCGAGCAGGGGAAACAAGTAAGAACGAAGGTTCCATGGTTCAGCTCGTTGTCAAACTACCTCAATATAACGTCAAATAATCAGAACAGCCAAGTGTTAGACGAACAGGCCGACCATGTCAGGATGCTGGCCGAACGGTTAGGTTGTTCGAACGAACAGCCCAACCAATCGGACACGCCAGCCGATCGACCAGGCCAGCCGATCGGCTAGCATATGGCCCCACATTTTGACAACTCCATGAAGTATAGTATTGAACGAGGTGATGTTCGATCGAATGAGCCGTTTGATAACATTACTCATCGGATCATGAGATACTATGCTTCAACCCTTAACCGATTTTCAATTCATTGGACGTATTGGAATGCCACCCGATCGAGCATGCTATTCGAACGAGTATGTTGTTCGATCGAGTGACATCCTGCTTACTACAACGAAAACTTCAAAAGGTCAAGCCATCATACACAAACACATCCTACTCAAAGGAAGAAACAATCCACTCGAACAGTCCAGCCGATCGGGCCTACCGGCCGATCGAACAGACTGTCCGAACGGACTGTCCAGCCGAACGAACAACCCATTCGATCGAACCAACTGTCCTATCGACCAGGCTGTTCGACCCACTTACACTTGTCTCCATTTTGCGCGTTACTCATCGTCATGCTATCGAACTATTCAGGCTAACCCTACTCTCAAGCGCTCCCTTCAATCCATCAATCAATCGCTGTGAGTATACTTGATCCCTTTTTGCTTTTAGCACTTTTGGGTGTTACATACGTTACTTATCAAAATCACAAATCAATCACACTACTCAATTATTTGAACGCTAACCAATATGCATGTATTACGTGACTGAATGAATGCTTGTTGATTGTGTTTACACGTGGAATGCTGTCTACCTGCCTTAACGACGTAGTACTATAGTTTGGACTCAGCACCCGTTCACACGGGGGTTGTTAAGGACAATTACTTGCATGGATTACGGTGGTAATCATGTATTGCGAACTGTCTCGGACAGTCAACCCGCAGTCACTGGTATCGATAGGTCCATGTCGATAATTATCATGCTTCATTTTCCTCTGTGTACGTGCTGGTTATGCGTAAACTATTCGAACTCTATATGCTATTATCAAACTTGTATGCTCACCTTTACATTATATGTATTGACTTTATTTTAACGTATGTGACAGGTGTTTAAGATGTTTGCTTGCTAGGAAAGCGAGGCTAGAATAAAGCTCTAGAGGCCCCCAACAAATAGTTGTCTGTCAGGAAAGAGCAACTAGAGCATAGTTGTTTGTAGATCTTGTCAGGCTGGGTCTTTAGGAGCATTTGAACAATATTTATTTGTTTTTATTTAAATTTGAGTTGTCGAAACAGAGTATTTAACTGGGTGTTATCTGTAATAATTTGTTTGTTAGTTGGGACACGGTATGGGACGTGTTATTTAAACTGAATAGTGATGATAATTGTTATGGAAACTTCTGGACAATCTGTTTCGCTCAGTGCCATGCCCCGATGATCCGCCATTGGTTGGGGTGTGACATCTGTTCTGTTGAAGATTCAGTTGAATCTTGGATTATGGATTCAGGTGCTTCTTTCCATGCTATCTCATGCCAGATATGGTCAGGAATCTACGAACAGGTAACTTTGGTAAAGTTCGTTTAGCAGATGATCAAATGCTTGATATCACACGTATTGGAGATGTAGACTTGAAGACCTCATTATGAACTATATGGACCTTGAAAAATGTCAGGGTTATTCCTAATTTGAGGAGAAAGTTGATTTCAGTTGGTAAACTGGATGATGAAGGGTTTAATGTTCACTTTGGGGGTGGACAATGGAAAGTGATCAAAGGCAATTTAGTGATTGCCAAAGGAAAGAAGCAAGGTACTCTATACATGGCAGAAGTTTCTGCTGAAGGTGTTCATGCAATGACCACCGGTCCGAGTCCATCAAACTTATGGCACAACCGAATCGGGCACATGAGCGAGAAGGGATTGAATATGTTGGCTTAGAAAGGTAAGTTTCCAGACTTGAAGAAAGTGGAAACTGAATTCTGTGAACCTTGTGTTCTTGGAAAACAAAAGAGGGTTACTCTTGTGAAGACAGGGAGGACACCGAAAGCTTAGAAGTTAGAGCTTGTTCACTCAGATGTATATGGACCAACCTCAGTTTTATCTCTAGGAGGCTCAAGATATTATGTTACTTTCATCGATGATTCAACACGAAAGGTATGCGTATATTTTCTTAAGCATAAATCTGCTGTATTTGATGCTTTTAAGATATGGAAATCTGCTGTTGAAAATGAAACTAACTTGAAGGTAAAGTGCTTAAAGTCTGATAATGGTGGTGAATACATAAGCAAGCAGTTCACTGACTATTGCGCCAAGGAAGGGATAAAGATGATCAAGACAGTTCCCGGAACTCCTCAATAGAATGGTGTAGCTGAGAGAATGAATAGAACTCTAAATGAGAGGGCTAGAAGCATGAGACTAAATGCCGGGATGCCCAAGACATTCTGGGCCGATGCAGTTAGCACTGCAGCCTACTTGATCAACCGTTCACCAACCGGTCCCTTAGATTTCAAGTTGCCTGAAGAAATGTGGCAAGGAAAGGAAGTAAGTCTCGAACACTTACGAGTCTTTGGTTGTAGTGCTTACGATTTGTTAGAAGCTAGTGACAGGGATAAGTTAGACTCAAAATCCAAGAAGTGCACATTCATTGGTTATGGGTCAGAACAAATGGGTTACAGGCTTTGGGATAATGAAGGCAGAAAAGTAATCAGAAGCAAGAATGTCGTCTTCAATGAAAACGAATTGTATAAAGACAGAAACACCAAAGGACCAGAAGTTCAGAAAGACTATGTTGAATTTGAAAGTGGTGAAACAAGGAAAGAAGCTTCAGTCGACATTCCAGAAAATGGGAATGAGTCAATCAACAGTGGGAGCTCAGGGGATGATTCTAGTAATGATTCTGCAGAAGAAGAAGAAGAAGAAGAAGAAGAAGAAGAGGTCGTTCCTCAAATTCCAGAATCCCCAGAAACTCCTCAGTTTCAACCAAGAAGATCCTCCAGAGTCGTTAGACCACCAGACAGATATTCACCATCCGTCAATTACATACTTTTTACAGAAAATGGTGAACCCCAGTGTTATTCAAAAGCCATGGGGTTGAAAGATTCATTGCAGTGGGAGTTAGCAATGAAATATGAGATGAAGTCGCTTGAGAAGAACAAGACCTGGCACATAACAAAGCTTCCAGTTGGGAAGAAGGCTCTTTAGAACAAGTGGGTTTTCAGGGTCAAAGATGAACATGATGGTACCAAACGGTACAAAGCAAGATTAGTGGTCAAGGGATTTCAGCAGAAAGAGGGAATTGATTTCAATGAAATATTTTCTCCACTGGTGAAGATGACTACTATCAGACTTGTTCTCAGTATTGTAGCAGCAGAAGGCTTGCATCTAGAGCAGCTAGACGTCAAGACAACTTTTCTACATGGTGACCTAGAAGAAGATATCTACATGACACAACCAGAAGGTTTTCAGGTTAAAGGCAAAGAAAATTTGGTGTGTAAGTTGAAGAAGAGTTTGTATGGTCTGAAACAAGCGCCCAGACAATGGTATTTGAAGTTTGATAACTTCATGGGAAGGGTCGGATACAAGAGATGTGACAATGACCATTGTTGTTACATCAAGAGGTTTAAGGGTTTGAAGGGGTATGGTCCCAGATCTCGCGTTAGCACGACCGCGAGTGACCATTTACCTTATCAAAACCCCCACTAGCTAACAACTTATCTGTGTCCGTGCGGGAACGCGCGAACACAGTGGTCGAATCCAATCTGCCCAATGATGGAGGAGGACTTACCTGGAATATGAGAACGGTATAGTAATGCGGCATGGCACCGCATCTAGTGTATGAAAACGGAAGTACTCACAGCGATGCAGCCTAGCACCGCATCCAGTGAACACTTCTATCAATACAAGGGAGCTGGATAACAGCAACAGTCACCACAAGTGGCGATGCGGCCCGGCACCGCATCCCACAATCTTCGCCATAGTGAGAACGCGGAAACGACAGCGGTTACCGTAGGCAGTGATGCGGCGCAACACCGTATCCTGCCCACGAGGCAAGTGGGACTGATATCACAGAGCAAGTGGCACCAATGACAGTCGCCTGTCAGACCACACGTAAGCAACAGACTGATACTGCAGTAGGACGTGGCTTCACCTCCACAACCGACAAGCCTGACACACCTGCATAAGGGCTGCACGTCGACAGTCTGTCCGTTCAACTCCTCCTTCACTCCTCGGCTATAAGTACTAACCCCAAACCAGGTTTGAGGGATCTATTCACAACTCTCTCACTACTACTACTATCACACTTTGCTTCCCAAGCAAATTACTGATTCTCACGCCGGAGAGTGGTAACAAGGAGCACCCCCACCCCATCCTCCTTGTTATGAGTCACGGTTTGTTTCCTTGTGTAGGAGATCAACCAGCGGACGACCCGGCCAACAATCCTCGAGAGGAAGGGATTAACCCTTCTTGACGAGAATAGTGAGTTAACCTTGCCCGGTTAACCATTGTTTCATCATTGGCGCCCACCGCTACTCTTAGCACTTTTTTAACCGATCCCTCTCCCTCCCAAAAGATCATGTCGGATCGTCTAAACAACACTATAGGGGATAACCTAAACCCCACCAACCCAGGGCCTGCGGGGACCACCCCTCTAGTCTCAAATCCTGGCCACATTGGCACATCAACGCAAGGGGGCGCATCCCTTACGTTTGGACACGACCTATCATAGTACGCACCTGTGATTCCTCCAGACATGAGTCTTCATGCCTGGTACGACCAGCAAACAGCTCTGCTGGCCGCAACATACAACTGAGCCTGTGCAGAGGCGCAGGTACCAGCCGGCCCTACCCCGGCATCACATACCCCTGCGGGTCGTATTTTACAATACGATGGCAGGGTTCCTTCACGCCCAGCCTCCCGAAGCAGGCGGGAGGACCGCGGCTCCTCTTACTGTGAGGTCCGCACAATCGATGAGGACGATTCCTCATATGGGTCTCGTGCCAGAGGCCCAATACAAAGCCGCCTGGGCCCTCAAGGCGAGAACAGGCGGCAATCCACAGCCCACCGCGGCTCCGGCATCAAGAGCCGGCTGGGACCACAGTCTCATCACGAAGGATATGGCTGTACCGACCCGGACGACCATACATATTGCAGGGAATCTCGTGCCACTAGCAGCAGACCGGGAGGACGTAACTATTCTCCTCCCACTCACCCCCGAAACACATACCTCCGCGCTGCAAAGCGCCCCGAGAGCTGACCCTACAGGCCAAAAGCTGCGGCAGAAAACTCCAAATTCGCCCCAGAAATTGCACACGCCCATGTCACCACCACAAAATTCGCATTTAACATTGGGAAATACAACGGTTCGTCCGACCTGGACGATCACATGAACATCTTCATGGGTGCAGGGTGCAACGGCAGGTGGGATGAGCCCACCTGGTGTCATTTTTTCCCCCAGACCCTCACGGGTCTGGCCAGGGCTTGGTTCGATTCTTTGCCAGTACTGGCCTCATTTGAGGACTTACATGCAAAGTTTCTCGCACATTTCAGCCAGCAGCGACGTCACGAACGTGATTCGATGGACGTCATGAATATCTGGCGTAGGGACGACGAATCTCTTGAAGCGTTCGTCGTCCGATACAACAAAGAATGCCTGGAGATAGGTGACGTGGCAGACCAAATGGCACGTAACCACTTCATCAAAGCCGTCAGGGACGAACAGATGGTTATGACCATCTCCGGCAAGGATGGCTTGCCAAAGAAATGGTAATATGTCATGGCTGCGGTCAAGACATACGCCCAGACTCAGCGGTCCCTTAAACCGCACCTCGCAAAGGCACAGCCCCAAGCGGAAGGTCAAACCTCCCGCTACGAGCCCAAGCGCAACAATAAGCGCAACCGGGACACAGGGAATCGCGGCAACGATCCCAAACCATATTTCCCGCGTACCAACCAGTTCGACACAAGGGCTACAATTAACGCCCAACGGGACAACCGGGCGTCAAAGAAAGAATCTCGGGACCGCAACTGGACCGAGATCACTAGGTCACCAAGCGAAGTCCTTCTTACGGACGCGCAGTTCCTGCGACCGGCCCAACCAATGAAGTCCAAGAAAAATCAAGATCTCACTCTCTATTGTGAGTATCAAAAGGACCAGGGCCATACAACAAACAACTGCATCAGTCTCCGACTGGAGATTGAGCGAGCCCTAAAGGAGGGGAAGCTGCAACACCTGTTGCCCAGTGGGCAAAAAGCCACCAAATGCATCACCCCCCGGGAAGAGGACCATGTATGTGGCCTCGACCCATATGATCAATGGAGGCAAGGGAAGGCCGCGCAAGGCGGCAAGAAGACCGGACAATGACTGGAAAGACGAGCAAGTCGTCTTTCCAAAAGTCCGAGGCGACCCGCGCGACAGGCGCGCCGTCGTTATTACAGGCCACCTAGCTCATTACTGCACTGAGCGATTATTAATCGACCCAGGCAGTACTTCTGATATCATATATGAGCAGTGCTTCAACCAGTTCGACCAGGAGGACAAAGATCGATTGCAAGCGGTGGACTACCCGTTGGCCGGGTTCGCAGGGGAAACTGTTTTTCCCCTGGGCCAAATTACTTTTCCTGTGCGCCTCACCAACGGAAGGCACACAAGAACAGAGGAGGTGAACCTCATGGTTTTGCCTCACACCTCCAAATATGACGTGCTCCTCGGGAGAGAATCCCAAGGCGATTTCAACATGATTACGTCCGTACCCCACTCTGCTGTCGGTTTCCCAACCGAAACAGGGGTCGCCATAATCCACGCACGCAGAGACGTCATGTTGTCGGACGAAATACGTCCGACCAAGATAGCAAGGCCTACCCCCAACAACCAACCAGAAAAATGGGTTCTCAACGCGAGATACCCAGAGCAAAAGGTCACGTTGGGCCACGCCTTGTCCCCCAACACCAGAGCGCACCTGAAGCAGCTTCTCTTCAGGAACCAAGATATTTTTGCGTGGACACCCGCGGACATGATTGGGGTCCCATGCGAAATCGCGCAACATTTCTTGAATACCTTGCCAGGTATCAAGCCGGTGATCCAAGGCCAACGCCACCTTGGATCCGCAAAAAACCAGGCGATGCATGAGCAGGTCGAAGAGCTGCTCTCCGCAGGCATCCTGCGGGAAGTCAAGTACCAGACTTGGTTGTCCAACCCAGTCATGGTAGAGAAACCATCCGGGGGCTGGCGCATGTGCGTCGATTATAAAGACCTCAACAAAGCCTGTCCCAAGGATTGTTACACACTTCCAGAAATCAACGAAAAGGTTGATAACCGCGCACTATTTCGATGGAAGTGCTTCCTCGATTGTTACAAAGGCTACCACCAGGTATAGATGGCAATCGGGGATGAAGACAAAACAACATTCCGCACACCTACCGGAAATTACTGCTACACAAAAATGCCGTTTGGGTTGCGCAACGCGGGCGCAACCTATCAAAAACTGATGAACGACACTTTCCGCGGGCAAATCAGCAAAAGTGTCGAAATCTACATGGATGACCTAGTCGTCATGAGCATGGAAGAGGATACCATGCTCACTGATATCGAAAGAACATTCCAAACTCTGCGAAGCGTCAATATGAAGCTCAATCCAGGGAAATGCTCGTTTGGAATGGAAGAAGGCAAATTCCTTGGATTCATCGTAACCAAATATGGATTCAAGGTAAACCCGGAAAAAGTTCAGGCGATCGAGCGCATGCCATCGCCTTCAACAATGAAAGAGATGCAACGACTAGCCGGCAGGCTAGCCGTACTAAACAAATTCTTAGCCAACCATGCAGCTAAGTCTTATCCTTTCATCAAGACCCTGCGGAACTGTCTAAAGAAAGAACAATTCCAATGGACCGCAGAGGCTGAAAATCCTTTCCGGGAAATGAAAGAGTGTTTGATACAACTCCCAACTCTAACCGCACTACGCAAAGGTGAACCACTTATATTATACCTATCCGCCGCAGATAATGCGGTAGGTTCGGTACTAATAGTGGAGCGAGAGGGAGTTCAAACACCCATCTACTACATCAACAAGATGCTCAACGACCCGGAGACAAGATATTCAATAATGGAAAAGTTGGTACTAGCACTAGTACACGCGTCAAGACGGTTGCGTCGCTACTTCGCAAACCATGTCATCACAGTGTTAACCAACTACAGGATCGGCCCGATCCTATCCAAACCTGACATCTCTGGGAGATTAGCAAAATGGGAAATCGAGCTGGGCGCGCACACACTGAACTATAAACCGCGCCCCGCGATTAAAGGCCAAGTCCTAGCTGATTTCGTTGCCGAGGTACCGGCAAATCGCATCCAAGAATGCGAAGAGGAACAAAACCCTACACCTACACCATCCTCCTTGGAAACTTGGGCACTTTTTACCGATGGTGCCTCCAACGAGGAAGGTGCAGGCGCAGGTCTGCGACTCGTCAGCCCCGATGGCCAAGAGCTTACCTATGCAATCCGCCTCGATTTCAAAAGCACAAATAACGAGGCAGATTATGAGGCTCTATTGGAAGGACTACATCTGGCAGTCAAGCTCAGCGTGCAACATCTGGAAGCACACGTCGACTCCTTGTTAGTTGCAGGGCAGGTGCGCGGTGACTATGCCGCAAAGGGGGATATCATGATCCTCTACCTCGAGCAAGCTCTGCAACTAAAATCGAAATTCACTTCCTTCAATATCCGTCATATCAACAGAAGTGAAAACAAATCCGCGGATGCACTGTCAAAACTTGCATCCACAAGCTTCCAACACCTGGCAAAGGAGATACACATTGAAATTCTGCAGAATCCCTCAGTACCCCTGCGCCAAGTCAATGTCATCCAGTACGACACAACATCCTGGATGACACCAATCATTGCATACTTGCAGTCAGGTGTGACTCCCGAAAGCAAGTCAGAGGCATGCAAATTACAATACAAAGCGTGCCATTATCAAATGGGAGACGGTATCTTATACCGTAAATCATACCTAGGCCCACTCCTACGTTGCGTCGACCTCCAAGATGCCACATACCTCATTAAAGAGATACACAAGGGAATGTGTGGCATACACGCAGGGCCACGCATAGTAGTGGCTAAAATTATGAATGCCGGGTATTACTGGCCCGGCATGCACCTAGATGCGGTCAAGGAATTGCGCAAATGTATTAATTGTCAGCGACATGCCCCCAAGACTTTGCGCCCCAAGAACAACTTGATCCCGGTCACCACCGCATGGCCCTTTCAGAAGTGGGCAATTAACGTGGTCGGACCTTTCCCGGACGCACCAGGTGCGGTCAAATTTATCATAGTAGCTGTCGATTACTTCACAAAATGGGTAGAGGCAAAACCACTCGCCTCAACCACTGCTATGATAACGAGGAAATTCATTTGGGAACATATCAACTGCCGTTTCGGTCTACCAATGTGCATTTTTACTGATAACGACACCAACTTTGCTGCCGACGAACTTCAAAAATTGCTAGAAGAACTACATATTGAACACATATTCTCCTCAGTGGCACACCCGCAAGGAAATGGCCAAGTTGAGAGTATCAATAAAAGTCTAGTCGAAGGCATCAAAGCAAGGTTGGGAACAGCCAGGCGTGGCTGGGTCGATGAACTCCCAAGCATCTTATGGGCTCACAGAACTAGCCCAAAAACGAGCAACGGGGAGACACCCTTCAGCCTGGTCTATGGCTCAGAACCAGTAATCCCCACGGAAGTAGGTCTTCCTTCACCTCGAATGTTGGCTATCAACAAAATAGCCAACAATGAAGCACTCAGGCTTGACTTGGACCTCTTAGAATAAAGGCGCGAAAACGCTGCCATCAACGAGGCCAAGTACAAAACCAAGCTTGAAAAATACTACAATTCACGCGTGCGGGTTTGTACCTTTAACCCGGGAGACTACGACCTTCGCGATAACGAAGCTTCTAACGCTGAACGCCCGGGAAAACTGGCCCCCAAGTGGGAAGGACCCTACCTCACCAAAGAGGTCTTAGGCAACGGCGCGTATAAACTACAAACGTTAGAAGGCGAAACTATCGCACGCACATGGAATGCACAACAGCTTCGACGCTGTTACATGTAAGCCATGTTCTTTACATTTCCATGTAACCAATTGGGCCGCAGGCCATTTGCAAATAAATAAATGAACGATTTACTGCAATATTGTTTATTACTACTATTACAAATGCGTGTTCCACTTTGCGGTATTTGCAAAAACAGATTGGCAAAATCTTCATTAGCGATACTCACACAAAGTGGTGATCACACACAAATATTGTAATAGGCCAGCAAATGCAAAACATTAAGTGTCTATCCGGCTGGATACACACATGGGTTTTTACAAAACCTACACAATTCCTAAACACTAACGGGACAAACAATGGAATTGACTAATACTCATATGACAAAGGTATAGAGTATACTCAACCGCGTTTACAACGGGTAGAGTTCTACATACACACGTTCAAACACGCAAGGAGTAAAAACACTTGTACAAATTGAGCAAAAACAGTTAAACTTTATATTCAAAAAATTCCTACACCCACGCGGTGTATAAAGGATTTACATAAAGTTCTAACATTTACATGAGGAAAACAAAAAAGGGCACGCAGGCCAACCTAGTCCTACTTTGTACCGCTAGTACCCGCGCCACCTTTGGCGTCACCAGCAACCTTTTCCTCTTCCGAGTCATCGGCATTAGCATACAACAACCGTAAACGGTCTACATAGTTAGGCGCATCCAGGCACTCGTCAAGCTTCTCAAGCGCAGAGATAGACGTGTCATAAAATGATGCACAAGCCGCCTCAAGAAGCGCTTCAGTATTCACATCACGGAACCCTGACCGTTCATCAGTATACTCGCCATTAGCTAGGATGTTTATATGGCTGATGCATCGATTGTAACCAGCTTTAAAACCAGCATCCCGGGCACGCTGCTTAATCAAGTCTATACCAGTTACAGTCTCAGGCGCATCCAGGATAGCCCTAACAATCTGCAACAAAAGAGTAATAAGATTATCACGTGCTAACCCAAATAAATGCAAAGGCACCAGATACTTACATGTGCAATACCATGACACCGCATCCACTCACGGTCAGTATCAAGCTGGTTTAACGAAGAGGTAAGGCTATCTCTAGCCTCGGCAGCCTCGTTAGCCCTCTTTTCAGCTACAGTCGCGCGGGCAGTAATCTCCACAAGCTTGGCCTTGCGAGTCTGCACCTCAGCCTTTCGGAAACAAGAAACACAGTATGTACAAAAATTATTAAACATACTCAGAAAGCAGAAGGAAAGTTCAACAGAAAAGGCACCTCATACCTGACGGCTCCCAACGACCTGGTTCAAATGGGTGCGATCAGCATTCGCTCCCTCAAGAGCCTTAGAAGCGCAGCCCTCCCTCTCCTTGGCCTCTTCAAGAGCCTTTGCAGCACGGGCCCCCGCCTCTTTGGCCTCTTCAAGCGCCTTTGCTAACCGGGTCTCTGCTTCCCGGGCCTTAACAGCAACCGCTTCGGCCGCAGCCTTCTCCTTGCCCAAAACAGCATTCGCTGCCTTGGCATTATTCAACTACTGACGCACACGAAACAATGTTTCATTCTGTTTGGCCCAAGATACTTTCCAGCTCTTTCGCTCATCAGAAAGTTTTTCGTTCCAACTCTTGCGTTCATCAGAAAGTAACTTGGCAAGAGTACGAACCTATTTAAGCTCAGCAGTTGCAGCCCACTCCTTGGTCTGCTTATGTTTCTCAAAAGCAGCCCTGTCCTTTTCAAGCTGCTCCGCACCTTCGTGAGCAGCTCTCACCAACTTTTCCGCCTCAGCACGCAGGCGGATAGACTCCTCCTCCCTGCCACCCAACGCTTGGTAGTCCTCCATAATGGCATTCACCATAATGGAACTCCCCACAAACATGGAAGAGAGTTGGTTGATTCAGAGCTCACGCGGCAAAGCGCGAGCTCGGTCAACCTCGAACGGGGTGCCCACGCCACCCAAAATCTCCTTGCAAAAGGAAGCATTATTCGAGATGTCATCCCCCTGCATAACAGTCTAGGGGGTCGGTGATAGCTCATACTCCGATCCGGTGTATAGGTGCGGTAGTAATACTCTAGTTCAGACTCTCCAGGCTGAATCGGAGGCCCTTCGTAACCCGCACCACCAGAAGCGGAACCAGAAACCTTCTCAGCGGCAGGATACTTCTGCTGTTCAGCACCAGATTTTTGTTTCCCAGCCTCAGAAAACCTTAAGTCCAAATCATCAGCATCATTTGGAGAGATCAGGTTGTTGGAGGAATCAACAGTATCAAAAATCTGGGACGCAGCTTTCCCCACAGTCTCCTCTGCCTGCACAGAAGGATCAGGCACCACCTTGGCAGAAGGATCGGTGAATTCTTTAGTCACCCCCACATCCGCAGCTGTGTCATGCAGGGGAGAAGAAGGCATCTCAAACAAAGAGGAGAAGTCCTTTCGTTGCGGTTCTGCAAAATAAAAAAAGCAATAACTATCAGAAAACAAGTTGTACATGCAAACACTTACAAAAGTTATAAATCACTTACCAGAAGTAACCGTAGGCTTCTTTTGCATCGCACCAGTTGACCTTTTGGTCTGTATCTTCCGACGCTTTACTTCACCAGCACCAACTGCTTTCTGCTCTAGTTTTCTCTTCTCACCAGCAGGCTGCGAACCCGCAGAAGTCCCACCTGTAGCCGCACCACCACCACCTAGAACACCCAAACCCTCAAGGGTGTCAGATACTACCACGTAATCGGTATATCTGCGGTAACAAGAACGAGAGATACCTGCCGCCTACGACACCAACGGAGGGACAACAGAACCCCCAGGTTTTTCCTTACCGCGACCCTGCGCGGGTTTCTTCGCATGTTTCTTCTCCACATGTTTCTTGGGGACAGTTTTCACTTCAAACTTCTCCAAGTCCCCAAGATTACCTGCGTTCAAAAAATCAAGCAAACAAATCAAAGGGGGTGAACTTTAAACAACAAAGGAAGTTTTAGAATGTACCTTTGCCTTGCGGCAGGGGTGCATTCAGCATATCATGTGTGGGAACGCGGAAATTGCCAACAATCTCCGAGTTAAAACCTTCATGTTCCCCACACGGAAGCAACTTAACCTTGCCCTCGAAATCTGGCTCAAACATCCTCCATATGGGAGCATCCACTGATAAAACACATGCAAAATCAGTAAAACAAGTAAAGGAAGCAAGGAAACCGCACAAGGGTGACAATGCTTACCACCGCTCTTTTCCCGCAAAACAGGCCTTGCCCTCCTATCAGGCCTGGTTAGCATCATCCGCAACACCCAAAGTTCATTGTTGCCCAGTTTCTTAAGTTCAATAGGTCTCACCTAGAGAACCAATCCATAGTCTTTGCGGTGGGGAGAGCAATATCTTCCGCGGTAACGCCCACATTCACGTTCCGAAAGGTCATGTTGGCATGCACTGCACAGGCTTTAACGTAGAAAAATATCCTCTTCCACTGGGTCAGACCCTTGGGAGGTGTCATCAACTTCAGGCTACCATGTCGTTGATTAAAGGAAAAGAATCTGGTGTTTACCGTTAACTGGTAGAAACGCCGGAAATTCTCAACAGTAACGTCCAAACCAACAGCACGGAAAGTGTACTCGAAGTTCCTGATCCGAAACATCCCAAATGGACTCTGTTGGGAAATATGAAGGTGAAAATATTTTAACACCTCGGCAACAAACACCGTCACAGGCAGTCGGAGGTTGCCATCGTTAAAGAACTCAGCCCACAAGGTGATAAATCCCGCCGGAGCATCGGCACCGGTGTCACCCTCTTGTGGGTAGGTGGCCCCAAACTCCTGGGCCATTTGTATACTGGTCATCAGGGTATTAAATTGACCCTTTGACCACTTCAGTACCGGTAGACCACCACCTAGTGCACCACCATCGTCTTCATCTTCCTCAGCCGCCACCAGCGACTGTTGTTCAGGGTTTTCACCCCCCACATTGTGTGGATTTGATGGTTCAGTGATGCGTGCTAGTGTGTATATATTTTAGATGTATATTTTAAGCCCTTTTTACACTTTTAGCCAAGTTTTAAATTTATAAAACACGATATTCACTAACACTAAACACACATATGGGCAAGTGCACCCATCGTGGACGTAGTATAGTGTTGGTAAGACACCGAGGTCGTCCAAGGACACAAGAGCTTTTAGTACCGGTTTATCCTCAACGTCTAATCAAATCAAAAAGTTAGAAAAGATTTTTAAACTAAGAAAATAAAAACTAACTAAATGCTGAAAAATAAAATAAAAAATAAAAACAGATAGACAAGATGAATCACTTGGATCCGACTCGTGTATTAGTATAACCTTTGATTATTTTCGCACTTTTGCACTTGTTTAAGAGATTATCTTAGTTATTGTAGTAGGCCCCTCTTTTGAAGGCGACGTTACCCTCAACCCAGTAGTTTGAGTCAGCAAGGATACAATCCAAAAGGGTCGGATTATTGAAAGATAATGAATTAAGTTATTAATGCAAATTATGGTAGGCCCCTCTTTTGGAGGTGACGTTACCCTCGACTAAGTAGTCTGAGTCAGCAGGGATACAGTCCTAAATAGCCGGGTTATAGTATTAATAATAGTTAACTTATGAGGGGGTCAAAGAGTTTGGATCCCCGCCATCCAATACCTATGGGCATTGAAGGAGATCCTACTAAATTTGACCCAGGTCCCTTGCAGGACCTCTAAACGTTGAACAAGGGCAAGACCCTTACCAAATCGTTCCCTTAACCCCCGACCAGGTAACCAATATACCTCCATATAGACCGTGGAGATATGAATGGTGAAAATCTTTTATTTTATATAGACAGTAAAATAATGCCAAGACACCATGGACAAACGATAAGGAAAGATCACCTTCAACATAAGCAACAAGTTATTAAAGTCATTAATACAAAACCAAATAAAAAGTGCAAAAGATTAAAAATAAAAAGTATTATACTAAACACTTGTCTTCACCAAGTGATGTAAGAGACTTAGGCAAACATAACCTTGATTGTCAAGAACTCTTACGATCAATCTTGGATCCCGAGACGACTCACACACTCTATGATGGACAATGGATGATGGTGGTGGATGATGGTGTTGTGATGGTGGTGGGTGGTGGATGAAGTGTGAGAGAGGTGGTGTGCCAAGGGATGAGTTGCAATGAAACCAAGCACTCCTATTTATAGGCTGAACAGAAGGCTGGGCATGGCCCCGTGTCCGCTGGACACGACCCCATGCCTGTCTGACACTCTCTCTCTTCATTAATTGTAATTCGCAATTACAATTAATGCGCCTGCTGTACTTTTACCACGCCCCCGTGTTCACTGGGCACGGCCCCGTGGTGGGCAATAGAAGCTTCTATAGGTTTGTCTTTTCTGCTGCTTCTTGGGCACGACCCCGTGCTGGTTGAGCACGGGGCTTGTTCAGTCTTCTGCCTTCTCTATTTTGCTTGGGAGGATGCTGTTGAGGGGTCGGGCAATTGTCACACCCCAAATATTCCACGTATTACCGGTGGGCCCGGTGGGGAGTATCGTGACGTAGTTGATATCATCATTGTCAATACACACAATAATATAGCACAGCGGAAGGCTGGGTGAATAAACTATTACAAACCATACTGTCTGTCGATGTTCGAATACAAGAAAATACAGACTGGAATGTAATAAGATCCGCAGGCGGATCATAAAGTACAAAGAAACAAAAACTACAGACTCAGGGTATCTATGGGATTTGCAAGATCCTCTACAACACCCTATAGCTCCAGCCTATTTCGATAAGTACCTGTCAAATCAATCTTTAGGAAAATACGTCAGTATACACTGGTAAATACAATTTAACTGACTCGTTTTGAAAACATTTAAGAAAATTGGTTTAGATGCACAAGGCACAAATCTTTTATAACTTGGGACAATCTTATTAAATATTAAAATCTTGTATACAGTTTTACATGCTTGTCATACATGTGGGGCCGGTTTGTAAGCCGGACATGATTAACTGACTCACCACTTATAGAACCCACAAAGGAGTTATCCCCAACTTGTGGGTAAATTAATATTTAGCATTTTGCATCTGTCGGGTGCATGCCTGCACCCCGTGCATAGTCGTGGCCATTAATAACTTGAATGAGCCAAGGATATCCAGGACACGGTCATTAACCCCCAAATGTTTATGTTATCAAACAATACAGATTAAAACGGGTTATGCGGATTTATTAAATCACAATCCGACATAATAATCCCATACCCGACCAAGCGGTATTAATATACCGTATCCCAAGCCCGTATAGGGAAAAATAAGTTAAAAGTATTTACCTGATGTAGCAGTAAATTCCTAAGATTCTTGAAAGATACTTTTTACCGGAAGCTATAAATCTGTATAGAAGGTTTAATTATCTATTAGGATGCTAATGGGTCTTTACTTAAGTCGGAGACTTAGACCAACTAGCTAGAAAGAAACCTTACGGACCTAACCGGTAGATTAAACGGAGACCGGGATAGAATGTGATTTAGACCCGACAAGCTTGGATACTTGTATAATATGGGTAAACTAAATACATTCTGGAAAATGAGGTTTTAATAACTAGGTTAAGCCCGTTTCGGCTATTTTACGTAAACTAGTCACGTAAACCGATCCGAACGCGTAAATGCGTAACGGGTAACCGGACAAACTATAAACAGGTCTTAATCATTATTATGCTCATAATATGTCAATATATCAGTAGTATATCAACATTTATGCCCAAAAAGCAATTTAAATCAAAATAAGTACCAAAAGGGCATTTTGGTAATTTTGATGCTTATAAAAGAATTTATTTATAAAACTGAGTTCCAGGTCTGATTAGATTAGTAAAGACATGTATTTTATTGAGTTATATCAGTAGGATACTTATTATATGAAAAATATACCTTTTATAACCAATTATGCTCCGTAGGGGCATTTTGGGAATTTTACATAGGCTTATAAGGGTTAAAAATAAGTTTCTGAGTTTGAAACATTAGCTTACTGTAATATTATGTAAATTAGTTTAAAACATCAGTAGGTTATGAGTTTTATATGATAAATATAGTTTTGACCCATACTAGGTGCTAAAAATGCTAAATATGCGATTTAAAGGGCTAATATGGTAAAGATAGGAAATCTGATATTTTGGTCAGTTTATAAGGTTCAAAATAATATATTTATCATTTAGGATCAGTAGCAAAAAGTTTGGTTTCAAAAAGTTATGTAAAACTTATTTTATGCATGAAAAGGGTAAAATTGGTAATTACCGGAACTAGACTATAATCCTATGTTAAGTTCAGCTTAAAAATAAATAAAAATCTTTAAAAATCCCAAAATATTATTTAACATCAGTAGGTAAAAAGTTTGGTAATAAAAATCGGGTTTAGATGGGCCTTATGCTAATTATGCTTTCTAATTACTAAGAAGTTCCTTAATTACGCTATTGAGCATAACTCCCATTCTAGACCCTAAACTGATGTCAAATTTTCGGGACATGCTTAAATATCAGTAGCAAAGGTTTTAGTTCATTCACATTGCTAAGAATCTCGATTTTATGCAAAGAGGGCGTTTTAGGCATTAATGAGCATAATTACGATCAAGAGCATAAATGACAAACGATTAGGCACCATGCAATATAACTTCAGAGAGTTATACTATAATGTAGTATGGTCCTAACGGAAGCTTAAAACATGGAAGAAATAAGCTTGAATGGGTCAGAACTGGAAGTCATAGCAAAAGTCATGCTTTTGCGACTTTCGGTTATAATCTGCCCTTAGATGATTAATTGTCGGATTAGGACTGATAAAACATGTTTATATAATCATTACCAAGTCATTAGAATGTTATAATATAATTTAGAACCTCTGGTTTATTAATTAGAATCATTTTTGTCATTTCTGTCCAGTTTGACTTTTTGTCAAACTACTTTGACCCGACAATTAACCAGTCAAACGAGATAATTAGGAGACACCCTTTCAGGGGTTAATCACCTATACTAATGTGGTTTCATAACCACTTTCAATTTG
The DNA here is from genome assembly GCF_002127325.2 of Helianthus annuus. NCBI lineage: Eukaryota > Viridiplantae > Streptophyta > Magnoliopsida > Asterales > Asteraceae > Helianthus > Helianthus annuus. The sequence goes on from NC_035436.2 coordinate 171,102,410, forward strand.
ATCAGTGGTTAAGCCACATGTAATTAAAACGAAAGTCAAACTGATTAGGCACTAAGTTTGACTTTTAAGCAATTAAACTAATTAAACAACTTAAAAGAGTAATTAGAAGCTTACTACAGGTCCTAGCAATCTTTTCTACACTTCAAATCTTCTCCAAGTCCTTAGCAAGCTCCAGAGGTAGTCCTTTGAAGTTGTTTACAATTGGTGTGCCAAGAACAATAGTCTAGCTCTCCTTATATAGTGAAGGAATTGATCAAGGATTGCTTCCAGGTGTTATTTGAGGCTAGGAGATCAACCCAGGTGTCCAAGCTACTAAAATAAACCGACATATAGCTCCAAACTTCGTTACAAACTAGATTAAGGCGGTGGAGAGCCAAAACCCGCACCTGGCAAGATCATTCTGCCCAGCGAAGGCCGTCGCGTAGCGCGACGGCAGAGGGTCTCAGGCTCGCGCTACGCGAGTGCCTGGGTTACCAGTTCAACAAGTTTTAAACTGGCAATTTCAGTCCCTGCACGTTTTTAACCCTTTTTAACTCCATTTTTGGCAATCAAGACCCTTGTAACTACTTTCTTGGAGCCCAAGGATGGACAAACAAACCTCGTTAGCCTCGGGTTCGTTAAATTCCTTTGTAAACGCAAGTTTCATCAAGTTGACGCTTTTAACCCAAAGTTTAAAAATCAAACTTAATGATCTCGGAATCATGTGAAATTTTTATCATACATTCTTGGGAGTATGATTGAATATTACGAAGCTTCGGTTTCACTAAAAGGCCACTCGGAGACCAAGATTCACATATTGACACTTTTAACCCTTGTAATTTATAATCATCCGATTATTTTCACAAACTACTTCGTATACCGAATCAATCACCCAATTAAGAATATCATCTTCACACATGGTCATTCAGAGGCCTAAGTTTGACATGTTGACACTTTTAGTCCTTGCGAAGGCATAGTTTCACTGTTGTCACTTTTAGTCCCTTAAATTCAATCTTTCGCATAATCAAGTTTAGGACACGTGTCTGTGTATAATTGGACACGTTTTTACGTGGTGTTACATCCTCACCCCCTTAAAAGAAATCTCGACCTCGAGATTTACTAGAACAAGTGAGGGTACTTTTGTTTCATAGTGGACTCAACTTCCCACGTATATTCGGGACCTCTACGAGCGTCCCATTTAACTTTTACTATCGGTACATACTTTCTTCGGAGCTTCTTGACTTGCCGATCTTCAATTGCTATAGGCTTCTCAATGAATCTCAAGCTTTTATCAACTTGCACGTCTTTATGAGACATTGCTAAAGATTCATCAGCTAAACATTTCTTGAGATTACAAACGTGGAACACATCATGAATTCCACTTAGCTCCTCTGGCAGTCTTAGCCTATATGCTACACTGCCAATACATTCGAGAATCTCGAATGGTCCGATATATCTGGGGCTCAACTTCCCCTTTTTACCAAAACGCATTACACCTTTCCAAGGTGACACTTTCAACAACACTTTATCGCCTACTTCAAACTTTAGTGGCTTTCGTCTTAAATTAGCATAGCTTTTCTGCCTATCCCTGGCCGCTTTTAGGCGATCTCGAATTTGAATAATCTTTTCCGTTGTCTCAAGGACTATATCAGGTCCTGATATCTGAGCTTCTCCCACTTCGGCCCAACAGACAGGTGTTCTACATCTTCTACCATACAGTGCCTCAAAAGGCGCAGCCTGAATGCTGGTATGATAACTATTATTATAGGAGAACTCAATCAAAGGCAGGTGGTCGTCCCAACTACCACCCAAATCCATAACACATGCACGAAGCATGTCTTCTAAGGTCTGAATAGTACGCTCACTTTGACCATCGGTCTGAGGATGGTAAGCAGTACTAAAATTTAGACGTGAGCCCAATGATTGTTGAAAACTTCTCCAAAAGTGAGAGGTGTATCTAGTATCTCTATCGGAGATAATTGCCACCGGTACTCCATGAAGAGCTACAATCTTATCGACATATAACTGGGCTAACTTATCGGAGCTATGAGTCTCCTTAATGGGCAGGAAATGAGCTGACTTTGTCAGTCTATCAACAATAACCCATATAGTGTCATTTCCGTGCTTTGTTTTGGGTAACTTGGTTATAAAGTCCATAGTTACCATTTCCCATTTCCAAGTGGGAAGTTCCGGCTGTTGTAGAAGTCCTGATGGCTTCTGATGTTCGGCTTTAATCTGAGCACATGTCAGGCACTTAGCTACATGGGTGGCAATAGATTTCTTTAAACCTATCCACCAATAATTGGCCTTTAAATCTTGATACATCTTATCACCTCCCGGGTGAACCGAATACTTAGAATTGTGGGCTTCCTGAAGGATTACATCCCATAGTCCTCCTTGAATAGGAACCCAAATTCTGCCATTCATCCTAAGAATTCCGTCTTTTCCAGGTGTCAACTGTTCAGCAGTTACACCTAACTTTTCATTTAAAAGATTATTGTCACACCCCTAAAATCCACACGCGGAGTACCACCGCTTGGGAGCGTGACATGACCAGGATCAAGCCATCAATCATATCAAACATAGCATTTAATAATAATTAAAGTAGTTCATCATGACATGATCGATGTTTCAAAACCAAGCATTGTTTAAGTAGCGGAAGCATTGTTGTAAACCCAAGTTAAAAATACTGAAATGTCATAAGTGTCCAACAAAGTAATACGATCCTTGTCCACAACGACCGGCTCCTCTTTGTGCAAGCTCCATGTACCTAACGATCTGCAAGGCATGTAACAGAATGATCAACAAACTAGTTGAGCGAGTTCACAGTAAGTAAGTGCTTAACAGTAAGTAACGGGTGGCTCTACTGGGCCGATAGTAAATCGTATAGGTGGGGGCTTCCCATGTTATGTGACCACTAGACTATTCGTATCAACTACTCGTATCATCCCTGTTCTTCTTCCGAGAACAGTAGCGCGTATGGGGTGTACGTAGGTTTTACGCACGTATCCTTCACAACCGAGGATAGGAGACGCGGGGGTGTACGTGGGTTTCACGTACATATCCTTTGTACCGAGGATAGAAGTAAGTGATGCGTACACGTAGGTTTTACGTGCGTGCCTGACATCCGAGGCAGTGATTGGCATATGACCACGTAGGTGTTATTCTAACCTACGGAACCGTCCTGACATCCGAGGATCATGGTAGGTGATAGTCTAGGAAAAGCATATGTACGTTCTTAGTCAATTGTAACCTTTATCCCATTCCCACGACCCGGGAATCCCATGCCTTAGTAGGAGTGTGAACTCACCTGGGTTTGCTCGGCAGACAATAAAATGCTCAAGTATACAGTAAGAGATCAACCACGTCCTATCATGGTTACTTGTGCAAGTTAGGTTCGTACTCAACTATTGCACGTATAAGCTACACGTATGTATACACATATAATCATGGCAATATACACGTATTCCAATAGCAGCCCAAAACAAACAGTAAACAAATATCCAAGTGCCCGGCCCAAACCAATTGGGCCTGTACAGTAAAAGTCCAATAGCATGGCCCGTTTCGAGTCGCAACGAGGAAATCCCGAGTCGCAACGGGACTCGTAACGGTGATGTTCTCGAGTCGCAATCGGAGCTGGTCTCGAGTTGTTAAGGTCCGGTTACGAGTCGCAACGGGACTCGCAACCGTGGTTTCGGTTCATCATGGTCCGGTTACGAGTCGCAACAGGACTCGCAACCATGGTCTCGGCTTGTGCTGTTGTGGTCTCGAGTCGTGATTGTGAGGTTTCGAGTCGCAACTGTGGTACCGAGTCGCAACCGGGTGTGTGTAACTGGTTTCCATAATTCATGTAACAATCATTCCGTGATTCTAGCAAACAACTTAGGCAGTTTCGGGAATCAGATCAAACACAGAAAATTAATCAGTTTCATACCACATTCCTATCATTATTATCAAGAACATATAACAATAATTTAGCCTATGAACATCCTACAACCATGACCCGTGTATTAGACTATCATGCAACCTAGCCGGTTAACATATACTCGGACCGATTAGCAAATAAGAACTAAACATCATCATACAATCCGGTTATAATCCAGCATATCAACACATATTACCGAAAGCAATACATAAATCCTATTTGGTTTACTAGCATTATCAACATACTAACCGGTTACAAGAATATTATCATCAACAACTATCCGAATGCTCATGAATCAAAACATACTAACCGAATTAGAGAGGGGAGAGGGTGATCCGAGTTGTGGATGTTCCTGCCGTCGGGTTCTAAGCACGCCGAGAGGGAGAGAGAGAGCAAGTAGGGTTTCTTGATGTGATAATGTGTTGTAACAAAAATGAGAGGAACAAGTCCCTAAGGGTGTTTGTTTGCGTAAAAAGGGAGTGGGCCGAGCCCAACTCGGTTATCTAATAGGGTCCGATTTCAAAGTGTGGCCCAAATGGGCTCGTGTGACCGGTTAGCCTTGTGCGATCGGGTTTTAGTGTGTGGTTTGGGCTCGTGCAACACATAGCATACATACACACATAATGCACACAAAAACATAACATACCAAGTATTCATTCAATTAATAACGTTCTCGTAAACACGTATCGTTACTCAAAACAAGTCTAAAGTTCGAGTTGTCACATTATCCCCAACTAATTGGAAATTTCGTCCCGAAATTTGGTATGCACTCACTGAGGAAGCTAGGGAAGTTATAGCGTTCACTGGTTTTCCTGGGGTGTCACAATTATCTTCCAACATGGCATCTTTTTGTGCAGCCAACAGTTTTTTCGTTCAAATTATTCTTCAACTCAATGCTCTTTGCATTGATCCTAATTGGCTTAACTCTTTCCTTCCGGCTTAAAGCATCTGCGACCACATTCGCCTTACCGGGATGGTAGCGAATTTCGCAATCATAATCATTTAACGTTTCCATCCAACGACGTTGTCTCATATTGAGTTCTTTTTGATTGAACAAATGTTGGAGACTTTTGTGATCTGAATAGATCACACATTTAGTTCCATACAAATAATGTCTCCACAGCTTTAGTGCAAATACTACAGCACCCAATTCCAAATCATGAGTGGTGTAGTTCTTTTCATGCACCTTTAGCTGTCGCGATGCATAGGCAATCACATTGCCCCGTTGCATAAGTACACACCCCATGCCGGTGTGTGAAGCATCGCAGTAAACAACAAAGTCTTCAATTCCTTCCGGTAGTGACAAAACCGGAGCGTTGCTCAATCTTTGCTTTAAAGTCTCGAAGGATTCCTGCTGCTTGGGACCCCAGATAAATTTCTCCTTCTTACGGGTCAAGGAAGTCAATGGTGCAGCTATTCTTGAGAAGTTCTCAATGAATCTTCTATAATATCCTGCTAAACCCAGAAAGCTGCGAATTTCTGTAGGTGTCTTAGGTGCTTCCCAATTCATTACAGCCTCTACTTTGGCAGGATCCACTTGAATACCGTGTTCACTGACCACATGCCCAAGAAACTGGACCTTGCGAAGCCAAAATTCACACTTAGAGAATTTGGCATATAACTTCTCCTGTCGAAGCAGTTCTAAAATACATCGAAGGTGCTTTTCGTGCTCCTCTTGGCTACGCGAGTAGATAAGTATGTCATCTATAAAGACAATGACAAACTTATCTAGATATGGTTTGCAGACTCTATTCATGAGATCCATGAATGCTGCAGGTGCATTAGTGAGCCCAAAAGGCATCACTAAGAACTCGAAGTGTCCATACCTCGTTCTGAATGCTGTCTTCGGAACATCCTCGGTTTGAACCTTAAGCTGATGATATCCAGATCTCAAATCTATCTTTGAGAAGTAACTCGCTCCTTGGAGTTGATCGAACAAGTCATCGATCCTGGGTAAAGGATAACGATTCTTGATCGTTACCTTGTTTAGTTCCCGGTAATCAATGCATAAACGCATTGATCCGTCCTTTTTCTTTACAAACAAAATTGGAGCTCCCCAAGGCGAAGAGCTGGGTTGTATGAAACCTTTTTCCAATAATTCATCCAGTTGAGTTCTTAGCTCTTTCATTTCGGTAGGCGCTAGGCGATACGGAGCTCGTGCAATAGGGGCAGATCCGGGGAGAATGTCGATCCTGAATTCTACTTGCCTCTCAGGAGGTAATCCAGGTAACTCGTCAGGAAAGACATCTGGATATTCTGAAATGATTGGAATATCTTCGATCTTCGGCTTCGGCTCATTAACAGTCACTTGTGCCATGTAAATGACACATCCACCCTTCAAGCACTGGGATACTTTAAGAATAGACACATTGCTGGGCAACCCGTACTGTGTGTCTCCTTGAATAGTGACCGACTCACCGGAGGGGGTTTTGATAATGATAAGCTTTTTATCACAGGCAATTTGAGCTTGGTTATGGGATAACCAATCCATGCCTAGAACTATATCAAAACCAGCCAATTTCATTGGCAGGAGGGACAACGGAATAGAATGATTCTTAATAGCTATGGAACATCCATCCAGAAGAGTCGAAACTGATTCTAAGGTACCATCAGCAAGCTCTACCTCATATTTTATGTCTAGAGTCTTAATAGGTAAATTCAACAACTTACAGAACTTATGGTCTACAAAGGACCTATCAGCACCGGAATCAAATAAGACTCTAGCATAATTATTATTGATGAGGAAGGTACCTGTTATGACGTTATCATCAGTCACCGCTTCCCTTGCCTGCATCTGGAACACTCGGGCATTGTTCTTCTTAGCCTCTTCAGGCTTCTTCGTATTCTTGGGGCAATTGGTCTTGATATGCCCCTTTTCGTTACAACCATAACAGGTTGCATCCTTGATGTTTCGGCACTCAACAGACTTGTGCCCCTTCTTTTTGCATATCCCACATGGTTTGGCCTGTGATTCCTGGTTACACTTGCCAAAATGCCTCTTATGGCAATTCTTGCACCTGGGCTTGTTATCAGTTTGCCCTCTCTTGGAACCAGAGTTCCCTTTTCCTTTCTTATTCGGCTGAGAGGACTGATCATCCTCTCTCTTCCTCTTCCCCTCTTCAGAATTTCTCTTCGCCCTACTCCTCACCACATCCAAAGTGAGGGATAATGACAGATCCACAACAGATCTATAGGTGGTTGGCTTAGAAGCCTTCACATTTCCTTTAATTTCAGGAGCCAAACCACCAATAAAACGCGCAATGCGCTTGGGCTCAGGTGTGACTAAATACGGTACCAGTCTAGACATGGAGTTGAAACTAGTCACATAGGATCTACAATCTAGATCCTTCATCACGAGGGTGAGAAAATCAGTCTCCACACGCTCTACTTCGTGTTGAGGACAATAAGTGTCCTTAACTAAGTCGACAAACTTCTCCCAAGAAAGGTTATACAAATGGACTTTCCCGGTGGACTGCACGAGTGCTTTCCACCACGTAAGGGCATCACCCTTAAAAGATTGGGAGGCGAACATAACTACATCTTCCTTAGCGCAGCCGCTAATGTCGATCACCGTCTCCATCTCATCAATCCATTTCATGCAATCTATCGCCCCTTTTTCTCCCGTAAAATCCCTCGGTTTACAGGAAACAAAATATTTGTAGGTACAACCCTTGGCGTACCTAGGGGTCGGCTCAAGATCTATCTGTCTTTTGGGTATACTACCCTGGTTAGACGAATGCGCTGACTCACTCTTCTTATGAGTGTGAGATTTAGAATGAGCTTTCGAGTGAGTTTGTGACCGAACGATGCTCGGCTCCTTAAATTTTGCATCAACCGCTTGAGAGACCGCAGCGGTGATCATAGCTTGTAATTCTGCACCAGTAATGTTAATTCTGGTATTGCCCTGTGCTGGATGACTGTTCACTTCGTCGGAGCCAGCCATTTCAGGATGCTATAATATAAACAATAATAGTAATTTAAATTACATATAAGTTCATCACATTGATGATTCATTGGTCATGGTATTATTAAACCATTTAGACCATTTTATAATATAACTGAATGTTTACATAATGCGTTTCTACATATTACTAGACAGGGAAAAGATAGAAATTTTCAAAACTGTCCATGTCATAGAAGGCATTTTATTTATCTTTAAACTCGTTTCAAAGGACATTTAAATTGGCTTAAAAGCTTGTCACAAAAACGAGTTGAGATTCAAATTAATGATCTCAAATATCAGTGATCTTTTAAGGTCTGAACCAAGTTCATCGCCTTTTTGACAAAAAGTTTATGAATCATACATTCATTGTCATTTTACACCTTTGCTTAAAGCATGCATCTCAAATGGATGTCTTGGTGTATTCATCACACTGATATTTTCTAGCCAGGATTCATATTGATCATTTTGGCTTTATATGACTTGGAAGGGTCCAAGTACCTTTTTGGAAGTTTGTGTGGTTTCTCGTACCGCACAGCTAGGAGTGTTAACATGTTTTCAGATGTTAACAGAGATTTATTTTCTTAAAAAGGTTGTACCATCATAGCCAATTAATACTTTGGCTAGGTTATACCTCTAAGAATTTCTTTGGCAGATCAATTATAAATTGAAAGGAAATAACATGGTGTAATAAAATACACAATTAAAACCAAAGCTAAACTTCATTACGAAAAGAAACGAATACAATTGCCCTAAACGGGACTTAAGAAAGACAAACTACCCACGCAGGGGTAAACAGGAATGAAAATAAGTCCACGCAGGGACTTGATACAGAAATCAAACAAATGTCCTCGCAGGGACATTATTACAATAAACAAGAAACAAAAACAACCCTTTATTTCTTCTTTCCCTTGATAAGGTTGGCAAGACCCTTCATGAAGCTATTGTGCCTCTCCTTGTTCTTCTTGGTCTTCTGCTCAACCCTGTCCAACCTTTCCAAGATTTCCTGGTTTTGTTGCTGCTGCTGTAGTTGCTGGGAAGGAGGTGGCTGATATGGAGGATACTGATAACCCTGAATAGGGTAGTCAGTTGGAGGCACAGGGGGGTAAGAAGAAGGATAAAGGTGGTGATACTGCGCAGCCGTAAGGTATGGGTCATGGGTTCCGTAGCCCAATGGATATCCCGACGGGTCTCCATAAGGATTATACCCGGAAGAACCTGGGTATGCCGGAATTGGGTTATCAAATCCCACAGGCGGCATAGGTGGTGCATAAGAAGCTTGCGGAGGATCAGCCTCCGGTGCCGCATTCGAGGGCCCACCCATTTGAGGGTCCTCGGGAATAGGGGGATAGGAACTCGACCCTCGAGGAGAACTAAAACGGGGTCCTCCTCTAACGGACATGCGAGCGTTCCTCCTTCGCCTAGGAGGCTCGGGAGGTGGTTGTGGTGGCTGCTGCGGTGGCTCCTCTACCGGAAGTGGTGGTGGTGAGACAGCTTGAAGTTGAGGATCATCTAAAGGTGGTTGAGCCGGAGAGCTATGATAAGATGGGGTAAAGAACCAGTCATAGGTAGCCATCCTCTCTTGGAAGGATTCGGGTCCACGATAAGGAGATCCCTGAAATGGTGACCCACTAGATATGCTGATAGGGTGGCCCGGGGTTCCTGTTTGCATTTCCGGGTCGGGGTCGTCATCCATTTCCATTTCTTGAGAGAAATGGTCCTCAGGGCCCAGCGGGTTGTAGCCAAGGAAGTCATTCACATAGTCAGCTGGGTTGAATTGTCTTGGAGAGTAGGGGGATTCGGAATGATGAAATGAATGAGATTGCAAAGAGTTATGCGAGTGGTGAGATTGGTCCGAATGGTGAGAGTGTTCGGGCTCATTTGGAGCAAATGGTCCGAGAGACGGATGAAAAGATGGTGAAGAGCTAAGCGAGACTGAGTGTCTTGCCGGCTCGAAAGGTTGATCCCACATATCGCGGGAGTCGGAAGTGGAAAAAGACGCCGATGGAGTGCGTCTGTGGGATGGTCCTGCAGATGACGGTCCTCCACGCATGGGACCCTTGCCACGTCCTCTTAGTCTTGGAGGCATGATGGTTAACTTCCTGTTGAACAAGAGAACAAAATAAAACAAAACATAAAAAGTAATAAAAGAAAGATAAAGATGCATCCTAGGTCATTTGCCTAGACTCGAGAGTCTAAGGAATGTGCTTATTGTGTCATTGAGATTAAACACAAAAGGTTGGTGTTTAATTCGCTCAATGTTGGCTCTGATACCAACCTGTCACACCCCAAATATTCCACGTATTACCGGTGGGCCCGGTGGGGAGTATCGTGACGTAGTTGATATCATCATTGTCAATACACACAATAATATAGCACAGCGGAAGGCTGGGTGAATAAACTATTACAAACCATACTGTCTGTCGATGTTCGAATACAAGAAAATACAGACTGGAATGTAATAAGATCCACAGGCGGATCATAAAGTACAAAGAAACAAAAACTACAGACTCAGGGTATCTATGGGATTTGCAAGATCCTCTACAACACCCTATAGCTCCAGCCTATTTCGATAAGTACCTGTCAAATCAATCTTTAGGAAAATACGTCAGTATACACTGGTAAATACAATTTAACTGACTCGTTTTGAAAACATTTAAGAAAATTGGTTTAGATGCACAAGGCACAAATCTTTTATAACTTGGGACAATCTTATTAAATATTAAAATCTTGTATACAGTTTTACATGCTTGTCATATATGTGGGGCCGGTTTGTAAGCCGGACATGATTAACTGACTCACCACTTATAGAACCCACAAAGGAGTTATCCCCAACTTGTGGGTAAATTAATATTTAGCATTTTGCATCTGTCGGGTGCATGCCTGCACCCCGTGCATAGTCGTGGCCATTAATAACTTGAATGAGCCAAGGATATCCAGGACACGGTCGTTAACCCTCAAATGTTTATGTTATCAAACAATACAGATTAAAACGGGTTATGCGGATTTATTAAATCACAATCCGACATAATAATCCCATACCCGACCAAGCGGTATTAATATACCGTATCCCAAGCCCGTATAGGGAAAAATAAGTTAAAAGTATTTACCTGATGTAGCAGTAAATTCCTAAGATTCTTGAAAGATACTTTTTACCGGAAGCTATAAATCTGTATAGAAGGTTTAATTATCTATTAGGATGCTAATGGGTCTTTACTTAAGTCGGAGACTTAGACCAACTAGCTAGAAAGAAACCTTACGGACCTAACCGGTAGATTAAACGGAGACCGGGATAGAATGTGATTTAGACCCGACAAGCTTGGATACTTGTATAATATGGGTAAACTAAATACATTCTGGAAAATGAGGTTTTAATAACTAGGTTAAGCCCGTTTCGGCTATTTTACGTAAACTAGTCACGTAAACCGATCCGAACGCGTAAATGCGTAACGGGTAACCGGACAAACTATAAACAGGTCTTAATCATTATTATGCTCATAATATGTCAATATATCAGTAGTATATCAACATTTATGCCCAAAAAGCAATTTAAATCAAAATAAGTACCAAAAGGGCATTTTGGTAATTTTGATGCTTATAAAAGAATTTATTTATAAAACTGAGTTCCAGGTCTGATTAGATTAGTAAAGACATGTATTTTATTGAGTTATATCAGTAGGATACTTATTATATGAAAAATATACCTTTTATAACCAATTATGCTCCGTAGGGGCATTTTGGGAATTTTACATAGGCTTATAAGGGTTAAAAATAAGTTTCTGAGTTTGAAACATTAGCTTACTGTAATATTATGTAAATTAGTTTAAAACATCAGTAGGTTATGAGTTTTATATGATAAATATAGTTTTGACCCATACTAGGTGCTAAAAATGCTAAATATGCGATTTAAATGGCTAATATGGTAAAGATAGGAAATCTGATATTTTGGTCAGTTTATAAGGTTCAAAATAATATATTTATCATTTAGGATCAGTAGCAAAAAGTTTGGTTTCAAAAAGTTATGTAAAACTTATTTTATGCATGAAAAGGGTAAAATTGGTAATTACCGGAACTAGACTATAATCCTATGTTAAGTTCAGCTTAAAAATAAATAAAAATCTTTAAAAATCCCAAAATATTATTTAACATCAGTAGGTAAAAAGTTTGGTAATAAAAATCGGGTTTAGATGGGCCTTATGCTAATTATGCTTTCTAATTACTAAGAAGTTCCTTAATTACGCTATTGAGCATAACTCCCATTCTAGACCCTAAACTGATGTCAAATTTTCGGGACATGCTTAAATATCAGTAGCAAAGGTTTTAGTTCATTCACATTGCTAAGAATCTCGATTTTATGCAAAAAGGGCGTTTTAGGCATTAATGAGCATAATTACGATCAAGAGCATAAATGACAAACGATTAGGCACCATGCAATATAACTTCAGAGAGTTATACTATAATGTAGTATGGTCCTAACGGAAGCTTAAAACATGGAAGAAATAAGCTTGAATGGGTCAGAACTGGAAGTCATAGCAAAAGTCATGCTTTTGCGACTTTCGGTTATAATCTGCCCTTAGATGATTAATTGTCGGATTAGGACTGATAAAACATGTTTATATAATCATTACCAAGTCATTAGAATGTTATAATATAATTTAGAACCTCTGGTTTATTAATTAGAATCATTTTTGTCATTTCTGTCCAGTTTGACTTTTTGTCAAACTACTTTGACCCGACAATTAACCAGTCAAACGAGATAATTAGGAGACACCCTTTCAGGGGTTAATCACCTATACTAATGTGGTTTCATAACCACTTTCAATTTGATCAGTGGTTAAGCCACATGTAATTAAAACGAAAGTCAAACTGATTAGGCACTAAGTTTGACTTTTAAGCAATTAAACTAATTAAACAACTTAAAAGAGTAATTAGAAGCTTACTACAGGTCCTAGCAATCTTTTCTACACTTCAAATCTTCTCCAAGTCCTTAGCAAGCTCCAGAGGTAGTCCTTTGAAGTTGTTTACAATTGGTGTGCCAAGAACAATAGTCTAGCTCTCCTTATATAGTGAAGGAATTGATCAAGGATTGCTTCCAGGTGTTATTTGAGGCTAGGAGATCAACCCAGGTGTCCAAGCTACTAAAATAAACCGACATATAGCTCCAAACTTCGTTACAAACTAGATTAAGGCGGTGGAGAGCCAAAACCCGCACCTGGCAAGATCATTCTGCCCAGCGAAGGCCGTCGCGTAGCGCGACGGCAGAGGGTCTCAGGCTCGCGCTACGCGAGTGCCTGGGTTACCAGTTCAACAAGTTTTAAACTGGCAATTTCAGTCCCTGCACGTTTTTAACCCTTTTTAACTCCATTTTTGGCAATCAAGACCCTTGTAACTACTTTCTTGGAGCCCAAGGATGGACAAACAAACCTCGTTAGCCTCGGGTTCGTTAAATTCCTTTGTAAACGCAAGTTTCATCAAGTTGACGCTTTTAACCCAAAGTTTAAAAATCAAACTTAATGATCTCGGAATCATGTGAAATTTTTATCATACATTCTTGGGAGTATGATTGAATATTACGAAGCTTCGGTTTCACTAAAAGGCCACTCGGAGACCAAGATTCACATATTGACACTTTTAACCCTTGTAATTTATAATCATCCGATTATTTTCACAAACTACTTCGTATACCGAATCAATCACCCAATTAAGAATATCATCTTCACACATGGTCATTCAGAGGCCTAAGTTTGACATGTTGACACTTTTAGTCCTTGCGAAGGCATAGTTTCACTGTTGTCACTTTTAGTCCCTTAAATTCAATCTTTCGCATAATCAAGTTTAGGACACGTGTCTATGTATAATTGGACACGTTTTTACGTGGTGTTACAGCAATCCACTTATGTTCCTTTTCTTGTATTTATGTTAGATTTAGCTGTGTTTTTGCTTCTTTTGTGAATTTGAGCTCATTTAATCCTGAAAATACAAAAGGAAGACAAAAACACTCTTTTTCCAACATTAGTACTTAAAAAGGGTTAGTTTTATGCCTCATTTGATGTAATTTATATGTTGCATTTTACACACATCAAATACCCCCACACTTGAATTTTTGCTTGTCCTCAAGCAAAACTCTTTAATACGTGGCTTACACTCCCAAATGGAATGGGTAGAAGAGAAGGTTTTGTCTTGTCATAGAGTGTCGGGGAATCCAAGATCTTTTTGGTTTTATTTTTATTTATTTACAATCCTATTCGTTATGATTTATTTAGAACGTTTCATAGGATAAATTACTTATTTGAGCATAACATGCCTTTTTAAAATTCCGTTTACATACAAGTTCACATACCTCACGGGAGAAATCACTCACACTCGGCCGAAGGTGTATTTTTAGTGAATCACTCGAGAGCGGCGTGGAACTTATTTCTACCATAGGCTTGCCAAGCAATCAATCCTCCTCCTTTTTAACTTGTTACCTTTGTAAATATCAAGAGGACTTTTTGGGTAAAGGCTTGGGCTAAAGGTGGGTAGTTGGGTTAGTGGTTAGTAGAAAAGGGCGAAAAGCGTCGGTTTTCGTAAAACATTTTGTTTTAGTGACTTTTTATTCTTAATGAAGTATTTCTTCAAACAAGCTTTTGTTTTAAGAGCTTTGTTTGTTTATTTCTAACTTCATCATCATATATTTTTTTTAGTCACACGAAAACCGAGCTTGTCACTAAAATAAAGGGTAAAAATAAAAAGGGTTTTGGTGGGTAAAAGGGTTTTAGGGTAAAGAAATGAAAGGTTTAGGCTCAAAGGGGTTAACTAGGGGGAGTTTTTGGGTAGGTGAAAAGAAAATTAAAAATAATGGTTTTGAAAGAAAAAGGGTTAGTCCTAATGCCTCCATCATTTACTTACTTGGGTTTAAGTTGGTAAGGACCGGGAATGAATCGTCGTGGCAAGTTCTAGAGTCGTAAGAACCAAGCGGCTATTCACACAAGAAATGAAAAATGAGCATTTAGTCTAAAGATGTATATTTGTATGCTCAATAAAGGCTCAAAACTCACTTTTTATGGGAATGGGTTTTTCTATGTGATCAAGTATATATAATCGAATTTTAACTAAGCTTGTCATGCCGTTTCATAATTTTCTTATGTTAGTCCTTTTTATCACGACGCTATCGGTTGTAAACTTGCAAAAATATAACCTTATTAATCTTAGAATTCCCAATTTAAACTTTAGACAAGTAAAAAAAAATGAAAATTTTGAAAAAATTTGGGGTGATTAGCGGTTCCAATAGAGTTTTTGTGTAAGGCTTGTTATTAGGACTTGCAAAATTTCAAGGTTTTAGCATCCTCCCACACTTAAATTACACATTGTCCTCAATGTGTCCCAAAAATAAATCTTTAGGTTGATTGAATGTGTAACATGGTGTTTAAAAACAAAAATTTATGTTACTGGCAGTCTGGACACGGCCCCGTGGGGACCGGAAATGGCCCCGTGTTCAGGTGCCAGTAACGATAATTAAATATTAAAATCTTGTATACAGTTTTACATGCTTGTCATACATGTGGGGCCGGTTTGTAAGCCGGACATGATTAACTGACTCACCACTTATAGAACCCACAAAGGAGTTATCCCCAACTTGTGGGTAAATTAATATTTAGCATTTTGCATCTGTCGGGTGCATGCCTGCACCCCGTGCATAGTCGTGGCCATTAATAACTTGAATGAGCCAAGGATATCCAGGACACGGTCGTTAACCCCCAAATGTTTATGTTATCAAACAATACAGATTAAAACGGGTTATGCGGATTTATTAAATCACAATCCGACATAATAATCCCATACCCGACCAAGCGGTATTAATATACCGTATCCCAAGCCCGTATAGGGAAAAATAAGTTAAAAGTATTTACCTGATGTAGCAGTAAATTCCTAAGATTCTTGAAAGATACTTTTTACCGGAAGCTATAAATCTGTATAGAAGGTTTAATTATCTATTAGGATGCTAATGGGTCTTTACTTAAGTCGGAGACTTAGACCAACTAGCTAGAAAGAAACCTTACGGACCTAACCGGTAGATTAAACGGAGACCGGGATAGAATGTGATTTAGACCCGACAAGCTTGGATACTTGTATAATATGGGTAAACTAAATACATTCTGGAAAATGAGGTTTTAATAACTAGGTTAAGCCCGTTTCGGCTATTTTACGTAAACTAGTCACGTAAACCGATCCGAACGCGTAAATGCGTAACGGGTAACCGGACAAACTATAAACAGGTCTTAATCATTATTATGCTCATAATATGTCAATATATCAGTAGTATATCAACATTTATGCCCAAAAAGCAATTTAAATCAAAATAAGTACCAAAAGGGCATTTTGGTAATTTTGATGCTTATAAAAGAATTTATTTATAAAACTGAGTTCCAGGTCTGATTAGATTAGTAAAGACATATATTTTATTGAGTTATATCAGTAGGATACTTATTATATGAAAAATATACCTTTTATAACCAATTATGCTCCGTAGGGGCATTTTGGGAATTTTACATAGGCTTATAAGGGTTAAAAATAAGTTTCTGAGTTTGAAACATTAGCTTACTGTAATATTATGTAAATTAGTTTAAAACATCAGTAGGTTATGAGTTTTATATGATAAATATAGTTTTGACCCATACTAGGTGCTAAAAATGCTAAATATGCGATTTAAAGGGCTAATATGGTAAAGATAGGAAATCTGATATTTTGGTCAGTTTATAAGGTTCAAAATAATATATTTATCATTTAGGATCAGTAGCAAAAAGTTTGGTTTCAAAAAGTTATGTAAAACTTATTTTATGCATGAAAAGGGTAAAATTGGTAATTACCGGAACTAGACTATAATCCTATGTTAAGTTCAGCTTAAAAATAAATAAAAATCTTTAAAAATCCCAAAATATTATTTAACATCAGTAGGTAAAAAGTTTGGTAATAAAAATCGGGTTTAGATGGGCCTTATGCTAATTATGCTTTCTAATTACTAAGAAGTTCCTTAATTACGCTATTGAGCATAACTCCCATTCTAGACCCTAAACTGATGTCAAATTTTCGGGACATGCTTAAATATCAGTAGCAAAGGTTTTAGTTCATTCACATTGCTAAGAATCTCGATTTTATGCAAAAAGGGCGTTTTAGGCATTAATGAGCATAATTACGATCAAGAGCATAAATGACAAACGATTAGGCACCATGCAATATAACTTCAGAGAGTTATACTATAATGTAGTATGGTCCTAACGGAAGCTTAAAACATGGAAGAAATAAGCTTGAATGGGTCAGAACTGGAAGTCATAGCAAAAGTCATGCTTTTGCGACTTTCGGTTATAATCTGCCCTTAGATGATTAATTGTCGGATTAGGACTGATAAAACATGTTTATATAATCATTACCAAGTCATTAGAATGTTATAATATAATTTAGAACCTCTGGTTTATTAATTAGAATCATTTTTGTCATTTCTGTCCAGTTTGACTTTTTGTCAAACTACTTTGACCCGACAATTAACCAGTCAAACGAGATAATTAGGAGACACCCTTTCAGGGGTTAATCACCTATACTAATGTGGTTTCATAACCACTTTCAATTTGATCAGTGGTTAAGCCACATGTAATTAAAACGAAAGTCAAACTGATTAGGCACTAAGTTTGACTTTTAAGCAATTAAACTAATTAAACAACTTAAAAGAGTAATTAGAAGCTTACTACAGGTCCTAGCAATCTTTTCTACACTTCAAATCTTCTCCAAGTCCTTAGCAAGCTCCAGAGGTAGTCCTTTGAAGTTGTTTACAATTGGTGTGCCAAGAACAATAGTCTAGCTCTCCTTATATAGTGAAGGAATTGATCAAGGATTGCTTCCAGGTGTTATTTGAGGCTAGGAGATCAACCCAGGTGTCCAAGCTAGTAAAATAAACCGACATATAGCTCCAAACTTCGTTACAAACTAGATTAAGGCGGTGGAGAGCCAAAACCCGCACCTGGCAAGATCATTCTGCCCAGCGAAGGCCGTCGCGTAGCGCGACGGCAGAGGGTCTCAGGCTCGCGCTACGCGAGTGCCTGGGTTACCAGTTCAACAAGTTTTAAACTGGCAATTTCAGTCCCTGCACGTTTTTAACCCTTTTTAACTCCATTTTTGGCAATCAAGACCCTTGTAACTACTTTCTTAGAGCCCAAGGATGGACAAACAAACCTCGTTAGCCTCGGGTTCGTTAAATTCCTTTGTAAACGCAAGTTTCATCAAGTTGACGCTTTTAACCCAAAGTTTAAAAATCAAACTTAATGATCTCGGAATCATGTGAAATTTTTATCATACATTCTTGGGAGTATGATTGAATATTACGAAGCTTCGGTTTCACTAAAAGGCCACTCGGAGACCAAGATTCACATATTGACACTTTTAACCCTTGTAATTTATAATCATCCGATTATTTTCACAAACTACTTCGTATACCGAATCAATCACCCAATTAAGAATATCATCTTCACACATGGTCATTCAGAGGCCTAAGTTTGACATGTTGACACTTTTAGTCCTTGCGAAGGCATAGTTTCACTGTTGTCACTTTTAGTCCCTTAAATTCAATCTTTCGCATAATCAAGTTTAGGACACGTGTCTATGTATAATTGGACACGTTTTTACGTGGTGTTACAGCAATCCACTTATGTTCCTTTTCTTGTATTTATGTTAGATTTAGCTGTGTTTTTGCTTCTTTTGTGAATTTGAGCTCATTTAATCCTGAAAATACAAAAGGAAGACAAAAACACTCTTTTTCCAACATTAGTACTTAAAAAGGGTTAGTTTTATGCCTCATTTGATGTAATTTATATGTTGCATTTTACACACATCAAATACCCCCACACTTGAATTTTTGCTTGTCCTCAAGCAAAACTCTTTAATACGTGGCTTACACTCCCAAATGGAATGGGTAGAAGAGAAGGTTTTGGCTTGTCATAGAGTGTCGGGGAATCCAAGATCTTTTTGGTTTTATTTTTATTTATTTACAATCCTATTCGTTATGATTTATTTAGAACGTTTCATAGGATAAATTACTTATTTGAGCATAACATGCCTTTTTAAAATTCCGTTTACATACAAGTTCACATACCTCACGGGAGAAATCACTCACACTCGGCCGAAGGTGTATTTTTAGTGAATCACTCGAGAGCGGCGTGGAACTTATTTCTACCATAGGCTTGCCAAGCAATCAATCCTCCTCCTTTTTAACTTGTTACCTTTGTAAATATCAAGAGGACTTTTTGGGTAAAGGCTTGGGCTAAAGGTGGGTAGTTGGGTTAGTGGTTAGTAGAAAAGGGCGAAAAGCGTCGGTTTTCGTAAAACATTTTGTTTTAGTGACTTTTTATTCTTAATGAAGTATTTCTTCAAACAAGCTTTTGTTTTAAGAGCTTTGTTTGTTTATTTCTAACTTCATCATCATATATTTTTTTTAGTCACACGAAAACCGAGCTTGTCACTAAAATAAAGGGTAAAAATAAAAAGGGTTTTGGTGGGTAAAAGGGTTTTAGGGTAAAGAAATGAAAGGTTTAGGCTCAAAGGGGTTAACTAGGGGGAGTTTTTGGGTAGGTGAAAAGAAAATTAAAAATAATGGTTTTGAAAGAAAAAGGGTTAGTCCTAATGCCTCCATCATTTACTTACTTGGGTTTAAGTTGGTAAGGACCGGGAATGAATCGTCGTGGCAAGTTCTAGAGTCGTAAGAACCAAGCGGCTATTCACACAAGAAATGAAAAATGAGCATTTAGTCTAAAGATGTATATTTGTATGCTCAATAAAGGCTCAAAACTCACTTTTTATGGGAATGGGTTTTTCTATGTGATCAAGTATATATAATCGAATTTTAACTAAGCTTGTCATGCCGTTTCATAATTTTCTTATGTTAGTCCTTTTTATCACGACGCTATCGGTTGTAAACTTGCAAAAATATAACCTTATTAATCTTAGAATTCCCAATTTAAACTTTAGACAAGTAAAAAAAAATGAAAATTTTGAAAAAATTTGGGGTGATTAGCGGTTCCAATAGAGTTTTTGTGTAAGGCTTGTTATTAGGACTTGCAAAATTTCAAGGTTTTAGCATCCCCCCACACTTAAATTACACATTTTCCTCAATGTGTCCCAAAAATAAATCTTTAGGTTGATTGAATGTGTAACATGGTGTTTAAAAACAAAAATTTATGTTACTGGCAGTCTGGACACGGCCCCGTGGGGACCGGAAATGGCCCCGTGTTCAGGTGCCAGTAACGATAATTAAGAGAAAGAAACAGAAGCTGAACATGGGGGCGTGTCTGGTGAACACAGCCCGTGTCCAGTTACCTGAACTGGGCATTTTTCTGCAGGGGGTTCAGCACGGGGCCGTGTTAGCTGGGCACGGCCCGTGTTGAACCTACTGTTACGGAGAAATTGTCGACGTGTGGCCTTGTTCTTGTGCATGGGGCCATGTTTCTTATTTCCCTTATCATCCTTTGTCACCATGAGTGTGTTTTATTTTTGCAAATTAAAACTAAAAGATTAAACTAAGCTAAGGATAGTTCCGCGGAGTGCCTCCGTGGTGCGCCACGTTTATAAGGGTCCTTGGCTAGACCCAAAGTGAGGTTATATATTTTCTGAGTGGGATGTTTTGCATCCCATGTTGCACCGTCGGAGAGCAGCATCCAAACTCGAATCAATAACCTTTATGTAGTTGACCGGGTCATCGTCCTCTATTCTCCTCCCAACCCCGAACTTTACTTGATCATCTCCGTACCTTAAGGTGAGCGTTCCGTAATTCATGTCTACCACGGCTTGCGCGGTGGCTAGAAATGGTCTCCCTAGTATGAGGGGGACTTCGGTGTCTTCTTCCATATCAAGTATAACAAAGTCGGCCGGGTAGACAAATTTGTTTACCTTTACTAGGACATTTTCGGTGACACCTTGTGGGAATTTGACGGATCGATCAGCAAGTTGTATGCTCATTTTTGTAGGACTCGTTGTTCCTAGGCCGAGTCTTTTGAACATTGATGAGGGCACATGAGGTTAATGCTAGCCCCAAGGTCGGCTAGTGCATTACGAACGGGGGAGTCCCCGATCGAGCAAGGAATTGTGAAGCTTACGGGATCGATTTTCTTTTGGGGGAGTTTGTTGAGTACGAGGGCAGAGCATTTTTCGCCTAAGTTAACTAATTGCAACGTTTCAATTTTCTTTTTATGAGTGAGGAAGTCCCTCATGAACTTAGAATATTTAGGCATTTGGGTTAGGACATCAATAAAAGGAATGTTGATATGCAATTGTTTTAGTAGACTTTCGAATTTTGCGAATTGCTCATTGGTCTTTTGACAAATTAACCTACCGGGGTACGAAACTCGAGGAGCTT
Source organism: Helianthus annuus (assembly GCF_002127325.2). Classification (NCBI taxonomy): domain Eukaryota; kingdom Viridiplantae; phylum Streptophyta; class Magnoliopsida; order Asterales; family Asteraceae; genus Helianthus; species Helianthus annuus. The sequence goes on from NC_035436.2 coordinate 171,123,629, forward strand.
TGATAGGCTCTGATGATGGAGGGGAGTCCTTTTCTTGCAGAGGTGGTGGTGTAGTCTCCTCTGTCGGCGGTGGCGCTTTCGCAGGCCCCACGGTGCGGTTTCGTAACGTGATGAGATGAACTTGCGCTTTTGGGTTTGTTTCGGTATTGCTTGGTAATGCGCCTGATTGTCTCTTGGAAAAATTTTGGGCTAGTTGACTTAATTGTTTTTCTATGTTTTGAATACTAGCTTGTTGATTTCTAAAATTTGATTCTAATTGTAGAAACCTTTCCGAGTTTTTCTTTTCAGTGTCGGAGATGAGGCGAGATACAGTATCTTCAAGCCTTTCTCGTCCACCTTGTTGTTGAGTGAAATTTTGTGACTCATTTCTTGGTTGTTGAAAGTTTGTTCGTTGGTTTTGTTGGTTACTACTATTGCCGGATTCTCTCTAACCAAGGTTAGGATGGTTCCGCCATCCTTGGTTGTAAGTGCCCGTTGGAGGACCCGACGGCCTAGGTCTATTGTCAATGTAGCTTACCGACTCTTGTTGATCGTCCGTTTCTTTCATACAACTCCAATTTTCATGTGGCCCACCACACCCTTCACAAGCCATAACCGAGACTGTTTTTGTCATTTCCAATTTTTTTATTTTTGAAGAAAGGGCCTCGATTTGGGCTTGTAAAGAAGTGTTTTCATCAACCTTATGGGCGCCTGGGGCAATAGATTTATTGCCTCGGGGAGTGTGCCACTGGAAATTGGTTTGAGCAATTTCCTCAATTTGGTTATATATTTCATGTGGGCGGCGATTACCTAAAAGTCCCCCGGAGCTAGAGTCAAGTGTCTGCCTTATGTGTGGCAACAACCCATTATAGAAAGTGGATACTTGTTGCCATATCGCAAGGCCGTGATGTGGACACTTTCGCAATAGCTCCTTGAACCTTTCCCAAGTTTCATATAAGGATTCCCCGTCCTCTTGTGAATATGTATTAATTTCAGTCATTAATTTAGCCGTTTTAGCGGGAGGGAAATACTTATATAGAAATTTTTGGGCTAGTTCATCCCAGGTGTTTACCGATCCAGCTGGGAGCGCGTTAAGCCAAGCTTTTGCTCGGTCTTTTAGTGAGAAAGGAAACATTCGAAGGCGGATGGCGTCATTTGATGCTCCATTGATCCGAAAGGTATCACATATTTCTAAGAAATTAGTAATATGTAGATGGGGATCCTCGTCCGCAAGCCCATGGAAGGTTGCAGAGTTTTGGAGCATTTGTATCAAATGCGGCCGAAGTTCGAAGTTATTGGCTTCAACATTCGGTGCATTGATAGCGGCGCCGAGGTTACCTACGGTGGGTCGTAGATAATCCATGAGAGTACGTTGGTCCGCCATTGGAGGTGGATTTCCTGAAACTTTCTCTTGGTTTTTGGCTTTTAGTCTTTTTCTGAGAAAGCGTTTGGGTTCTTCTAGAGGTTCTTTTATGTCCTTATTAGAACTGGAGCTCATACACTACGTAGGGGCGGCGTCTGGTTCCAAGTCCTGCAATAAAAACAAAAAAAGAATGCTGGTCAGAAGGTTCACCACGGCCCCGTGCTCAGTGAACACGACCGTGGTCGGAGTTATAGTGATTGTTTTCCAGATCCCAGTTACTGGAGAGTTGGACACGGCCCCGTGTTGCACCGACACGGCCCCGTGGTCAGCCTTCTGTAACTTGGAAAACTAAAAACTGCCAGTAACGACGCTGGGCACGGCCCGTGTCCGACCAGGCACGGCCCGTGCTGAGCTCTGCAGAAGCTGAAAAACTAAGAAAATCCTAAAAAGGTAAAAAAAATAATAAAATATGATTAGGCCGTTGATTCTAACTTTCTTAAAATCCTTGTGTCCCCGGCAGCGGCGCCAAAAACTTGATGCGTGCTAGTGTGTATATATTTTAGATGTATATTTTATGCCCTTTTTACACTTTTAGCCAAGTTTTAAATTTATAAAACACGATATTCACTAACACTAAACACACATATGGGCAAGTGCACCCATCGTGGACGTAGTATAGTGTTGGTAAGATACCGAGGTCGTCCAAGGACACAAGAGCTTTTAGTACCGGTTTATCCTCAACGTCTAATCAAATCAAAAAGTTAGAAAAGATTTTTAAATTAAGAAAATAAAAACTAACTAAATGCTGAAAAATAAAATAAAAAATAAAAACAGATAGACAAGATGAATCACTTGGATCCGACTCGTGTATTAGTATAACCTTTGATTATTTTTGCACTTTTGCACTTGTTTAAGAGATTATCTTAGTTATTGTAGTAGGCCCCTCTTTTGAAGGAGACGTTACCCTCAACCCAGTAGTTTGAGTCAGCAAGGATACAATCTTAAAGGGTCGGATTATTAAAAGATAATGAATTAAGTTATTAATGCAAATTATGGTAGGCCCCTCTTTTGGAGGTGACGTTACCCTCGACTAAGTAGTCTGAGTCAGCAGGGATACAGTCCTAAATAGTCGGGTTATAGTATTAATAGTAGTTAACTTATGAGGGGGTCAAAGAGTTTGGATCCCCGCCATCCAATACCTATGGGCATTGAAGGAGATCCTACTAAATTTGACCCAGGTCCCTTGCAGGACCTCTAAACGCTGAACAAGGGCAAGACCCTTACCAAACCGTTCCGTTAACCCCCGACCAGGTAGCCAACATACCTCCATATAGACCGTGGAGATATGAATGGTGAAAATCTTTTATTTTATATAGACAGTAAAATAATGCCAAGACACCACGGACAAACGATAAGGAAAGATCACCTTCAACATAAGCAACTAGTTATTAAAGTCATTAATACAAAACCAAATAAAAAGTGCAAAAGATTAAAAATAAAAAGTATTATACTAAACACTTGTCTTCACCAAGTGATGTAAGAGACTTAGGCAAACATGGCCTTGATTGTCAAGAACTCTTACGATCAATCTTGGATCCCGAGACGACTCACACACTCTATGATGGACAATGGATGATGGTGGTGGATGATGGTGTTGTGATGGTGGTGGGTGGTGGATGAAGTGTGAGAGAGGTGGTGTGCCAAGGGATGAGTTGCAATGAAACCAAGCACTCCTATTTATAGGCTGAACAGAAGGCTGGGCACGGCCCCGTGCCTGTCTGACACTCTCTCTCTCTCTTCATTAATTGTAATTCGCAATTACAATTAATGCGTCTGCTGTACTTTCTCCACGCCCCCGTGTTCACTGGGCACGGCCCCGTGGTGGGCAATAGAAGCTTCTATAGGTTTGTCTTTTCTGCTGCTTCTTGGGCACGGCCCCGTGCTGGCTGAGCACGGGGCGTGTTCAGTCTTCTGCCTTCTCTATTTTGCTTGGGAGGATGCTGTTGAGGGGTCGGGCAATCCACTTATGTTCCTTTTCTTGTATTTATGTTAGATTTAACTGTCTTTTTGCTTCTTTTGTGAATTTGAGCTCATTTAATCCTGAAAATACAAAAGGAAGACAAAAACACTCTTTTTCCAACATTAGTACTTAAAAAGGGTTAGTTTTATGCCTCATTTGATGTAATTTATATGTTGCATTTTACACACATCATTCAGCCATTGAGATGTAGAAGAAAAGAAAATGAGTATGAAAACTCAAACAATCTCACCAGAATTTTAGAAAACTTATCGGAGAAGACGAAGGAATCTTTTCTCTCTCGCCGGGAAATTTTGAAATTTTGAACAAGTGAGGGGAAACCACGAATGGTTTCCCCTTATATACTCATCGCAATAAATGCGGAAGGGAAACTGAATCATCACATCCAAAAAGAACGAATTATGCGGTGCCATGTGTTCAGCGACGGTTCCGCTGACGGTTACCACGCGTGCGTGGCCGCACACGCGCCTGACATTAGAGACGTTTACACTCCTGCTACAGTGCATTTATGACATCGGGCAGTGCAAATGTCCTTTCATTTCAGCACATGCCAGGAAATCTCACCAACTTCCACCAACTCACACGTGCGCTCAGCCACGTATGCAACAAAAAGCGACAACATTATCCAAACACAAGCGGCATGCGATAACCCATACCACATGTCGTTTTTTTACATACCCCTCAAAAAAGGCAAAAATATATATCTCTATATTATATAAGGGGGTATAAATTATATCCGCATATACCCACGAGCACACGTGGAATATGCGGAAGTGACACACGAGCCCGTAAAGGTGTGTCAGATGCTCAGAACCAGCGTTGTTCTTTGGACAGAACCGCATCTCAGAAACAGGTAACCCGCATTGCCTTCATTCTCTTCAAGCTTCAAATCCCTCGTGTCCGGTTCACAACCACAGAGGGTGCGCAAACAGCTTCTCCTTAAGGAAAAAGGATGGGAATGTACGCGACCGCACATCAGCAACCCTGACTCCTGATCCTTCAAGAGCCAAATCCAAGCAACACACTCTTTTCAAGCAAGTCTGGGGTTACAAAACCGCAAACACTTATGAGTAGCTGCGGACGCACTTATAGCTCCGCAAATGGTTGCTACGGAAGAGCCACGACTAAGTCATCACACGGATGAACGAAGCTACTTCAAGGAAAACTCCTCGGCATTGGAGCGTGAAGGAAAGTGGCTAAAGAACAGATGCGAACGAGATTCCCACTCACCTAAAGAGGTCTCGTTGAACAACAAGCGGCCGAACAGCGGTAACAAGTCTGCTTATGACTTTGTTGACCCACTTGTAAGACGGATAGAATAAACAATGGTGGGCATAGCCATGCCTATGACCATGTTTATTTGACCATTATCCAGATTCAAATTGTTCGACCAAACACGGCCAACAATGACGCAAGTATCCAACATTGTTCAGCCAAACGTGGCCAACAATGCCAAGCAACGAGGTAACCGCAAAGGACGTGCGGTTACTTGAGAGCTAATAGGAAGAACATGAACACCCCACAAAAGGGATCATCATTACATGTCCAATTACTTCTGAAGACCACTCTCTTCTTCATTCACCACCTCAGAGGTTGGTTCGAAGTTTGTGAACATCTTCAACTACCATCTCAGAGGTTGGTTCGAAGTTTGTGGACATCTTCAGCCACGATCTCAGAGGTTGGTTCGAAGTTTGTGGACACCTCCAGCAAGATCTCAAAGGTTGGTTCGACACACCAAGAGGTGGCACCCAACCCTGATGACATCAGAAGCACGTAGCCCAATGCTACCATATCAAAACCCTAGGCTGAGAATTTCGCATCAGACGAAACTTTTTCACTGGTACGGAAGAGGCGTCACATGACTCTACCGGATCTCCAGCTTGATTTACGAAGAACAAAGACCATCTACATGGCCTAGAATCTTCTCCAGACTCCAAACTACCTTCTAGACACCATAGTCCAGTACTCCTCCCACATGCAACTTGCATATGGCAGCAACACTAGACTGGGGGGACTTGAAGGGGTATGGTCCCAGATCTCGCGTCAACACGACCGCGAGTGACCATTACCCTTATCAAAACCCCCACTAGCTAACAACTTACCTGTGTCCGTGCGGGAACGCGCGAACACAGTGGTCGAATCCAATCTGCCCAATGATGGAGGAGGACTTACCTGGAATATGAGAACGGTATAGTAATGCGGCATGGCACCACATCTGGTGTATGAAAACGGAAGTACTCTCAGCGATGCGGCCTAGCACCACATCCAGTGAACACTTCTATCAATACAAGGGAGCTGGATAACAGCAACAGTCACCACAAGTGGCGATGCGGCCGGGCACCGCATCCCACAATCCTCGCCATAGTGAGAACGCGGAAACGACAGCGGTTACCCCAGGCAGCGATGCGGCGCAACACCGCATCCTGCCCACGAGGCAAGTGGGACTGATATCACAGAGCAAGTGGCACCAATGACAGTCGCCTGTCAGACCACACGTAAGCAACAGACTGACACTGCAGTAGGACGTGGCTTCACCTCCACAACCGACAAGCCTGACACACCTGCATAAGGGCTGCACGTCGACAGTTTGTCCCTTCAACTCCTCCTTCACTCCTCGGCTATAAGTACCAACCCCAAACCAGGTTTGAGGGATCTCTTCACAACTCTCTCACTACTACTACTATCACACTTTGCTTCCCAAGCAAATTACTGATTCTCACGCCGGAGAGTGGTAACAAGGAGCACCCCCCACCCCATCCTCCTTGTTATGAGTCACGGTTTGTTTCCTTGTGCAGGAGATCAACCAGCGGACGACCCGGCCAGCGATCCTCGAGAGGAAGGGATTTACCCTTCTTGACGAGACCAGTGAGTTAACCCTACCCGGTTAACCATTGTTTCATCAGGGTTCTTATATCATTCTACTATTATATGTGGATGATATGTTGATTGCAGGTTCAGACATGACAGAGATCAAGAAGTTGAAGAAGCAGATGTCTGAAGAGTTTGAGATGAAAGACTTGGGAGCTGCAAACCAAATACTCGGGATGAGTATTTTCAGAAACAAAGAAGATGGTTCTTTGACACTCTCTCAAGAGAAGTACATTTAGAAAGTGTTAGAAAGCTTCAGCCTTAAAGATGCCAAGATTCGAAGCACACCTTTGGGAAGTCACTTTAAGCTTTCTAAAGTTCAGTCACCCAGATCAGATGAAGACAAAGCAGAAATGACTAAAGTTCCGTATGCATCGGCAGTTGGTAGCCTCATGTATGCAATGGTATACACGAGACCAGATATAGCTCATGCAGGGGGAGTTGTTAGTCGGTTTATGTCCAATCCAGGGAGAGAACATTGGGAAGCGGTTAAATGGTTGCTAAGATATTTGAAGGGGACTTCAAAAGTGGCATTACAATTTAAGGGGAAAGAGGTTATTCTGAAGGGTTTTGCAGATGCTGACCTTGGTGGTTGTAAAGAATCTTACAAAAGCACCACCGGATATGTCTTTATAGTGGGAGGCACTGCAGTAAGCTGGATGTCCAGACTGCAGAAAAGTGTTGCCCTTTCAACCATAGAAGCAGAGTATATGGCAGTTGCTGAAGCAAGCAAAGAGCTTATATGGTTGAAGAATTTTTCTCAAAGAGCTCGGCAAGGAACAAGTTGATTGTGCACTGTTTTGTGATAATCAAAGTGCAATTCATCTTGCAAAGAATCCTGTCTTCCATTTGAAGACAAAGCACATACAGCTGAGATATCACTTCATCAGAGAGCAAGTTAGTGAAGGCACTCTGAAGTTGAAGAAGATCAAAGGAAGTGAAAATCCATCTGATATGTTGACTAAGGTTGTCACCTTAGAGAAGTTGAAGCTTTGCATAGCTTCAACTGGCCTTCAGGTTAATTGAAGAGAAGGCCGGGTAACTAGGAATGTGAAGAAGATCAAAGTTATTACAGAGATACTAATGCACAGTTGAAGCACAGGTGAAGATTATCCCGTGGCTTCAAGTGGGAGACTGTTGAGTGTGAAGGCCACTTGATCAAGTGGAGATTAGAAAATCCTTTCTTATCAAAAGGATAAGAGGATAAGGGGACATGGGTCTGTGACCCATTATTCACGGATCTTATTTTCTTCACTTTCCTCTTTCATCCAATCTTATATAAGAGATTGTTTTGTATCTGAAATATTTTTGTACCAAGCTTAATAACAAATACTCCTAGTTACCACAGTGGATGTAGGTCAGAATCGACCGAACCACTATAAATCTTTGTGTTCTTCAACAGAAAATTGCGTGTGTGTGTGAGTTCTGTGTTCGTGTGTGTATTCTGATCCTAACAATAATATGACCAAAACGATATTTATACGTACCAGTACCGACACACGATATTATATCTCCATATGATGTACACATATTTATTTTTATAAAATATTTGGCCATAAACTCATGGGTGTAAATATTTTAATCACCAGTTTTCTTGCTAATTGATTTGCAATTTCAAAAGTAAATCTTTTACGTTCAGCGGTGAAATCAAAACTTTTCAATGAAAGGGTCACATTATAATCTTTATTTACATCCAAACATGGTTGAGGTAAAAATGTATTGCAAAATTACATATGTTAAAAAATAGTTACTCCTTTGAAACAATATAAATATATTATTATTATGGAACATAACTTGTCAACTTTTACGCTAAAGGACACCGTCTACAAAATAATGTAAACATAAAGGACAAAACTTATAATTTACTCATAATATTAGGATTTTAGGACTTATGTTACAACTTAAAATTATTTAAAAGTTAAATAAGTATGAAGATGATAGGTGGAGACTTGGACATCTCTTTACTCAAATATACATCTACATCTTTTTTTTACTACAGCATAATGGGGAGTAAAAAACAATGAATACTACTTTTTTTTTAATTTACTCATCCTGACTAAGGTGGTGTTTGTTTTTTTGGCCAGAAGCACTTCTGGCCACTTATGTCTGCGTCGCGCAGACGCGCGCAGACGTTTGAGGTCTGCAGCTCGTTTGTTTTCCGGAAGAGCTTCTCACCAAAAACGTCTGCCTCACCTCTTCCCCACGCAGACTTGAACTCATGTCTGCACACCTCTGCAGACCTCTTCTCTTCTCTCCCATTTCAAAACACACCAATGAGACCTCTTCTCTACACCACACCTCCACCACCACACCACACCTCCACCACCACATCTCCGCCACCACATCTCCGCCACCAAATCCACCACTACATCTCCGCCACCACGTCTCCGCCACCCGACACCCCCAATCACCTCCTACCAAACCTACCCACCCCACAGCCCCCGTTCTCCCTTAAGTGAACGGACGGCCACCACCGGTTGGTGGTGGTGTACGGCGGCGACGGTACAGACAGCGAAAGAGAGGAAGATCGGAAGAGAGAGAGAAAGAACCCGATGAGAGAGAGGGAGATCGGAAGAGAGAGAGAAAGAACCCGGTGAGAGAGAGAGAGACTGATTGATGAGAGAGAGAGACGAAGGAGAATGAGAGACGACTGAATCGCCGTCTCCGACGATCAGAAACGCCCTCACGTGTAACATCCTAGTTATTATTTTAAAGATTTTCGTATTTTTAACGAAAATAAACATGTAGTTAACGTTAAGTATCCTTAGAAAATACGAGTTAATTAAAACTTTCACAATTTCCAAGTACACCGCCTAATGTGACAAAATTCGTCGTTTAAAAATATCGATTTACAATGTGCGGAAGCGTGAATCTTTATAGTGTTCGGTTCTTCGATGATGCTTGATCGTCTTCCGGCATCCAAAATGTACCTACATTTCATAAACATGAAATGCTTTAGTCATACAGGACTTAAAACGCGTCTAAACGAGTCCGAGAAACAATTGATAACAAAAACAAAGTTTTCAACCTGACCTCCACCGTAAATTACGGTGGCACCGTAATTTACGGTGGCCACTAGTAGTACAGGCCCCTACCGTAAACCAGGAGGGATCCACCGTAGCATTTTTCAACTTCACCGTAAATTACGGTGGACACCGTAATTTACGGTGGCCCCTGCATCAGCAGGTCTGCAGCTTAGTTCAGCTATGCCAGTTTTTTTTACGGAAACGGCCATAACTTCTTCGTTATTGATCCGTTTTACCCGATTCCTTTTCCTACGCGTCCGTAATTTAATCCTCCATCTTATGAGGTTAAAATCCGACATTCGACTTAACAAATTTTAAGACTTCTAAGTCTTCGGCTTATCTCCCCTTTTTGCCAATTTTGACCCGTTTGTGATTTCATCATCAAACATGTTTATTTGGCCCTTATATCACATATACTTCTTCGACTTAATGTTGCCTATCATAATAGATTTTAATCGCCGGTTTAATTACTCAAATTAAATCCATTTTTACTCGGATGTTTATTTTGACCCGTTAAGGGTATTTAAGCATTTTCAAGCCTAAAAACGCTTTCGATTTCTTCTAGTATTCCATCACCACATTTCTTACCCTATAATACCCCACCTCGACTGCATTTAAGGTGAGTTTATTATGGTGATCTTATATAACCGAAATTTTACCTCTAAAATCAATATTTTACGGCAAAACTCAATAGTGCCGTTGACTAAAAACAATACCCCCTTCAACTTCTATACTTATTCTAAGTATTTATCTTATCGCAAAACTCGTTTCCAAACAACCTGTAAAGGTTGTTTGTTCAATTTAGCCTACAAGGGCATTTTGGTCGATTTTGGTCCTTCTTTTACAATGAAGGGCTATCACCAATTATTCGACCAAATTAGTATTTTTACATACATCATAAATAAGCATACCTGACTCGGGTCAACAAATAGACCCGATCTTAATACCTTGCTTTATATTCGCTAATTAAGAACGGTGCGAATATCCATTGGATATCTATTCCTGTAAGCATATGACTCGACAAAAGAATCATTAGTCTATATAGTCAAAAGGTGTTATCTACACCTTTTGACCCGTTTGGCCGAATTGACCATTTATCTTTGATTTTCTTGTTCCGTTTGATTACACGACGGAACATCATATTTCAATTGTTTAGACACCTCATTCATAATTTATATGATAAGAAAACATTCCACAATTTAAGACTAGTGTAAGTTATACTTACCTTGCATCCGAATTATGCTTTTCCGCCATTCTTACTTCGTTTGACCCGCTTCCTTTCCAAGCCTCCACCTAGGGTTTTGGCTCCCTTTTCCTTTCCCCTGGTCGCCCCACGCACACATACACACTAAGTGTGTGTTGTGTTTTATTTATTTGATTTTATTAAACCTAGTTTGCTCACTTGACAACTTTGGCCCCTTGTGTTTTATCTTTCATAAAATGGGTTATTACCCATGTTTTCTTCATTGTTTTAAGACACCTTTTTAACTAGGTTAATATTCCTAGCTATTTGGTGAATTCAGGAAAGTTATGATTAAGTTCATTTTAAGTCCCGTTAACTCGGGCCTCTCATAACTTTATTTCCTTAAAACATCTATTTACATTTTATTTAATATTAGATTTATTTATTTTAAATCCTAATATTTACCGGGTTACCGTTACTGCTAACGGTATTTTACTCGTGTATTAATAATAAGGGGTTTTGATTACCAAACCCGATTTCGGGGTGTTACAAGTCTACCCCCCTTAAAGAGGTTTCGTCCTCGAAACCTTTTATGATATAACTCATTGAGTTTAAACTCAATGTATTTTGAGCCGAGAAATCCCTTAAACATTACTTATACTCTTAGCCAATTGTTAGTATTACTAGAAAAGTATGGTAACATCTTTTTGGCTATTAATTGTCTACGTACCTCTTACGACATAGTGCAATTCGAAATTACGTAATCTCGTTATTTCCACTAGTTTAGTTACTTAGCGCTATTCATCACTTCCATATATTATCGAATTCTTTATGGATCCGTTACATTGACCCATTTAAAGGTCTTTAGTGAAATCATTCACTTTTAACAACAATTTCTTTTGTTTTCAAATTTATTTATTCGGTTTAGTTATACCGAATCCATCGCTTATAAACAACCAAAATTACTTTAATGACCTTAACCGTTCTCACTAACTAGACCTTGTAGTCCAGTTACTTTTACCGTTCGTTTAGTGATAATGTGATTCCACTTCACGTTGCATTTCTTGACTGTGATCGTGTCACGTCATGTTTAATTTTTATCAACCTTCCATTTTCGAAAATACCTCTTTTCGAATATATTGTCTTGCGCCTATCAGTGTCAAGACTTGTATCTTTCATGCTTACTATTTAAATTCCTATCAGAATTTATGTTTGTAAGAACATTATTTCTTACTAAAACCGAAGTTTTAGTTTTAGGATCTTTTCTTTATCTTGTGTCAATCATCCATACCGGGATATTGACAGTCCGTAATTCAATCCTTTACAGTCTTAGTTTTTATGCGGGGATTCTTAACTGATTTCCTTGCTTTATTCCATCTAACCCGTAGGTTTATCACTTAGCCTTATGGGCTATTTATTATTATTTTTTTTATATTATATTTTTTTTTATTAGACATTCACCTCTTTAAGGCGAAGTCCTTATAACTTTTTTTTTCCAATCATGACCCGTGGGTCGTTTTGGCCCCGTAGACCTTTTGCTCTAATTAATACCTCGTAGGTTATGATGATCCCGTAGATCATCTTTTATTCGAATCTTCCTTCAAATGTGTATACATTTATATATGCATACGGCGTTAAGGCACCATGTTTTTGCTTAACATCATTTATTATCGTTTTGATATTATCTTTGACCTTGACCGTAGTCTAAGGCTACATTCGTTTCTTTTCGGGCACATTTTCCGACTTTATGATTTCTCACGTCATTTATGCGTCGGTTTATCTTATGCTCACCATTATCCAGTTTATATACATTCGTGTTTGATTATGTCCCATTGCCGGGCTCATTATTCTCTTGCATTTAACACTACCTTTATCTGGCTAGTGCTCATTTGTGCCATTCGGCGTTATATTGTATTCAACATGTTTGACCTATTAATGTGAAATCCATCACTTATAAACAATCAATTTTATTCTTTATTTGACCCATTCGACTTCGAATAGTTGAACATATTTACTCACAATTTCTATATACGAGATTTTATAGTCATAACTCGTAATCCGCGTTACCTTGATCTTTCAACCCGTGTTCACGTCTCTTGGTTTACGCACGTGTTTAATTCTTACCCATCCACCGGGTGTTTTACCGAAATTGTTATTATTGCAACCCTCCCGGTATGCATTAAGACCTCGCTTCGGTTTTTATATTCTGACTTTATCTTTAAGTTCGACGTTTTACAAAAATGACCCGTTAAGGAACATATTTTCATTTTCCGGGTTCGAGTGTAAGTACACCCCCTCCCAATGCATATCTAACTCATCTTACATGTTTACATTCTCCGGGTTCGAGTGTAAGTATCACTCCCTCCCAATATTTGTCTAAATCGTTTTACATGCTTGATGTTTTCTGGGTTCGAGTGTAAGTACACTCCCTCCCAATACTTGTCTAAATCATTTTACATGCTTGATGTTTTCTGGGTTCGAGTGTAAGTACACTCCCTCCCAATACTTGTCTAAATCATTTTACATGCTTGATGTTTTCTGGGTTCGAGTGTAAGTACACTCCCTCCCAATACTTGTCTAAATCATTTTACGTGCTTGTTTGTCCCTTCACCCGGGCTCATTATCCTAATGTAATACGCTCCCGTCACTTGGTTGTGCGTTTACATTATTATCAAATATTTTGCTTATCTGATTCATTTGGGTACTTTTCAATTAGTCCCATTCACCCTGCCCTTACTACATCGGATGTAAACGTGTCCGCCATAAGAAGTTCATGGTATCATATGTCGCTACTTACTTGGCCAGAGTAAGCAATTAACACATGACACGCATGACCTTTTTACAGTTTTCACATCACGCCCTATGTAAGTAATACCTCTATCTGTTTTTCTTGGAAACAATATCCCGGATAGGTTTTCTATTCAGGTCTTTCCAAGTTTTCAATCTACATAAGCAACTTTCAATCTCTACATATCTGTTGCATATTACTATTTATGCAATGATTTAAAACGTGCACCTGATAATGCTTGCCCTAACGGGCTTCTCTTGCCATTAGTCTTGTTCGCGGTCGTTACGCGATTTAGTCCTTGATGGGCATGTTCCTCTTGTCATGCCTCGGACTGTTCCTCTATCACATCTTGCATTTGTTTAACCTTTGCCATCTTTAAATGTAAGTGTCCTTCAATCAAGACATTCACAAAGTTAGTAATGTCAACTTTACTAAATGCCCGTATCATAGTACAAGGCTTTTGTACTATATGTGTCAACGCACGAAATGTTGTTAACCATATCTATCATTTAATTTGGGGTAACGTGTATTTCACGATAACCCTATGTGTTGTTTACAACACTTTAATACGCTAAACAATTAACATACATACACTTACCGGATTTGCGATCAAGCCTCGAACCGAACACACCTTACTCTTTAACCATGAGCTCTGATTACCAACTTGTAACATCCTAGTTATTATTTTAAAGATTTTCATATTTTTAACGAAAATAAACATGTAGTTAACGTTAAGTATCCTTAGAAAATACGAGTTAAATAAAACTTTCACAATTTCCAAGTACACCGCCTAATGTGACAAAATTCGTCGTTTAAAAATATTGATTTACAATGTGCGGAAGCGTGAATCTTTATAGTGTTCGGTTCTTCGATGATGCTTGATCGTCTTCCGGCATCCAAAATGTACCTACATTTCATAAACATGAAATGCTTTAGTCATACAGGACTTAAAACGCGTCTAAACGAGTCCGAGAAACAATTGATAACAAAAACAAAGTTTTCAACCTGACCTCCACCGTAAATTACGGTGGCACCGTAATTTACGGTGGCCACTAGTAGTACAGGCCCCTACCGTAAACCAGGAGGGATCCACCGTAGCATTTTTCAACTCCACCGTAAATTACGGTGGACACCGTAATTTACGGTGGCCCCTGCATCAGCAGGTCTGCAGCTTAGTTCAGCTATGCCAGTTTTATGATACCTCATTCATAATTTATATGATAAGAAAACATTCCACAATTTAAGACTAGTGTAAGTTATACTTACCTTGCATCCGAATTATGCTTTTCCGCCATTCTTACTTCGTTTGACCCGCTTCCTTTCCAAGCCTCCACCTAGCTTGTCAAGCGTCAAACTATCATCATAATTCGTAAGACGGTTATATTAGTCATCATTAATTATGACTATTCCATCTTACATATTTTCTATCACAATTATCATTCGATCTTATTAATGGTCGGTTTGACTATTAAAAGTCAAATCACCAATTAACACATATGATTGCACTATCAAGTTCACAAGACTCAATTAGGGACATTATCAACACTTAGTTCTCATTTAGGCATTTTAACAAACACCTAATGTGCATGATTTTACATATTTACTAACTAGTTCCTAACTAGTTATTTTTACCAAGATTAACATCCAAAATTCACCACTATCACTTATGATCAATTACTCAAACTTGCAAGTTGTTCAAGTATCTTGCATCAACTATCAACTATGATGATTTCTTGCATAAACATATCATCATCTTCGCTACACAATCAAAACCCACTTAGCACATAAGAGGGTAATTATCAAATTCCTAGTTTTAGTACTAATTCTTCAACTTTTCAACTAGGGTTTGTTTCTAAGCATGAATCTCATCCTAGTTTCACCCAAACACCAATCATTCAAGCTTCAATTTCGATCTTCACAAGTTCATCAAAAATCTCAACTTCATAAACATCAAAAATTTGACATACCTTACGATCCCCACGACTAGGTGATCGTTGCTACGTATTCATGCATCGATTTTGACCTTGAATCAGGCTTCAATTTGATGATTTGTTGAGTTCTAGGGTTTTGGCTCCCTTTTCCTTTCCCCTGGTCGCCCCACGTACACACACACACTAAGTGTGTGTTGTGTTTTATTTATTTGATTTTATTAAACCTAGTTTGCTCACTTGACAACTTTGGCCCCTTGTGTTTTATCTTTCATAAAAAGGGTTATTACCCATGTTTTCTTCATTGTTTTAAGACACCTTTTTAACTAGGTTAATATTCCTAGCTATTTGGTGAATTCAGGAAAGTTATGATTAAGTTCATTTTAAGTCCTGTTAACTCGGGCCTCTCATAACTTTATTTCCTTAAAACATCTATTTACATTTTATTTAATATTAGATTTATTTATTTTAAATCCTAATATTTACCGGGTTACCGTTACTGCTAACGGTATTTTACTCGTGTATTAATAATAAGGGGTTTTGATTACCAAACCCGATTTCGGGGTGTTACATCACGGCGGCGGAACAGCGGCGGTGGTGGGGTATGACGGTGATGATGATGTCGATGATGATGATGATTATGTCGATGATGATGATTCTGATGGTTGCGACAGTGGATGGTTGTGGTGGTGGTGGATGGTTTTGGTAGGTGGTGGATGGTTGAAGGCAGAGAGAGAGAGAGAAGAGTGTGGTGTGTGTTTTCTGTGTGTTTAGAAGAGGTTTTGTAGAAGAAGAAAAAAAAACAAACTCTCTTCTCCTTGCAAATTGCAGACCTTTGGTCCACCTCTTCTTCTGCAGATGCCTGCAGATGTGGTCCGCAGACTGAATACCTTTTCCTGCAGAAAAAACAAACACCACCTAAAAGTCTAAAGAAATACAATCAACTCTCATCTTTCTCCTTACTTTATTATCCTGACTAAAAGTCTAAAGAAATACAATCAACTCTAATCTTTCTCCTTACTTTATTAATTCTTTGCATCACCAGGACCACACAATCCCTCATTACCCCATAAGCTACACTTTCACTTTTTCCCCAATCCAGTGACCGAACATAAAAAATGGATGCAAAAACTCTAATTTTTACCCAAACAACCCCTCTCCTCTCACCCCAAATTCTTCTATTCCATCGAAGATCTCGAAGAAATGCTATTTATCTGTTTTAATTTACTCCACGTTTTTCAAACACAAAATCAAAAATCCTGTTGTTGTTTTCAAAATCATACATCTTTTTTACTTCACTCCACATTTTTGTGTGCGGCGGACGACGACGTTGACGAAACATTGTTTGCAGGAGGCGGAGGTGGCGGCTCTGGTGGGTACGGTTACAACCGTGACCTCCGGGACCCAAAATATTAGCTAAACGATGGATAATAATTGCATCTGGGTTTACATCGGCAATTGCGTAAACTATTTTCTTCGTTTTAAGGTCGCCCCAATCCCGATCTAGCGTTGCATGTGATTGCATCGACCTGGTTAGTCTCGGCACGGTAAGCTTCCGACCTCTTTTCCGTTTTTCCAGCTACAATTTTTTTTCTTTTCTGGCCTTTAACGACATTCCCAGTCGTATCAGTGATTATGTTAGCAACGATGAAGTGGGTTACATTTGTTGTGGACTCCGTTGCCATGCGGCGCGTGAAGATGGTGGTTGTGTTGACCTGGAAAAATGTCTAGCGAAACAGTGTCGTGCAGTGTGAAGATAGTGTTTGTATGGAAATTGTAATGTAAGACTATGTGATGTGGAGGGGCTTGAGTTGGGGGCATTGCTCGACACGTGGTGTGGCGAGGGTAGGATCCACAAGCTTATGGTGAAAAACGAAGGGTGTGGTGTGCCGTGGCTTAGCTTGGCGTGACTTTTTTTTTAATTAAAGTAGCCAACCAATGCCGGCAAACTCACCCTGCCCCGCCCCCCCCCCCCCCCCCCCGCGCGCGCGCCTAGGGGTGAGCAAGTTTAGGTCCGGACCGAAAATAACCGAGAACGAACCGAAAATATACCCAACCCGACCCGAACCCAAGTACCTAGGTATTTAGATCGGTTCCAATTTTTCATATAAAATTGGGTCGGGTCGGTTCTCGGTTCTTTTCATGGTGAAACTCGACTTGGACCTATGGACCGAACTAAAGTGCTACTTAAAAAACATTAGGCCATAGCCCAGTAGCGCTTGGGGCTTGAATCCCTAAAATATATAACATACAACAACTACATGATGCTCCCACAGATACATTCATATAGAGAAAGAAACCATCTGCATTGAATTTGTAGTCAACTTCTTGGCTGTTACTGTTAATACTCAATACTTTTTGAATTTTGGATGTTTAAGTTATGAATTTTTGGTTAGAAGGTTTTATCTACGTTTGGTAGTGCAATTCATCAAAACAACAACCTTTGGTAATATGTTTCGTCAAAATTTTCACTCTGACACTTTACCGAACTCTTGGTGTGCAAAGAGATTAATCATGGATAATAAACATTAAATTGAAGCACAAACACCCCATCACGCATGAAATACTTGCAAATTCGTATCCATTATTACAAAACTACTTAATATACAACGAACATATTATACTTGCATGGTCAAATTAGGCATAACTATCAATAACATTTGAATGAAAATTAACAAAGAAATAACCCACCACCGTTAATGGATTGAAATAGAAACATAGATTGAAATGTATATAAGGTCGAAATCAAGGAAAATGTTGTGTTTCTTCATCATCGGATGGTTTGTGAATGTACAATAGCCTTCCCAAGTTCATAACAAAACATGCTCAAAAATGAAATATGTCGGGTCGGTTCTTATACTTAGTACCTGACAAACCCGATTACATAAAAACCCGGAACCGACCCTATATTTAGGGTAGTGAATCGGTTATGTATTTTATGTCTGATCGGTTCTCGGGTCGGGTCGGGTTTTGCCTTTTGCTCACCCCTACCCACGCCAGGCTGAATACCCACGACAAAGGAGCAACGCCATGCCCAACGCCAACCCGGGGTGGAACAGCTGGCGTTGAAGGACATCCCCCGCCCCACTCCGCACAGTCTAATATGTAGCGTAGAAAAGAAAAAGGTTGAAATGAAAGGTATTTGTGTAATTTTTGACAAAGGGTAAAATTGTAACATGAGTCGGTGCATTGTGGCCACCGACCTTTTGTTTTAAAAGTATACTAGTAATTAGACCCGTGCGCGTTGCGACGCGAGTACATTGCAAACATCGAATGAATTAGTCCAAACGCTTTATGATGCGTTAACCTTATGGAATTTTAAAAGTTGAGGAGGTGTAAAAATAGAGTAACATAGTGCAAGGAGTAAAAATGCAAAGTTTGAAACTTAAGGGGCTGGTGACAGTAAAAATGGAGTAACAGTGCAATGAGTAAAAACGCAACGTTTAAAACTTGAGATAGCGCAAGGGGTAAAGAGACAAAGTTTAAAACTTGAGAGCGTGGTGACGTAAAAAAATAAAGTAATAGTGCAAGGAGTAAAATATAAAGCTTAAAACCTGAAGGGGTGGTGGCGAAATTCAAACTGGAAGGTTAGAATGCGGCGCGCGGCGGGAAATCTGTAGTAAGATAATACACGATTTGTAAAGGCGCAACGTGTAAAAGACAATTTCAAAAAAAGTGCAAAACACAATATGTAAAAGACAATTACAAAAAAATGTAAAACACAAAGGTAGATACGTAGTGTAAAACACAATGCTTAAGACATTTCGTAAAACACAATGCAATGACATTTGCAAAAGTATGAATAGTAGTCTAGGGGTTACAATTGTAATTTTTTAAAGTTGGGCGGATGTAAAAATAGAGTAATAGTGTAACGGGTAAAAATGCAAAATTTAGAAAAGACAAATTGTAAAAGCAGAGGGGTGGTGGCGGAAATGTGTAAAAGCTGAGGGGGTGATGATGGAAAAGCAAAGTAGAGGGGTTGTGCTGGAAAAGTTTGAAATATGAGGATGCAGTTACGGAAATTCAAAGTAAAGGGTAGGGCTGAGCAGTATACGGTCCAGAACCGCCAGAACCGGAGAACCGAACCAGAACCGCTAGATCCAAACCATATTTTTGGATATAGGGTCCGGTTCCGGTTCTTAAATTTGGGTAAAAACGGTTCCCGGTTCGGTTCCGGTTAAAACCACGGTTCCGGTTAAAGAACCGCTAGAACCAGTTGGGATTATAAGTATCTAAAACCGTATTTTATTAATGGGCTTTTCAACATCATACGACCATCCTAATTCTTATTCCCTCTTCTTATATTCATTCCAGGATCTCATCTTTCATCTTCTAATTCTTCTCCATCTCTCAACCCTAACCCTAATTGCTATCATACAAGTTCATCTCCATCAACACCCTGCAAATACAGGTACGCTATTCCACATGACTTTTTTTATGATTGCATATATTTTCTTTCTAGATGTTTGCTTTCTGGTACATATAGTTTTCTGTATGTGAAAATAAAAATTGAACAATAATAATCAAATCAATGTTGATCGAATTGTAAATGTGTATATAAATAGTATATCGCTTGTTTTAATTGTCAACACGATGGTGTAATAGTTTTATTTAGAGATTGTTTATGGCTTGAAATTTTTTATTGTTGCTTTGCTACTTTTATTTTGGTTGGTTTGAACTTTGAATGTTGCAACTCTTAGTTAATGTTTTAAATGGTTTGATTCGTTTCTATTGAATTGTTAATTTTAGGATTTAATTGTCAACAAACCGTTTACACGAGAACCGTTTAACCGGTTCGGAACCGAACCAGAACCGCTATAATACGGTTCGGTTTCGGTTCTTAAATTTAGCAACTAACGGTTCCGGTTTGGTTCGGTTCGGTTAGGTCTGGTTCTGAACCGTTGCACAGCCCTAGTAAAGGGGGTTATGGTGTTAAAATTTAAAAGTTGGAATGTCGGTGACGTAAAAGCCATTCAGTTTCTTCTTACATAGATAGATAATAAATGTCATAATAATTTTTTTCTTTCTCACTACATTCAAATTTTAATCAAGGCCGTTCTTATGAGTCTCTATTTAAATATGATTTTGTGATGAATGTGTACCTAAATTTCTAATTTTCTATTACTAGGTTGTTGTCATAGGCCGCGCGTTGCGGCGGCGACGTCTTAGTTGTTGTGACGTCTTAGTTGTTTATAATTGCGGACATTATAGTCTTAAAAACATACAGTACTTCATGTTTTATGTTTATAGGAGTTGTGCGGCATACAATACCAGCGCATACCAATCTTGCTAGTGAAATTCTCCCGCGCGATGTGGGAGTCTAAAACACATTACAAGTTCACAACATACAGTGGCAAATCAAGATATTAGGAAAACATATTAATACTCGATATGTATTTATTAAACTGTATAACTCTCAAATCCATAATCCTAATATTTACCAAAATTTTATGTTACTATCCAAAATATTAATATAAAATGATCTAATTTGAACTTAAAATTAAACTAATACCTGTTTTTGAGATGGTTAATCCTTGTAAGAAACTTTTTGAGGAACACCACCGCTCTTTAAACCTCTTCTTCAATTGCAAGTTTGTCCATCTCACCCCCAACCTGTTAAGCAATAATAAAAATTAAACAAAGAATGACTATGTGATGTAGACTTACAAGTATGTTTCAAGATGAAATATTACAATGATGCATTAGTTGCTCCTATATAGCTGAGTCCATATAATATTTTCTCAACTTCACTATCCTGCATAATAAAAATGGATCTATCATAAATTCATAATCATTTCAGTACATCTCTGACCAACTCAACTCATTTCACTTTTTCTTTTAGCTAATGTTTTGTACTTACACATCAAAGACAAAACATTAGATATAATGAACCGCATTGTTGAAACTAAGTAAGCAGGTAGGAAAAAAAAGAAGATAAGCTTGAGCTTTAAAAAAGCATGTAAAATGTGCCACATAGGTCAATCAGGTCGACCAAACCTGACTTGTTGCAAAAAGGTTACCCATTTTGACCCATTGCCCAATCCGCCAAATATTCCAGCTCTACTAATTGTTGAAAACATTGCATCATAAGCACTCTTCTCACCAAGAAGATTTTCAGGATGTTTGGAACATATTCCTTCATCTACATCAAGTGTAGGGATGAACTCATTAATTAATTGGTGTGGTTTTTGATTTCCCACACCACATTTGGCTGCCGAATGATCTAAGAGCTCAAGATCAGATCAGTGGGTTCCAATTTCACACCAACGGTAAGCCCAGGCCACTACTCTACTGACACCTGCAATATGAAATATAATTAAAGTCATGCATGTCACATGAGTGACTAAAAAGAGTTGGAATGATTTGCTAGACTTCTTACATCACAACTATCAATCCTGAAATGGCATCGTGGTCAATCCTGAATTGCTCCAGTCTTTGATTTGATTTACCAAAGGCGGACTACATGTTTCATCCTTTCATGCAATAGCTCTACCATCAACAATCCAACTTCTATAGTATTCAAAAGGAAAAGTTACATTAGTAGCAAAAAATAGCTTCTTTTAAAAGAAATAATATGATAATGTAGTAGGGCTCCCTAAAGAGCTATCATACTCCCTCACCTGGATGTGAAATCTCTTAAAACCTTTCACGAAGTTACATCAAAACTCAATCACTTTAATGTTAGTTAAATACCTACAAATTTCTACCCCTCATTTTAATCTCTACATATCAATTATATTTCATTAACAGTGTTTCTCCTATAACGCCTTTTGTTTACGTAGCGATGAGTATAACCTTTCAAGTCCATAACGCATGGTGATCAAATGTAGATTAAAATTGGAAAAACAATTTCTATGCATTATTTTTCTTTTTGATGCAATAAACTATAACTTCATAGTTTTATTTTGAAAGGTTTCACATCAAAATAAGTTGTGTGATAACACCATAAATGTTGATAAATAAAATGACCAAATGATTCCGGTTCCAATTCCATGCCAAGAAACATTAGAGGAAGACATTCAGTATAAATATAATAAACAATTGCCAGAAAACTTTGAGTGATTCAATCAATGATTCCATCTATTATCATGTGATTTTTTAATGTTTCGACTTTTTTTTGCTATTTAAATAAACCCTCCAAAAAGCATGTTGAAAATGCCAAGAAAATCCTTCAAATTGATTCAATAAAATCTTTGTTCTAATTGTATATGTGTTTCTCTACCTCTACTAAAACCCCAACGATTTGATAAACTACAGAAATGGAGTATTAACTATCTCAAAATCAATGTTCACATAAAAGAATAGGCAGCCGGTACACACACGTTTAATTTGTTTTTCGTACGATGTATATGTATGATATCCAAATCAAATAAAATGCTAATACTGGATTTATTCGTCATCAAACAAAAAATCGCACTGATAGAGATAACCAACAGTGTTTTAACGTAAACGAATCAATCGACTAAACCCTAAAAATAATCGCAAATCACGATCAATACATCTTTGTAGAGAAATTAAAATGCTAATAACATAAAAACAATTACCTGCCCATTATATGAAGGCAAAATCGAGGCTTGGCAAACCCGACTTTAAGGAAGACACGCTGAGGAGATCCGGTGGTAAAAAAGGTTTCTGAAGATCGATTTAGGGTTCAAGAAGAATGGAATCGATTTGGTAAAGATAGCCTATGCCATTGCATTTTTGGCAAAAGAATAACAATTTTTGTTAAGAAAAATTAGGGTTCAAGAGCTCATACTATGAAGAAAATGAAGACAATAACATCGAATGTAGGTTAAGAATATGAACTTACAAGAGAAGATGATGCAGCGGTGAAGACGATGGATCGAGGAGTGAGAATCGATGGGAAGAAAGGCAGATAGTGAGAGCAGATGAAGAAAAAGAAAGATCTGGAAGAAAAGGGTAGTGGCAACTGGCAACACGCACGTGTATTTTAAGAGATTAAGAGAGAAAGGGTAGGTGCCACCGACCTTTCTCTTTAAGATTATATAAATTAGCAGTTATTACTTTAGCTTCCAAACCGATGAAGATAATGTAATTATTATTAATAATACTAGGTTATAACCCCGTATATTACATGAGTTGAATAAATGAATTTTATATATACTAAACTAGTCTAAGTTCCCGTGTGTTACAACACGGGTGGCTAAACAGGAAAACTATGTCCTTTAAAATTGTGAAGTAAAAATTATAATTTTATATACGTTGAATTATTAACGAAAATGTTAGAGAGTACACGAAATAATTGAAATACATGAATAGGACAAAAAAATCAGAACTCATTGAAAATCTCTTTATAAACAACGTTAGTTATTTTATTCGTAGGTTTATCGTCGTTGTCAAGTATTAGTAGCTTTACTCCATCTTGTGTATTAACCCTTGATAAACCAATATACAATTGACCATGTTGTGTTTTTATACTATTTATAATATAATTTGTTATTGAACAACTTGTAGTGTCTCATCATATTCAAAAACATTTTTATAAAAAAAACTCATAAAGAATATAAAGGTGTGCGTATGTATAACCAGTTTAAAACATAATATTAAACTACTGGTCTAAGTATCCTTGTGTTACACGGGTTACTCAAAGTAAATTGTGTCATTTAACAAGATGTTGATAAAGCAATATACAACTGGCAATAGGTGAAAACTAATCGTGGGCCTTGTGTGGAGGTCCTCCCCACACACCATCGAAGCCGCCACTGCATATATTACGTATAGAATTATGTTAATTGTTCCCGTATCGCTTTCGCAAAACCTAGCTTTTCGAGATTAAAGTTAATAAAATATTACTTAAGATAATGTCACAAGAAAGATTAAACCGTCTAACTATTTTGTCAATTGAAAAAGATGCTTTTAGAAGAAATTGATTACGATTTTTTAATTAAACCGTTATCAACAATTAAAGCTAGAAGAATAAATCTGATCTAAATATTTTATATTTATACACACACAACATGGAACCTTAAAAAAATTAACCCCACCAACTATAAACTCTATACTTGCCGGTCCCAAACTTGTGTAAAGGATGTTGTTTATATTCAAAACGGCCACAACCTTTTAGCTCGCTTATGATTTTCGAAAAAACGTTAGATCAGCCCTAATGACCACACCCTGAAGATGGACCACTACACATAGTCTTAGGTACATATATGTTGTTGTCTACGAGCAATGTCATGTCTAGTATCATATGACATATGGTCCCAAGCGTCGAACTCAACTGTACGGAATATCTTAGGTGCATATATGTTGTTGTCTACAAGCAAATTAAGTGTCACATATTTACACATTTATATATGGTTATTTCTTTTCTTTTTTTTTTCTTTTTTTTTTTTTTGGTGTAGAGAGATATTTTTCTATGTTTTAATGCTATTTTATTTTGTGTATGCTCATGACCTACTAACCTTTCACTTTGATTATGTTTTTTGAACATTTGTATGTAAAATATATATAACGTGTAATTAAACTAGACAATTTTAGTTCATAAAAATTTATCGAATTTATGCCCTTTTGAGAGGGCCAATGTTTTTTCAAGTATCTACACTGTCTTTAAAAGGAACATGAATTCTTTTAACATAAAACATTAGGATATAGGGTGTGGTCATAACCCTCATGATCACCATTACCCTCCATATCAGCGTCATGTCACTCACTTTTAATCTATCATCCAAAACCACTACCCTAAGGGTGTGGTCATAACACAAACCATTATTCTCTTATTTTAATTTATTTTTGTGAAAAGGAAAGTGAAATATTGAAAAAGGAAAGGAGACCATGGTTGTCATGGTTTAATCCATGCCAACCATGGTGGATGAGGCAAGGGATGGTGTAGTAATCCATTAATGGTCCTATATGGTGTTGTAATGACCCTCATGGTCATCATGACCATCCATATCAACATCATATCACTCACTTTTAATCTATCATCTAAATCCACTACCCTAAGGGTGTGGTTATCACCCAAACCATTGTTCTCTTATTTTAATTTATTTTTGTGAAAAGGAAAGGGAGAAATTAAAAAAGGAAAGGAGGTCCATGGTTGCCATGGTTTAATCCATGCCAACCATTGTGGATGAGGTAAGGGGGCAGTGTAGCAATCCATTAATGATCCTACGTGACGATTGATGACCCAACCCATACCCCTCACACCTTTCAGCCTAAGGCTATAGGGTGTGGTCATGACCCTCGTGACAAGTATAACCCTCCACGCCAGTGCCATATAACCCACCTCTAACCCACCATCCAAAATCACTACCCTAAGGGTGTGGTCATGACCCAAACCACTAGCCCCTTATTTATTTTAGTTTATCATTATCTAAAGAAAAAAGAAATGATTTCTTTAAAAATGGAAAGGAGGACCATGGTTGCCATGGTTTAATCCATACAAACTATAGTGGATGAAGCAAGGGGGTGGTGTAGCCTTTCATTCATGTTCCTAGGTGAAGAATCATGTCCCAACTTTAGCCTAACCACATTTGACAAAAAAAGGTATACTACAAATAAAAAGAGTTAATTACACAGATGGACCATATGGTTTATAGCTAGTTTCATCTTTGGGTACTAACTATTTTTTTAACAGGTTTAGGTTTTATGGTTTCAATTTTGTAACACCTTTGGTTACTAACACCAAAATTAGTTAATTTTATCAATATAATCGCTAAAATATCCTTCCAGTTTTTTAATTTTATCAATGTAACACCTTTGTGTACTAACACCTAATTTTATTTAAGTTTAAATCAATTTTACAAAATCTATTTATTTTTTATTTTCATTTTTTTATTATATCTCTTAATTAACATAAAATCTATTTAGTTTTTATTTTCATCTTTTTATTAAATTTCTTATTTAACATAAAATCTACTAGTTACACTAGTATTTTTTAAATAAAATCTACTAGCTATATAGTTTTATATAAATTAATATCTTACTCGGTTTAAATAATGTAAACCGTACTCGTTTTCAACTTTGGATATATATGATGGATATAATAAATATCTTTCAGTAAATTAAAAAATTGACATGTATAAAGCTGTTAGTTTTAAATAATATAAACCTTACTCGTTTTCAATTTTGGATTCAACTAACATGTATCGAGTAAACTTTTTGTAACACCCCGAAAACGGGTTTGGTAATAAAACCACGTTAATATTAAAAGACAGGTAAAGTACCATCCGCTAGTGGTAAAATTAACCTGGTGAATATTAGAATTTTAAATAAATAAACCTAATATTAAATAAAAGTTGAACAAAGGCTTTTTTCAGGAAATAAAGTTTATAAAAGGCTCGAGTTAGCGGGACTTAAAATAAACTTAGTCGTAATTTCCCCGAACCCACTAAGTTAACTAGGAATGTTTAACCTAGTTAATAAGTGGCAATATTGTTAGAAATAAGTAGGTTGTGACCTACTTAATAACTAACCAAACATGAGGGGCCAAAGTTGGACAAATTGAAAGTTAAATTATAAAAAGAGATTTAAAACAAAACACACACTTAGTGTGTGTGTTCTGTGAACGAGCAGGAGAGTTCTCATGGAGCCAAAACCCTAACTCATGCAAAAACATCAAACCGAAAGGCTAAACGAAGCTTAAATTCACAATTGAACGCGAAATAACGATCACCCAAGCTAGGGGATCATAAGGTATATAAATTTTTGATGATTTGTGAAGTTGTGAAATTTGAAGAAACATCATAATCGTGAATTATGTATGGATTATAGAAGCTGCTGAATTGGTGATGTATACTTGCTTAGGAACAAAACCCTAAGTGAAAATTATACATATGATGTTATGAATTGAATGTTTAGATGATTTACCACACTGGGATAAGTGGGTTTTAATCATTTGATGAAATTGATGATATAATTATGATTAGAATCATCATACATGATATTAATAAGAAGATACTTGAACAAATTATGTGTTTGAGTACATAATCATACTTTCTATGAAATGGGTTTCGTATGAAGGGATGAAAATGATGATATATTCATGTTGAATGATGTTTGATATCATCATGTGTTAAAATAATTGATGTTGTGTTAATTCAATGACTTATGATTCCAAGAACTTGGTTAATAAAGTAGTTAAACCAGAAGCATAAGAATGATGCTTACCCGATATTGACAAAGTACTAAAACGAGTACTTAAGCTACATCGGGTAATTCTTACGTCAATAGGCTGATCGAATGATAAATTCGACATAAAACCCGTAAGATGGAATAGTCGTGATTGATAATGACTAAGCTAACCATCTTACGAATTATGATGATAGTTTGACGCTTGACAAGCTAGGTGGAAGCTTGGGAAGGAAGCGGGTCAAACGAATCGAATATGAAGGAAAAGCATAATTTGGATGCAAGGTAAGTAAAGCTTACACTCCTTTTAGATTTGTAAAATATTCCTTTATCGTATTGATTACGAAAAAGATAATTAAGCATTTGAAAAGTGATGTTCCGACGTGTAGTCATACGGAACAAGATAAGCGAAAATGATAAGAAACCATATCAATGGTTAAAAAGGAGTAAATTGGTAATTCGGTCATACTATGACGAATAGAAAAGGAATTTTTAATGGTTACCTCATAGGGTAAGCCAAAACAAATAATAAGAGCAAAATGGTAACTCGGTCACGCGTTGACGATAAACGTTTGTTTTCGAAAGACATTTCACGGTGTAATGCCATGATAGGTCAAAAGAATTAAGAAATGAGTTATAAGTAATGTGACCGTACGGTGTAAACCGGAACGGGTTACATAGATGAGATGACAATTAATATCATCTCACCAGGATAAAATGGTCATTTAGACCAAACGGGTCAAAAGGTGAAGATGTCACCATTTGACGATAACGACTGATCATTGTTTGTCGAGTATAATGATCACAGGAATAAATAGCGTGTGGAATATGCGTTGCTATTAACTAGCAACTTAATTGAGGAAATACTAAAACGGGTCAATATGTTGATCCGAGCCAAGTATGTATGATAAGTTAACTCCTCAATTATAACTTGAGATTCTATGAGAGTTAGTCAAAGTCGAAAATGGACAATTGGGTACCTTAATAGGTAAACCTAATGATTTAAATTATATTCATTGTGTTTTTAGAAACATAATGATTTAATAAACAAGATCATAGTCGAAAAAATGGGATTTTGGTCAAACATGCCTTTAAAAATCCTTCGTCGTAAATGAAAGGCTAAAGTTGACCAAAACGCCCTTGATTGATAAAATGAGAAAACGACCCTCACAGGTTGTTTAGAAATAAGCATTTGATCAAGTGAATCATAAGGATAAGTATAAAAGGAAAAGATTTGAAACTTTTGGGTCAAATGACTCGAAATGATTATTTTCCGTAAAATGACAAACCGAGGGGTATAACTCGGCATGAAAATTTTATAACATTAATTCCACCACAAATAGAGTTGTGGTGGATTATAAGTTGATACGTGAATTTAGATATATGATGCAAGTAAGGCATGAGCGTGATTTATGCTTAAAAGTGCTTAAATACCCTTAACGGATCAAAATAAGCATATAAGCAACAACGGGTTAAGAATGCGTAAAAACCTGTGAATTTAACCTAGTATAATAGGAAATAATTATAACATGAAGTTCATGAGAATTTGAATGTAACAAACATGTTTGTTTGATAAAATCATGAACGGGTCAAAACTTTATAAATGATTATAAAGCCGAGGGCTTGAAAATTTAGAAAATTGTAAATCCGGATGTCGGATTTCAACTCCATGTGATGGAGAATCAATTTACGATCACGTAGGAAGAAACGAATCGTAAAACGGATCAAAATTGAGTGAGTTATGACCAATTAAGTCGGATTTTGGTTTACTGGGAATATGCAGCACCAAAATCAAATCTTTCTGTCGAAATCGACCCCTCGCGTCACGCGACGGAGGTCAGCTAGTTTGGTCGAGGCCCGCGACGTGTGTCGCACCACGCAACAATAGTTCTAATTGTCGTCGCGTCACGCGACGGCTTATAAACTCTGAAATTTGTTGCTGAAACTTGTTGTTTGCATGTTACGACTCGCGAACTTGTTTGAACATGTTTTAACGCCAAATGACTAACTCATTTCATGTCTTTATGAAATGTAGGTATACGATATGGTACCGGATGATGATCAAGCTCAATGAAGAACCGAACACGATCAAGAATCAAGCTTCTGCGTTATGTATCGTCGTCACGTTTTAAACGGCGATATCAAAATATGAAGTTTAAATGTTTTAAACCATAAAATGTTTTAACAAACTTGTATTTTTAAGTGTATATATAATCATAAATACTCTAATATAGACGGAATCTATATGAAAATCGTATAATTTAAGCAAGGTCTTACAAGTTGGTAATCAGAGCTCAAGGTTAAAGAGTAAAGTGTTCGGTTCGAGACGAATGAAAAGTTAAAGGATCCTTAGGGTCAAGAAATATTATGGGCATACTCGTATAAATGGTTTCGTGGGAACCATAAAAACGATGTATGGCGCACATAGAAATAAATGACCCAAGGAAATTCGTGACGTAAGTCATTTTGGACGAAAGAGCCATGGTTGACAAAAAGGGCATGTAAAACCAAAGTATAAGTGACACACGGGGTCATAAAAACAAAGGTGCTGCCCACCCAGAGAAACGATCAAAGTCGTTGACTCGGGTCGTAGTAAAGAAAGGATGATGATGATCATCGTCATTCAGAAATTATAAGACCGTCAAGGATGGTCAAATAAAGATTAAAGGTTTGGTTGAGTAAAAGCGATGGATTTCGCTAAGACAACCAAACAAGTTAAAACGAAGTCTTAATGCATACCAGAACGGTTGCACTAATAATGACTTTGGTAAAATACCCGGTTGATGGGTAAGGATTTAAACACGTGCGAAAACCGAGAAACGGGAACGCGGATTGAAAGTCAAAAGACTCGAATTATGAATTACGACTAAAGGACCATAAAATTTTGTAAACAGAAATTTTGATAGTTATGTTCAACTATTTTGAGGTTGAACGGGTTGAATAAAGAATAAAGTTTGACTGTTTATAAGTGATGGATTTCACGCGAACAAGTCAAATAGGTTGAATAAAGTATAATGGCTGATGGCATAAGGAAGCGCAAACCGGATGATGGTAGCGTTAAACACAAAAGAATAATGAGCCCAGTAACGGGACATAATTAAATTTGAATATAGACATAAATCGGATAACGGTAAGTGTGAGACAAATCGACGCTTAAATGACGTAATAAGTCATAGAGTCAGAAGAAATATCCGAAAGAAAACGATTATAGACACGGACTACAGTCAAAGTTAACAAATTTCAAACGTGAAAACAAATGATTTTCAAACATAAAAAGAATGATCTACGGGATCATCATAACCTTCGGGTTATAAACAGTGTAAAGGTCTATGGGACCAAAATGACCCACGGGTCATGAATAGGAAGAAATGGATCATAAAGGCCTCGCCTTAAAGAGGTGAAAGCCTAAAAAAGTAGCCTATGAGGCTAAGTAAAAGAACCTATGGGTTACTTAGACAAAGCGAGGGAACCAGTTGAGAATCTCCGCGTAAAACAAGGTCTGTAAAAGAATAAATGCCAAGTCGTCAAAATTGCTTGACAAAAATTAAAGATAAAATGTTAAACTAAAATTCAGTTTTAGTCAAAAACAACGTTTTATCAAACATACATAGTGTGTGATGAATTGGGAAATAATTAATATTAAAAGATATAGGTCTTGCACTGATATGTGTAAGACGATACATTCAAAAAGAAGATTTTTCCGATAATGAATAGTTCATATAAATTTACATATGACGTGATGAATCACGACCAAGAAAGTTAATGTGGAATATAATCACATTGTAGCCCGAGTGATGGGTATAAGGCAACTGGACTAATAAGTCTAACCAATAAGACAGATTAAGATCAAAATTTAAATTAAGAGCTGGTTTAATACGCTATTCATCAATAGCGACTCGGTCAAGTAAACCAATAAAGGTAAATAAGTACAAAACGAAAATGATGGCCCATGAGGCTTTACTAACAAAGAGTATTGATCGCCTATACTAAGCGATCATAAGACAACACAAGCGAAGTGTCGGGAAGTCAAATCGAGCAAAAGCACGATTGAAGGATAAAGCTATAAGGTATGTGGTTATATGCTTTATAGAATTATGTTAATATCATCTATTGAACTATCTTAAATAATTAAGATGAAAATCAAGAAATTTGGTTTGTTCGTAAGCGGTGGATTCCGTATAAATGAACCGAATGAATGAATTCGAAAACAAAAGAGTTTGTTTGTCAAAAGTGAAAGATTTCACTAAAACATTCAGATGGGTTAAAATAACGGATTCATGAAGAGTTCAAAAGTATAAAAGCGATGGATTTCGTGAAGTTAACCAAACTGGTTGAAATAACGAAATTACATTATTTGAATTGCGATAGTTCGCATGAAAGACGCATATCCTTGTAACCAAAAAGATATTACCATACTTTTCTGGTAATACTAACAAATGGTTAAAGTATGAGCAATGCTCTAAAATTTTTTTTGAGATCAAGTGCATTGAGTTTAAACTCAATAAACTATTAAGAAAGGTTTCGGGGACGAAACCTCTTTAAGGGGTAGACTTGTAACACCCCAAAAACGGGTTTGGTAATCAAACCATGTTAATATTAAAAGACGGCTAAAGTACCGTTAGTGGTAAAATTAACCAGGTGAATATTAGGATTTTAAATAAATAAACCAAATAATAAATAAAAGTTGAACAAAGGCTTTTGAGGAAATAAAGTTTATAAAAGGCCCGAGTTAACGGGACTTAAAATAAACTGAGTCGTAATTTCCCTGAATCCACTAAGTTAACTAGGAACAAAGTTAAATAAAGTTACAAAATTTGTTGTAAAAAACACAATACGAGAGGAACTCCATATGTTGGTTAGTATCAGAATGTTTAGCGTGGATGTTGAATCGTGGAAACTGCAAAATGAAACCTGGTCAAAAGTGATTTTTTTTCTGCCTGGTGTGTCTATGCCATTGATGATTAGGTTATCTATGCACTATATCAATGGATATAACAAGTTCATTTTAGTTCAAGAATGGGGTGAGATTGCTGAGATTAACGTAAGGACAAAGGAGATGCATTACATTAAACGTATAATGACGTAGTATATGTACACTGTTATCATTGACATGTAATATGTATATATCTTTTTTGTTTGTTAATTTTATGGTGATAGCAACACCAACGTTAATCTGGGCCGTCCGATCATGGCGGTTATTTGTGAGATTAAATCTCATCCGTAATAACCCCAAAAAAATTGGCAGTTTTTTTAGAGTGCAGCAGTTAGGAAGTTACCTAAAATTACTCTCCACGTCCTCCACTCTCCCATTTAATTAATTACACATCTGCAATAAAATATAGGTAACATAAAATTCGTTACTAAATCCAATTATTCATTTTTAATGTATCATCTGGCAACAATAAAAAAAAAGTAAAACTAATTTACCTCTAAAAATCATTAATTTTAATCAAACATGTAACAAAGTAATATATTATTTTTATTTCAAAGGTGTATTAATATTTGTGTCAGGATGCATTTGAGTTTCAGCACGCACATGATCAATTTTAGTTGCAGCACGCTGCACCTGAAAGAAAAACTTAAATTATTAATGCATTAAAATGTGTTCGAATGTTATCCCATGACCTATAAGCTGCAGTATTATAAATCATTGTGTTAGAAAAGTAATAAGTAAATATTTATGTCATTTAGTTACACATAATATACATACAATTTAACATTGTGTTTTTGAAGTCATTGTGTTTTTAATAAGTCCAATCTTGACGGTTATTTATGTATTTTAGTAACACATAATTAAATACATACAATTTAACATTGTGTTTTTGAAGACATAGTGTTTTTTAATATGTAACAATTATTTCTCAATTGAAGCAATTTTCTCCTAAAGACAGTTCAGATTGACATTTTGACCTGGTCAGCCAAATAAATAGGAGATAACATTCCACGATCGAACAAAATAACTATAAAGTTAATCAAAAAACCGCTAATTAGTTAGTTCCCCCTATGATTTTCTGCCCACATTCTCCACCTAAGACACTTCCGACAAAAAAGGAAGCAATTTGAAAAAAAAAAAAAAAAGCAGTTCCGTGGGTAGTGGGAGTTTCTTTATATTCCTATATAAAGGTGTGCGATTGATCTTGGCCGCACAAATTAGACGGTTAATTGTGAGGTTTAATCCTGACCAGAATAACCACCAGGTGGTTATGGCAAGAATTTGAATGTTTTTTAGGTGTAGCAGTTTCACGATGTGAAGTTTTTATCGCCATATTGTGTTATGTCATTGTGTTTTTATTAGACAACGAGGTTTTGTAGTTGTTTCTATTTTATATATGTAACATTGTACTATACTATAGCATTGTGTTTTTGTATAAACATTGTGTTTTTTATATGACATGATATACTTTTTATTTGTATTTTTTTACAACATACAATGTCGTCAACTTTCAGTTTTTTATTTATATTTCCCCCATTACAATTTTAATTAGGAAATGTATTAGCATTTTATTATTCAGGTTAAACCGTTTTTGTAGTTGTCGACCATGTTCTCCTACAAAACCGATAACATCAACTGTTGTATTAATGGTTAATAAAACTTTTCTTTCTTGATAAATAAATAACCTCCCTCAACCCCCAATAACTCCCATTTTTCGAGAAGGTAGTTAACTTAAGCGATTATTATTTACATGGGGTATTTAGTTAATATAGGCTAGGAGTTGGGTACAAAGTCCAAATTTCCTAACACAATATTATACAAAAAACCAAAGCATTTGTAAGAACAAAATTCGTTGTAAAAAACACAATACGAGATGAACTCCACATGTTGGTTAGTATCAGAATGTTTAGTGGTGCGTGTTAGGTGTGATATATTTTTATTGATATTTTAAGCCCATTTTACGCATTAGTCAAGTTTTAAATTTATAAAACACAATATTATACTAACACTAAACACACACTTGGGCAAGTGCACCCATCGTGAGCGTAGTATAGTGTTGGTAAGATACCGAGGTCGTCCAAGGACACAAGTGCTTTTAGTACGGGTTTATCCTCAACGTCTAATCAATCCAATTTTTTAGAAAAGTTTTGAAACATGAAAATAAAAACTAAAAATGCAGAAATAAATAAAATAAAACAGATAGACAAGATAGAATCACTTGGATCCGACTCGTCTTTAATGTATCATTTGATGATTTTCGCACTTTCAGACTTTTTAAGAAATTATCTTAGTTATAGTAGTAGGCCCCTCTTTTGAAGGTGACGTTACCCTTAACCCAATGGTTTGAATCAGCAGGGATACAATCCCAAAGTGTCGGGATACTGAAAGATAATTAAGTTAGTTATTAATGCGAAAAGTGGTAGGCCCCTCGTTTGAAGGTGATGTTACCCTCAGCTAAGTGGTTTAAGTCAGCAAGGATACAATCCCAAGAAGCCGGTAAAATGTATTAATAGTAGTTTACATATGAGGGGTTCAAGCTGTTGGTGCACTACATCTGTTGATTTCGTCTTAGATCGAGTCTTTCATTGTAATGTATAGATTAGGGCGTGTTTTACGAGAAAACTGGAGAGTTTACGTGTTTTAGAGTGTAGGTCCGCTTATACGGACATAGGAGATCCTCTTTTATGTCAGGTCCGCTTATACGGACATAGGAGGTTCTTTTTTATGTCAGGTCCGCTTATACGGACATGCCGTATAAGGGAACCTATCAGGTTCGCTTATATGGACATGCCGTATAAGGGAACCTACTCACCTATAAATACCGTATAAGAGAACCTCATTTGGAACTTCCGAAATTCCATACCGAGGTGCTGCCGGTGTGAGAATCGATTGTAAACACTGTCAAATTAATCAACAAAGAGATTTAAGAGCATATCTAGCTGTTTCTACGTCAGGTACTTGTTTTCCGCACCTGTATCTGATCAAACTCCTCTGATTGACTCGTTCGGGTCAGAATCCGATCCTACAAGTGGTATCAGAGCTTCAGGAGGAGGAGTTCTATTGAAATTTGCTGGATTTCGTCACGTATTCTTTCTTCTACACCTTCTTTCTTCGTCAGACCGAGATTTTACGGTCGGAATTCGCTCAAAATTTCACAGATTGTGCGTAACAGTGTATAGTCAAATCCCTGAAAGTTTGAGGCTGAAATTCAAAGTAAAAACGGGTCAAAACGTGTTCCGAAATAGGTCCGCTTTTACGGTAACTCATAGATTCGCTCCAAATTTCAGTTTTGGTTCGCTTTTAGGACATTTTTAAGATAGATCCGCTCCAAATTTCAGTTCAGGTTCGCTTTTCGACCATTTTGGTGAGATTCGCTCATAGGATTGTGATAGGTTCGCTCCAAAGACATGCTATCAGAGGTTCGCTCATAGAGATTTGCTTAAAAATCTGGTTCGGTCCAAGTGTTTTTGAGAGATTCGCTTTTAGTGACAAAAGTTTGCATAGGTCCGCTCTTCGTATCTTTTGAGGTCCGCTCAAAGGTTGGTTCGCTCATAGGACAAGTGTTTGGTCCGCTCATTGATAAACAAGTGGTTCGCTCCATATTGCTTATGTAGGTTCGCTCTTAAAAAAATTGTCAGCCAAACAATCGGTTAAATCAGTTGCACGTGAATCAGGTTAATGGCCCAATGCATGTTACAATTAAATCAATATAGGTCCAATAATATTTTGTTTTAATGGAATAAGTGGTCAAATAAGCATTTAAATGATTTAATAGTTGTCGGCAATTAAAAATTACACTTGTCGGTTATGATAAATCACATGTCGATGTGATTGGAATTAATATTGTCGGCCAAGGTTCAGGTAAAAGAAATGTCAGCTAGTGATGTATATGACCAAATGATGAGTTTATGTTGTCAGCATAGTGGGTTTTGAGCTTCTTATAATATATTCACCTTTGCGGCCCAATTAAACGAGATTGAAAGTTGTGGTTATTAACGGCACCGCCCCATATTAAAATTGGCCCAATATCGATCGTATAATATTGTCAGACTTTAAGTGTCGGTAAATAGGCGGCTCATTAATATTGTTTTGTCGGTTGTGTCATTCCACCGGCCCAATCAACTATTAGATTAGTGGTTTAGGGGTCCAATTGAGTTGATTTTATCCATGTGATATTAAACGGCCTAATACGAAGTGAATATTGTTTTCGGAATATAATGGTTTAGTACAAGTTGTGGTCTAATCAGCTGATAAAAATCACGATTTGATTTCTGTTTGCAATGTCATTTGAAAGGGTCAAAAGTAATTTGAAAGTGAATTTTGTTTCTACTTCAGTTGTATTTGATCCAAGGTCACAAGAGGTGGTTCATTCCGTTTGAATTCAAACTAGTTCAAGGTCGTGTGGTTTAGTCTGGTCGTGTGAAAAGGTCCGATTCGTTTGAAAGAAATCATTTCGCTTGGAAGTTTGTTCAAGTTTGTACGCTTTGGAGTTCACAATTGTCAAAAGTTCGTCGGGTTGTTCAAAAGTCCATCAGATCGCACGTACTGAGTCAAATTGTTTGAAACTGATCCGAGTCATAGCAGTTCTTACAGTTTGCCAATTTCAACCTTCAGTCTACACAAAATATTCATCAGTTCGAGTGATTCAGTTCGCACAGAGTATCAGTTTGATTCAGTTGCTTTGATAAGTGTTTTAAACTGATTGTGTTTTGTTTGTTTGTTTCAGGTGTTTCACGAGGTGAATCATTTCATTCGAAAGGGGATCTAGTTTGAATTTGATATTTCATTTTAAGTGACTGTCTCGATAAACGTGTTTCCGAATCATGGACTTAAAATTCTTTAATATGACTAGTGAAACAGTTAATAGAATAAATGTATTAAAGAAAGAATTTGATTTGTTTTCAGGTTGTCCAGGAGAAAGTACAAAGAGTATCATTGAGAGGTATAGTCATCTTGTTCGCTTAATGTCTGAGAAGGGTATTCAGAAAAATCCAAATGAATGGGTTAAGAGATTAGCCAATTCCAAACCTCAACAAGAATGGGGTACATATCTGTTGGATTTAAAAAGAAATGGAGAATACTCTAGATTGTCAATTTGTCAATTCATTAAGAAGCTTGAAGAACAAATGGAGAACAATGATGTGAATAAGAAGAATCAAGAAGAAAAATCTGTTTCATCCGATGAAAGTTCAGAAGAAGCAATTGTTGTCGATCAAACATCAACTAACTCTGGTTCTTCGGATGATAGTTCTGACAAATCAGTAGAGTTTGACCAATCACCAACTGATAATAGTAGTGTTAATGAGAAGATTATTGAAGCAGAAAAGGTGACTGAAGCTGAGAAAGTTGTTGAAGTTGAAAAAATCATAGAGATCGAAAAGATTGTTGAAGTCACAAAACCTTGTCTTACATGTTTAGAGTCTTGTAAACAATGTATAGAAAAAGATGAGAGGTTTAGTGAGTTAGAAAAGTTGAAAGAACAATTGTTGTTTGATGTAAAGAACTTGAAAAAGTCGTATGATATATTGAACAGGCATGTGAATGGTCTGGAGAAGACTAACTCAGAAAGAGAAAAAGCTTTGAAGATGTTGAATGCTACCATGATGACAAAGCAAAAAGAGATCAACATGTATATAGAAGAATGTGCAACGTTGAAGAAAGAGTTGGAGAATGAAGCAGCTGAGAATGAAAGAATCAGAAGATTGCTGCAAAGTTACAAAGGTTGTGACTACGTAATGGATAGAATTTATCCAACAGTTGAAGGTTTCGAGGCATTTAAAGATGAAGAAACAAAATTAAAGAAGAAGAAGGATACAGGTAAGAAACAGGGTGTCTGTTATAATAAGTGTCCGCCTCCGATTTGGGAAGGGTACTCGCCTAGAAAACCTAACGAGGAAGAACTAAAACAGGCGGTCAATATTAAGTTAGAATCCGAGATAACCGATGTTTTACCGGACAATATTGACGTCACGTTCACAGCGTCCGACACAGATCATGAGTCTGAACTGATAAAACGAGTGGTCGATC
The DNA here is from genome assembly GCF_002127325.2 of Helianthus annuus. Classification (NCBI taxonomy): domain Eukaryota; kingdom Viridiplantae; phylum Streptophyta; class Magnoliopsida; order Asterales; family Asteraceae; genus Helianthus; species Helianthus annuus. The sequence continues at coordinate 171,161,855 of NC_035436.2, forward strand.
AGGTGTTGGATAAGGATGAGGAGTCAGAGTCAAAGTCCGAGTCCGAAAGTTCGTGTCAGTCAGTCAGGAGTTCGAGCTCGTCTGAAAAGAGTTCTAAATCATCGGGAAAACGGGTTTACAGTAAAGAGTTTTTATTGTCAAAATCTAATTTGAATGATGAAACGTTTGAAGTTGCATATACTTTGAATGGTTCTGACAAATTATATTTTGATAAAGAGTTTCCAATAAGAGGTGTTAAACAAGAAATGATTAAAAAGGTTTTCAAACTAACAGAAATTAATATTTTTGAAATAATAGATTTAAATCTTATTGTACAACCTAAATTTTACACCTCAAGAGTTCAACAACGACTAAACAAGAAAAAAGGTTACAATTCTGGTTCGGGTTTTCAAAAGAAACCAAACCAAATTCGTAACTACAAAAAGAAAGGACTTGGTTTTACTCCACCAGAAAACTATAAAAATAGAAAATTTTCTAAAACAAATACAAAATTTGTTTCAGGTACAAGCTCGGAAGAGGAAGCAAAAAGCTCATTCTGGAAACAAACAAATCAAGAATTTCTAGCCGAGAAGAGAAAGAATGGAGCTTACGTGAAGAAAGAAACCAGAACCTGTTTCCGATGCAATGAAGCTGGTCACATTGCATGGAACTGTCCGAAAGCGACAAACACAAAATAGGGAGTTTCTGGAAAACTGAAGCAAGTTGTTGTTGATAAAACCGAACCACCAACTGAACAATTTAAAGTTTTCAAAAATTCAACATTTGAAGTTGGGGAATGTTCGAAGAGATTTTACAAGCGAAGTGTAAAACTTGACAACCAAAAATGGGTTGTTAAGAAATCTGAGGTAAAATTTGGCGATGAATCTGATTCCACAAAATCAGAGGAGCCACAGTTTGATGAGAGTGATCAAAACTCAGTTCCTTCAATGGATGACGAGAAATTTCCACCATTGAGGACTGAGAATTTTAAAAGAAAAGCGGGAAAGTCTGAGTTCTCAAATCAGGGTTATTCTGAAAAGGATAATTTTGATGTTGAGAAAGCATTTAATGGGAAAATTAAGAAGATTTTCGGAAAGATGGCCGATGGGAAGGTGAAAGGGGTAAAAGACTTCTACGCTACAAAGAAAGCAACTTACACCCCAACAAAATCTGAATTGAAATCACCCAAGGCTGGTCAGGCTTGGGTGGACATTTTCTTTGAGTAAATGCCTGACATGCCGGAGATCCCAAGTTTGTAATCGTGGATCAGGAATCGGCATCATTCATGTATTATGAGTTTGTATGAAAAATTCTTAAAATTGTTAAAACTTTACAGGTTGAATGACTACGCCGGAGCTTCCAGGTTGGTAAGTGCGAAGCAGGAATCGGCATTCTAATTGATAAAATGGTTTGTGTAGAGGTGTCATTCCTACAAGTGGTATTGTTTGATGATTTTTACAAAGTGGTACATGTTGCTTGATTGCAAAACGGTAAATCAGGGACATTGATTTGTACTTGATTTACTACTTATGATAACACAAAGAACAAGATGATGAACCATATCCCCGTACTTAAACAAGTGGTAAACCTACAAGTGGTTTTTATCTAAACAAACTCATTTTCCGGAAAAATCATTTTGATTAAAACAAACTTAAGTGTTTTGAAATCTAAATGAGAAAATGGTTTGTGAAAGGGGGAGTTCAGATTGTTTATGCCTAGTGAATGGCGAATTGAGGCGATTTGATATTGGTTGTCATGTTTCTGTACAGTTTGTTTTGAATTTTATTCAAGTGGGTCTAGAGCTTAGATAGTTTTCAAATTTCTTTAATGTGCTTGCATTTTAGGGGGAGTAGATATTTCTGAAAAATCCAAAAACATTAGAAAATTTGAAAAAGTCAAAAACATGATAAAATTCAAAATGAGTTTCGTTGTGAAAAGAGGAAATGATAGTACATCAGTGAGCTGTCACAACATGCTAAAGAATTGGAAAGTTAAAATGTGATAAACAATTTCATTGAGGATGTGCCAGTAGGTTTTTACACATTTAGTAGATTGTGACGAGATATAAACCTAAAATTTAAACTTGCTTATTCTGTGGGTTAACACAAACTTGGATATATAGGTAACCCCTGAAATCTTGTTTGAAAGGTCCCTTATTCTGAGATACTAGGTCTTTATGCTCAGTGATATCTGGGGTATTATCCCGGGACTTCTGCTGTATGGAAGTACTGACCTAGTCCCCGGATAATGCTTTCCGCAAACGCTTTGAAACATAAGCGCCACCCTCAGCAAGCTGATGAAACAATAAAATTGATAGTCGCTGCTGTTGAAATCAAAAGATCCTCTAAAGGGGACACACTGAAAAGTCGAAGCCGTCATCTCTCTGCGTATACGGAAGTATCGACCTGAGCTCTCACGGCCCTCGCATTTTGTCACACCCCCAAAATCCCACCTGCGGAGTACTACCGCTTGGAGGCGTGACTGACCAGGGTCCAGCCACCAATCATACTGAACAAGCATATAAACAGTTATAAAAGTTTAACCAATACGATTGGTGTTTCAAAACAAACAAGTTAAGTTGCAAGCGGAAGCATAAGTCTTTAAAGTTAAAACATAAGTTCAAATGGTTTCAAGTTTAACATAGTACGCAGCAATCCGTGTCCCACAACGACTCTCCTCCATGCAAGCTCCAGCTGAGTACCTATGGCCCTGCAAAGCATGTAGTAACGAGTCAACAACTAGTTGAGTGAGTTCACGGTTGGGTGTTCGTTTTAGTTGTTTCGAAAACAGTTTCCTTTAACTGGCATCCTGCCGTGGGGGTTACCCCATAGTTTAAAAACGTGACTTGTTCATTCCCAGTTATTCCGGCATTCCAGCCGTGGGGGCTACCCCATGTTAGTTATCAGGCATTTCGGCCGTGGGGGCTACCCCATGCGTACACTAGACTCGTTACCATATCGACTGCTGACTATAGTCATGTTTATGTGCCTTGAAAACATCAATGTCTATCATCATTGACGTGCCCCAGATCCATTAGTTCACGCCCGCCCTCTGCGGCACGGTGTGAGGTTTGTCAGACCTAAATAGCGCTATCTAACTAATGACCCGCTCGCCATTGGCCCGGCGATTAAGTCGATACAAAAAGGAGGGACTTCGTGATAGAGTTTTAGTCTGGTACGAGTTATCCGTCCATCCGGACGAGGAATCACATTCCTGAACCACTGACGTCCTACCCAAGGAGGACGAGGAATCCACGTTCCTTAACCCCGTTCCCAACCCAGGGAATCCCATGCTTTGTAAAGGGTGTGAACTCACCTTGGTTTGCTCGGTAGTAACACAGAAAGTCAATCAAATTGCAGGTAATCAATTAGGTCCTATCACAGATATTTTTCGTATCAGATTCAAGCCAGCAGTGCACGTATGTTCAGCACGTATTGTATACAGGTAATAATCATGGTAACACGTTTAACATTAACAGTTCGCAATTAACAGTCAAGCACAACCCAAAGTCTAAGTGTGAGGCCCTAACCGTTGGGCTCGTAATGACAGGCCCAAAACAACACATTAAACAGTTAACACAGAAGTCCACTAGGCCGGCCCATTAACTAAGGCCCGTAACTAAGCAAGCCCACTATGTGTGATCTCGAGTCGCAACCGGACTCGCAACATGGTTTCGAGTCATGCTGTTTGTGTTGATCATAGGTGGTTGCGAGTCGCAACCTATGTCGCAACCGTGGTCTCGGCTTGTCATGTTTTGGTCTCGAGTCGCAACGGGACTCGTAACCTGTGTCGCAACCTGGGGTCTCGGTTCATCATGCTGTGGTTGCGAGTCGTAACCAGGTGTTCTCGACTCGCAACTGGTGTCGCAACGTGGAGGTTTCGAGTCGCAACCGGGCGTTCCGACTCCCCAACAGTTGCTGATTCTGCGCAGATCGTACTATCCAATAGAATTCATGCAGGAATATGTACCAGCCACTAAACATGTTTTGTTGTCTAAAATTTACTCAAAATGGATCAAACAATGCAGGTTTCAAATATTCAAACCACATTCAAAGCATATTCAAGTAGTTCTTCATGTTCTTCAAACATTCAACAAGTTCCTCAAATATTCAAATCACAACAACCCTTATTCTAACACATTCATATGATATTCAAAAGACATATTCATAACACATTTAACCCTTGTTCAAGCACACTATGCATTTATCCTAATTGTAACATGAACAACTATCAAACACTTGAACCAAAGGCTACAATTCGGTCCTTTATTAACCCGATTACATGACAAATACAAACCAATTTCATGCTCCTTAAAACTAGTGGTTCAACCTCCTTTAAACACAAAGCATCATCAATCCGAAATCAAGCATGTTAACCGGTTCATTATTATCATACATGTAATATCATCTTTTTGTCAACAAATACAATTTTCTATCAAACCAACTCTTATCATAACAATTAGCAAGCAAACAAAGTGTCGAAATCATCAATTCAAGCACAAAACTCGACATGATTCACTAACCGGTTAAGAGGTATGAAAGGTGAACTCCAAGTGTTGATTTCCAAGCTTGAATCCAAAGGTCAAGTGTGAGCCGGTTACTTAGAGTGTGTTTATGTTGCTTAGAGTTTTGTAGGAGAGAAGATAGGAGAGTGTGTGTGTGTTGTTCAAGAAGATTGCAAGGTTGCATAGTCCCCAAGGTTATATACTAGTTCTAAGGTGGTGTACCCTAATGGGCTTACAAGTCGATAGGAGGGGTTTACGGCCCAAAGGCCCAAGCCGGTTACTATACACTCGAGACCTCATGGTCTCGAGTCGGGTCCCTTGTTCTCGGTCGGGTTCTCGGCTCACATATAACACGTACATATATACATACAATGCACACATAACAAAGCACATATCACATAAAAGCTTCACGTTTATCATTAAGTTTAATCAGTCAACTAATCACATAACGTACAAACATGTTACATCGAGGCACAAGAAAGGTTCTAAATTTCGAGTTGTCACATCATTTAATCCCTGAACAGATATCATCTGTGGTATACTCACCTGTAAGACTGAATATTGGGATCTGGATACGGGAGTATATTCAAGTAGTGGGACACACAGATAAGTTTAAGAGATTAAGTTCTTAAGACATTAATATCGTATCTCGGATCAGTTGAACTTTGTGTGAAAATTTAAGTGGACAAATATACTGACAATCTAGGTGAATTGTTTAGAACTTAAAATGAAATGAAGCTTAACGGTGTTGGTGACATGTCTCATAAACTGATATGATCCTCTTACTCGAACTCACAAAAATATTGTTTGTAAATATTTCTTTACTGCATTACATTTTCTTTATTTCAAAATCCAAAAAGATTTTCAGTGTGTTTTAGCATAAAGTTTCAGAAAACTCAAAAAGATTTTTGACAACTGATATTGGAAAGCTGATTTTCAAAATTCCAAGTGCTAAACTTGATGAGCAATATTTGAGGGGGAGTGTTTGGTTGGAATTAAATGTTTTCATAATTTAACCTTTCAGGGGGTTCATCAATATTGTCACTGGTAAAGTTTCAGTTTGGTTTGAGGAAGAGTTTGTTTTAGTGCATACATCTTTATTCTAAAATTGTAAAACTTATGTTTTGGGTAGAGAATTTGCAGGATAAGAAGAGAAACTGTTAGATGGAAAGCCAGACAACGATCCTGAAGATGTTACTGAAGAACAAAGGAATACCAGTAAATCGAGATGGGGAGTCTGAAGATAGAGAGAAAGAAAAGCCCAGAGACTGATCAAGACTGAAGATGTGAAGACACAACATTGTTGTGACTCGATAGTCGACTCCATCAACATCTGAGGGGGAGTCTGTTGGTGCACCGAGTTCTGCTGGTAAGTTCAGTCTGTAGGCCACCTTGCCTATTTTCTCAATGATTTCGAAAGGTCCAACGTATCGTGGGTTGAGTTTGCCTCGTTTACCAAAACGAACCACACCCTTCCAGGGTGAAACTTTGAGTAATACCCGCTCCCCAACCTGGAGCTCAAGTGGTTTCCTGCCCTTATCGGCGTAAGCCTTCTGACGGTCTCGAGCGGCCGCCATGCGCTGTCGTATTTGAGCAATCCGCTCAGTAGTGTCTACCACATGTTCCGGACCAGTGATTTGACTATCCCCCACTTCTGCCCAACAGAGGGGTGACCGGCATTTACGTCCGTACCATGCCTCAAACGGAGCAGCTTTAATGCTGGTGTGGTAGCTGTTATTATACGAGAATTCCACGAGTGGCAGATGCCTTTCCCAGCTGTTGCCAAAGTCGATTACACAAGCGCGAAGCATGTCTTCTAAGGTCTGGATTGTGCGTTCGGACTGCCCGTCCGTCTGTGGGTGATACGCTGTGCTCATATCTAGACGTGAGCCAAAGGACTTGTGCATTGCTTGCCACAGCTCCGAAGTAAAACGTGCATCTCGATCAGAGATGATAGAAGTGGGCACCCCGTGCCTCGAAACAACTTCCTTGAGATATATTTCCGCTAGAGTGGAGAATTTATCTGTTTCCTTAATTGCCAAGAAGTGTGCGGACTTTGTAAGTCGATCCACGATCACCCAGATAGTATCATTTCCGCGCTGTGATCTAGGTAGGCTAGTAACGAAATCCATGGAAATCTGCTCCCATTTCCATTGTGGTATCTCCGGTTGTTGGAGTAGGCCTGAGGGTTTCTGATATTCTGTCTTGACTCGCGCACAAGTCAAACACTTGCTGACGTAAGTTGCTATGTGGGCCTTCATGCTAGGCCACCAATACGTAGTTTTAATATCGTGGTACATCTTATCCGAACCAGGGTGTACCGAGTAGCGAGATTTGTGTGCTTCATCCATTACAAGCTTTCGTAAGTCGCCATAGAGTGGGACCCAGATGCGTCCTGTTACGTAGTAAGCACCGTCTTCCTTCTGCTCTAAGTGTTGCCTTGACCCGCGTAGGGCTTCGGCTCTTACGTTTTCTGGTTTCAGTGCTTCTATCTGAGCAGCTCGTATTTGCGAAGGTAGACTAGAATGAATCGTGAGTTGTAGAGCTCTTACACGCTTAGGCGCAGTGTCCTTTCGACTCAGGGCGTCTGCCACAACATTGGCCTTGCCCGGGTGATACCTGATGGAGCACTCGTAGTCATTCAGTAGCTCGACCCATCGTCGTTGCCGCATATTCAGTTCCTTCTGTTTGAATATGTGCTCTAGGCTCCTGTGGTCGGTGTAGATGGCGCACTTGGTTCCGTACAGGTAATGCCGCCATAACTTAAGTGCGAAAACAACAGCTCCCAGCTCCAAATCATGCATAGTGTAGTTCTTCTCGTGAACTTTGAGCTGGCGTGAGGCGTAGGCTATGACTTTATCTCGTTGCGTCAATACACAACCAAGACCTTGAATTGATGCGTCACAATAAACCACAAAATCGTCTGTGCCCTCTGGCAGTGAAAGGATAGGTGCACTACACAGTCTATCCTTTAGATGCTGAAAAGCTAACTCTTGTGCATTTCCCCAATGATAAACAACGCCTTTCTGCGTTAACAAGGTGAGAGGCTGCGCGATCTTTGAAAAATCCTTAATGAATCTCCTGTAGTAACCTGCCAATCCCAAGAATTGGCGAATTTCCTTTGGTGTACGAGGTGCAGGCCAGTTCTTAATCGAGTCCACTTTGGATGGATCAACGTGAATCCCGTCCTTGTTCACCACATGCCCTAGGAAATGGACCTCTCGAAGCCAGAAGTCGCATTTCGAGAATTTCGCGTAAAGCTGTTCTGTTCGAAGGAGTTCCAAAATAAGTCGTAGATGCTGTTCGTGCTCCTCCTGACTCTTAGAATAGATCAGGATGTCGTCGATGAAGACTATAACAAACTTGTCCAGGTAAGGCTTGCACACTCGATTCATCAAATCCATGAAGACTGCGGGTGCGTTGGTCAGCCCAAACGGCATGACCAAAAACTCATAGCGCCCATATCGAGTTCTAAAGGCCGTCTTAGAGACATCCTCTTCTCGAACTCTCAGCTGGTGATATCCCGATCTCAGATCGATCTTTGAGTAGTAGCTCGACCCCTGCAACTGGTCGAACAAGTCGTCAATGCGCGGTAGAGGATAACGATTCTTCACAGTCACCTTGTTGAGTTCACGATAGTCGATACACATTCTGAAGGTACCGTCCTTCTTCTTCACAAATAGCACCGGAGCTCCCCAAGGCGATGAGCTAGGGCGAATAAAACCTTTATCCAGGAGTTCTTGTAGTTGCGTGGAGAGTTCTTCCAACTCTGATGGAGCTAAACGATAAGGTGCACGGGCTATAGGCGCAGCTCCAGGAGCTAGTTCAATCTGAAACTCGACTTGGCGATGGGGCGGAAGACCAGGTAATTCCTCAGGGAATACCTCAGGATAGTCACGTACAACTGGAAAATCTTCTAGCTTCTTCTCTTTCTCTGTGGTATCAGTAACTAGAGCCAAAATCGCAGTGTGGCCCTTTCGTAAGCACTTCTGGGCCTTAAGGAGAGAGATGATGTTCTCAACAGCACTTCTCTTGTCGCCACGAATCATGAGAGGTTCACTACTTAAACCAGGAATACGAACGATCTTTTCGTTGCAAAGAATCTCTGCTCGGTGTTGGGATAACCAATCCATCCCAATGACAACGTCGAAACTACCCAAAATGATAGGAATAAGGTCAATAGAGAAAGTCTGGTTAGCGAGAATAAGTTGGCAACCTTTGACTACGTGCGAGGCCTCCAAACTCTTACCATTTGCTAGTTCTACTGTGTGCTTGTCGCTCAGGGGTGTTGGAATACGCTTAAGCATCTTACTAACTTCTAGTGACACATAGCTAGTATCGGCACCCGAATCAAATAAGACTGTAACATAAAAGTCGTCGAGAAGGAACTTACCCGTCACTACGTTGGGATCATTCCTTGCTTCACCTTGACCAATCACGAACACTCGCCCCCTGGCACCATTGTTGTTGTTGTTGTTCCCATTGTTACCATTCCCCTGATTGTTGTTGTTGTTGTTCTGGTTCAGTTGGGGACAATCCTTCTTGAAGTGGCCTTCAGCTCCACACTGAAAGCACCCTTTGTTGTTACCCTGCTGCTGTCGCTGGTTCTGCTGAGGTTGCTGACGATTCTGATTGGCGGGGTATGCGCTCCTGCAATCCTTTGCAACATGACCAGGCTTGTTGCACCGATGACAGTTGCCCCTGGTGCATGGCCCACTGTGGTGTAGGTTGCAACGATTGCATTTGGGGTGATTCCCCTTGTACCCACCATGACCTTGACCACCAGACGATTGCTGACTGGGGCTCTTGTGGTCGTCAGTCTTTCTCTGCTGAGACTGAGATTGCACAGAAGTTGAACCCTTTCTTGAAGTTCCATCCCATTTCCGTTTGTCCCCACTAGAGGTACCAGAAGTAGTTGCAGCACCTATACGCTTGGGTAACTTGTTCTGCTCCACCGCCTGATCAGTGAGACGGTGAGCCAACTGAACAACCTGCTGGATAGTAGCCAAGTTTGCTGAAGTCACATGGCTTTGGATCTCTGGCACCAAGCCCTTGAGATAGAGTTCAATTCGCTTATAGGGAGGGTCCACCATAGTAGGACACAACAAGGCAAGCTCATGCGATCTCTTAGTGTATGCCTCAATCTCTGACCCCGTCATCTTGAGATTGTAGAACTCATCTTCCAGCTTATGAATGTCGTCGCGACTGCAGTATTCCTCCTTGACCATTTCCTTGAAGTTTTCCCATGGGGTGGCGTTGGCAGCAACCAACCCCAGCATTTGCACTTGAGCATTCCACCACGTGAGGGCCAAACCCTCGAGAGTACCAGTAGCATACTTCACCCTGCGCGCTTCAGGGCATTCACACATTTCGAACACAGATTCCAGCTTCTCAAACCAGTGTAGGAGACCTACTGCTCCTTCAGTTCCGCTAAAAGTAGTGGGTCGGCAGTCCATAAAGGTCTTAAAAGTGCACACCGGTGCCTGAGCATAATGACCTAAGGTAGGTGAAAGAAAGACAGAGTTTAACACAAAGGTCGGTTCACGAGAGTAGGATCCAAATGATCCTAGAACAAATTCGGACTGCAGGATATACCTCCTGCGTTTGCAGCTGCAAGCGCTGCGGCAACTCGTTCGTTGATCAAAGCCGTCAACTGGGCTTGTGTCATGTTAACGCGTCCAGACATGATTCTTCATAACAAGAGTAATACGTGTGAGAGAGGTTCGCGAAAGTACGATAGTAGGACAGAGTAAGCACGCACGTGTTCAAACAACAGTAGTTATACTAATCAAGCATACCATGGGCAATGTACTATGTATCTAGCAAGTAGGCAATATACACATATTATATTACCTAGTATGTCGAGCCTTGCATGTGGAGTGAAGTGTCGTTGTGGACCGTTGAGCACTAAATCGGTTATAGTCTGATTTTAACAAAAACGTTTTTCCTTTATTAAAACCAAGTTCACTATAACCAATGGCTCTGATACCAATCTGTCACACCCCCAAAATCCCACCTGCGGAGTACTACCGCTTGGAGGCGTGACTGACCAGGGTCCAGCCACCAATCATACTGAACAAGCATATAAACAGTTATAAAAGTTTAACCAATACGATTGGTGTTTCAAAACAAACAAGTTAAGTTGCAAGCGGAAGCATAAGTCTTTAAAGTTAAAACATAAGTTCAAATGGTTTCAAGTTTAACATAGTACGCAGCAATCCGTGTCCCACAACGACTCTCCTCCATGCAAGCTCCAGCTGAGTACCTATGGCCCTGCAAAGCATGTAGTAACGAGTCAACAACTAGTTGAGTGAGTTCACGGTTGGGTGTTCGTTTTAGTTGTTTCGAAAACAGTTTCCTTTAACTGGCATCCTGCCGTGGGGGTTACCCCATAGTTTAAAAACGTGACTTGTTCATTCCCAGTTATTCCGGCATTCCAGCCGTGGGGGCTACCCCATGTTAGTTATTAGGCATTTCGGCCGTGGGGGCTACCCCATGCGTACACTAGACTCGTTACCATATCGACTGCTGACTGTAGTCATGTTTATGTGCCCTGAAAACATCAATGTCTATCATCATTGACGTGCCCCAGATCCATTAGTTCACGCCCGCCCTCTGCGGCACGGTGTGAGGTTTGTCAGACCTAAATAGCGCTATCTAACTAATGACCCCCTCGCCATTGGCCCGGCGATTAAGTCGATACAAAAAGGAGGGACTTCGTGATAGAGTTTTAGTCTGGTACGAGTTATCCGTCCATCCGGACGAGGAATCACATTCCTGAACCACTGACGTCCTACCCAAGGAGGACGAGGAATCCACGTTCCTTAACCCCGTTCCCAACCCAGGGAATCCCATGCTTTGTAAAGGGTGTGAACTCACCTTGGTTTGCTCGGTAGTAACACAGAAAGTCAATCAAATTGCAGGTAATCAATTAGGTCCTATCACAGATATTTTTCGTATCAGATTCAAGCCAGCAGTGCACGTATGTTCAGCACGTATTGTATACAGGTAATAATCATGGTAACACGTCTAACATTAACAGTTCGCAATTAACAGTCAAGCACAACCCAAAGTCTAAGTGTGAGGCCCTAACCGTTGGGCTCGTAATGACAGGCCCAAAACAACGCATTAAACAGTTAACACAGAAGTCCACTAGGCCGGCCCATTAACTAAGGCCCGTAACTAAGCAAGCCCACTATGTGTGATCTCGAGTCGCAACCGGACTCGCAACATGGTTTCGAGTCATGCTGTTTGTGTTGATCATAGGTGGTTGCGAGTCGCAACCTATGTCGCAACCGTGGTCTCGGCTTGTCATGTTTTGGTCTCGAGTCGCAACGGGACTCGTAACCTGTGTCGCAACCTGGGGTCTCGGTTCATCATGCTGTGGTTGCGAGTCGTAACCAGGTGTTCTCGACTCGCAACTGGTGTCGCAACGTGGAGGTTTCGAGTCGCAACCGGGCGTTCCGACTCCCCAACAGTTGCTGATTCTGCGCAGATCGTACTATCCAATAGAATTCATGCAGGAATATGTACCAGCCACTAAACATGTTTTGTTGTCTAAAATTTACTCAAAATGGATCAAACAATGCAGGTTTCAAATATTCAAACCACATTCAAAGCATATTCAAGTAGTTCTTCATGTTCTTCAAACATTCAACAAGTTCCTCAAATATTCAAATCACAACAACCCTTATTCTAACACATTCATATGATATTCAAAAGACATATTCATAACACATTTAACCCTTGTTCAAGCACACTATGCATTTATCCTAATTGTAACATGAACAACTATCAAACACTTGAACCAAAGGCTACAATTCGGTCCTTTATTAACCCGATTACATGACAAATACAAACCAATTTCATGCTCCTTAAAACTAGTGGTTCAACCTCCTTTAAACACAAAGCATCATCAATCCGAAATCAAGCATGTTAACCGGTTCATTATTATCATACATGTAATATCATCTTTTTGTCAACAAATACAATTTTCTATCAAACCAACTCTTATCATAACAATTAGCAAGCAAACAAAGTGTCGAAATCATCAATTCAAGCACAAAACTCGACATGATTCACTAACCGGTTAAGAGGTATGAAAGGTGAACTCCAAGTGTTGATTTCCAAGCTTGAATCCAAAGGTCAAGTGTGAGCCGGTTACTTAGAGTGTGTTTATGTTGCTTAGAGTTTTGTAGGAGAGAAGATAGGAGAGTGTGTGTGTGTTGTTCAAGAAGATTGCAAGGTTGCATAGTCCCCAAGGTTATATACTAGTTCTAAGGTGGTGTACCCTAATGGGCTTACAAGTCGATAGGAGGGGTTTACGGCCCAAAGGCCCAAGCCGGTTACTATACACTCGAGACCTCATGGTCTCGAGTCGGGTCCCTTGTTCTCGGTCGGGTTCTCGGCTCACATATAACACGTACATATATACATACAATGCACACATAACAAAGCACATATCACATAAAAGGTTCACGTTTATCATTAAGTTTAATCAGTCAACTAATCACATAACGTACAAACATGTTACATCGAGGCACAAGAAAGGTTCTAAATTTCGAGTTGTCACATCATTTAATCCCTGAACAGATATCATCTGTGGTATACTCACCTGTAAGACTGAATATTGGGATCTGGATACGGGAGTATATTCAAGTAGTGGGACACACAGATAAGTTTAAGAGATTAAGTTCTTAAGACATTAATATCGTATCTCGGATCAGTTGAACTTTGTGTGAAAATTTAAGTGGACAAATATACTGACAATCTAGGTGAATTGTTTAGAACTTAAAATGAAATGAAGCTTAACGGTGTTGGTGACATGTCTCATAAACTGATATGATCCTCTTACTCGAACTCACAAAAATATTGTTTGTAAATATTTCTTTACTGCATTACATTTTCTTTATTTCAAAATCCAAAAAGATTTTCAGTGTGTTTTAGCATAAAGTTTCAGAAAACTCAAAAAGATTTTTGACAACTGATATTGGAAAGCTGATTTTCAAAATTCCAAGTGCTAAACTTGATGAGCAATATTTGAGGGGGAGTGTTTGGTTGGAATTAAATGTTTTCATAATTTAACCTTTCAGGGGGTTCATCAATATTGTCACTGGTAAAGTTTCAGTTTGGTTTGAGGAAGAGTTTGTTTTAGTGCATACATCTTTATTCTAAAATTGTAAAACTTATGTTTTGGGTAGAGAATTTGCAGGATAAGAAGAGAAACTGTTAGATGGAAAGCCAGACAACGATCCTGAAGATGTTACTGAAGAACAAAGGAATACCAGTAAATCGAGATGGGGAGTCTGAAGATAGAGAGAAAGAAAAGCCCAGAGACTGATCAAGACTGAAGATGTGAAGACACAACATTGTTGTGACTCGATAGTCGACTCCATCAACATCTGAGGGGGAGTCTGTTGGTGCACTACATCTGTTGATTTCGTCTTAGATCGAGTCTTTCATTGTAATGTATAGATTAGGGCGTGTTTTACGAGAAAACTGGAGAGTTTACGTGTTTTAGAGTGTAGGTCCGCTTATACGGACATAGGAGATCCTCTTTTATGTCAGGTCCGCTTATACGGACATAGGAGGTTCTTTTTTATGTCAGGTCCGCTTATACGGACATGCCGTATAAGGGAACCTATCAGGTTCGCTTATATGGACATGCCGTATAAGGGAACCTACTCACCTATAAATACCGTATAAGAGAACCTCATTTGGAACTTCCGAAATTCCATACCGAGGTGCTGCCGGTGTGAGAATCGATTGTAAACACTGTCAAATTAATCAACAAAGAGATTTAAGAGCATATCTAGCTGTTTCTACATCAGGTACTTGTTTTCCGCACCTGTATCTGATCAAACTCCTCTGATTGACTCGTTCGGGTCAGAATCCGATCCTACACAAGCTATTCGCACCCTCGCCATCCAATACCAGTGGGTATTGAAGGAGGTCCTAGTAAACTTGAACCAGGTCCTTGCAGGATCTATACACTGAACAAGACAAGAACCTTACCAAACCATTCCCCTAACCCCTGACCAGGTAGTTAACATGCCTTTATATAGCCCGTAAAGTCATGAATGATGCAATATTTATATATATTGTAGAGTAACCTCAAGACACCACGGAAAAATGATAAAGAAAATTCACCTTCAACATAAGAAACTAGTTATTAAAGTCATTAATACAAACCCAAATAAAAAGTGCCGAAAGATTAAAAATCAAAAGTAATACGTAAAAGACTTGTCTTCACCAAGTGATGTAAGAGGCTTAACCAAACATGGCCTTTGATCGGCAAGAACCCTTATAATCAATCTTGGATCCCGAGACTACTACACACTCTAAAGATGGATGATGGATGATGGTGGTGGGTGTTGGTGTTGTAGTAGTTGTGGAGTTGTGGCAATGTGGGAGAGTAGTGGTTTGCCAAGGGATGCCTTTCAAGTGAACCAAGCACCCCTCCTGCACAGAACTCTGGCCACGGCCCCGTATCCAGCGGGCACGCCCCCGTGGCCAGCCTTTTCTCTTCCTTCATTAATTGCAAGTGTCAGCAGAGGGCCCTGATCGGAGTGTCGCGCTCTGGTTAAAGATAATATTTATATGCCCAAATTACCCTTAACAAATAGTTAGTGGTAGCAAGGGGTCGAACCACGAAGAGTATGTGGTTTGCGAATGGATTCGATTGAATTATAGAGAAGTGTCACAATTTATGAAGCTTGCCAGATATTTTTTGTATTTTCGTTTGATTGAAAGATGTGAATTTAACTAATAAAATTGGTTCGATTGATTAATAACTACTAATTAACAAATGCAAGAAAGATTGATTACTAAGAAATAATAATAAAAAGGGTTCACGCCCGGTTTCGGTAATTGCCAACCTAGGGTTTCCACAAGTTTTTAGATTCAACTCAATTGCATATGATTAGCGGATTTAGTGTACCGTTACTTAGGTGCCGATAACTATCAACGCTTCGAAAAACGGACAAGAATGCACTTTGTAATCAACACAAGTAAAACCTAACCAAGACAATGCATACTACACATAACCATTTCGTAAAGTCATAACTTTTAACATTGTTTGACAATTTACGAATACGAAACAAATGCAAACTATTGTCAAAGGTTTCAAAAATCAAACACAATTTGTCACAAAGTTGAACCAAGAAACAATTCGAAACCCTAAATTTAACAACTACCTACACCGGGGTGAAACCAAGGTGATTAGCCGCTCATGGTTGAAGAAGCTTGAACACTGGATGCTTGGAACATGAAGTGGACCATCTTGAAGCTTGATTGATAGAGAATTGGTGGATGATGAAGGTTTGGTGAAGGAAGATGGTGGAAGGATTGATGGTATGGAGAGTTAGGGTTTAGGATGAATTGGGGATTTGATGATTGATGATGATCTTGATGATGATTTGGGTGATGTTGTAAGTAGTGTATGGATTGGAGATGAATGGTGGGTGAAAGATTGATTATTAGTGGCTCCAAGATCAAGTTAAAATCTCCAAACAAGTGTAACTTACGAATTCAATACTCCCCCACCAATAGAAATCGAATCTTAGCTAACAACATACAAAATTCACGCAGCAGGAAAGTACTGCCCGTCGCCAACGGGCCTATACCCGTCGCCGACGGGTTCTTCTGATCATGCTTTCATCCGACGGTTTGTTTTTCTAGTTACGGGGTTCTTTGGCCGACGGGGTGTTCTAGATCCCGTCCGGGACGGCCCTAGACCCCTCGGCGATGGCCTCTTGAGCACCAACTTCTCATTTTTCACTCCTCGCACTCCCGGTTGATCCGTAACGCGTCCTGATGCTCTGGTTTTCGACCCGGTGACTCGTAAAGCTCCCGAAAAGCTCCTTAAACTCCATCAAACCTGCAAAACACATTTTTGATTAAAACTAGGCTATCCGAAATTAAAACTTATGTAAAAACATTAAGTTATACACTAACGAACACCGGTTTTCAACCACGTGTCACATCCCCACACTTGTCTTTTGCTTGCCCTCAAGCAAATCTGTTTTTCACTTTCACGTGAGTCGAACAACGAACACACTCCCCATTCCCCAGACAAAGGTGAAGGTCTAATGTCATACAAAAGTTCGAACTCTTTACAATTTTCACAATATTTAACGGTAAAAAGAATATTTCTATATGCAATGGTTATCCAAGATTAACCTGCCCGTAAAACTAAAAATTCATGCACATCCCTCACAATGTTCTCTCCACTCGGCTTATAATTTGGCTAATGTGTATAATGTATTAGCACCTCAATCAAATAATCGCTCAAAACCAATTAGAACACGTACCCGCATAGGCTTGCAACTCAATCATTCTCCACCACCGATCACGAATACTAAGCACAAGTCATAAGGTCTTTGTAAGGGTTGTAACGGGGCTAGGCTAAGTGTAGGAAATAGGATGTTTTAAAGTGGCTAAGGTGATGAAAAATTCAATTTTTATTACAAACCACTAAACTAAACAACACTAAATATAAACATCAACTATGAGGCAACAACTTTCGCCTTTTATTCAACAAACTACTAGCACATCTTTTTATGTTTTTCTCAAAGCTTTTTCATTCTTTTTCGCAACATTTTCTGAATGTTTTTTTTTTTCAATACAAATGAATCACAACTATACAAACTTAAACTCCTATAATCGAATTTTCATCACACGGGTTTAAAAAGAAAAGGCTTATGGTTATGGGCTAAGTGGGTTGTCAAACGAAAGGTTTAGGCTCAAATTGGGCTACTAAGGGACTTTTTTGGGAAAGGATAGATAAATGGTTTAAAAGGAAAAGGTTTACCTAATGCCTTAATCATTCTCGTGCTTGTATTCGGTCTATGGTCTCAAACGTATCAAAAGTTGCAAGTTCTACAATACGCGACTAATGGTCCACTCAAACAAAGAAACATGTAAATGTAAATCTATGATATAAAAGTGGCTCAAAACCTCACGTATAAGGGTATGATATGTGATATGCATCAAATGCTAGTTCCTTAGGCGAATTATTCCCAAATAACCACCCGCTAAATACCCGTTATGCTCTTAATTTGAACTTAACCATGACAAAAGACCAAATGGGTTGTGCCATCCCTCGTTGACTTGGTTACTTGTGCCTTTAAGATCGCTTTTAAAACAAGAAATTTTTGAAATTTTTCCCCCATCCCCACACTTGAGGTAAACATTGTCCTCAATGTGTAGTGTTTAAATGAACGGGTCAAAATCGAAAATTTTTACTACTCCCCCATCCCCACACTCGAGGTAAACATTGTCCTCAATGTGTAAGAACTAGAGTTTGAAAACGCACAAGGGATGTGACACAGCTAACCTTCCCAAAATTTCACCCAGGCAACGGCGCCAAAATTTGATCGGAGTGTCGCGCTCTGGTCAAAGATAATATTTATATGCCTAAATTACCCTTAATAAATAGTTAGTGGTAGCAAGGGGTCGAACCACGAAGAGTATGTGGTTTGCGAATGGATTCGATTGAATTATAGAGAAGTGTCACAGTTTATGAAGCTTGCCAGATATTTTTGTATTTTCGTTTGATTGACAGATGTGAATTTAACTAATAAAATTGGTTCGATTGATTAATAACTACTAATTAACAAATGCAAGAAAGATTGATTACTAAGAAATAATAAGAAAAAGGGTTCACACCCAGTTTTGGTAATTGCCAATCTAGGGTTTCTACAAGGTTTTAGATTCAACTCAATTGCATATGATTAGCGGATTTAGTGTACCGTGACTTAGGTGCCGATAACTATCAACGCTTCGAAAAACGGACAAGAATGCACTTTGTAATCAACACAAGTAAAACCTAACCAAGACAATGCATACTACACATAATCATTTCGTAAAGTCATAACTTTTAACATTGTTCGACAATTTACGAATACGAAACAAATGCAAACTATTGTTAACGGTTTCAAAAATCAAACACAATTTGTCACAAAGTTGAACCAAGAAACAATTCGAAACCCTAAATTTAACAACTACCTACACCGGGGTGAAACCAAGGTGATTAGCTGCTCATGGTTGAAGAAGCTTGAACACTGGATGCTTGGAACATGAAGTGGACCATCTTGAAGCTTGATTGATGGAGAATTGGTGGGTGATGAAGGTTTGGTGAAGGATGATGGTGGAAGGATTGATGGTATGGAGAGTTAGGGTTTAGGATGAATTGGGGATTTGATGATTGATGATGATCTTGATGATGATTTGGGTGATGTTGTAAGTAGTGTATGGATTGGAGATGAATGGTGGGTGAAAGCTTGATTATTAGTGGCTCCAAGATCAAGTTAAATTCTCCAAACAAGTGTAACTTACAAATTCAATACTCCCCCACCAATAGAAATCGAATCTTAGCTAACAACATACAAAATTTGCGCAGCAGGAAAGTACTGCGCGTCGCCGACGGGTCTATACCCGTCGCCGACGGGTTCTTCTGATCATGGTTTCATCCGACAGTTTGTTTTGCTGGTTACGGGGTTCTTTGGCCGACGGGGTGTTCTAGAGCCCGTCCGGGACGGCCCTAGACCCGTCGGCGATGGCCTCTTGAGCACCAACTTCTCATTTTTCACTCCTTGCAATCCCGGTTGATCCGTAACGCGTCCTGATGTTCCGGTTTTCGACCCGGTGACTCGTAAAGCTCCCGAAAAGCTCCTTAAACTCCATCAAACCTACAAAACACATTTTTGATTAAAAGTAGGCTATCCGAAATTAAAACTTACGTAAAAACATTAAGTTATACACTAACGAACACCGGTTTTCAACCACGTATCAGGCCCCACACGGCCCCGTGTCTCCTGGGTACGACCCCGTGGTCAACTTCGTATCTGTACTATCAAGATTTAGCTAGATTCTGTGTATCTTTGCGTTGACCATGCCCCGTGCTGAGCTGGGCACGCCCCCGTGGTGGGCATGGAAGCTTCTATTGATTTGTCTTTTGTGCAGCGCCCTGACCACGCCCCATGCCCAACTGGGCACGACCCCGTGGTCAGGCTTCTGTTGCCTTGTTTTTGCTTTGGGGATGTCACGTTTATTCATTTTCTTTGTATTTCTGTTGGTTTTGGATGCTTATTTGCTTCTTTTGTCCGTTTAAGCTCATTTGGTCCTGTAAATTCAAAAGGAAGAAAGAAACATGCTTTTTCCAACATTAGTACTAAAAAGGGTTAGTTTTATGCCTCATTTGATGTAATTTATATGTTACATTTTGCACACATCTTTTTCGTGGTTGTTAAATCGTGGAAACTGCAAAATGAAACCGGGTCAAAAGTGGTTTCTTTTCTGCCCGGTGTGTGTCTATGCCATTGATGATTAGGTCATCTGTGCACTATATCAATGGATATAACAAGTTCATTATAGTTCAAGAATGGGGTGAGATTGCTGAGATTAACGTAAGGACAAAGGAGATGCATTACATTAAACGTATAATGACATAGTATATGTACACTGTTATCATTGACATGTAATATGTATATATCTTTTTTGTTTGTTAATTTTATGGTGATAGCAACACCAACGTTAATCTGGGCCGTCCGATCATGGCGGTTATTTGTGAGATTAAATCTCATCCGTAATAACCCCAAAAAAATTGTCAGTTTTTTTAGAGTGCAGCAGTTAGGAAGTTACCTAAAATTACTCCCCACGTTCTCCACTCTCCCATTTAATTAATTACACATCTGCAAAAAAAAAAAAAAAAAAAAATAGGCAACATAAAATTTGTTACTAAATCTAATTATTCATTTTTAATGTATCATCTCGCAACAATAAAAAAAAGTAAAACTAATTTACCTCTAAAAATCATTAATTTTAATTAAACATGTATCAAAGTAATATATAATTTTTATTTTAAAGGTGTATTAATATTTGTGTCAGGATGCATTTGAGTTTCAGCACGCAGAGGATCAATTTTAGTTGTAGCACACCGCACTTGAAAGAAAAACTTAAATTATATAATAAGAAACAACCATTAATTCGATCTCTTAATAGATATTACTTTTTTAACAAAAAAAATTCGGTATGTATCAGTTTTGTTTAACCATTATTAATGCATTAAAATGTGCTTGTCTATGTAATACTGGTGAATTGGTTGTTTAGAATCCACTAACTCGTGTGTTCAAGATGCTGAAAAATTCTAATTCTCAGGGCTTTTACTATATGGATGATGATAGTCTTAGGTTTTGTGTTGACTCTGCTGCCGATTACAAAATTGTGCACATTAAACGCACTCATTTCAGGTTGACTGTTAACATTTATTCATTTAGTGAAGGTTCATGGTCAACTCCAAGGTTCTTAATTTATAGTCCATATGATATTGCTATCTATAGTTGGTCCGTTGGGACGTTTTGTGGAAATAGTTTGAATTTTGTACTGACCAAATTATGGTGTATGGGTAACACAATGGTTCTTCGTTTGGATGTTGAGTCGAAGGTAATAGAAAATGTAGGATACCCAGATACACTGAGTGTGGAATCTATAGGTTAATTGGTGACTATACGAGATGAACTTCATATGTTGGTTAGTATTGGAATGTGTAATGTAGATGTTCAATTGTGGCGTCTGCAAAATGAAACTTGGTCGAAAGTGGTGTCTTCTGTACCCCGTGTGTTTATGCCATTGATGATAGGGTCATCTGTACACTATATTGATGGAAATAACAAGTTAATTATAGTACACGAATGGGGTGATGTTGCTAAGATAAACGTAAGGGCAAAGAAGATGCATGGTTTTTTTCCTATCATCTTTATGCAAGGCATGATAGGTACAACGTATATTGAAACTATAGTTTCATCACATCTTTAGTTATGGTTTTGTATTTAGTTGTTTATTGTGGTTGGTGTATTTTTGTATATGGAGAATCAATGTTTAGCAATTAATGTGTTATTTTAATTGGTCTATTATGTTTAGAATATGTTTGTAAGTTAGTATTGATTGTTAGTTAGTGTTGATTCTATAAAATTAGTAGAGTAAACAAAATAAGTTTTTAGATTTATTCAGTTTATGCAATATTGTGTAATAGTTGATTAAACAAAATAGTTTTTATGATTTATTCAATTTATGAAATGTTGTGTAATTTTTTACGCCAATAAATATAATCTACGTTTGATTGCCATTGGTAGTTTTTTTAATACTTTCTTAAATATCTAACTTTGATAGATCTCATCTATCTTCATTTAATGGTGTTAGCAATTGCTACGTTAATCAATTTACAAATAATTACTTAAATATTTTAAATTGTGCGAATTAGATGTAAGATTTTAAGTTAGTATGTATGACAATTCGATGTATAACAATACAAGAACAGTAGTAATTACTAATCACAATCGAGTAAAAGTCATCATTATCTTAAATATAGACACGGTTATTGATGTTCTTAATAGTTGGATAAGAAGCCATTGTGATATTAAAATATGTAGTGAGTTTGGATGGACGGGTTTAATCCGACCTGAACATGAAAATTTTAGACAACCCCAAACACGACCTGAACCCGAAAATCGTGTCATACATATGAACCCATTCAACCCGAAATTCTTTTATTATTTATTTATTTTTTCTGTAATTAATATATTACAATTAAAATTTACTACAAAAAAACACAAATATATATATAATACAATTACATTTAAATTATGAAATTTTTTGTAAATTCATCTATTTAAATTATAACTATGGCATAAAATACACGCCCAATTTAATTTATGACAAAAAAAGCATATTGTAAAAAATATAATATAATATAAATGGGTTAAACAGGTCAACCCACCAACCTGATCGGATTGACAAGAACCCGACCCGTTTAGCTAAACAGGTTTGCGGGTTCAACCAAAGACTAACCCAAACCCGTTTAGACTAAGCTCAAAACCTGTGAATTTCATATTTGGTACGTGTCGTGTTTTTGGGTGGTGTCAGAAGATGATGTTATATTTGGTTTTTCTATACATTGTGTTATAGGTTTCTTACTATACATTGTGTTTTTCAATTGATGGGTTTTGTATACATTGTGTTATAGGTTTTGGTCATTTTGTTTAGTCTGCTATCCATTGTGTTTTTGTTCTATTTTCCATTGTGTTTTAGTCTGTTGTTCATTGTGTTTTTAGTCTGACTCTGTTGTCCATTGTGTTTTGTTCTGTTATTCATTGTGTTTTTAGTCTGTTGTTCATTGTGTTTTAGTCTGTTGTCCATTGTGTCTTTTATTTATCATCAATTGTGTTTTTAGTCTACTTTCCATTGCACTTTTAGTTTGCTACACATTGTGTTTTACGTTATGTTCATTGTGTTTTAGTCTGTTGTCCTTTGTGTCTTTTATCTGTTCTCATCAATTGTGTTTTTAGTCTACTTTCCATTCCGTTTTTAGTTTGATACTCATTGCGTATTACGTTATGTCCATTGTGTTTTACACCTGCGCTAATCTCTGATTACAGATCATCGTTCGAACATTTACTGATTCCGTTTACACATCATCGTTCCAACGAAGCTTCTAATTACACATCATCATTCCAACGAAGCCCTGAAATCTCCAACTAATCTTCTATTACAAATCATCGTTCCAGCATCATCGTTCCAAACAAGTTTCCAATTCATTGATATAGATTGTTGTTTTGTGATTTTGTAGGTTACTCTGATCTACTCTAACTCTCCCTTTATATTTCAGTCTGTATTCTCTATTGGAACTCTGTAACTCTAATAGCCCTGACCGTCAAAGATAACCACAAAAACCACCGTCTGCGGTTGACCATGTGCTAGCTTCTTTGATGGGAGAGTTGCATGTTAGGTTTGTAGCTTATTTTTTTTACTGTAGTTATACTTATTTAAGTTGATTATGAAGAAACAAGTGCTGATAATTTTTATTAACACTCAAATTTAAGAATATGTTAATAAGGATATTAATTTTATTAAATTAAATATAAAGAAAGATTAAAGACTAAGATATGCATAAAATAATACACGCTACAATTAACACTTCCTAGGATTTCGACGACTCTCGTCTTCTTCCACGCGATTTCATTCTTTCTTTTGTTTTGCAGATCGGGTAGCATGTCGCAGATTTTCTGATCCTGTTTCAACAGTTGTGTGATAAACTCTTATGCGTTGTTCTTGAAATCTGATGGAGGAGAGTGGAGGACTTCATCAAGCAATCCGATGCTGCTCCAGGTTTGCTTGTAATTGTTATCGCTGATGATGCCGACTTTTCTATTTAGTTCTTCATCTGCTCTCTTTTCTTCGAGCGACCATCTAGAGAATTGTGTTTTAACAGCGCTGGTGTTTGACTAGTGGTAGAAGCATCTGTTTGCCATCTAGATTATTGTTGGTGTTGCTGGTTATGGTTTGTTTTTTGACAAACAGTTTTTAAAAGACAATTGCTGATGTTTTCAATCAAACTAATCATCAGTCTTTTATAGTGTTTAAGAAGGGTCTTATGGTAAATGAAGAGGTTAATCGTAATTATGATAACCTGTTTTTTTAAGATTTAAATTTTGTCCTTTGGGTTTCTTGATATCTAACTGTATTAGCTTTGCCATGAAAACTTATTTTTGAAAGGTTTTGCATTAAAAGCCCGCTGTTTTAAATATAAATTTACATGTTTATATTAAATGCACACAATTTTCCCTCCTAGATTATTAAATGTACAAGGAATTTAAATCTGACCTTTGGGCTGTTAAATATTTCACTGTATAATGTCATTGCCAATTCACCTGTTTTTCATCACGTTTTACTACCAAGATACCTTTCTTTCACATCAGTTGAGTAATATATAATAGGGGTGTGCATGGGTCGGTTTGGGTCGGTTTTTACTATTAACCATAACCATAACCGCTAGTTCGGTTATGGAGTTTTGGTAACCATAACCATAACCAAACTTCGGTTATGGTTAATCGGTTATGAAGTCGGTTATGGTTCGGTTTTGGTTAATTTCGGTTATGTAACCAAGCAAGGTTTGAAATAAATAGGGTTGTGCACGAGTTGAACTTAGCTTGAGCCTATTTTATAAGATAATGAAGACTGAACTTTTTGGTTAAACTACCGATTTAGAGTTCTTTTTAATAAGGTAATTCTCAAACAAAAACAATTATAGCCATAACACCTTAGTTTTTTTTATCAAAATAAATGGCATCTACATCAAGATCATTTTGTTACTAACATACTTTTATCTTAGTAAAAACCCTCTATATGGTTTTGTAAAACACAAATCTATTATATAAAGTTAACATCACAACTTCGGTTCGGTTTTGGTTATATTCGGTTAACCAAAGCTTCATAACCATAACCATAACCGATTGAGCGTGTAACACCCCGTGTTTTCGAATGTCAAAGTCAAAGTCAAAGTCCAAGTCAACTTTGACTTTCTTTGACTGTAGTTAGTCTATTTTGTGTTTTAGTTGTATTATGTGGAGTAAGTGTTGTAATCAGCAAGAATCGAAGTAGTCGAATGTGTTTTTAACGCAAACCGATCTACGACTGTGAATGATAGGAAGTAACAATGCGATAAAGTTAATTAATCAGTAATCAAACCAATCTAATAATCATCGAACTCGAGACTCGAATTATGCGAATTGTGGTATTGTTATACGTGTGTGTGTGCCTTATGTGTTACTTGTGCATGTTTACTTCATGTTGGTATGGTACTCAAGCGAATCAATCAAAAACCAAATCGAAACTCAAAAAGCAATCAAACACAATCGAAACCGACATCGAAACGTGACTAATAGAAGATTGTATGTTAGATATAGTAGTTGGGACTGAAAGTAATTTGACTAGGAACCCTATCGTATTCGTTCCAGCGTCCATCGAAATCGAAACGTCAAAAATCGTCGCAAAATACTCAAAGTGTGTCGCTGATCGAACAGGAAGCATCCTGATCGAACAGGCCAGCTGTCACACCCCAACCAATGGCGGAAACATCGGGATGAGACGAAGTGTGAAGATTGCTAGAGACATCATAACGCTATTTGTGACAATATTTAGAAATTCCAAATTTCATTTCATTTCATAACTTCAAATAGTCAACATTACAAGAAATTCAAATACAACAAGTTTAACATAACAACATGATAACATAACAAAATTTGATACAACATATTAAACCCTAACGTCTATATGTGTATCTAGGCATCAACGCTACTTCTTTTCTTAGCATCGTCCTCATCAACCTGTAACATGTTTAAAATAAAGTTCAATGCAAAAGCAAAGGCGAGTATACAAGTTTGATACGTACATAGCAAAAGATAAGTTTGAACAATTCCTCATAGCAAGCATGTGATTCAAGATAAACATTTAAACATGGCATGTGTCTAACATATCAAACCAAGAAAACGCAATATGCTCAAGACATAACCTCAAGTTTACGGGCGGGTCGTTAATCCTATAGCGCTACATATGTCAAGGTTTGGCTCGTACGAAGTTAATGATAAGTTCAACACATAAGAATAACCCAAGTTTAAAGTATCAAGTCATCACGTATACAAGCATGTTATAGGAACGTTCATGTGTTTAACAAAGTGTTCATGTGTAAGTTAATAGGTAAACATGTTACACCCCAAAAGTGGTAAAAGTAAAAAGGGGGAAATACGAGTATACTCACAAAGTTTGCATATGTTTTCCGATTATCCAATTGTTGACGAGTAGAGATTTAGAGTCCGAATGTATAAGGGTTAAGGTTCAAGTATGTTTAGAGTCGAGATTCGGTGTTTAAAACAACATAAAAATAAGATATGAGAATAACATGGAAAATAATCATTTAGTACATATGATGCTTGTTCTTGACACTAGGAAACTCGAAGGAGTTTAGATGTTTTCATGGAACAAGGTTCCATTAGAATCGTGACAAGTTATCATAGTCTAGGATGATGTAATCTAGTACCCCGACATATGAACACTAGTTCATCATCAAAGATTCGATTATTCGAATAATATATTTAGGTTATATAATATATGTCCAATAGTTCAAGCATGAGGTAGAAGATTAAAATCTTCATTTTGGTACCTCTAAATGTCATAGAAGTCATGTAGGAGGTAGGAAGATCAAGTCTTCCATTTAGGCACCTCTATGTGTTCACCACTACACTTGATGTAAAAAAACAACCAAGGAGGGTCATGAACATACAATAAAGAATAAAAAATATACACACTAACTAAGAGAAATCATCAAATCATGTGAGGATTGTATGTTTGGACAACCCAAGTTGTTCCATAATCACTCATGTATCAAAGACAAATTTTGACATGACTTGTGGGTTAAAAACCCTAAACAAAACACCAAGTTTATGAGGTTTAATCCTCTGATTTTAAATGTCTCAACCTTGTTTTTAAGCTTAACCAACCATGGGATAAGTTGTAAGCATTAGGACATAGGTATGAGATGTGTTGGACACAAGTTGCATAGGTTTAAACAAGTTTTTGATGAACATAAAAACAAACAGAAAGTTTATGGACTATTTCGGGGCATTTCCAGGTCTGATTTCTCCAAGGAGAAGTCTAGGAATCGAACCCCATGATTATACAAGCAAGTAGGAAAAAGAATCGAGTGAATCGGATAAGAATTGAGTGAGTTATGCTCATTTTCGTGAAGGGGTGTCAATCTACTCGAACCCTTGCTTTCAGCTACGGTTTGGTGGATGTTTTGTGAGTTTTTAGGGTTGCAAAAGTGGTAGGGAGGCTGGTTATAAGTGGTATTTATAGGGGGAAGGATTAGGGTTTCAATGGGTTGGGCTTTGGAAGTGTTTAGAAGGGGTTACACCTTGAAACTAGCCCACAAAACCCAACTATATGGGCTGAATTTTGCTGAATTGGGGCTGCCATATTTCTTTATTTTTTTATTTTTTTAAAACATTATAATGAGTAATTTTGTTAGTTAAGTTGTGTAATAATGTGCAACAATGTTTCCCCTAACTTGTAACAAGGTGAAATATGAAATAAAACATGATTTAACTAGGTAAAAAGTGTAATGTACAAGTTTTATTTACGAAGCAAGTTCCGTATTTTACAACGATTACAATGAAAGAATGGTTATAAGAACACAAGATTTCCAAAGTTAGAATTTCACGTAAGGTTTCTAAATGTAGGAAGTTTGAAAACGCAGGGCGTTACAGTCTCCCCTCCTTTAGGAAATTTCGTCCCGAAATTTATTCAAGAGGAAGGCTTGAAAGAGTTTTTGGCATAAAGGTGATCATTAAGAATTGAAACTTGGGAAGTTTGAAAGTTTTGAAAAGTACCAAATTTTGGAGAACATCAAGGTAGATTTGCAAGGGGAAGTTTTTAAGGATAGTATAAAAAAAATCATACTTTCGTAAAACCTGTTTATTGAGAGGAACGAAAAGGTTTGTTACTTTAAATAAAGCAATAGAGAGATACTAAGTATAGTTACACAAGAATCAAGAATAGGGAGGCTATTTTATAGGTAATGAGGTAAGTTAGGACTCAAATGTTTAAACAAGCTGGATTGCGAACGAGTTTTGTATAAAATAATACGAGTATAGAATGAACGAAGGGCTCTTAAAGAGTACAAGTATGTGAATAGCATAAGTGTTGGATAGATGAACGTAGTGTGTTAAGGATGAAGTCTCGTCATGAATAATCGGATATAATGCGTTTGTGAGTTGCGTGAAGTTGTATTAGGTCCAAAAGGTCTGCAACACACTGAATTTCTCATGGCACGTTTTACGAAAGTTTGGTAACATGGTGAAAACACTTATATATAGGAAGTACCAGCGGCGTATCCACCATGTTTTAACCACATTACGTCCGTTTCGTTACTCGGGGTCATGTTACGTTCCGTGTCTTACCATACACAGTAGTACACTCTATGGTTCTCATACGCCTATCACTATAATCCCGTGTGCACCCGCGATTATACTGATCGTCGCATGATCCACATAGCTTGTACTAGTTATGTATGAATCAAGGTATACATGAATTTGAAAATAAGAATGTGTACGTAGAAGAATGTCGTATGTAAGCATGTTTATGTTTAAGCATGTATGGGACCCACGTAAGCGAATCCCTCGGATTACGCTCGCGTATAGGTACGAATGTACGAATCATGAGTAAGGATGAAAGTATGAGCATAAGTTTAAGTATGAATACGCATGAATGTATGAGCATAAACATAAAACGTGTAAGTAGTATGTGTACAAGTAGAAGCGTAAAACGTATAAGTAGTATGTGTATGAGTACAAGCATAAAACGTATGAACATAGGTGTAGGTATGAAAAATAAATATTGCGTATATGGTGTACGTTGAGACATTGCGGAGAAAAAAAAAGGTTAAGTATGTAGATACGAACGATATAAATGATGTTATCGCGAGATATCGTCTAAAATGTGTATGATGATGTGCATGTATAGTTGTTTAAACAAAACGTTGAGTTTGTCGAATCGAAATTAGATTGAGCTTGGTTTGAAAGGTAGAATATAGTTTGTATATGTAAAGGAACATAAAGTACTCATTGGTCATGCTTAACGTATTTTGTAATGATTGAAATGCTACTTTTGTAAAAAAAAGGAGTTCACGTATGTTGAAAATTGTCGGTCCCCATGAAGTCTTCTAGCCCACGTGTTTTGAAATTTGGATGACTAGTTAAGCGTTGTAGAGAAGGTTTTTTTTTTTTTCTTTTTTTTTTTTTTTTAATAACGGGTTTGTTTCATTTGCATCAAAACATGAAAATTTGGACTTTGAAAGTTCTTGTGAAAACGTCGACCCTTAGAAAAGAAATTTAGTAAAAGAACTTAGTGATTGTTTAAAAATAATTTTAACAAAGGCTTTATTGATGTTGGAAAGAGTATTTGGTAAACGGTCATATAACATCTATGAGGTCTTATAAGTAATTGAGAAAGGTTAGTTTGATTTCGATTAAGAGTGGAAGTCTCTAGTATGATGATATAATGTGAACGTGTTTCAGTTAATAAATCAGATGTGAAGTTCATGGGCAAGAGATTAGACCGATTAAATTGATAGGTAGCATTTCGTAAGGTTTGGAAATTCGTGTAGTAAAACGGTAAAGACATGATTAAGAATCTCGTGTATATGATTTGAGTGAAAATGGATGGTAGAATAAGAAGTACGTTTGATAAACAATGTATTTTGAAATCGGTATAAGTAGGTATTTTGAATAATGATAAATGATTTAGGTATAAAACATGATCGGGTTTGCATAATAAAATATTTTGAAAGATAAGTTTTGGGTAACGGTCACCTAAGTAAGGGAATCACCCCTAACTCGTTGGTGAAGTCGTTTTAAGGGAAGAGGGGTGGAGTCAATCGTCAAGGTAAGGAAGTCACTCCAATCTCGATGATACATCTCCACTAGTTGTTACAAGGAATATGAATTTAAATTATATGAAAATCATGCGTATATAAGTGTATCGAAAAGGTTCGATATGTTGTGCGTGTGAAAAGAGAAATCAAAGGTAAACTCGAGGTTGAAAGATTGCATCGTATAAAATGAACAATAGAAACACATGTTTGACCAAAGTTTGGAGTGTTCCAAAACGGAACTTTGACTAACCAAAGTGGTCGAAAAGTCTTTTGAATTTGAGGAGCATGTTTTGGCCTAATAGGTAAAATACTCTCGCCGACAAGTCGGTTAACGGTATTTACCCTTCCGGTTACTACATGTCCCAAATCAATCGAAATTTCGAGACTTGGCGGGATTTATGAAAAAAATGCCAAGGAGTGGAACTAGTCGACAAGGTGCGGGTTTCACCCCTAACTTGACGATTTCGTATCCTAAGTGTGGTTGGTACTCGTCGGGTCAAAATTTAATTTCGACGTGTTGACGAGGGTCCACTAGAACTTGAAATTTGAGATTTACCATTAAGATGTGGATTTCACTCCTAGCTTAATCGCGATATCTCGTGTAAAAAAAAAGAATAGGTAGATTGAGAGTCGTTCACCAAATTGTGGGTTTCACGCCTATTTTGGTGAATTCGTCTCATTTGTACAATATGAGTGTTGTCGGATTTAGAATAATCGAGTAAAATGCATGAGGGAAGTGTATGTCGAAGGAGATACACAAACAAGTATAAACACATAAGAAAGCATATCAAGGATGATACTTAAATAATGAAATAAAACAAGTATTAACACATAGAGAAATATGTCAAGAATAACACATAAAGAATCGAACAACGAAACAAGTGTTAACACATAATAAAACAAGCATTAATGCGTAAGAATAACATGTCGAATATTACACATGAGTAACATATATGTTTAAAAGAGCATAAATAAGTAACAAATAAAGTATCATGTAGTAGTCCAAGCAAAGCATACGAATAAGGTTCTAAAACTATAGACTAGGCTAAAGCATTCCTACTTTTCCTAATTCCCTATAGTTATGGCTCTGATACCAATCTGTCACACCCCAACCAATGGCGGAAACATCGGGATGAGACGAAGTGTGAAGATTGCTAGAGACATCATAACGCTATTTGTGACAATATTTAGAAATTCCAAATTTCATTTCATTTCATAACTTCAAATAGTCAACATTACAAGAAATTCAAATACAACAAGTTTAACATAACAACATGATAACATAACAAAATTTGATACAACATATTAAACCCTAACGTCTATATGTGTATCTAGGCATCAACGCTACTTCTTTTCTTAGCATCGTCCTCATCAACCTGTAACATGTTTAAAATAAAGTTCAATGCAAAAGCAAAGGCGAGTATACAAGTTTGATACGTACATAGCAAAAGATAAGTTTGAACAATTCCTCATAGCAAGCATGTGATTCAAGATAAACATTTAAACATGGCATGTGTCTAACATATCAAACCAAGAAAACGCAATATGCTCAAGACATAACCTCAAGTTTACGGGCGGGTCGTTAATCCTATAGCGCTACATATGTCAAGGTTTGGCTCGTACGAAGTTAATGATAAGTTCAACACATAAGAATAACCCAAGTTTAAAGTATCAAGTCATCACGTATACAAGCATGTTATAGGAACGTTCATGTGTTTAACAAAGTGTTCATGTGTAAGTTAATAGGTAAACATGTTACACCCCAAAAGTGGTAAAAGTAAAAAGGGGGAAATACGAGTATACTCACAAAGTTTGCATATGTTTTCCGATTATCCAATTGTTGACGAGTAGAGATTTAGAGTCCGAATGTATAAGGGTTAAGGTTCAAGTATGTTTAGAGTCGAGATTCGGTGTTTAAAACAACATAAAAATAAGATATGAGAATAACATGGAAAATAATCATTTAGTACATATGATGCTTGTTCTTGACACTAGGAAACTCGAAGGAGTTTAGATGTTTTCATGGAACAAGGTTCCATTAGAATCGTGACAAGTTATCATAGTATAGGATGATGTAATCTAGTACCCCGACATATGAACACTAGTTCATCATCAAAGATTCGATTATTCGAATAATATATTTAGGTTATATAATATATGTCCAATAGTTCAAGCATGAGGTAGAAGATTAAAATCTTCATTTTGGTACCTCTAAATGTCATAGAAGTCATGTAGGAGGTAGGAAGATCAAGTCTTCCATTTAGGCACCTCTATGTGTTCACCACTACACTTGATGTAAAAAAACAACCAAGGAGGGTCATGAACATACAATAAAGAATAAAAAATATACACACTAACTAAGAGAAATCATCAAATCATGTGAGGATTGTATGTTTGGACAACCCAAGTTGTTCCATAATCACTCATGTATCAAAGACAAATTTTGACATGACTTGTGGGTTAAAAACCCTAAACAAAACACCAAGTTTATGAGGTTTAATCCTCTGATTTTAAATGTCTCAACCTTGTTTTTAAGCTTAACCAACCATGGGATAAGTTGTAAGCATTAGGACATAGGTATGAGATGTGTTGGACACAAGTTGCATAGGTTTAAACAAGTTTTTGATGAACATAAAAACAAACAGAAAGTTTATGGACTATTTCGGGGCATTTCCAGGTCTGATTTCTCCAAGGAGAAGTCTAGGAATCGAACCCCATGATTATACAAGCAAGTAGGAAAAAGAATCGAGTGAATCGGATAAGAATTGAGTGAGTTATGCTCATTTTCGTGAAGGGGTGTCAATCTACTCGAACCCTTGCTTTCAGCTACGGTTTGGTGGATGTTTTGTGAGTTTTTAGGGTTGCAAAAGTGGTAGGGAGGCTGGTTATAAGTGGTATTTATAGGGGGAAGGATTAGGGTTTCAATGGGTTGGGCTTTGGAAGTGTTTAGAAGGGGTTACACCTTGAAACTAGCCCACAAAACCCAACTATATGGGCTGAATTTTGCTGAATTGGGGCTGCCATATTTCTTTATTTTTTTATTTTTTTAAAACATTATAATGAGTAATTTTGTTAGTTAAGTTGTGTAATAATGTGCAACAATGTTTCCCCTAACTTGTAACAAGGTGAAATATGAAATAAAACATGATTTAACTAGGTAAAAAGTGTAATGTACAAGTTTTATTTACGAAGCAAGTTCCGTATTTTACAACGATTACAATGAAAGAATGGTTATAAGAACACAAGATTTCCAAAGTTAGAATTTCACGTAAGGTTTCTAAATGTAGGAAGTTTGAAAACGCAGGGCGTTACACCAGCCGATCGGCTAGCATCTTGCCAGCCGATCGAGCAGCCCACTCGATCGGAGCTCCTGGCCGATCGGCTGCCACTTTCCTCTTTTGGAAGCCTATAAATAGGGCTGTCCTTGTCTTCATTTCCACTTTTGGAAAGTTCTGACCGGCCAGCTCCTATTCTTCATCTTTTCTCAGATTTCTCTCAATCCCGGTAAGTTTTCACCCTAATTCTTGTACATTTTTTATCATTACTTGATTCTACACCTTTCTATCTTTCAAAACTTGAATTCTAACCGTGAAATCACCAAGATCTAGGTGTTCTTGGGTGATGTCATCATGGTGTTCTTGAAGAACATCATGTTTTGGCATCATTCAACTATGAATGGCTTAGATCTAACCGATTTCCACATAAACAAGCTAAGATCTATCAAAGATCTAAACATCCACATGTTGTGAAGAATTGAAAGAAGGAATCCCAACTTTCTTTCAACTCTTTTACACTCAATGCCTTCAAACCGGTAGAAACGGAGCCTGAGCCAACCCACCGATCATTCCAATGGTTGGATGGTTCAAGATTCGGGTTCTATCTACGAGGTTCACCGACAATGGGTTAAACTCTAAGCCGATGTTCCGAACCGCTCAACGGACGGATTTGGGTGATTCCTGTCCGACCCGGAGAGACGAGTAAGAACGAAGGTGTCATAGTTCAACTCGTTACCAAACTACCTTGATATAATGACAAAGAATCAAACAGCCAAGTGTTAGACGAAGGCCGACCAGGTCAGACTTGCTGGCCGAACGGCTAGGCTGATCGTACAGCCCAGCCGATCGGACACACCAGCCGATCGACCGGGCCAGCCGATCGGCTAGCACATGGCGTCTCACTTTTCCAGACTTTTGAGGTATAGTATTGACGAAGTAGTGTTCGATCGAATATGTCACTCAATTGGTGAACATTACTGTTCGGATCATGAGATACTATGCTTCAACACTTAACCGTTTTCACAACTCGTTCGTAGTAGGGAATGCCAGCCGATCGAACAGACTGTTCGATCGAGTGACATTCAGTTGAGGACTAATTCTGAAGTTCCTAGCCGACCGAGTGAGTTAGCCGATCGAGTGAGCTAGCCGATCGAACGAACCGTTCGATCGAATTGAAAGGTAGGAACACTTTAGTGTTCTCAAATGCTGCAACGAAAACTTCAAAAGTTCAAATCCTCAAACACAAACACACCAGAGGAAGAAACAATCCACTCGAATGGCCCAGCCGATCGAGCCTACCGGCCGATCGAACAGGACTGTCCAACCGGACATACCAGCCGACCGAACAGCCCGTTCGATCGAACCTGCCGTTCGATCGACCAGCCCATTCAATCCGTTCACACATGTCTTATTTTCCGCGTTACTTATCGTTATGCTATCAAACTATTCAGGCTAATCCTACTCTCAGCGCTCCCTTCAATCCACAATCAATCACTGTGAGTATACTCGATCCCTTTTCGCTTTTAGCACTTTTGGGTGTTACATACGTTACCTATCAAATCACAATCAAACACAAACTATTTGAACGCTGACCATTTGCATGTGCTACTTGACTAAATGAATGCTGTTTATTATGTTTACACGTGGAATGCTACCTACCTGCCTTAGCAACATAGTACTATAGTTTGGACTCAGCACCCGTTCACACGGGGGTTGTTAAGGACAATTACTTGCATGGATTACGGTGGTAATCATGTATTGCGAACCGTCCCGGACGGTCAACCCGCAGTCGTTGGTATCGATGGTCCCATGTCGATAATTAACATGCATCGTTTTCCTCTGTGTACGTGCCTGGTTATGCGTAAACTATTCGAACTCTATATGCTATTATCAAACTTGTGTGCTCACCTTTACATTTTACGTATTGACTTTATTTTAACGTATGTGACAGGTGCTTAAGTTGCTAGGATGCTTAGGGTGATGAAATCGAGGCTAGGGAGTCTAGAAATAATAAACAATTGTCTGTAATAATAATTGAATCTGAGTTGTCGGAACGGAATTATTTGCCTAGTTGCTTTCTATGATAACTTGTTTATTTATTTGGGATATGGTATGGGACGTATCAATTAACTGAATTTGTAATTATAGTTGTTGTGGAAACATCTGGACAATCTATTTCGCTTAGTGCTGCGCCCCGATGATTCCGCCATCGGTTGGGGTGTGACAGAGCGGTTATACAAAGTTTCATAACCATAACCATTGGTTATATTGGTTATCGGTTATTAGTGGTTCGGTTATGTCGGTTATGGTTCGGTTATCGGTTATGGTGGTTAATTTGCTCACCCCTAATATATAACATAAAATGGCGCCTTACACTTCTGCAGAGTCTGATGATTTAAAGCAGCGCTTTATCAAGCAAGTTAAGGAGCAAGTATATGCGGATAGGGCTACTCTTCAAGAGCTGAAGAGGTGTTTTGATGGACTGCACCTTGGTCTGTTCATGTCACAACCCTAATTTCCACGTGTCACCGGTGGGCCCGGTGGGGGATTATCGTGACGTAGTTGATATCATCATAGTCAAACAACACAAATTATAATGCACAACGGAAGCAAAAAGATAGATTTATTTCAACCAAACAAAATGTAATATCCAAATATCACAATGTAGCTGAAATAGATCCACAGGCGGATCAAAATAAAAAGGAGAAACTGTTCAACAGATAATGGCATCCAAGCTTGCGAGACTCTAACGATGCTAAGGAGTGGCCAGCCTATTACATGTAGAACCTGCACTTAATATTTTTGAGGAAAATACATCAGTTTACACTGGTAAATACAATTTAACTGACTCATTTTGAAAATCTTTTAAAAATTGATTTGAATGCTCATGGCACAAAACTTTTTATAACTTGGGATAATTAATCAAATTTAAACTTGTAAAAGAATTACATGTTTGTTATGCGTTTAGTCGCCCGGTTCGTGTCGGGTTTAAGATTAATAGACACACCACATAGTATAAATCCGCGGCAGGAAACCAACGGTTATACCTTAATAATATGGACACATTGTCGGGTGTACGCCTACACCCGCGTGTTACCACAATTAGTGCAATATTCTCTCATGTAATCATCCTCATCATAGGTGTAGTTGTAAACTCCTAAGCATTGATCCATAAGAATCACTCAGCAGACCACAACTGAGTCTCGGACCAGAAAAAAGAAACAAAGACAGAAACAGAGGCTGGACACGGCCCCGTGTCTGGTGAACACGGCCCCGTGTTCAGGGTCTGTATCTGGGTGCTTTAATTAAAGTTACTGGTCTTGTTGAGCACGGGGGCGTGTTCAGTGAGCACGACCCCGTGTTCAGACTCTGTATCTGGGTATCTTAACTAAAAATATGCAGCATGGCCCCGTGTTCAGTGAACACGGCCCCGTGTTCAGGCTACTGTAAATGCAAACTAAACTAAAATGCAGGAAAATGTGCGCGCGTTTTGAAAAGGTTTTGAAAAACTGATTAGGCCGTCGATTCCTAACTTCCGTAAAATCCTTGTGTCCCTGGCAACGGCGCCAAAAACTTGATGTGCGTGTAGTGTAATATATTTTTGGTATATATTTTAAGCCCTTTTTACACTTTTTTAGCCAAGTTTTAAATTTATAAAACACGATATTTACTAACAATAAACACACATATGGGCAAGTGCACCCATCGTGGACGTAGTATAGTGTTCGTAAGATACCGAGGTCATCCAAGGACACAAGAGCTTTTAGTACCGGTTTATCCTCAACGTCTAATCAAATCAAAATGTTAGAAAAGATTTTTAAACTAAGAAAATAAAACTAACTAAATGCTGAAAAATAAAATAAAAATAAAAAAATAGATAGACAAGATGAATCACTTGGATCCGACTCGTGTATTAGTATAACCTTTGATTATTTTCGCACTTTTGCACTTGTTTAAAAGATTATCTTAGTTATTGTAGCAGGCCCCTCTTTTGAAGGCGACGTTACCCTCAACCCAGTAGTTTGAGTCAGCAAGGATACAATCCTAAAGGGTCAGATTATTGAAAGATAATGAATTAAGTTATTAATGCAAATTATGGTAGGCCCCTCTTTTGGAGGTGACGTTACCCTCGACTAAGTAGTCTGAGTCAGCAGGGATACAGTCCTAAATAGCCGGGTTATAGTATTAATAGTAGTTAACTTATGAGGGGGTCAAAGAGTTTGGATCCTCGCCATCCAATACCTTTGGGTATTGAAGGAGATCTTACTAAATTTGACCCAGGTCCCTTGCAGGACCTCTAAACGCTGAACAAGGGCAAGACCCTTACCAAACCGTTCCCTTAACCCCCGACCAGGTAGCCAACATACCTCCATATAGACCGTGGAGATATGAATGGTGAAAATCTTTTATTTTATATAGACAGTAAAATAATGCCAAGACACCACGGACAAACAATAAGGAAAAGTCACCTTCAACATAAGCAACTAGTTATTAAAGTCATTAATACAAAACCAAATAAAAAGTGCGAAAGATTAAAAATAAAAAGTATTATACTAAACACTTGTCTTCACCAACTGATGTAAGAGACTTAGGCAAACATGGCCTTGATTGTCAAGAACTCTTACGATCAATCTTGGATCCCGAGATGACTCACACACTCTATGATGGACAATGGTTGATGGTGGTGGATGATGGTGTTGTGATGGTGGTGCGTGGTGGATGAAGTGTGAGAGAGGTGGTGTGCCAAGGGATGAGTTTAAATGGCTCTAAGCACTCCTATTTATAGGCTGAACAGAAGCCTGGGCACGGCCCCGTGCCCACTGGGCACGGCCCCGTGTCCATCTGACACTCTCTTTCTTCATTAATTGTAATTCGCAATTACAATAAATGCGCCTGCAGGAAGCTGACCACGGCCCCGTGTCCGCTGGGCACGGCCCCGTGGTGGGCAATAGAAGCTTCTATGACTTTGTCTTTTGTATTTATGTTGGATTTGGCTACATTTTTGCTTCTTTTGTTCATTTAAGCTCTTTTAACCCTGAAAATACAAAAGGAAGACAAAAGCACACTTTTTCCAACATTAGTACTTAAAAAGGGTTAGTTTTATGCCTCATTTGATGTAATTTATAAGTTGCATTTTACACACATCAATGGGTAGCTATAGACTTTTTCAAGCCTATCCACCAATAATTTGCCTTCACATCCTGGTACATCTTATCCGCTCCAGGATGAATGGAATATCTGGAACTGTGGGCTTCCTAAAGGATAACGTCTCGAAGTCCTCCATAAATAGGAACCCATATTCTTACATTTAATCTCAGGATTCCGTCTTTGCCATAGGATAACTGTTCTTCAGTCACTCCTAGCTTTTCATTAGGATAGTTAGCTTCTGACACAGCTTCCTTCTGTGCAGCTAACAACCTTTCATTCAGACTGTTCTTGATTTCAATGCTCTTAGCATTGATCCTTATTGGCTTCACTCTTTCTTTTCTGCTCAAGGCATATGCGACTACGTTGGCCTTGCCTGGATGGTATCTTATTTCACAATCATAATCGTTCAGAGTTTCCATCCAGCGTCGCGGCCTCATGTTCAAATCCTTCTGATTGAACAGATGCTGAAGGCTTTTGTGATCAGAATAGATCACACACTTAGTTCCATACAGGTAATGCCTCCAAAGCTTAAGTGCGAATACAACGGCACCCTACTCCAAGTCATGGGTGGTGTAATTCTTCTCGTGCACTTTTAACTGTCTTGAAGCATAGGCAATGACCTTGCCTTTTTGCATTAACACACAACCCATCCCGGTGTGCGATGCATCACAATAGACTACGAACTCATCGATTCCCTCAGGCAATGTCAATACAGGAGCATTGCTCAACTTCCGCTTCAAAATATCGAAGGATTCTTGCTGCTTAGGCCCCCAATTGAACTTGCTATTCTTGCGAGTGAGAAGAGTCAGGGGTGGTGCAATTCTTGAAAAGTTCTCGATAAAGCGTTTGTAGTATCCTGCCAATCCTAGGAAACTGCGAATCTCCGTAGGCGTCTTCGGCTCTTGCCAGTTCATGACAACTTCAACCTTAGCGGGATCTACTTGGATACCACGCTCACTCACAACATGTCCAAGAAATTGGACTTCTCGAAGCCAGAACTCACATTTAGAAAATTTGGCATAGAGCTTTTCTTGTTGTAGCAGTTTCAGAATGCAACGGAGATGCTTCTCGTGGTCAGCTTGATTCTTCGATTAGATGAGAATGTCGTCGATAAAGACGATGACGAATTTATCTAGATAAGGCTTGCAGACGCGATTCATGGGATCCATGAATGCGGCAGGTGCGTTAGTGAGCCCAAAAGGCATCACTAGGAACTCGTAATGACCGTAACGAGTCCTAAACGCAGTTTTGTGTACATCTTCATCCTTGACCTTATATTGATGGTAGCCTGACCTTAGATCAATCTTGGAAAAGTAGCTTGCTCCTTGAAGCTGATCGAACAGATCGTCGATCCTGGGCAGAGGATACTTATTCTTTATAGTGACCTTATTAAGCTCACGGTAATCGATGCACAAATGCATCGAACCATCTTTCATCTTGACGAACAAGATTGGCGCTCCCCATGGAGACGAACTAGGTCTAATAAAACCTTTGGCTAGCAGGTCATCTAGCTGCGTCCTCAATTCCTTCATTTCTGTTGGTGCCAACCTATATGGTGCTCTTGCAATAGGTACAGCTCCTGGAATGATGTTGATTCTGAACTCTACTTGTCTATCTGGTGGTAAACCAGGTAGTTCTTCCGGGAAAACTTCAGGATAGTCAGAGATGACTGGAATATCTTCAATCTTGGGTTTCTCCTCACCAATGGATACCTGTGCCATATAAATGACACAACCCTTCTTCAAACATCTGGATGCCTTTAGCATAGCCACTTGCTTAGGCAATCCATGTTGAGTATCTCCCTGAATGGTAAGTGGTTCACCAGACGGAGTCTTGATCACCACTTGTTTCTTATTGCACACTATCTGAGCTTGGTTACGCGATAACCAATCCATGCCTATGACTATGTCGAATCCGGCTAGCTTAAAGGGTAACAGGGATAAAGGAAAAGAGTGGTTCCTAATGGATATGACACATCCATCTAACACAGTCGAGACTGTTTCCATAGTCCCATCAGCTAATTCTACCTCATAATTCACACTTAAGGCTTTAACAGGTAATCTTAACAGCTCACAAAACTTATTATCTACAAAGGATTTATCTGCTCCAGAATCAAACAATACTCTTGCGAAAACATCATTAATGAGAAACGTACCGGTTATGACGTTTTCGTTCTGGATGGCCTCCTGAACATTCATCTGAAAGACCCTGGCGTTGGTCTTCTTCCCCTCCTCAGCTTTCTTCGTCAGTTTTGGGCAGTTGGTCTTGATATGCCTTTTTTCATTGCAACTATAGCAAGTTGCATCCTTCAGCTTCTTGCATTCAATGGTCCTATGCTCAGAGGACTTGCAAATCCCACATGCCTTCGGCTGGGATTGGGATTTCTGTTCATACCTGCACCTTCCAAAATGGTGCTTCTTGCAAATCTTGCACTTGGGCCTATCCCCCGATTAATGCCCATCTTTCTTGGTCTCAGACCCCTTCTTTTGGTCACGGTTCCCCCTATGCTTCTTGCTCGACCGACGTGAATTATCATCTTCATGTTTCCTTTTCTCTGTGTCAGCATTTCTCAATGATCTCTGTCTTACTGCATCCAGAGTGAGAGACAGAGATATATCAGCTACGGATCTGAAAGTAGCGGGCCGAGAGGCCTTCACGCTAGCTTTGATTTCGGGGGCCAAACCCCCAACGAAACATGCGATCCTTTTGGGTTCCGGGGTCACAAGGTACGGAACCAATCTGGACATGGTGTTAAAACTCGTGAGATAAGCCTGGCAATCCAGGTTCTTCATGACCAGAGATAGAAAATCAGACTCTATCTTTTCAACCTCATGCTGAGGGTAGTAGTTTTCTTTGATAAGAACAACAAATTGCTCCCATGACATGTTGTACAAAGCAACTTTTCCCGAAGCTTGAATTAATGACCTCCACCATGCTAGGGCCTCACCCTTAAATGACTGGGATACAAACTTTACCATGTCCCTTTCAGCACAACCACTAATGTCCACAACAGTGTCC
Source organism: Helianthus annuus (assembly GCF_002127325.2). Classification (NCBI taxonomy): domain Eukaryota; kingdom Viridiplantae; phylum Streptophyta; class Magnoliopsida; order Asterales; family Asteraceae; genus Helianthus; species Helianthus annuus. Next base: position 171,203,043 of record NC_035436.2, read on the forward strand.
ATTTCATCCAGCCAGGTCATGCAATCCACAACGCCCTTCTCCCTAGTAAAATCTCGGGGCTTATATGAAACAAAGTACTTATATGTTCAACCTTTGGCATGAGGTGCATCATCGAACACTATCTTTTTAGGGTGAACACTGTTCTCATTTGATGAGTGTCGGTCATCATCTTTCTTTGGTTCATCCTTCTTAGACTTAGGCTGGACAGAGGGTGGTTTGCTATGAGCTTCCGAATGGGTTTTTGGCTTGGAATGAGGTGTAGACAAGGTTCTACTTTGGGTCCTAGAGGACTCACTGTTCTGCCTCTCCAAAGCTTTTGTAACTGCATTATCCACTAATGCTTGAAGCTCCGCTCCAGTTAATTCTATTCTGGCATTTTCATGGTTTTCCACAGGATGACTACTCGCTTCATCCGACCCATCCATGTAGCTTTAATTGCTACATATAAAATAATGGGCAAGGTTTTATTTAGAGGTTTTTACAGTATTTTATATTCTATTAACCATGGTTTTAAATTGCCATTTTAGGTTAATTTGTTAAAATTTTAGGATTTTTATCATTACCCTAAATTTTAAATTAATAATAGCACATAAGGCCTAGTCACAAGGACAGTTTAATTTAATAATAAACCAGGACTTTACAGTGTCCAGGTATTTTAGGTTTGAACCACAGTTCATCACCTTTTATTAACAGCGAGTCATAAGCTACCACTGTCTTTAGTCCCAGAGGACATTTAATTATTGCCCACAGGCACTTCGCCCCAAGAGGTGGTTATATAATTAAGGGAATTTAAATTAACCCTTTATAAAGGATGGCATGTGTGACTTTAATGATTCACAATTTGCCAAGGATGTTAACATACTTACAGATGTTAACAATAATTGGGATCTTATTATGTGGGTTCTACCATCTTGGCCATGTCTGCAACAACATATAGGCTAGGTTTTACCTCTAAGATTCCTTAATAATTAACGCAGAATAGTCCTAAATTGAGATGTTAATATGGATCTTAATCTAATTATGGATCTACCATCTTGGCCTTGTTTTATGATAACATATGGCTAGGTCCTTGTCCTTTTTAGATTTTACCACTTTAATATAATGGCATATCTTTTTATTATTTTCATTTATTTTCATGTTTTGTGCACAGAATTAATAACAATGAGTAAAATGAAAATTTAAACCAAACATCTCATAAATTGTTTTAACAATTACATCAAACGGGACTTCTACGAAAACAAATGCCCAAGCAGGGGCGGAAAACCAAAACAAACCCACGCAGGAGTCAACTAAAAGACATGCCCACGCATGGGCAGAATACAAAATGACAAGCCCACGCAGGGGCTGAGTACTGAAGCAAAAAGTCCACGCAGGGACTTGATTACAAATAAATAAAATAAACAACAAAGGTCTTCAATGACCCCTTCTCTTGGACTTCCCTTTGAGTAGGTCCGACAAACCCTTGAAGAAGCCTCGGTTGCTCTCCCGTACCGTTCGAATTTCCTCTTCACAGTGGTCCAATCTATCGAGGACCTCTTGCTGGCGCTCCGGCGGGATCAGCTGCGGCTGCGGCGGCTGATACAGAGGTTGAGGAGGTGGCGGACGCTGGTACCCATAAGTTGGGTAACCAGTGGTCCAAAGACCACCATAGGGTCCCTCTGGATGACGGGCATTGTAGTCCCATGCCTCCTGGTATGGGTCCACATTGGCATAGTCATAATGGGTATGAGCCGGCTGCTCAAAAGGGTTATACGCCGCTGAACCGGCGTAGGCAGGGATTGGGTTGTCAAAATCCACTGGTGGCGCCATAGGCGCAGAGTTGACCTCTGGGATGGGGTTTGATGGACCTCCCATCAGTGGTTCTTCTTCTTCCTGAAGTGGCGGATAATGACTGGCACTCGAGGGCTGAGGAGTGTTGATGCGGACTCCTCCTCGCACGGACATCCGTGCGTTTGACCTTCTCCGCCTCGGTGGCTCCGGAGGCGGTTGCTGTTCCACTGGTGGTGGTGGTGGCGGAGTGACTGCCACAAATCGAGAATCCTCGGAAGGATCCTGCTGCTGCTGCTGGTAAGGGGACGAGTGGTGAGAGGGAGTGAAATACCAGTCAATCTGCCTGAACCTCGCCTCGTAGCTGTCAGGACCACGATAAGGTGATCCATGGAAAGATGACCCATCGGAGCTTTCGATGGGGTGGTTCGGTGTTCCGGACGCAGGCTCCACGGGATCCGTGTCTTCGTCCATGTCGTCCGCGTGATCCCCTGAGAAGTGATCCTCAAGTCCTAGTGGGTTAAAACCCACGGGTTCTTGAAAGATATTAGCCGGGTTGAACCAGCTCTGGAAGACAGGTGAAGGGTCGCCAAAGGAATGGTGTGAGTTCGATCTTTGCAAAGGTATAAAAGAAGGTGGTTGGTTGTTGGCTCGTTCTCCGAGTGGGGCCCAAAAGAATGCAAATACGAAGGTGAGGAACTGAGGGAGACCGACCGCCTCCCGGGTTTAGAGCCTCCACGGCTCCTGAGGGCTTGTACCATGGTGATTGATGGCGTTCGCCGGTGCAAAGGCCCGGCTTCATGATCATGGCCCGTAACTGGGCCCTTGCCTCGTCCTCTCAAAAACCTTGGTGGCATGGTTGACCTGCATACATGATTATGATAACAACAAAGATATATAAAATAAAAGAGAACGCAAAATAAAACGAAAACAGAATTTGTCCTATGTTCTTTGTCTAGACTCGGAACTCGAGGAATGTGCAATTTGTGCACTGAAATTAAACACAAAAGGCTAGTGTTTAATTCACTCAGTGTTGGCTCTGATACCAACCTGTCACACCCCTAATTTCCACGTGTCACCGGTGGGCCCGGTGGGGGATTCTCGTGACGTAGTTGATATCATCATAGTCAAACAACACAAATTATAATGCACAGCGGAAGCAAAAAGATAGATATATTTCAACCAAACAAAATGTAATATCCAAGTATCACAATGTAGCTGAAATAGATCCACAGGCGGATCAAAATAAGAAGGAGAAACTGTTCAACAGATAATGGCATCCAAGCTTGCGAGACTCTAACGATGCTAAGGAGTGGCCAGCCTATTACGTGTAGAACCTGCATTTAATCTTTTTGGGGAAAATACGTCAGTTTACACAGGTAAATACAATTTAACTGACTCATTTTGAAAATCTTTTAAAAATTGATTTGAATGCTCATGGCACAAAACTTTTTATAACTTGGGATAATTAATCAAATTTAAACTTGTAAAAGAATTACATGTTTGTTATGCGTTTAGTCGCCCGGTTCGTGCCGGGTTTAAGATTAATAGACACACCACATAGTATAAATCCACCGCGGGAAACCAACGGTTATACCTTAATAATATGGACACATTGTCGGGTGTACGCCTACACCCGTGTGTCAAGGTCGTGGCCATTTCATGAATGATGCCAAGGATATCCGGGACATGGTCATTAAACTCCCAAAGGCGTAAAACAAACAAAACCAATTTTTAAACGGGTTACATTGATAATACCTAACTACTAATGAGTTAGGGTCAATTGCCCGACCAAGCGGTATTTTATATACCGTACCCCAAGCCCGTATAAGGGAAAATAAGTTAAAAGTATTTACCTGAGCAAGTACAAACCACAACAAGCAAGTGCAAGTATCTTTTACTGGGTCTCCTATTCTGGAACGAAGGTTTATAATAACCTATTAGAATCCTACCGGGTCTTTTATTTAGCCTAAGCTTAGACCGGTTAGTTTCAAGGATAATTACGGTTTAATCGCATGAGAGGCGAAAACCGGGAAGGAATGTGATTTTAGACCCAACAAGTTTGGAGACTTGTATAATATGGGTAAACTAAACACATTCTGGATTTTGAGACAAAGATGATATGGTTTCACCCGTTTCGGCTAATATGCGTAAACTAGTTACATAAGCCAATCCGAACGCGAAAATGCGTAACGGGTAACCATATAAATCATATACAAGTTTCCTGAGGTTATATGCACTAAATATGTTGTGACATCAGTAAGATATGTCCAATTATGCCCAAAATAATTTTAAACTCAAATTATGCCTCATAAGGGCGTTTTGGTCATTTTAAAGGGTATAAAAGAGTTAAACTAGTAACCTGAGTTACATATCTGAATAAATCAGAAAATATACTTAGTTTAATATGTTATAACAGTATAGTATCAAATATATGTGAATTTTATTGTTTATAACCATCTTATGCACCGAAAGGGCATTTTGTTAATTTCACATAAGCCTAAAAGGTCAAAGCTGGAAACCTGAGTTTGAAACCTTAGTTTACTGTTATTATATAAAAATTTACTGAATATATCAGTAAGTATTGACAGAAAAGGCGATTTGGAGCCATTTCCGGGTTTTGACAGAAAAGCTGATATTTTTATAATCCAGAAGTCTCAAAATAATATATTTAACATAATAAATCAGTAGAAAAAGGTTTGAGGTCAAAAGGATTTATAAAACTCATTTTATAGCCTAAAAGGGCATAATCGGCAATAACCGAATTAAGCTTAAAACTCTAAGTTATGCTCAGCCTAAAAATAAATAAAAATTTATAAAAATCCCAAAATATTATTATATATTAGTGGGCATAAAGTTTGATATAAAAATTTGGATTTTGATAGGTTATATGCTAATTACACTAATTAATTACTAAGAAAGCTTCTATTTATGCTAATGAGCATAACTCCTAATCTGGACCTCAAATTGAATGTCAAATTTTAGGCACAAGTTTATAATTTAGTAACTAAGATGTCTACCCTTTTATATTTTCGAAAATCATATTTTATGGACATTTGGGCATAATGGTCAACATATGGGCATTTAACGGAAATTTGCATAATAATTAGACAACTAGTGAACCAAGCCGTATAACATGTCTCTAGGTCCAAAAGAAGTTCTAAGGCAATCCTAACCTTGGCTAAAACGGGTCAGAACTGAAAGTCAAAGCGAAAGTCAAACTATGCGACTTTCGGTTCCAAACCGGGTCTAAACAGAAAATTGTCGAGTTGAACATGTTGGAACATGTTCTTACATTAGTTACCAAGTTATTTTAATGATCAAACAGGTTGCATGTATCCTACATTGCTAATTATGAATTAATTTGAAAGTAAGCATTCTGTTGACTTTTTAAAGTAAGCTTTGACTCGACAATTATCATGGTTAGAGTGGGAATCTGGAAATACCCTTTTAAGGGTTTGTTACCCACATAATTACCTACTTATAGGTATTTTTAATTCGAGATTTGACTGAGTAATTATTGACTAATCTCGAAGTCAAACCCTAATTACGATGGTTTGACTTTTAGCTAATTAACTAAGCTAAACTTAATTATGAATGATTAGGATCACTTACAAAGGTCCTAATTAGGATTAGGGATGCTTAGGGAAACTTGTGGAAGTCCAGAAAAGCTCCAGAGCAATGCTTCAAGAGAGTAGAATGAGCAAGTGAAAGTTCACAACTTTGCTCCTCTTATATAGTGAGCTCCAATGCATGATCTTCATACACATAAGTCTAGGACTGAAACCAGATGTTTCCATGTGTCCCTATAATGCTAAAATACCAGTTACAAGTCCCTGAATTCGAATACCACCCAAATAAGGCGGTGGAACTGGCTGAACAGGCAGCTGTCCATTTTCTGCTGCCAGCGACAGGCTTATGAACCGTAAGCCTAAGTCCTTGCGGTCCGTATGCTCCTCTTGCGGACCGTATGCTGAAATGGTTGCGGTCCGTAACCGACCTTTGCTGAAATCGCCCAGACATGCATCTTACGGACCGTAAGCTTAAAGCCATACGGTCCGTAACCGATGGCCAGAAGCCAAAAAATTACAAATTTCCAAGTATTGACCATGCAATTGTGTAGTGTCGGATTCCTCATGCTTTTACTGCGGTGTAGGGACCATTATCTCAGACCTTGCATGCTTGCATGCCTTTACATGCTTTTGGATCCATGTGAGAGTTTAAAGTTGACGGATATACCAAGAACAAGTCTTGGATTCTCATAATAATTGAACAAGTTTAATTAACTACTTCCCATTCCCTTTACAAGGATTTAAATCAGGATTTTAGTAGTAACATTCCTAATAATCCAATTTCCATATAAAAAATGGAATTTTATTTATTTAGAAACAACCGGTTAATATATCAGATGCTTATCAAACGATTTAAGGATCTTGGGATTTATAATTTGGGTCGCTCAGAGGTGTTTTAATAACATGTCGCCCTTGGGTCGTTCAGAGGTATTTTCAATAACATGACGCCCCTCTTTAAATCCTACCATACATCTTTATTTAATCCGGGTTCCTGACACGTTTGTCTCACATGACACGTGTCTTTATTTTATTGGACATGAATTTCCGAGGTGTTACAGTTCATGAGAGACCAGGTTTCCAGAAACCTGATGGCGATGCCTTCAACTTCCGTTCGTGACCTTTGTGTTGTCAGTAATATAAAGAGCGGTGATAGAGACGTGGAGTTCATAGCGATGCTCAAGGATATACATCGAGAGGTTCAACACTCGATGGAGTTGAAGCTAAAATTTCTTAATTCTTGCTGTTAGATTTTTAAATTTCTGACTGTTATTGTTAGTTTTGAAAGTTTCTTAGTTCAGTACTCGATGTAGTTGTTACTCTTTTAATGCCATAAATTTTAATCGTATTAATCTTTTTTTTTTATCGCATTTTACTTTTACTTATTTTAGCAACTATAAGTATTATTATATAGTATAGATATAGAATCTGAAGATTGCAGATCGATATTGATGTTAAATTGTGTCTGAATTTGATTTAGTTTATGTTGATGTTAAATTGTGCCTGAATATAGAATTGCAAACATTGAAAAAACACTATGTATACCATAAACATCTAACTTTGATAGATCTCATCTATCTTCATTTAATGGTGGTAGCAACTGCTACGTTAATCAATTTACAAATAATTACTTAAATATTTTAAATTGTGTGAATTAGATATAAGATTTTAAGTTAGTATGTATGACAATACAAGAACAGTTGTAGTTACTAATCGCAATCGAATAAAAAGTCATTATTATCTTAAATATAGACACAGTTATTGATGTTCTTAATAGTTGGATAAGAAGTCATTTTGATATTAAAATATGTAATGAGTTTGGATGGTGTTAATCATATATACCCGGACTGCGAACAGGTAAACTACTAGTTGAATTTAGTAGCGGGTTCAAGATTTTTAGTCAGAGAATGCAAATACAGATCATGTAAGAACTAGTTAAATTGTATCGGCTTAAAATAGGACGAGTCCAAAATTACATTGATTCGTAGCAAACACCACATCACAAAATATTCGTAGCAAACACCACATCACAAAATATGAAGATTAAGAATAGAAAACAAATAATCATATTTTTGAGACCAAAATTAAATTATATAAAAGATCTCGGTAACTTGCATTTACCATTAGAAACTTGAAAAGGGAAATTAGGAGATAAACACTAAATCATGTCTTTTGAGAATTACGGATTTATTTGGTAATAAGGGGGCTTTTTAAGAGCCTTTTGAAAATTGTGTTTGTCTGCGGGGGAGAGGGAATTTTTCTTAATAATATTAACCCTTGATGAAACACGTGTTTATCGTTGGAGTGAGTTGGACCGTTTTCTTTAAGAGGAGTCAAGAATTACACCTTATTCTTCCTCCTTAACCTAGATCTGCAATAGAGAAGATAGAAAAGTGAGCATGTACAGACGACTGGTAATCCTCTATTTCCAACTACAAAAGTATGGCGGCTCCATCTTGTCTACCCCCTAGGCCCTAATAATGAGGTGAACACCTCTTTATATAGGAGACATGAGCCTCCACTAAACTCAATGGACCAAAACCAGTTAGGGGTTATCTCTACAAGTCCACAACCCATTGTAGCATAAACTACATCGCATTGGGCCTCGCGTTGGGTAAGTAAGCATTAACAATAAATATTATAATAAAATGCAATAAGTAACGGAAACGTCCAATCATTCGGGTCGGGTCCAATACCATACCCCATCAAGTCTCCCAGTCTAGTGTTGCTCCCGCTTGCAAGTGTGGGAGGAGCACTAGACTTAGGAGTGCTCAGAAGTGAAGATTGTGAGTTTTAGGCTTACCTGTTGCGCTAGTGCAGGAAAGTTGTTGGCCACGCTTGTTGGCACACGATTGTTCATCGTGGAATTTAGTTGGGCAAAACCTGACGCACGCTGATTGGTTGCAGGCAGTTGCCATTTGTACTGGCGCATTACCATGTGCTGTCAGGGTTGCGCGTATACGCATAAATCCCGCAGGGGAACCTTGGGACCGGCCTAGTGTTTTGGCAGTTGAGCGTGGGTACAACCCAACGCTCGTATAACTTACGCAACATTTGAGACCATACCACTTTAACGTTGCAACTTTGAGGGATGCCATGGGCCCCTAAACCACATCGTCAATTCGTCGTTATTGATAATGGTTGATTCGATGTGGTAGGGTTTTTTGTCTTTCAAATTACAACCACTCACTATGTTGCATTTATCACGTGAGATATATCGATACCAAACAACCATACAAGTCATCTTTACTGAATTTGCTTGAACAACTCATTGCTTGAACAACTCATTATTGGAAGAGTCAATTATTGAGATACATGGAGTTGGAGGTGAGAGAGGAAAAAAATCCTTAATCAGTGGCGGAACTAGCCCAAAAATTTAGGGGTATTCCAATTTTTTATTTTTTAGACCAGGGGTATCCTTTATATAACGGAGACGAAGTTGCGAGGTATTTTTACACTACGGAAACGGAGTTAAGGGGTATTTTTATACTACGAAGACGGGGTTGAGGAGTAACCTGTGCTAGGAGCATTCATATGTCGTTAAGACAGATCAAACCGTTTAAATTTAAAAAGTCAGGCTGTTTGGTTGGTTTGCGATTTATACAGTTCGGTTTTCACGGTTTAAGAGTTTGGTTTAGAACTTGAATCCACTGTTTAACCTTTATTTTTATTTATATTTTTTGTTAGTATTGGAATTTTAATCGTTCAAACCAGTCACCAAATCACTAAAGCCTGTTGGTCTTGGTCTGACCAACCCACCCATTAAGTGGTTCTTATAGTTCTTTACTTAAAATTGATTTTATGATAAATGGCTTATTAGGTATTTCCAATTTCCCCAATCAAAAAAAAAAAAAAACAATTACATATTTCTCCTTCCTAACCCATATATATATTACATATTTCTCATTTTCATTAAAATTTCTCTTAGAATGACTATTTTACCCTTAATTAACTATTAAATGAATATTTACATATTTCCCTTTTCCAAAATTATCAATCAATTACATATTTCCCCAATTGTTTTAATATATTGTTTTCCCCAATTGGTATGTTGGTTCCTAATTATTTACCCGTTTTGTTAAAAAACAAATGCACGCAACCAACCCATTTTTAATAGACTCTTACTTCTTCATCCATATACAATAAACTCATCATCTTGATTATGTCCATCAACTTGAGCATCCCCATCAACCATACCACCAACATGCTGCATAATTTATGACAGGTGATGACTACTACCATCATTTGTGTTATCCTCAATACCCCTCGGATGCCCGCTCCACTACGAAACCATCCCGAGCAACTGGCTTGTGAGATTTTGTTGCTCGTCAATGGTCACTAGTTTTACCGGTTGCAACGACTAGCGTTGAAAGACATATGATGAACGTTACCCGACCCGAACCGTCGAACCGACCCATATTTTTTTTCTCTTCGGACATATGATATTGGAACATTTAAAAAAGCGAAACCCTTGAAAAAAAATTTCTGAATCCGCCACTGGTCTGAATAAAGCATATATTGTTAATATAAGGAGTGATTTGAATTAAGGAATTTCATACAAATTGGCCCACAATTCTGTTACACGCATCGTTCATGGCTGTTGTGATGGTAGACAAGCCATGTTACTATAATAAAGTGTGTCAAAACACTTGAATGGTTGATCGCAAAGTTTATATATATGAGAATCTGAGTGAATGGTTTATATGTATATAGGGTATGCAAAGTAATTTGATGAAAACAATATATTAAGACAATAGGAAAAATATGTAATTGATTGATGATTTTGGAAAAAGGGAAATATGTAAATATTTATTTAATAGTTAATTAAGGGTAAAATAGTCATTCTAAGAGTAATTTTAATGAAAAGGGAAAATGTGTAATATATATGAGTTAGGAAGGTGAAATATGTAATTTTTTTTTTGTTTGGAGAAATACGTAATAAATTAACTTAGGAGTGGGAAATATGTAAAAAAAACCCTATGATAAAGGTTCTTGTGTGTATATGTGTTTTACCTGAGGGAAAGTTGTGTAGTGTCATCTTGTTTGAAACAAGTGGTGGTCGAGTAGCTTGAACGCTTAACCACCCAAACGCACACGTACTTTCAAACATATTAACAAATTGCTTAACGTACAACATTATACTTATTTGTTCAAGATAATAAATTAGACACATGTAAAGTATAGTTAAACTAGTGGTAATTTTCTGTGTGATACTTCGAAAAACATGTATGTATTACAAAATAATTTTTTTATTCACAATAGCAATAATAAAAATAGCAATAACGGTATTAACAATAGCAAAGTGATAATAGTTAATAATAATACCCTTCTAATACAACATTAGATCAGTCAGAAAATATTCGGCAAGGTATTGGTACAACACAAGTACTTGACATATTTTACGACACCAAAGTATACTAACTTTTTTAAACATAAATAAATGTTAGATATTTAAAAATAAAAATTAATGAACGTAAGTTTTTAGAGAAAAAAATTCAAATAAAATGATAAATGAAATATTACTGAAACCGAAAAATATAAAATAATACATGTATCGGTACCGATGTTGTTTGGCTGTTATCGATCGATTCGGTCCGGTATTATACTGTCACTCAATATAGTTTATGATATCGGAAAACTACTTATTTTTTTAATACAACTCCCGTTTAATATATGCATAATTACCTAGGCCGGCCTAGGGGGAGGGCGAGCCGCACCCCTAGCAGAGGCCCGCTTTTTTGGGGGCAAAGTTTTTGTAAATTTATATATAGGACCCTAAATAATTTTATTTTTATCGACATTTAAAATCTTATAACATATTGGGCTAATTAGTCTTATTTTGATCTATATTCATTATCTAATCGTCTATCTAATATAACTGATTGGACCCTCTTTACAAAATTTAATTTTATCACTTATTGTGCATAAGAAATTTTATTTTTATCCATATCAAAAATCTTATAACATATTGGGCTCGTTAGTCTTATTTTGACCTCTATCCATTATCCAAACATCTATCTAATGTAACTAATAATAAAAAGTAAAAAATAAAAATAAAAAACTAACAAACGAATATTGATGGTGATTAACTTTATATGGAGTTGAAGTTATTAACACATTAGAAACCAATGAATTTAGCAACCCTATATTTTTGCAATATTTTTTGCTATAACATTAATCATCATTTTAAAAAAAATAGGTTATATAATTTGTTAAGCCTAAGGGCCTTTTTTCCCGGTCCGATTGAGACACTTAAATCCTTACGGACGGCTTTGATAATTACCATTCAATTATTATTGCCAGTATTCATCCTATAAAACACTTGAAAAAATTGTGATGACTGCTCACTTGTACAAGGGCTGCTAAAAGCAAGAAAATAACCACATGGCACTAGTAAACATTCTACATATGACTATTGGCCATGAAGATTCAAGCTATGCCAAGAACTCCCTTCTGCAGGTCTCTCTTATTATCTATGTCCATTATTATACACATGCATATCCATAGCCCTCCACCATTAATATGTACAACACATAACTTTTGCATTTAACAATGGCGTCTCAACTATTGCTTTTGTTCTTATTTCTTTTCCAGGAAACTGTTATCCAAAAAGCGATACCATTTCTTAATCATTCGATCAAGGGTATTGCAAGCCGTGATATCTTTATAGACGGTTGTTTCAAGATTGCAGATTTAGGATGCGGCTCTAGTAGAAACACACTCTTGGTTGCATCTAATATAATTGATATAGTCATTGAGGTCTGCAAAGAAAATAACCATAAACCACCACAGTTTCAAGTATGCTTAAATGACCTTTTTGGAAATGATTTCAATTACCTTTTCAAATTATTACCCGAATTTTATGCAAATCTGAAGAGGGAGAAGGGAGAAAACGTTGGCCCTTGTATTGTTTCAGCCGTTCCTGGTTCCTTTTATGGTAGACTTTTTCCGGACAAAAGTTTGCACCTTGTCCACTCCTCTTTTAGTGTTCATTGGCTTTCTCAGGTTCGTGAGATAGCCTAACTTTACCCTTTTACATGTATTTGAAAAGATAATAGTTAGTGAACCCAACATTATATACAAACTACTCATGCTCACTAATAACTATAATCCATGCATTTGTGGTAGGTACCTGAAGGCATAGAAAACAACACATTAAATATATACCCAGCGAAAACAAGTCCTTCAAATGTGTTCCAAGCATATGCAAAGCAATTTCGTATCGACTTCACGAATTTTTTAAAATTGCGTTCCAAGGAAATAGTACGCGGTGGATGCATGATTTTAACATTTTTAGGTCGAAGTTTTGCTGATCCAACTAGTGATGACAATTGCAGTCTCTGGGAGCAACTTGCACAGTCACTTCAGGACATGATAAAAGAGGTATACGATAATTACACTCAAAATAACGAAGAATAATTTGTTTACAGCTTCTACTTATTATGATTTGCTTCAGGGATTGGTTCGAGAATCCGATCTTAACTCATTCAATTTGCCACTTTATTATCCATGTGTGGATGAAGTTAGGGATGCTATTAAAAATGAGGGATCTTTTTCTCTTGATAACTTGACTGTTTTTCAAGTGAACTGGGATCCACAAGACACAGATTACACAAATACAAACGATTCGATTGAGCTCGGCCACAAGCACGGTAGGAACACAGCCAAACATGTCAGAGCCGTTACAGAACCGCTATTGACGTCTCATTTTGGGAACTCCATAAATATTGACGCGCTGTTTAAGAAGTTTAAGAAGCATTTGGCAGAACATCTTGCTAACAAGAAAACAAGACACTTAAACATAGTAATTTCATTGACTAAAAATGAATAGTTTGGTGTAAGTATCATTCTAATGTTTAATTTAAGTTTTTCAGCATCCAAGTACGTGGTATATTCAATGTTTCATAGTAAGTTTGAGGGGCAAGTTCTAGATGTCGAAATTAGGCTTTTGCATAGAGACAAAAACTGAGCCCTGCTTCAGGTATGCACATATAATGTATATATGTGTGGACGCTCAGGGGGCAAAAGTGAAAGTGCACTAATTTTAACGGTATTTTACTAATTTCGTGAAAATAACGTTAAAAGAGGGGGATGGTTAATCATGCATCATGTGGTGGCGTTGATAGCCGAAAGACAAAAGGGTACATGCGCTAATCGGCCTTTGTCCCGATTGTTGAGTGTTATGTGCCTTGTGTCCAAGGCTTGATGCAAAACTACTATCGAGCCGGGGGTCCCACTAGAAGCAGCTTCTCTATTTTTACAGCGCAGAGGTAAGGCTGTCTATAACTTACCCTTCTCAGACTCTACCTTAGTTTTGCTATTGATGGAACTTTCTGAGTATGATGATGATGATATAGACAAAAACTGATGTTCTCAAATATATATAAAAAATAGAAATTTGTCAATGACGAATCTGTGAGTCAAATCTATTGGGCCAACAATCCAACATAAGTCAAAAATAGTAATTAATCACATGAGCGAGCATGGCAGTGTTGGAACAAATATTTTTTGTATACGAGTCTTGTCACGTATTTACACCCACAACACGTACGTTGAGGTGATAGAGGTCTATTAGGTAGCGTTCGTTTCATGGAATGAAATGGGATGGAATTGGAAAGCTTTTCTTTGTAAAATTGATCTTGGTTTGGGGAGGGAGGAATTTGAAATCCAATGAATTTCTTTAATCAGTGAAATTTGTGACTATTTCAACATTCCATTCCATTCCTTCATTAGAGTGAAGGATTTCTAAGGAATGTTGAAATAGTCACAAATTTCATTAGAGTGAAGGATTTCAAATTCCTCCCTCCCCCAACCAAGATCAATTTTACAAAGAAAAACTTCCTAATTTCATTCCATTCCATTCCATTCCATGAAACGAACGCTACCTTAATGTAATTTAATCATAACAACAAACATAATGAATACAAATAACAAGCCATTTTTTACCAAAACCCCACGGGTAAGAAAGGAGGGTTTCAAGAGAAAATGTTGGTTAACATGTTATGAGAAAAGAGAATATCAGGCTTTTATAGATAAGTTAGAGCCATTCACCGGAGACTCTTTAGTTATATACTCTATATAATATAGAGTAAAAAAATAAAGAAAACATCAAAAACACTTCTACATTAAAATTACTATAGGAGAGAAAGATTTATAGAATTATAGAAAGCAAACTACAGCATCTATATTTAGAGGATCATATTAACTCTCTGTATTTTTGTTGTGAGTATGTAGGAAAGAAAAAAAAAGTAATAAAATAAGTGTTTGTGAGTATGATAGAGATAGAGAGTTGAATGTGGAAGGTTTTTGAAAAATAAACAAAATATAGAGGAAAGCGTGTTTTTTAGTTGAATTATATAGATAGAGATCAAGCCTCCAATGTGAATACTCTTAGAATGTAGGGAGAGAACCCTAACAGTTTATTTGAGCAGCTGAGCTCACTCGAGAATCATAATCTTTCCTAGGAACAACTTCTACGATGATTGATAGGGGTCACATAAAACGATGTGTAATGGGGGCATTATCATAAGACCATCCGTAGTAGGGGTTTTTTTTTGGCGTTTTCCCCTAAAAAAGTCCCGCAACGCCCAACTCCCAACCCCTGGGCGTTCTTTTAGCAAAATCTGGTTTGGTGTTGTTTTTTTTCACGCTCAAGCTCCTTGTGTGTTGACCAATCACCCTTTTTTGATGATTTTTTGTCCAATAACATTTTTTTCGTAGTTTTTTTTATTTAAGGGATAATGGACTTTAATAAACGTCATTGGCCATTGGCAGCTTCACCTTTTTTTATTCCCCCTGTCAGTTCCACTTTTCAATTATTTTTCCTCCACCGGTCCTCAGTTAAAAAAACTTAACGGAGTGAAGTTTTTTTTTCGAATTACAAACTGATGTTTTAGGGCTTATGATCAGAACGAGGATACGAGTCTATTGATGTAAAACTTATCTCAAAATGGTGCTCCAAACGACGAAAACGATGTTTCAATTCGGCTGTTTAAACTTCCCATTAACAAAAATCTAGTTGTTTGGAGCACCGTTTCGAGGTAAGTTCTACATCAATAGACTCGTATCTCCGTTCTGATCAAAAGCCCTAAAACATCAGTTTGTAATTCGGAAAAAAAAAACTTAATTCCGTTAAGTCTTTTTAACTGAGGACCGGTGGAGGAAAAATAGTTGAAAGGTGGGACTGCCATGGGGAATAATAAAAGGTGGGACTGCCAATGGCCAATGACGTCTACTTGGGATTATTAGAGGCCAATATCCCTTTATTTAATTCTATTAAACCCCTTTTAACATAATGCCCCACATCCCCACTACACCCATTTATGAAAAACGCCCCATAATGCCCAATTGCTGACTGGACTGCCACATGGCGCAAAACGCCCCAGGGTGGGAGCATTATTCATGTGAACCACTACACATGGTCTAATACTCATCTCTTGGGTATGAAGTGACATGTGGTATATATGACATTATGAGAGGTGAAGGTGAAAAGGGTGTAGTGGTATATAATGTCTTATAATGCCCCAACAATGATTACACAATTATTATCTTTCTAGAAAAATAAAACAAATTATATTATCATAAATGAGTTGGAATTTCTTATTGGTCATATAAAAGTTGAGGAGATGGGTTTGAAGAAACGCCAAACACAATTTTTGGACGAAAACACCCCGGAGGCGGTGTGTGGGGCGTTTTGAGGCATTATGGGACCAAAACATGTACAAATTACTCATCACTACGGATGTTCTAAGTTTTATTAGTTGTCTATGGAAAGATATCCGGCCATATGAACGTAATTATTGACTAGATCAATGATTTATAGTTCAAAAAGTTTCCTTCTGTTTGAACATAAAGAACACTTATAAAGGTGGGAGTGTGGGACTAATTTTTTTAGAAAGCAAAAGTCTTTATATCCATAGGATTATTAAAACTTGATATGTCGAATGTATATACATTTGTATTTACAAAATACAAAACACTTGCAAAATTTCATGTACAACAACAACAACAAGAACAACGACAACAACAATAATTAAGTAGACTAAAATGTAAAATTTGAAAATCATTGTCTTGCTTCCAAGCAAAAAAAAGGTTTAAACTGACAATTCTAATTGAACCATAGATAAGAAAAGAGAACTAACTCTAATAATTATCTTGCCACCTTTGATTTGATTAGAAAAAAAATCATCCTTAAGGTTTATACATATTGTTATACAAGATGGGTGCCCGCATGATACGATAGGAAACACAGACACTGTCAGGGTGTGTATTTTGTGTGCATAGTTTGGTTGATTTGTTTATTATCCTCAACCGAAGTTATCTGTTAGTCTATTTTATTAACCAATCAGTTTTCGGTTTACTAGTTCGGCTTATTCGGTTAAATTGACGATTTTTAGCTCGGTTCGTTTAATTTCTTTCGGTTAATAGACAAAACAAAACTTGAGATAAAATTTTTGCTTACAAATACATAAATTTGAGGTATAAATACATGAAATTGATATATAATAAATAAATAAAATAGAAGTATAAATACATAAAATGAAGGTATAAAAGATGAAATACATGAACTAGAGATATAAAAGCTAGAAATATATGAAATATGAATGGTTCGGTTCGGTTAATTTTGGTTAAAGGAGGGTACAAAAAAACATAACCGGTTTTTTGTTAATTCAGTTTTCGATAATCAGTTTTTTTGTTGATCTCGGTTCGGTTTTAGTTAATGATTCAGTTACACCCTTAGACATTGTTAATCATGTAACATATCCATATTTTTTATTAAAAAAACTATAACAATACTATACTCAAATTAAAGAGAATCATTAAATGCTTGTTTTTATAGTATAATTTTTTTTTAAAATATTAACGTACAAAAAAAGCTATAGCCATTTAAAAATGGGTTATTGGATTTTATCACCCCCAACTATCGACCTTTGGCCGATGCCACGCCCAACTAACACTTTGATGTCCGACACCTCCAACTTGACTTTTAGTTTGTGCTGGCACCAATATGTTAGCAGATCACTAACTCTGTTAGTTTTTGATCATATGTGTCAAACATTGGCCTACGAGGACTATATGACATGGCGATTTAGTCCATATAAAACCCTGGATCATCTCTTAATAGAGCTAAACCTAATCGATGACACACATAGGATTATCAAAGACAAAGATACAAGAATCAAGGTACGATTTTGCAGAATTTTGATTTTACGCATTGTTTTGAGATGGAGGAAATAATAGATGTCATGCTTTGGTAAGGTGGTTATATTGAAGTAGGATTTGGTCTACCACAATATGTTGGAGGTGAATTAATGTTAGTTAGAATAGATGTAGACCATGTTTCATACTTTGAACTAGTAAAGTATGTAATGGAATCAGGACTTTACAAATCCAGGGACATTCATATGTATGGGTTAGATGCTGATGATGGGGAACTTAGGCACTTTCATAATGATAAAGATGTGTTGGACTTGGCTATGAAGGTTTTCCGTTGGACTGAACCATTTATGGAATCACTTATCCAATAAAGTCCATTAATGGCACCTGAAACCCACTCTAGTTCCATGCCCACTGAACCAGCTAGCCAACCCACTTCCCAGGTCACTACCCAGCCCAGTGAACAAAAGGCCCAATCCAAAAGGTCTACTAGGTCAACTTATAGGGTTTCCCCTACATGTAGATCTAAGTCATCAGGTAAGAAGGTTGCAGTGGATATAGACATAGAACATGCTGAAGACAGTGATGATAGTGACTATAATGTTGAAGTAGTTGGGTCAGGAGAGTCAAATGATGATTCGGATGATCAAGATTTTGATGAACTAGTTGAAAACAGTGATGATGATGATGAGGAGGTTCAGGATAAGGTAATTGGTTCAGAGTCAAATAGAGAAGATTTTGAATGGAGACATTCATAAGATGCAGTTAGAAAGGCTAGTAAAATTGATTTTGAAGCCAAAAAAAAGTTGTTTGATGACTGCTTATAGGAAAAAGAAACAAAGGGGAAGTTGTATGAAACTAATGATGCAAGGTGTTCACATATAGAGCGGTATAGTAGTTATCAGGAATCTGATGGTGACATTATCACACCTGGTGATAGTGAGGATAATGATATCAGGGGTAAGAAGTACAAGGAAGCTGCTCCATCTGTAGGTAAACACACTAACCGAAAGAAATTTATTTGGAAGGTGGGAACAAGATTTGCATCAAGGGATGCCCTTAAAGAGGCAGTGAGAAGGTATTCAGTGACTGATGTTAGGAATTTGTACCTTCCTAAGAGTGAGAAGGCCAAATGTGGTCGTATAGCTGTCAAATGTGTAGAAGGGTGTCCTTTTTTATATTATGCTCACTGCATAAAGGGAAAGAGTGTTATATGGTAAAAAGAGTGAAGAATAAACATACCTGCCAAAGAAACATGATAAAGAATAGACCGCTAACTGCAGGGTTTATTGCTAATGAGTTCCTACCATTGTTTAGATCCTAGCCCAACTGGTCTGCTAAGGAGATCATTTTCAGTTTGGAAGATGATTGTGTACATGCAATATGGTTGTAACACCCCGATCAATACAACAAATCGCGGTGGAAACATCAGGGAGTCACGTTACAGAGAATTGTTTCACAACACATGATATTTGAAGTTTTGTTTTATTTTGTAGTAGATTAGTTGTTTGATACAAACCAAATAAGTATAAACAATTGTCTATCAAGTTTTAAAGTCACTAAGGCCTGTGTCCATCCTATGTGAAGCAAGCATTCACATCCTCAAACAAAGATCCTGAAACATACGTAAAAAATAGTCAGCAAAGAAAGCTGGCGAGTACATAGGTTTTGTGAGTGTATCAAATTCATGGCTTTAAATTCATATTGCAATACCTCGTCCGACTACTAGGGTCGACGAGTGTCAATCTTGAAATCAAAAAGTGTTTGATAGTGCAATATATATATATATATATATATTTATCAACTTTACAAGTTGATATAAGTAAAACAAAACCTTGTAGCCATGAATCTTGACCGAAAACATTTGTTTTTGTAAAACCGAGTAGTAAATCGTCTTTGAAAGAACACCTTGTATGGTTTATAACTTTAAGTGAAAATCATGGTCTGACATTGTTCAAAAACCATTCGTCCTTGTTATAAACCAATCGTTCAAATCGTCCGTGTTATCAATTATCCGTGTTATAAAACCAATCGTCATTCATCCGTGTTATGAACCATTCGTCATTTGTCAGTGTTATAAACCAATCATTAATCGTCCGTGTTTTAATTGTGAAAACTTTTGGTCGTTCTTTAATGAACACAATCAAACCTGTGTGACTCGACTATACCACCCATGGGGTATCTTTAATAAACCCTGAAAGGCCTCTTTAACAAGACTAACAAATCAACACATGATTTGTTAATCAGAAACAGTTTTTGTCGTTCCCCAAACTACCCACCAAATCCAGTGAATAGCCTAGTAACGGGATTGTCAGTCCTATGGTACCATAACATACTACTGGTCGGCTTGATCAAAGCTAATGAATGTCATTCGTGTTATGAATTAACGCACCAACAAGTTCGTTCACATTATTGAAATCGTCATGTTTTATATAAACCATAAACTTTGTTTTTGAAAACTTAAAATCATTTTGGCACATATGATTCACTCCAAAAAATTTAGCAAAACATAAAAGAGGGGAGCTATGTACTTGTTTTGGTCAAAAATTACCTAAGTAATTAAGTGATCAAATTAGTTAAGTGAGGTAGTGTGCTAGAAGTATTCGTGGAAAATATGCTGACCAAGTTGTTAACAAAAAACAATTTTCAGGATATAGCTCAGGATATCGAGCTATATCTATAAACAAACAATGAGCAGAAAAGTAAAGGGTGACACGAGATATATGAGGAAAGCCCTTGATCAATCTAGATCGCCGGCACAAAACCTCGGGAGCTGACAATCGCAGCTGCCTTGTTCTTCTTATTGCTTCAAATGTCAGGATACGGTGCAGGATATGATACAGATCAACTAAGTGTTACAATGAGATTCGAGTACAAGTGTAAGTGTTCGTGAGTGATTGTAGCTAGTAGAGAGCAAGAGTGTGTAAAAATTGTGTGTGTTCTATCTGATCCGATCAATCCTATATATAGCAAAAGGAAATAACAAACTATCCTAAGAATGGGGGATGCCCCGAATATTCCCTTTGGAACGTTGGAGACCCCTTCTTTGCGGCTTCAACGTTCTCTTCTCAACCATCAAGTCCGAGTCTTCAGGAGAAGCAGTCTTCTCGACCGTTATAGGCATTCCTTGCTAATCTGCACGTGAATAATTAGTCATTACCAGGATACTGCATCAGGATGTTACCAATATCCTGATCCGTTATCCTGATCACAATTTAAAGTAATAGAGTCAGAATATAATTCAGGATATATGAGCAGAAAACCACCCATAAGAATTGTCCCCAAAATATATCTATTGGTATACCAATTTTCAACGGATATATTTTAACCCTTATCTCTTAGATCGAGGCAATTAAATAGAAGTGACGATTGAAGTGACAGCGTGCAACTTCCAACGCGCTTATTACTCGATGGCCATCTACTTCGCCCCTATATCTTCTCTTTTTATTGTTGATAAACAACCATCTTCCTCAGAATTCTCAGGTACTTCCTCTTCTCTTATCTTTTAAAACTTTCTCTGCTCTAATCCTCCGATGGCCACCAGAACCCGATCTCATTCTGGCGAGTCCACCTCGTCGTTTGTTAACCAAAACTTGCTCAAACACCCTGAGAAGGAGGTGTGCTCCTTCAACAACGTCGATATTGCCTCATTGAGAACCTCTGGTGCTTTCTCCGACATGGCGGTTATCCGTCTGTTTGACTGGAGCATCCGTTCAGACGTATCTTCTGAAGAGTGGATTTGTTTTTCATCATACCCATTTTCCCTTGGCCTTCGATATCCCTTTCCAGAATTTATCATGCAGTTCTTTCGAATCACCGGTCTCTGTTTTGCCCAAACAATGCCAATGGTCTGGAGAGTACTCATCATGCTTAACCAGATCAAAACCCTTCATGTCCCCGATCTCTGTATCGAAGACCTTCCGATTGCTTACCGTCTCCGATCACATGGAAATAGTCGTTTCTTGCTTTTCTCTACCTCTAGCAACCCCCTCATCCTCAAAGCATCAAAGAATGAGGATGGGTGGCAATGAAAATTTTTCTTTGTTAGGCGGGACTCCATTCCCGAGGGCAAAAGCCTTCCGGTGAAATGGTTAACCTCCGGTAGGGTTTAGGGCTTTATGATATCCCCAAACATATCCTGATGATGTATCCTGCACTAACATTCTTCTGTTTTTATGCAACAATCTTCAAAGAGTTGGCTCCTCCTACTGAAAAATCCCAAGAAAGAATCAACAGGGTCTATCAGTTGCCTGACTGTGATAGAACCTTTACATTGCATCTTCCAAGTTCAAGCCAATATTCTTCATCAGATATGTCTGGTAAGGATTACACAATTTTTCCATATATTTGATTAACAAAATAAGAGATAAGAGTAGAGAGTTAGATTTTTTCCCTGTTTTGCAGCATCAGCCAAAGTTCCAGAAGTCTTTGATCTTGACGAGTTGGACAGTTATCCTATTCCTGTCCAGGTGAAGAAGGAACCTAGCAAACCTACTTCCACCTCTAAGCCAGTACCCAGCTCCAAAGCAGCAGCCGCCGCCAAGTCACAACACTATGAGGATAAATTCAAAGCTGTGACCCAGGAAGCTAAAGCCGCCATCAACAAGGCCAACGAAGATGCCCAAGCCAAGCTGGATGCAGCCCATCTTCAATTCGAGCAGGATATGACTACCTACCGAGAGGGCCTTAAAGGGTCCGTTGTAATTTCCCTCCTTAATGCCAGGCTAAAGATGGCTTATGAAGCCAAAGCTTTGGGCTTTGAATGCCCCTCTTGTAATGTTAGTGCTTGGGAGGCGAAATTGAAAGATCTCGGGGGTAGTCCTGTCGAGTATCCTACTAAGCCTGCGGTTGAGGAGCCTTCTAAGGCAGCGGGGGAGGCGGCTAATGCTGGTGGTGATGCTGAAAAGAATCCTGATGGCGATGCTGGTGCGGATGTTGGAGAAGATGTTGCGGTTGAAGAAGGTGCTGCTCCTTAAAAGTAGCGAAGTGGGCGATGATGGATGTTGATGCCGAGGCCGGAGCCCACTTTTTGAGTTTGATGGTTTGTGGTTGTTGAAAAATTCCTTTTCCTTGTCTGTTAAACAATTTACTTTCCTGCATTTAGACAATATGATGGCCAAAGGTGGAGGGATCCTGAGTTTCAGGACGAAGCCCTTGGTCATCGATTAGTATGCTTTATTTCAAATAGTTTAACAATTGAAGGTGGAGGTATCTTGAGTCTCAAGACGAAGCCTTCAATTGTTAAGTAAATATGGTTGAAAACTAATTGTGCTTTTGGCGGATGGGTCTCGGTTTGAGATGAAACCAAAAGCACAATCTTTTGCTATGTTAATAAACTAACGTCTTTTGGCGTTATCCATTGTTGTCCATTTTTGCAATTTTTGTTATGTGTTGTTTGATTTGAATACAATTTCAATTTTTCAATCTTAGTGTAATATTTCCTTTATTCTGAGCAAATATCCTGAAAATATATCCAGATCAGGATACCCATAAATATTCTATCAAGACATAGTTTCAAAAATTTAGATAAGGCATCTAAAAGGATAAAAAGGAGAAATCATACCAGAGATAGAATATATCTCAATTCTTAACCTTTAGCTCTTTTGCAACCATCCCATCGAAGCTGTCCTCAGTCTGAGAGACTTAGTAAACCAAGTCCACATTTGATCCTTTGAACTGTTCACAATGTCTTAGCAGGAATGTCCCCTGTGCACATTGTTTTTTAAACACTTAGGAATTTTTGGGCATCAATTGCAACTGATTGTACACTTATGTATAACTTTAGTATTACAGGGGATAAACCCTAAATATGTTGAAGATAGATCCTCAATATTCTGGGATAAACCCTATGCTAGGGAAAATCCCAAATTTTTGTGCGCTACAGGCGGGAGTGTATAAACTCCAAGACTTAGAAAGGTGAAAACCTTTAAACCTTAAAGGGTATGAAAATACCCTTTCGTGAGAGAGGGTGATCAATCCTCATATACCTTTAGGATCCAGGATATAGCGAACAATAACGAAATTGTCAGCCACTTTTACATGGACTAGTCCCGCTATCTTGAATTATCCCTGGATAACTTGCGCTCCAGGCGGGGTGTTTAAACCCAATTCGAGAGAAAGGTGAATACCTTTAAACCTGTGAAGGGATCAGGATCCCTTAAACGTGAGAGAGGGGGCCAATCCTCTAATCTTTCGATTCATTCTGAGTGTATATCCTGGAGTCATATCCCGAAGCATATTCTGCAAAACAACCTTAGACTAAGGTGGGTGTTAGCTTGACTAACACCCCTCCGATGCTTAAGTCAGTATTTGGTTCAATAAAATATAATTATATTTAAAAGAGACAGAATTCATACCATCCTGAGTTAGAAATTAAATTTAAACTCACTTGAAATAGGCTTTGAGGTGTATAGCATTCCAGGATCTTGGTAGTATACCCCCTCCATATTCTTAAGCCGGTATGCTCCTTTCCCAGATTCCGATTCATTCTCATTCGGTCCTTCCCACTTTGGAGCTAATTTTC
Organism: Helianthus annuus; assembly: GCF_002127325.2. NCBI lineage: Eukaryota > Viridiplantae > Streptophyta > Magnoliopsida > Asterales > Asteraceae > Helianthus > Helianthus annuus. Next base: position 171,227,058 of record NC_035436.2, read on the forward strand.
CATCAGCAGGATTAGTAGTATTCTGAAAAGCCTTCCTTAATACCCAATCTCCAACTTGAAACCTTCTAGTCCTTAGGTTCTTGTTGTATGCTCTGGATATCCTCTGTTGGTATGTGTAACGCCCTAACATGTTTTAACCAAAATTCGCAGCGGAAATACGAACTTAAAATTTTCTTTCATTATATTCATTCTAACATACTTAGAACTACATTAAATCACTCTTTTACATTAAATACATTAATGCTTTCTATAAATTTATACAATCTGACATACTTATATTAAATTACGTGACCACGCACCCACACGTACAATCCATGACTAGACTCGATCTTCGACCGCTTACGCTTCGTGATGAGAATTCACAGTTCTGTACAACCTGCAAACACCACGTACAATCACATTATTAGTAACCGGTGTTATCATACATAAAATTTAAACATGCATAATTAGGCGTCGACATATCATGCTTTCGCTTATGTTAGACCCTTCATTCATCATTTAAACCACCCGCATTAGATTTCGGTGTCTACCTTCAACATCCATCACAAGTATACCTGCATTTCCATTTCATTCTCAATAGGAAAAACGATTAGCATCATTAAATTTCATTCATACGAACATATCCATGTATTCACATAACAAGTCTCATTCAATTGTACATATAACTAAATTCCAATTTATGCATACATACCCTTTCTATCCGTACATGTACTTACAAATTTACATTCTACACATATTACTTGTAATCCTAAACACACCCATCTATACATGTAAATTGTATACACATAATTCTCCATACTTACGTGTTCATAGTGATACTCTCCTATGAGTCCCAATTGCTTACTTACAATTATACCCATACCTACGCATATAACTACTTATTTCATCTTTACGCATAATATCATCACGTAAGATTCTTTCTTACCTATACTAAATAGAAACTAATTCTTAACTACTTTCGACTCATGTAAACTTACCTTATTACTTCCATTGTCTCATACTTTCTCACATGTTTCACAATAATCATCATACTACAAAACATTTTACATCTAAAGTGTAAGTCCGGGATTCACTTACCTTGCGCGCCCCTATTTGCGTTCGCTTATTTGATTGAGTCTTCGTAGCCCGTTAGCCTTCAACGCTCCCATCCATCTTGACATGATTCCTATACACTCATGTCATTACATTCACATTCTTATTAGCATATATGCTTATACTTATGAACGACCATATCAAATTCACATCTAACACACGACCTACATAAAGCATACTCAACATCATTAATCCATTTAAACAAGCATAACGCATACTCGACATCATCCCTACATAATCTTCACATGAACTATATATGTTTACCCATTACTTGCATACAATTTCACTTATTATTGTCTTTTAGACATTTCATCAAACACTTGGCGTGCGTACTACTTCCTAAGCATAATGTACAAGTGTTTTAAGCATGTTCTTCCTTATTTCATCTTATGAACTATCATATTCAAACAAAATCTCATAATCATAAATTTCACTTCAAGTTTAACTATCTTAGTCTATCATACAACACCTTATACAACACAAGATTACACTATAACATCTTCAAGTTCATCATGATCATCATCTTCACACTCATGCAATGGGTTTCATTCTAAATCACCCAATTACTTGAAATTATTCATAACACAAGTTCTATTTGGTGTTTCTAACACCTCTACATGCTTAATTTCATACAATTTCATGGATTGATTAACCCACTTCAAACAAGATCACCAAATCTAAGTTTTAAGACATACCTTATGATCCCCTTGTGAAGGTGATCGTTAATTCATGCTCGGTTGTGAATTTGGGCTTCGTTTAGCCTTTCAATTTGGAGATTTTGATGAAGTTTAGGGTTTTGGCTCCATGGGAGCTTTCCCTGCTCGTTCATGAACACACACACGATGTGTGTGTGTATGTGTGTGTGTTGTTTTCTTTTTAACACAACAACTTTCAAGTTGTTCACTTTGGTCCCTCATGTTTCGTTTTAATTAAATAAGGCTTCAACTCTTCCCTTACTACTAACGAGACCAATAATCAACTAGGTTAACTATTCCTAGTAAATCCTCATTTTTCAGGTTAACTTTTCTCATTAACGGTACCTTACCCGTTTCTTAATAGTAACCAGGTCTAAATAACCAAACCCGTTTTTGGGGTGTTACAGTATGCTGCCATTCTCAACTTTGTCGCATCCCTTGTCTCATCAATGGTATCCAATTCTTGGCATAGGGCTTCAGGATTCTTCTCAGGATACCGGAGGTTGGATCTTGTTGTAGGTATCACCATCTCTGTTGGGATTACTGCTTCTGCTCCAAATACTAAGGAAAATGGGGTTTGCCCAGTTGCACTTTTTACTATTGTCCTATCAGCCCACAAGACAAAGGGTAACTCTTCTGTTAGGGGAGGATTTCTCAATGACCGGTGATCCTTAATTACTGTTGGGTTTGGTGATCTTCACTTTTGTTTCAGTTAGTGATCCTCAGAAGTGCTTCAGGATCAGGATCATGGATCATCTTAAGGATCCTTATACTAACGATTGTCTACTTTGAATATGGTATTATTTTGCAGGAGTACCAGCTTGGACCTGGTCTTGGCGACATTCCTGGAGCATCTTCCATGTTTATTCCGCACGTGTTTAGCTAAAAGTGGACGTTATGGAGTCGTGGGGGACTTGCACCATTTGCGGAATGTTAGTTAGTGTAGATATTTTCCATTTTTAAAGGGGTAGCGAGCTAATTAGAAAACACTTGGCTATATTTTAGCTACACACACATTCATACAACTGCTCTCACCAGCTCTCTGCAATTCACTTGGCGATTACACACATTTTTACACAATGCACTATAGTGATCCTTGTACTTAGCTCGCTATCATCCAAAGTTGTAATACATTCATTGTTTAATTATAGTTGGTGATCGGTAGTTTCCATCACCCGAGGTTTTTTATGCCGGAGATCATTCATTGATCAAGGGCTTTTTCCTCGTATAAATCTTTGTGTCACTTGTTCATTTCATTTCTGAGTGATCCTTATTGTTGTTCATCATTTCAAGCATCATACCTCACAACAGAAAGTTTGGTTACATTGTCTTAGCTTGATTTTTGACCAAACAGTTTGGCGCCCACCATGGGGCAATTGGTGCTTCATTCCTAATAAATTCTTCTTTTTGTGATCATTTTGGTTCATTGCATCCAAGCAGATGGCTTCATCATCAAAGAACACTTCCAGTGCGATGTCTGCGGTCAATTCATCCCAGGGCATTCCACCTTTGCCTCCACCACCTTCTGGATCTCAGAAAAATGCCGAGAAGAAACCAACTCACATTTTCTCAAAACCTCCAACTTCTTCTGCTTCTTATACTCCTACTACTAGTGATTTATTTACTTTAATTTTGCAGATGAAGGAGCATATACAGCGGCAGGATAAGACCAATGAAAGGATTCTTAGAGAAATTAGAGATATCAAGAAACAGAAGAGATCGGCAGAGGATCATTCCCCATTGATGCCCAGATCTTTGAATTTCGATACTCCAGTTATGACCTCTCAGCCTTCAGTAGTTCCAGACGTTCAATACGTGGGAGGACCAAAAGGAGTGCACTACGGATCATCAGCAATGACTCAGGAATCGGGATCATACTTCCAACCAGCAGGACCCCTCCCTCAGCATATAGGATCCTTCGCTAGCTCAGGAGGATACTTGGGAGCGCAACAGATTCAAGGGTTCTGGCCGTTCCAAGGATCCTCGCATGTTCAAGGATCCTCTCAGGTTCAAGGATCCTCGCAGGTGCAAGGATCCTCTCAAGTCCATGGATCCTCTCATGTTCAAGGATCCTCGCAGGTTCAAGGATCCTCTCAGGTTCAAGGATCCTCTCTGGTCCAAGGATCCTCTCAGGTCCAATGATCCTCTCAGTTTCATGGATCCTTCCAGATTCCGGGATCCTTAAGGAGTTTGCAACCAGGGAATTCAGATATCCATCAAGGAGATTTCATTCCAATGCAGACCATTGCTTCTACTGGTCCTTTAATCATCCCAGAGTCTCAACAATATGGATTCACATCCGGTGTTCCTAATTTAAACCCAATGGGAGGTAACACTTTCAATAATTCTTATACCACTAACCATGCCCTTATGCAGGATACAGGTATCAATCATGCCATGGTAGAGAATTGCAAAAGTTGAAGGATATGATATCAAGTGTTCCAGGAGTGGTCAAGCCTATCCTGGAGATTGCAGATGGGAGCCATAAGATATCTCGTTTTGCACCACCCATCTGTGATGCTGAGATACCCAAGAGGTTCCATGTGCCAACAATGAAGTTATATGATGGCTCAACGGACCCTGAAGAGCACATAGCACAATACAGGGAAAGGATGGAGATCAATCCCATCCCAGAAAGTTTAAAGGAAGCATGTCTGTGCAAGGGATTTGGATCCACCCTTACTGGATCGGCTCTTAAATGGCTGCTAAGTCTTCCCCCTTACTCTATTACCTCATTTGCTAATCTAGTTAACCTGTTTAATAATCAGTTTTCTTGTAGTAGAAAATTTGAGCGTTTAACTAGTTATTTATATAGGATAACCCAAGGTCATAATGAATCATTAAGAGATTATATCACTAAGTTTAGTAAAGAATCCTTGGATATCCCTAACCTAGATATTGCTACGGCTGTTGAAGCCTTTAAAATGGGATTGCTTAGGGATTCATTATTCTATGATGATCTTGTTATGACACCTTGCAGGAATCTAGATGAGGTAAGAACCCGGGCCCTTAGGTTCATCCGGCTAGAGGATGACAAAAGGATCCAGGAAAGATTAGCAGGATCCTCGAAGCAAGAAAAGCAAGGATCCTCATTCAAGAACAACAAGTTCAGATCCTACAACAAATCTGATAACCAGAATGTGCATGCTGTAGAACAGGAAGAGGATGAGGAGGATTATCCTCCAATTTCCGAATACTGTTTTTCTGTTGATAACAATGAACTAATCCTTGCGATGCAGAATCTAGGTGATAAAGCCAGGTGGCCAAGAAAAAAATGACAAACCAGCTGCAATTAAAGATAAATCAAAATGGTGTGCATACCACGAAGATTTTGGTCACCTCACAGAAGAGTGTATCGCATTGAGAAAAGAAATTGGATACTTGTTGAGCAAGGGGCACTTGAAAGAATTATTGGGGAGAAAGAAGTCAAGGACTCAGGATCCTGAAAGGATCCCAGAGAAAGCTCCAGCCCCTCCAGCAGACGCACAATTTATAAACTTTATATCTGGAGGATCAGACATTTGTGGAACTTCCTTTTCTGCAGCTAAAAGACATGCAAAGGAAACCAAGATGGATAATGGAGATAGACCCATTCGAACATCCAGTGTCACCAAAGGAAAAATAATAACTTTTGATGAGGACGATCGTGTTGACATTCAGGATCCTCATCACGATGGTTTGGTTATTACTCTTTTTATTTCTAACCATTTTGTTCGCAGGATCCTTATAGGCGGAGGAAGCTCTGTGAATATCATCCAGCTTGATGTTCTTAAGAAGATGAATATTCCCGAATCCGATATCATACCAAGATCCTCCGGCTCGTGGGATTCAGTGGCGAGACTAAGAATACTCTGGGGGACATTAAACTCCCAATCTATATTGAAGGGCTACATTCATACCAAAAATTTTGTGTTATTGATTGTTTATCTTGTTGTAATGTTATCCTTGGCAGGCCTTGGATACACGACATGAAGGCAGTCCCATCTACTTATCATCAATGTGTGAAGCTCCCTAGCCCATGGGGGATAGTGAAAATTGATAGTGATCAACAGGAGGCTAAGAACTACTATACTTCATCAATGAAACCAGTCTCAAAGTCAAGGGAGCAATAGCAATCAAAGCATCCTCCGAGAGATGTCTTGGAGGCAAGAGAGAAGGATGTAGTAGAAATCCTTATGGATCCTGATGATCCTGAATCTAAAATTTACGTAGGATCAGGGATCCTTGGCGAAATGAAAGAAGACCTAATATGCTTCCTCAAAAGGAGAAAGACTACCTTTGCATGGAAACACGAAGATATGGCAGGTATATCTAAAGATATAATCACTCACAAACTTGGCATTGACAGGTCGTTCAAACCGATCCATCAAAAGAGGAGAAAGTTTGCACCAGAAAGAAATGCCATTATCCAGGAAGAGGTAGAAAAGTTACTCCGAGCAGGTATGATTAGGGAGGTCAAGTATCCAAGATGGTTGGCCAATGTGGTTGTAGTTCAAAAGAAAAACGGAAAGTGGAGGGTATGTGTCGATTATACAGATTTAAATAAGGCATGTCCCAAGGATCCTTTCCCATTACCCCACATTGACTCCCTGGTGGATGCAACCGTGGGCCATGAACTGTTAACTTTTATGGATGCTTCATCTGGATTTCAGCAAATTCAGATGGAACCATCTGATCAAGAGGATACAGCTTTCATGACTCCAACTGGTATATACTGTTATATTGCTATGCCGTTTGGACTAAGAAATGCAGGTGCAACTTATGAAAGGCTAGTGAATATGATGTTCAAGGATCAGATTGGACATACTATGGAAGTTTATATAGACGACATGGTGGTTAAAACTAAAAAGGCTGAGGATCACCTCAGAGACTTGGAGGAAGCATTCAATATCCTTGACAAATATAACATGAAACTTAACCCTTCAAAGTGTCACTTTGGTGTTAAAGCAGGTAAATTCTTAGGGTATATGGTGACAAAGAAAGGCATTGAAGCCAGTCCAGAGCAGATCAAAGCTATAATAAACATCAAATCCCCTGCCAACGCTAAGGATGTTCAGAGGCTAACAGGCAGGATTGCAGCTTTAAACAGATTCATATCCAAATCCTCAGAGAAATGTAAAGAGTTCTATGATATCTTGAGGAAGAACAAAAAGTTTGATTGGACTGAGAAGCATGAAAATGCTCTCAAAGCTCTCAAGGATTACATGTCCTCGGCTCCTGCCTTGATGAAACCAGAAAAAGGAGATGTGTTATTCTTATATCTAGCAGTATCCTCAAAAGCAGTAAGTGCGGTCCTTGTCAAGGATCACCAAGGTGCACAACATCCTGTCTATTATATAAGTAAGAGTTTACTTGATGCTGAATCCAGGTATTCACACTTAGAAAAGCTTATTCTTGCCTTAATCATGGCATCTACTAAATTAAGACATTATTTTGAAACTCATGCCATTATTGTTAAAACTAATTTTCCAATTAAGAATGTTCTCAGGAAACCTGAAATGTCAGGAAGGATGGCTAAGTGGGCAGTGAAGCTTAGTGCTTATGATATAAGATATGAGCCTAGGACAGCCATTAAATCCCAAGCCCTAGCTGACTTTGTGGCAGATTTCAGTAGTGACTTGCAAAAGGAAGCCGAATTAGAAGTCCAACAGCTAGAGGAGACTAAGGATCCTTGGATACTCTATACAGATGGATCCTCTAATGTCAAAGGAACAGGGCTTGGAATACTACTAAAATCGCCACAGGGGGACATAATACCCCACTCTATAGCTTGTGAGTTCCAAACTACTAACAATGAGGCTGAATATGAAGCCTTGATAGTTGGTTTGCAAATTGCTAAGCATATGAGGATCAGGTATCTTGAGGTACATGTAGATTCATTATTAATCACTAATCACTTTAATGGATCCTATGTTGTTAAAGGTGAAAAGCTAACCAAATATTTGGAGATAGTCAAAGAATTGGCACTCTCTTTTGTTTCCTTTAGTTTGACACAGGTACCAAGGGAGGAAAATACAGAAGCCGATGCATTGGCTAATCTAGGATCATCTTTGAAGATCCCGGAGGATATAAGTATCCCCATTATCCATATCCTGACCCCTGCCATCGAGGATCATATGGCTATGGAGATAGGAGAGGATTCTGCAATCATCCCTAGTGATGATACTCAATCTCATTCAGGATCATGGATTCTCCCAATCATGAGATACATACAACATGGAGAGATTCCTACAGGAGAAAACCCTAGGGCTTTCAAAATTAAGGTATCCCAATTCACAATATTAAATAATATGTTGTATAAACGATCTCTTGCAGGACCATATTTAAGATGCATTGAGGATCCTGAAATCCAAGAAGTCCTAAAGGATTTCCATGAAGGAGATTGCGGAAACCACACTGGGGGCAGGGCATTATTCTCAAGGATCCTGAGGACAGGATATTATTGGCCAACTATGAAGAGAGATACTGTGGAGTATGCTAAGAAATGTGATCTTTGTCAGAGACACAGCAATATCCTTCATCAACTGGCTGAATTCCTGCATCCTATATCCTCCTCTTGGTCGTTTATGAGATGGGGTATGGATATAGTTGGTAAGCTTCCTAAGGCACCTGGTGGAAAAGTGTTCATGCTTGCTATGACTGATTACTTCTCCAAGTGGATAGAGGCTGAAGCCTTTGCCCAAATTAGAGAAAAGGAAGTTATATCCTTCATTAAAAGAAATATTATAACTAGATTTGGTATTCCTTCTGAAATTATATGTGATAATGGTTTCCAATTTATTGGGGGCAGAACTACTAACTTTCGTGACAGCTGGGGAATTAAGATGATAACATCAACACCAGTCCACCCACAAGCTAATGGTCAGGCAGAATCATCCAATAAGATTATCATCAACAATTTGAAGAAGAAGCTTGGATCCAAGAAAGGAAAATGGGCAGAAGAACTACCTTATGTGCTTTGGGCTGATAGGACAACTCCTAAGAATGCTACAGGCTAATCTCCATTTTCTTTGGTATTTGGGGTAGAATCAGTGATCCCTACAGAGATGGTGGTTCCAACTGCAAGAACAAGTATTCGTGATCCTGAAGAAAATGATGAGAACTTGGTTCAAGACTTGGATACTATAGAAGAAATCAGGGATTTGGCAAGGATAAGGATGGCCAGTTATCAGCAAAGGATGGGTGGAGCCTACAACAAAAATGTCAGGATCAGGAAGTTCCAAGTTGGTGATATGGTACTAAGGAAAGCATTTCAGAATACCACCAATCCTGCTGATGGAAAGTTGGCACCAAAATGGGAAGGCCCTTACTTGATTGAAGCTGAGGCAGGAAAGGGGGCATATTGATTGCTAACAATGGAAGGTGATTTGCTACCTAGAGCATGAAATGCTGTCCATTTGAAGAAATACTTCATGTGATAAGGATTTGTGATCCTCACATGATAAGTATCCATGAAGGATCCTTAGAGCATAGATGATCCTTATTTTGGTAACATTCTAATCTCAAACTATTTCATTCTTTTATTTTCTCATATAAGGATAGGGATCCTGCATCCTTTATCCACCTTTCACTTAATTCTGAGTTTTGAAGGTTCAGGTATCCTTAGCAAAGGATTGGTTATCCACAGAAGCAACCAGTTATTTGGGCTTGACCCCAGTTTCGCCAGTAGCGCACTGTTTTGGTCAAAAATCACACAAGGATAATGCAACCAAACTTTATGTAAACGGGGAATGATGCTTGGTTTGTTAAATAAAGTAAAGGATCACTTTAAAGTAAAATATGCAAGTGACACAAGGATTTATACGAGGAAAAAGCCCTTGATCAATGATCTCCGGCATAAAAAACCTCGGGTGATGGAAACTACCGATCACCAAACTTCAATATAACAAAAGATGTTTACAACTTCGGATGGTAACGAGCTAGGTACAAAGATTGCTATGGTGTGGTGTGCTAGAGTGTGTAAGAAACGTGTCCCCTTTTCCTAATGGCGAAGAGTGCCTTTTATATAAGTGTATGGGGTTGTATTTTAGGTAAATTAGCTAACTACTAGCTCGTTACCCCTTTAGAAATAGAAGTAATTTAGCCTAACTAATTGCCCTTGAATTGTGCTAAGTTTCCATATTCTCCACAGCGTCTATTTCTGGTAATACGTGTGCAAGATTAGCGTGGAGGATTCCTTGATTACGTTGCCAAGACCAGGTCCAACTTGTAATTCCTGCAAAACAACATTAAATATAAAGAGAACAATCGTTAGTATGAGGATCCTTAGGATGATCCGTGATCCTGATCCTGAAGCTCCTCTGAGGATCATTATCTGTCAAGGAAACAAGGATCACTTGTTAGGATAACATGTAAGGATCATAGGTCATAAAAATCCAGCCCTAACAATTGCCCCCAAAATATAAGGAGTTTTTATGTGATATAAACGAGTTATATTTTGCTGAATCTTATCTATAACTAACTCAACGAATATATAGCCGTTAAGATGGAACTATCCGTTGCGATCTGACGTCATGGAAGTGACAGCCCTGCACAAATCATCATTATAAATGGAAATAGGGATAGGATCGAATGTGTTTAAATTCAAAGCAACTCCCTTTATAACCGTATTTAGAAGATCAACCAGGTATTCTCCTTTTCATCTTCTTCTCTCTTGTTCTGTTTTTTATATCTCGTTCAGTATGTTGCTCCGGAATTCTCCTGCCAAGGATCAACAGAAGGAAGGCCCCTTTAAGAGCCAAGGAATCATCACAAACACTGCTAAAGAACGTTGTATCTTTGCTGATCCTCAGATTGATAGGATTCGGTGCTGTTTTCCTGCAAATACGGTGTTCAAAGCTTATGATCCTTCTGCCCTGAGTGACCACACCTCCGATTCATGGGTTGCCTTTCCTGTGATCCCGTTTTCCATAGGTTATACGTATCCCTTTCCAGTCTTTACTCAAGCATTCTTCTCCTTGACCGGCATATCTTACGTCCAGGCCATGCCGATGATCTGGAGGGTTTTGTTTACCCTTGAAAGGATCATCGAGCAAGAGGGGATTGACTTAGGTATGGCCGAGTTGGGTGAGCTATACGATCTGACCACCTTTGGTTCCTATCGTTATCTGTTCAAACGTAGACCCGGGGAGGAGCATCCAATCTTCAAGGTTACCAAGAATGATACTAATTGGAAGCGGCGATTCTTTTTTGTTAGGAGGGATACCATCCCTAACGGGAAGGATTTGCCCAAGGAGTGGGCTACCCATGGTAGGATAGAGGATCCTGGAAGGATCACCATAGAACATATTCCTTGATAGAAGGATCACTGATATTCTGTTGTTTTCTTGTCGTGCAGCTATCTCCGTTTCACATCTGAAGTTGACTCCTGCTGCAAAAGAGAGACTCTTGGCCTTCAAGAAGCTTGATCCGGAGATAAGAACTTTCCAGGTTGCCACCCAGGATTCTCAAGAAGTATCCTCTGCCTCTGTCACAATGTCAAGTAAGTATCCTGATTTAAAAAGTAATTCTGTGTAGGATTTCAAATTCAGTTAGAATACTTATCTTATTTTGGTTGTGTAGGTGCTGGAAAATCCTCTAAGTCTGCTTCCAAGTTCGGCATCGATGATCTTACCAATGTCAAATCTGCAAGGAAGAGGACTCCTGCTAGCCCCAGTGCTTCTGTCCCCAAGGCACCTGTTAGAGGGAAAGGAGGCAAGAAGAGGAAAGCCTCTGAAGCTGAGGATCTTCAAGGTCTGCCCCTGCTCCGCCAACAATTTCTGGACTACTTTATTGAGGTAAGGATCACTGCCCCTGCCTGCGTATCCTGATAGTTTTGAGGATTGTTTCTGATATCATGCCTCGTTTTCCTTGCAGAAATTTGCTGAGATAGAGACGTATGTTGGCCACGTCGAGGATCAAGATCGCCAGATTGCTGAACTTCAACAAATGGGTGTGCTGAAGGATCTTAAGATAGCTGACCTTCAGAAGGAGCTCCGGGCCACTAAGGACGATGCTGCCAAGATGGTGATTAATTTTGACTACGAGAAGCATGAGATCACCCAGGATGCCAAGGTCTCTGCTGCAATAGCCATGTACAAGATCCAGCTGCAGATGGCTATGGAGGCTCAGGATCCTGCCTTCGACAAAAGCACATGGGATGTGGATGTAACATCCGCCAATTTTAGAGCTATAGGATTAACGACCCGCCCGTAAACTTGAGGTTATGTCTTGAGCATATTGCGTTTTCTTGGTTTGATATGTTAGACACATGCCATATTTAAATGTTTATCTTGAATCACATGCTTGCTATGAGGAATTGTTCAAACTTATCTTTTGCTATGTACGTATCAAACTTGTATACTCGCCTTTGCTTTTGCATTGAACTTTATTTTAAACATGTTACAGGTTGAGGACGATGATGCTATGAAATGAAGTAGCGTTGATGCCTAGATACACATATAGACGTTAGGGTTTAAAATGTTGTATCAAAATTTTGTTATGTTATCATGTTGTTTTGTTAAACTTGTCGTATTTGAATTTCTTGTAATGTTGACTATTTGAAGTTATGAAATGATATGAAATTTGGATTTTCTAAATATTGTCACAAATAGCGTTATGATGTCTCTAGCAATCTTCACACTTCGTCTCATCCCGATGTTTCCGCCATTGGTTGGGGTGTGACAGATTGGTATCAGAGCCATAACTATAGGGAATTAGGAAAAGTAGGAATGCTTTCACCTAGTCTATAGTTTTAGAGCCTTATTCGTATGCTTTGCTTGAACTACTACATGATACCTTATTTGTTACTTATTTATGCTCTTTTAAACATGTATGTTACTCATGTGTAATATTTGACATGTTATTCGTACGCATTAAAGCTTGTTCTATTATGTGTTAACACTTGTTTTATCATTTCATTATTTAAGTACCATTCTTGATATGCTTTCTTATGTGTTTATACTTGCTTGTGTATTTCCTTCAACACACACTTCCCTCATGCATTTTACTTGATTATTCTAAATCCGACAACACTCATATTGTACAAATGAGACGAATTCACCAAAATAGGCGTGAAACCCATAATTTAGTGAACGACTCTCAATCTACCTATTCTTTTTTTTTACACGAGATATCGCGATTAAGCTAGGAGTGAAATCCACATCTTAATGGTAAATCTCAAATTTCAAGTTCTAGTGGACCCTCGTCAACACGTCAAAATTAAATTTTGACCCGACGAGTACCAACCACACTTAGGATACGAAATCGTCAAGTTAGGGGTGAAACCCGCACCTTGCCGACTAGTTCCACTCCTTGGTATTTTTTTCATAAATCCCGCCAAGTCTCGAAATTTCGATTGATTTGGGACATGTAGTAACCGGAAGGGTAAATACCGTTAACCGACTTGTCGGCGAGAGTATTTTACCTATTAGGCCAAAACATGCTCCTCAAATTCAAAAGACTTTTCGACCACTTTGGTTAGTCAAAGTTCCGTTTTGGAACACTCCAAACTTTGGTCAAACATGTGTTTCTATTGTTCATTTTATACGATGCAATCTTTCAACCTCGAGTTTACCTTTGATTTCTCTTTTCACACGCACAACATATCAAACCTTTTCGATGCACTTATATACGCATGATTTTCATATAATTTAAATTCATATTCCTTGTAACAACTAGTGGAGATGTATCATCGAGATTGGAGTGACTTCCTTACCTTGACGATTGACTCCACCCCTCTTCCCTTAAAACGACTTCACCAACGAGTTAGGGGTGATTCCCTTACTTAGGTGACCGTTACCCAAAACTTATCTTTCAAAATATTTTATTATGCAAACCCGATCATGTTTTATACCTAAATCATTTATCATTATTCAAAATACCTACTTATACCGATTTCAAAATACATTGTTTATCAAACGTACTTCTTATTCTACCATCCATTTTCACTCAAATCATATACACGAGATTCTTAATCATGTCTTTACCGTTTTACTACACGAATTTCCAAACCTTACGAAATGCTACCTATCAATTTAATTGGTCTAATGAATCTCTTGCCCATGAACTTCACATCTGATTTATTAACTGAAACACGTTCACATTATATCATCATACTAGAGACTTCCACTCTTAATCGAAATCAACTAACCTTTCTCAATTACTTATAAGACCTCATAGATGTTATATGACCGTTTACCAAATACTCTTTCCAACATCAATAAATCCTTTGTTAAAATTATTTTTAAACAATCACTAAGTTCTTTTACTAAATTTCTTTTCTAAGGGTCGACGTTTTCACAAGAACTTTCAAAGTCTAAAATTTTCATGTTTTGATGCAAATGAAACAAACCCGTTATAAAAAAAAAACCCTTCTCTACAACGCTTAACTCGTCATCCAAATTTCAAAACACGTGGGCTAGAAGACTTCATGGGGACCGACAATTTTCAACATACGTGAACTTCTTTTCTTTTTAAACAAAAGTAGCATTTCAATCATTACAAAATACGTTAAGCATGACCAATGAGTACTTTATGTTCCTTTACATATACAAACTATATTCTACCTTTCAAACCAAGCTCAATCTAATTTTGATTCGACAAACTCAACGTTTTGTTTAAACAACTATACATGCACATCATCATACACATTTTAGACGATATCTCGCGATAACATCGTTTATATCGTTCGTATCTACATACTTAACTTTTTTTTTCTCCGCAATGTCTCAACGTACACCATATACGTAATATTTATTTTTCATACCTACACCTATGTTCATACGTTTTATGCTTGTACTCATACACATACTACTTATACGTTTTACGCTTCTACTTGTACACATACAACTTACACGTTTTATGTTTATGCTCATACATACATGCGTATTCATACTTGAACTTATGCTCATACTTTCATCCTTACTCATGATTCGTACATTCGTACCTATACGCGAGCGTAATCCGAGGGATTCGCTTACGTGGGTCCCATACGTGCTTAAACATAAACATGCTTACATACGACATTCTTCTACGTACACATTCTTATTTTCAAATTCATGTATACCTTGATTCATACATAACTAGTACAAGCTATGTGGATCATGCGACGATCAGTATAATCGCGGGTGCACACGGGATTATAGTGATAGGCGTATGAGAACCATAGAGTGTACTACTGTGTATGGTAAGACACGGAACGTAACATGACCCCGAGTAACGAAACGGACGTAATGTGGTTAAAACATGGTGGATACGCCGCTGGTACTTCCTATATATAAGTGTTTTCACCATGTTACCAAACTTTCGTAAAACGTGCCATGAGAAATTCAGTGTGTTGCAGACCTTTTGGACCTAATACAACTTCACGCAACTCACAAACGCATTATATCCGATTATTCATGACGAGACTTCATCCTTAACACACTATGTTCATCTATCCAACACTTATGCTATTCACATACTTGTACTCTTTAAGAGTCATTCGTTCATTCTATACTCGTATTATTTTATACAAAACTCGTTCGCAATCCAACTTGTTTAAACATTTGAGTCCTAACTTACCTCGTTACCTATAAAATAGCCTCCCTATTCTTGATTCTTGTGAAACTATACTTAGTATACCTCTATTGCTTTATTTAAAGTAACAAACCTTTTCGTTCCTCTCAATAAACAGGTTTTACGAAAGTATGATTTTTTTACACTATCCTTAAAAACTTCCCCTTGCAAATCTACCTTGACGTTCTCCAAAATTTGGTACTTTTCAAAACTTTCAAACTTCCCAAGTTTCAATTCTTAAAGATCACCTTTATGCCAAAAACTCTTTCAAGCCTTCCTCTTGAATAAATTTCGGGACGAAATTTCCTAAAGGATGGGAGACTGTAACGCCCTGCGTTTTCAAACTTCCTACATTTAGAAACCTTACGTGAAATTCTATCTTTGGAAAGCTTGTGTTCTTATAACCATTCTTTCATCGTAATCATTGTAAAATACGGAACTTGCTTCGTAAATAAAACTTGTACATTACACTTTTTACCTAGTTAAATCATGTTTTATTTCATATTTCACCTTGTTACAAGTTAGGGGAAACATTGTTGCATATTATTACACAACTTAATTAACAAAATCACTCATTATAATGTTCTAAAAATAAAAAAAATAAAGAAATATGGCAGCCCCAATTCAACAAAATTCAGCCCCATATAGTTGGGTTTTGTGGGCTAGTTTCAAGGTGTAACCCCTTCTAAACACTTCCAAAGCCCAACCCATTGAAACCCTAATCCTTCCCCCTATAAATACCACTTATAACCAGCCTCCCTACCACTTTTGCAACCCTAAAAACTCACAAAACATCCACCAAACCGTAGCTGAAAGCAAGGGTTCGAGTAGATTGACACCCCTTCACGAAAATGAGCATAACTCACTCAATTCTTATCCGATTCACTCGATTCTTTTTCCTACTTGCTTGTATAATCATGGGGTTCGATTCCTAGACTTCTCCTTGGAGAAATCAGACCTGGAAATGCCCCGAAATAGTCCATAAACTTTCTGTTTGTTTTTATGTTCATCAAAAACTTGTTTAAACCTATGCAACTTGTGTCTAACACATCTCATACCTATGTCCTAATGCTTACAACTTATCCCATGGTTGGTTAAGCTTAAAAACAAGGTTGAGACATTTAAAATCAGAGGATTAAACCTCATAAACTTGGTGTTTTGTTTAGGGTTTTTAACCCACAAGTCATGTCAAACTTTGTCTTTGATACATGAGTGATTATGGAACAACTTGGGTTGTCCAAATATACAATCCTCACATGATTTGATGATTTCTCTTAGTTAGTGTGTATATTTCTTATTCTTTATTGTATGTTCATGACCCTCCTTGGTTGTTTTTTTTACATCAAGTGTAGTGGTGAACACATAGAGGTGCCTAAATGGAAGACTTGATCTTCCTACCTCCTACATGACTTCTATGACATTTAGAGGTACCAAAATGAAGATTTTAATCTTCTACCTCATGCTTGAGCTATTGGACATATATTATATAACCTAAATATATTATTCGAATAATCGAATCTTTGATGATGAACTAGTGTTCATATGTCGGGGTACTAGATTACATCATCCTAGACTATGATAACTTGTCACGATTCTAATGGAACCTTGTTCCATGAAAACATCTAAACTCCTTCGAGTTTCCTAGTGTCAAGAACAAGCATCATATGTACTAAATGATTATTTTCCATGTTATTCTCATATCTTATTTTTATGTTGTTTTAAACACCGAATCTCGACTCTAAACATACTTGAACCTTAACCCTTATACATTCGGACTCTAAATCTCTACTCGTCAACAATTGGATAATCGGAAAACATATGCAAACTTTGTGAGTATACTCGAACCCATTTTTACTTTTAACACTTTGGGTGCAACATGTATTCTATATTAAACGCACATGACACTTGAAACTTATTTGAAACTTACTCTATCCATTTAAACATGAAACTTGAAAAAATGGAAACTTATCATCAAGATAGGGGTGATTCCCAAACCTTGATGATTAGCTCCACTCACTTTCTAACTTCACCAACGAGCTAGAGGTGATTCTCTTACCTCGGAGGTAGTTACCAACTTTTCTTCGTTCTCAATGAAATTTTATGATTGAACGTTCCTTTTCAAAAATTTTGGAATTTATTTCACGTGCATGCTAATACGTTATACTGGATTCGTGTTACTTGGGTGAAACTTTATGTGATAAACTTGTCATTAACTTCATAAGAAGCCACAACTTAACATACTCGATGGGTTGACCTGTGTATTCACATGCCAGGGATACGTTAATCTTGTTAACTAAGTATGGCATGTGGATTGTTCTAAATTTTTTTGAAAATACGTTAATCTTAGATTTCGAGGACGAAATCTCCTAAAGTAGGGGAGACTGTAACATCCGCCAATTTTAGAGCTATAGGATTAACGACCCGCCCGTAAACTTGAGGTTATGTCTTGAGCATATTGCGTTTTCTTGGTTTGATATGTTAGACACATGCCATATTTAAATGTTTATCTTGAATCACATGCTTGCTATGAGGAATTGTTCAAACTTATCTTTTGCTATGTACGTATCAAACTTGTATACTCGCCTTTGCTTTTGCATTGAACTTTATTTTAAACATGTTACAGGTTGAGGACGATGATGCTATGAAATGAAGTAGCGTTGATGCCTAGATACACATATAGACGTTAGGGTTTAAAATGTTGTATCAAAATTTTGTTATGTTATCATGTTGTTTTGTTAAACTTGTCGTATTTGAATTTCTTGTAATGTTGACTATTTGAAGTTATGAAATGAAATGAAATTTGGATTTTCTAAATATTGTCACAAATAGCGTTATGATGTCTCTAGCAATCTTCACACTTCGTCTCATCCCGATGTTTCCGCCATTGGTTGGGGTGTGACAGTGGAGGGCTGGAAGGCGAGGCTGGCAGAGTTGGAGGATGATGAGGAGGCTGAGGAGATCCCGATGCTTGAAGGTGCTGGCAAGGATCATGCTGGAGAGGCAAGTGGAGCTGGTGGTGATGGTGCAGCGAAGGATTGAGCTGCAGGATAGGGCAATGATGGAAATTTCGAGACTTAGCCGGAGCCCAATTTTTTTGTGGTTGTTGATATTTTCTAGAAACAATTATAGTCTGTAATTTGAACAATAGTTTTAGGATTAAGGATCCATGATCCTTCAGACAATAGGTAGGATTGCAAATGGTGGAGGGATCCTCTGTTTGGGGAATGAAGCCATTGTGATCCTGCCGCCTTTAAATTTCCTGCATGCACAAACAATGGACACCCTTTGCCAACCCATGTGGACGGGCCACGTTTTGCTGGTAGAAACGTGGGTTGGCAATTTTGACAACTTTGAAGGGTTTTAAACCTTTGTTAATAAAATAACTCTAATCTCTTTTGGCTTATCTTGTGTTGTTTCCCTTGTTTATCCTTTTAATTTCCAATTGTTTTGATTTATGTTTGTCTGAGTAAGAAAAGTTAAGAAACTTAGGATATGATCCAGGACCAAATATCCTATAGTCGATAACTTCCAAAAAAGTAGTTAATTTTGAGGATCATAGGTTTAGTTGTCAAAGTGTAAGGGTTATTCAAAATAATGAGTGTAATCAAAACAGTTAAGGATCATACCTGAGAATCCAAGTTAGGATCCTAACCTTTAATCAGGATAACCATAAGAAAAATTTTCAATGGATAATTAGGATTGAGGATCCTTAATTGTTTGACTTTGAAAATCTGAAAACAGAATATAACTTGGGACTAAGCCAATATAAGAGATAAGTTAATAACTGGGGACAAGCCCAAAGGATAACTGGGGACAAGCCCAAGGATAACTGGGGACAAGCCCAAGGATAACTGGGGACAAGCCCAAGGATAACTGGGGACAAGCCCAAGGATCGTATGTAAACTGGAGTATGGCCCTTACTGGCGACTATCCAAACTTAGTGACATGAAAATGCCAAAACCTTAGCTAACGTGAAAACGTTAGAAACCTTAGGAACGGATGTATGGTACGTCTACCATTATACGTAGGATCCTAAATATAGCCAGTACGATGAGGTTGTCAGCCCCGAAAGTGGGTACTGGTCCCAAAGACGTGAACTATACCAGGATCATCGTGCGCTACCGGCGAAAACTGGGGACAAGCCCAAACTGGGGACAATCCCAAAACTTTGGAGGGTTGGCCAACCACGTTGATCTTCTGTAAAATGATAACAACTCTGCAAAAGCTTAAACTTTGTGAAAATAGATGTTAACTGATTAACATCTTTAACTTTTGATAAGTAATAAGTGTAAGATGAGTGAAAATGAAAATGAAAGTAATGTGTTACCAAATGTAGAATCATATATCCTTTGAGGATCCTGGATCCTTAATCAGAATACCGGTATCGCTGAGGATCCCTGATCCTTCTTACTTGAAATGAACAGCATTCCCAGCTCTTGGTAGGAGATCACCATCCATTGTTATCAAATGATATGCCCCCTTTCCTGATTCAGCTTCAATTAGATAGGGGTCTTCCCACTTTGGTGCTAGCTCGCCATCAGAAGGGTTTGTAGTGTTCTGGAATGCTTTTCTTAGCACAAAATCACCAATTTGAAATCTTCTAATCCTGACATTCTTGTTGTACGCTCCAACCATTCTTTGTTGATAACTGGCGATTTCTTTTTTCTGTCTTTGAGCGAAAGCTTCTTCTTAGGATGCAGATGTTATGTTGGTTGGTGTAGAATATTACTGTGTCTTTGACAAGCATCACACTTCTTCGTGTATTCCACAGCATGCGTCTTCATGGTAGGTCAATAGTATCCTGTTTTAAGGATCCTTGAGAATGGTGCTTTGCCCCCAGTGTGGTTTCCACAGTCTCCTTGAATTTGAAAGCTTTAGGATTTTGTCTTGTAGGGATCTCTTCATGTTGTATATATCTTAGGATTGGAAGAATACAGGACCCTGAATTCGACTGTACAAGATCACCAGGTATGATTGCGGAATCCTTCACTATCTCCATGGCTATGTGATCCTCAATTGCAGGAGTTAAAACATGGGTAATGAGTATTTTTCACATCTTCTGGCATCTTTAGGAATGATCCAAGGTTAGTTATTTTCTTCCCTGGGTACCTGTGGTAGACTGAAAAAGCAAAAGAATCTGCCAGTTTTCTGAATATTTCTAAGTACTTGATTAGCTTTTCACATTTGACAGTGTAAGAACTATTATAATGATTAGTAATTGATAGAGAATCTACATATACTTGAAGATACCTGATCCTCAAATTATTAGCTAATTGCAAACCTGCTATCAAGGCCTCATACTCTGCCTCATGATTAGTGGTTTGGAATTCACATGCAATGGATTGGGGTATAATGTCCCCCTGTGGAGATTTTAGTAGTGTGCTTTGTCCAGTTCCTTTAACATTTGAAGCTCCATCCATGAAGAGTGTCCAAGGATCCTTGGTCTTCTCAAGTTGTTGAACTTCTAATTCAGCTTCCCTTTGTAGATCACTACTGAAATCAGCCACAGAGTTAGCTAAAGCTTCGGACTTGATGACAGTCCTAGGTTCAAACTTAATGTCATATGCATTAAGCTTGACTATCCACTTTGCCATTCTACCTGCTATTTCAGTTTTCCTGAGAACATACTCGATAGAAATGTTACTTTTCACAATAACGGTGTGAGTCTCAAAATAATGTCCATGTTTAGCAGAAGCCATAATTAAATCAAGAATTAATTTCTTCAAACGAGAATACCTGGCCTCAGCATCAAGTAGAATTTTACTTACATAGTATACCGGATGTTGAGAACCTTCATGATCCTTAACTAGGATCACACTTACTACTTTAGCTGAAATAGCTAAGTATAAGGATAACGATTCTCCATTTTCTGGTTTCATCAGGGCTGGTGCTGAGGATAGATGATCCTTAAGAAAGTTAAGTGCAGCTTCATGCCTATCAGTCCACTCAAACTTGTCTTTGAGCAATTTGTCTACCTCTTCTTGGACAATGGCATTCCTTTCAATTGCAAACTTTCTCCTTTTTTTGGTGGATTGGTTTGAATGTCCTGTCAATGCCAAGTTTATGAGTGATAATATCCTTAGATATACCTGTCATATCTTCATGTTTCCAAGCGAAGGTAGACTTTCTTCTTTCCAAGAAGGATACTAAATCCTGCTAAATACTGTCTAGGATCCAGATCCTCCATGATGTCTTGCTCCTTGGAGGCTGGCTTCTTTGAAGAAGTGTAATAGTTTTTTGCCTCCTGCTGATCATATCTCATAGAGTTGGGACCTTGACACGTTGAAGATATGTTGAGAGGGATTGCCTTCATATCGTGTATCCATGGCCTGCCAAAGATAACGTTACAGCAAGATAAGCAATCAATAACATAAATTTTTTTTTTTTTAACATAATTTACTCCCTCTATGTAGATAGGAAGTTTGGTGTCCCCCAATGTAATCTTTGTCTCTCCAAGGATAGATGATCTTTGGACAATATCGGATTCAAGGATGTCCATTCTATCGAGGACATCCAACTGGATTATGTTCACTGAGCTCCTCCCATCAATGAGAATCCTGCGAACAAAATGGTTAGATATAAACAATGTAATAACTACACCGTCGTGATGAGTATCCTGAATGTCCGCACAGTTATCCTCATCATATGATATCACTTTCTCCTGGGTAAGGATGGAGGTCCGAACAGGTTTGCCCCCATTCTCCATCTTTGTTTCCTTTGCACGTCTCTTAGCTGCTGAGAACCTCCGGAGATGAAGTGGATGATTCAAGCATCGGATAGTGGAGGATGAGCTTTTTCAGGAATTTTCTCAGGATACTTGATCCTTGACTTTTTCCTTCCAAGCAATTCCTTCAAGTATCCTTTGCTCTAAAGATAACTTATCTCCTTCCTAAATGCTATGCACTCATCTATGAGATGACCAAAATACCCATGGTAAGCACACCATTTCGATTTGGTGGCAGACGGTTTGTCATTCTTCCTTGGCCACCTATCCTTGTCACCTAAACTCTGGAAGGAGGAACCTTGAACCTGCGAGGATCCTTGAGCCTGAGAGGATCCTTGAACCTGAGAGGATCCTTGAACCTGAGAGGATCCTTGAACCTGCGAGGATCCTTAAACCTGAGAGGATCCTTGAACTTGAGAGGATCCTTGAACCTGCGAGGATCCTCGAATTTGAGACATTGCCGATGATCCAGAACGTATTCCTGTTGATCCACCCTGGTATTGGATATGTGGAGCTGCAAAGTTCTTAGGAAGTTATGACCGGAGTGTCGAAATTCAGCGACCACGACATCAAAGGGAAGCGATCCTCTGCTGATTTTATCAATTTCGCGAAGGATCCTTGTCACACCCCCAAAATCCACCTGCGGAGTATCACCGCTTGGAAGCGTGACTGACCAGGATCAAGCCACCAATCATATCGAACATGTAGTTAATGTCAAGTATAATAAATGTAAACCAATTATTCAATACGATTGATGTCCCAACAAAACATAATTTAAGTAGCGGAAGCGTAATAATGAAATCCAATGTATGTAAATAGTTCAAGTGTTGTAAGTATAACATAACATCCACGATCCAATCTCCACAACGACCTGCTCCTCCCTGTGCAAGCTCCATGTATCTAACAACCTGCAAGGCATGTAACAGAGGATCAACAAACTAGTTGAGCGAGTTCACAGTTTAACAGTTCAGTAATAGTATAGTGTGAGTGGTAGTATGTTCGTTCGTTATGACGTATATCGTAATAGTTTCCATCGCGGCCTCCCAGGCAGGTATGCGAAGATGTTAGGGGGATGGTCATCCCGTATATTCTAGACTAGGTTTACTTGTATCGCGGCCTACCAGGCAGGTGTGCGAAGATTAGTAAATTACAGTTCGCGGCCTTCCAAAGGCAGGTGTGCGAAGTCAGTCATAATATCGCGGCCAACCCTTGGCAGGTGTGCGAAGATCAGTTCAATAAGTGTTACTAGTCTAGTAGTAGTTCTAACAGTGGAGTATGTACAGTAGTTCATCAGATCACATCACTACGTTCCCGTATAGATAAGTACCAGTAAATAATCAAATCCCATTCCCACCCTGGGAACCCCATGCCTTGGCTGTGTGAACTCACCTTGGTTTGCTCGGTATGTTATGCTCTAGGGTTTATCAAACGTCTAAGTCCGTTACACACGACCTAGGATATGTTGCATATGATACGATGTAAGTGTTTGCATCAAATTACGGTTTGCAAATCGTTGGCATTCAAGTAGTTGTGTCTTGTGTGTTTATTGTGTACATGATGATATCACATGGAATGTTCACGCATGTAGAATCATACAGTTGTATCCAGTGTCATACAATTATACATATACATATACAGAATCATACGTCACACAAGCAGTTAATCATACTCATATAGTTCATGCGTCGTGTTCTTGATTACACCATTTATTCTGACGTGGATGTTAGCTTATTTGCCACTGCTATCATACTTATCATATTGACATTTTTAACGGGTTTAACAGAGTTTGTGGCTTAACACAGTAGCATACGCATCTTAACAACTTCAGCATTTGATAACACACATTCTGGGTTTCATATTAAACATACACATCATCGGACAGGGCCTTGCCCTTCATAAAACTCAGGCAAGTGTGTGTGGGGGGTTAATAAAGTCGGACCAAAAGGGGTATGATGTTAGAAACTCGGACCAAGAGGGCAGGGGGTTAAACTCGGTCCCTAGATCAACAAACTCGGACCCCCACCCTTTATCTAAATAAAGTCGGGCTTCCACATCTCATTTTAAACTCGGACCAATCAGTTTCCTTAACTCGGACCAATTCAATTTATTAAACTCGGACCACTTCAATTACATTAAACTCGGCCCAACTAAACTAGGTCCATAGACATTTCATTAATAAACTCGGACAAGCATGTGGAGATTAAATTCGGACAAGCATGTGGAGATTAAGTTCGGACAAGCATGTGGAGATTAAGTTCGGACAAGCATGTGGAGATTAAGTTCGGACAAGGGTGATTCATATTATACTCGGACAAGGGTTTAGAGTATTAAACTCGGACCATGTGATTACAATTAAACTCGGTCCACAAGATAATCGTTTAAACTCGGTCCAAGGTAATCACATTAAATTCGGACCGTATATGATTTTAATAAACTCGGACAAGTATATATGTATAAGGATTAATCTCAGACTGGAAACATGATATTAAACTCGGTTCATATATTCATCACATAAACTCAGACTATCATGGGCAATCAATCGTCGAGCAGAACATGGTTCACATAAACAGCAGTTACGTAAAAACGCTTAAAAACCCTAACTTCATACTGTGCGATCATTGAAACTCAATCCTAAATCACAATTCCTCATTTCTTGTATCTTAACATCAGGAAGCAATCACACCACATACAACATCATCACACAATCCTTGGAATGAATCAATAATCACAGGACTATCATAAGAGACTAGGGTTTCTAACATGAATCTCATCATCAAGGATCAATAACAATCAAACAATCACAAACAATGATTAAGCAATTACCTTGATTCGATTCTAGATGAGTTGACAATCACACTTGATGCAAAAGACTTGAGAAATCGAGAAGGATGAGGAGATGTTTGTAGAGAGGATTAGAGGAGGTGAAAGTACGTGTTTAATTCTTTGTGAATGATTAGAGAATGATTAGGGTAGGTGATTAGGGTTAAGTATGGTTTATTTTCACCAATTACACTATACACCCTGAATTTCTATATTTTACACAAGTACACCATCCCCTACTTATTTCACAACTCCACCACCATGTTCATATATTTACTAATTTCACAATTTACAAACAATCATGCACATTCACACAATTAAAACATAAATAATTCCATGGCAAACAATTGTGCAAATAAACGACTAGTCAATACATGAACGTGCAATGAATGCGAAATAGAATCTTGGAATTTCGAGTTGTCACATTATCCCCAACTTAAAAGAAATTTCGTCCCGAAATTTGGTACGCACTCACTGAGGAAGCTAGGTAAGTTGTACCGTTCACTGGTTTTCCTGGGGTGTCACATCATCCCCCCGTTGATTTGGAATTTCGTCCCGAAATTCAGTAGTAGTAGCTTCAGCCTCAGTAGTGGTTGCATTGATTTCGAATAACTGGGGTACTTTTCTGTCATCTGGTCTTCGCGTCCCCAGAAGTACTCTGGGCCACGTTGGGAGTTCCAACGAACTCGAACAAGAGGGATTCTCTTGTGTTTGAGGACCTTAACATCCCGGTCCGTGATTTCAACTGGCTCCTCGACGAACTGCAACCGCTCGTCGATAGTGAGTTCCTTAAAGGAACTGTGAGGGTCTCATCTGACAGGCACTTCTTCAGATTCGACACGTGAAATACATTGTGAACTGCCCCGAGTTCAGCTGGTAGGTTCAATCGGTAGGCTACTGGGCCTATTCTTTCTATAATCTCAAATGGTCCGACATATCGCGGATTAAGTTTGCCTCGTTCGCCAAAACGTACCACACCCTTCCAGGGTGAGACTTTAAGTATTACCCGGTCCCCGACCTGAAATTCCAGTGGCTTCTTACGCTTATCCGCGTAGGCTTTCTGACGGTCGCGTGCTGCCGCCATGCGTTGTCGTATCTGTGCAATTCGTTCAGTAGCATCAACTACCAATTCTGGGCCTGTAATCTAACTATCCCCCACCTCTGCCCAACCGAGAGGTGTCCGGCATTTACGTCCGTACAATGCCTCGAATGGAGCGGCTTAAATGCTGGTGTGATAACTGTTATTATACGAAAACTCCACCAAGGGAGATGCTTTTCCCAGCCGTTGCCGAAATCAATAACACATGCCCGAAGCATGTCTTCAAGAGTCTAGGTCGTTCGCTCAGACTGCCCATCCGTCTGAGGATGATACGCCGTGCTCACGTCCAATCGTGAGCCGAAAGATTTGTGCATCGCTTGCCATAGCTCTGTCGTGAATCGTGCATCCCGATCCGAGATAATGGAGATGGGCACCCCGTGCCTCGAAACAACTTCTTCAAGATAGGTGTATGCGAAAGTGGAGAACTTATCCGTCTCCTTAATAGCCAGGAAGTGTGCAGACTTGGTGAGTCGATCCACGATCACCCATATAGTATCATTCCCACGCTGAGATCTAGGTAAGCCCGTAACAAAGTCCATGGAAATCTCTTCCCATTTCCACTGTGGTATCCTGGGTTGCTGAAGTAAGTCTGAGGGTTTCTGGTATGCTGTCTTAACTCTCGCACAAGTCAAACATTTGCAATGTGGGCCTTCATGCTAGGCCACCAATATGTAGGTCTAATGTCGTGGTACATTTTATCCGACCCTGGATGTACCGAGTAGCGGGACTTGTGTGCTTCATCCATCACAAGTTCGCGTAGATCGCCATAGGGTAGGACTCAATACGTCCTGTTACATAGTAGGCGTCGTCTTCCTTTTGTTCTAATCGCTGTCGTGAGTCGCGTAAGGCTTCAGCCTTGACGTTTTCGGGTTTCAATGCTTCTGCCTGAGCATCCCGTATTTGTGTAGGAAGGCTAGACTGAATCGTAAGCTGTAGTGCTCGCCCGCGCTTCGGTAAGGTGTCCTTTCGACTAAGGGCGTCAGCCACAACATTGGCTTTGCCTGGATGGTACTTGATGGCGCATTCATAGTCATTCAGTAATTCAACCCATCTTCGTTGACGCATGTTCAAATCCTTCTGCTTAAGAATATGCTCGAGACTCCTGTGATCGGTGTAAATAGTGCACCTGGTACCGTACAGGTAGTGTCGCCATATCTTAAGCGCGAAAATAATAGCTCCCAGCTCTAAATCGTGCGTCGCGTAGTTCCGTTCATGAATCTTGAGTTGTCGCGAAACGTAAGCAATAACTTTATCCTGTTGCATCAATACACACCCGAGACCCAACGGTAGGTGACACCATTTCTGTGTCAGCATAGTAAGTGGCTGCGCGATCTTCGAAAAGTTTTTAATGAATCGACTGAAATGCCCCGCCAAGCCCAAGAATTGGCGTATTTCCGTCGGTGTACGCGGTGCAGGCCAGTTCCTGATCGAATCTATCTTGGATGGGTCGCATCGCTGTTCACCACATGGCCTACGAAGTGGACTTCACGTAGCCAGAAGTCGCATTTAGAAAACTTTGCGTACAATTGCTCCTTTCGAAGAAGTTCCAAGATAAGACGTAGGTGCTGCTCGTGCTCCTCCTGATTCTTGGAGTATATCAGTGTGTCGTCGATGAAGACAATGACGAATTTGTCCAGGATAGGGTTCGTGCACCTTGTTCGTAAGGTCCATAAATACGGCAGGTGCGTTCAATAATATCAAACCATCCATCACATCAAACATAAAATATAGTAGTTAAAATAATTCATAAAACCCAATACATTTGATGTTCAAACCAAACTTTTTTCGAATAGCGGAAACATAATAATGAAAAACCCAAAAAAAAGAAGTTAAAAGTTCAAATATCGTTCATTGCGTCTCCTCGTCCTAGCACGAATGCTTGACCTCTTGCCTCGTTGCCATTGTTGTTGTTGTTTCCCCTGTTGTTGTTGTTGTTGTTGTTCCCGTTGCCCTGGTTATTGTTGTGGTTCTGATTCTGATTCAACTGAGGACAATCGCGTTTGTAATGACCTTCTGCCCCACACTGGAAACATCCCCGGTTTCCACGCTGTGGTTGCTGCTGCTGCGGGTTTTGAGGAACTGGTGGCGGAAGTTGCTGGTTCTGGTTTGCTGGCCGAGAGCTTCTACAATCCTTAGCCTCATGACCCATCTTGAGGCATCTTTGGCATTGTTCCCTGCGACATCTTCCGCTGTGGTGTCGGTTGCACTTATTACACAAGGGGTGAATTCCCCGATATCCACCCTGCCCCTGACTGCCAGATGATTGCTGAGTCGAATTCTGGTAGTCATTTGTCTTGCGCTGCTGAGACTGAACAATAACCGATCCCTTGCTGGAATCCCCCTCCCATTTCCTCTTGTTGTCACTGGGAGTAGCAGAAGTGGTGACAGCAGTAATGGTAGCCTTGACACGCTTTGGCAGTCTGTTCTGATCCACTGCCTGATCTGTAATACGGTGAGCGAGGCGCTGAATAGCCTGAATGTTGTCAAGATTGGCCGATGTCACATGGCTTTGGATCTCTGGCGCCAATCCCTTGAGATACATCTCAATGCGCTTGTACGGAGGGTCTACCATAGTTGGACACAGCACGGCCAGCTCGTTTGACCGTTTAGTATACGCTTCGATCTCAGATCCAACCATTTTCAAATTGTACAGCTCGTCTTCCAACTTGTGAATATCTTCACGCGTGCAATATTCCCTTTTGATAAGTTCCTTGAAATCGTTCCAGGGTGTGGCGTTAGCAGCTGCCAACCCTAAGATCTGTACTTGCGCGTTCCACCAAGTCAACGCGATTCCTTCCAAAGTGCCAGTGGCGTACTTGACCTTGCGAGCCTCAGGGCACTCGCACATTTCGAATACTAACTCTAGCTTTTCAAACCAATGAAGGAGTCCCACTGCCCCCTCAGTGCCACTGAAAGAATTCGGACGACAGTCCATGAAGTTCTTGAATGTGCAGACAGGCTGCTGCGCGTGTTGACCTGCTTGAGCTGCTGCAACTGCCGCAGCAACTTGAGCTTGAACGAAAGCCTCTAGCTGGGCTTGTGTCATGCTAATTCTTCCAGACATGATCTTCATAGTAAAAGTAATGTAAGTGAAAGTGGTTCGCGAGTGGAGCGATGACAGAAAAGTGTAAGCACATAGGTGTTCTCAAGCAATAACAAGTAGTGAGCAAAGTAATGTAAGCATACTACGAGCAAAGTTCTATGCAGTTCTAGCAAGCAGGTAATAAACATAAACCTTATTACCTAGGATGTCGAGTCTTGCACGTGGAGCGTAGCGTCGTTGTAGATCGTTGAGAGCACTATTAAGGTTATAGTCTGGTTTTAATAAAAACGTTTTTCCCCATATTAAAACCAAGTTCTCTATAACCAATGGCTCTGATACCAATCTGTCACACCCCCAAAATCCACCTGCGGAGTATCACCGCTTGGAAGCGTGACTGACCAGGATCAAGCCACCAATCATATCGAACATGTAGTTAATGTCAAGTATAATAAATGTAAACCAATTATTCAATACGATTGATGTCCCAACAAAACATAATTTAAGTAGCGGAAGCGTAATAATGAAATCCAATGTATGTAAATAGTTCAAGTGTTGTAAGTATAACATAACATCCACGATCCAATCTCCACAACGACCTGCTCCTCCCTGTGCAAGCTCCATGTATCTAACAACCTGCAAGGCATGTAACAGAGGATCAACAAACTAGTTGAGCGAGTTCACAGTTTAACAGTTCAGTAATAGTATAGTGTGAGTGGTAGTATGTTCGTTCGTTATGACGTATATCGTAATAGTTTCCATCGCGGCCTCCCAGGCAGGTATGCGAAGATGTTAGGGGGATGGTCATCCCGTATATTCTAGACTAGGTTTACTTGTATCGCGGCCTACCAGGCAGGTGTGCGAAGATTAGTAAATTACAGTTCGCGGCCTTCCAAAGGCAGGTGTGCGAAGTCAGTCATAATATCGCGGCCAACCCTTGGCAGGTGTGCGAAGATCAGTTCAATAAGTGTTACTAGTCTAGTAGTAGTTCTAACAGTGGAGTATGTACAGTAGTTCATCAGATCACATCACTACGTTCCCGTATAGATAAGTACCAGTAAATAATCAAATCCCATTCCCACCCTGGGAACCCCATGCCTTGGCTGTGTGAACTCACCTTGGTTTGCTCGGTATGTTATGCTCTAGGGTTTATCAAACGTCTAAGTCCGTTACACACGACCTAGGATATGTTGCATATGATACGATGTAAGTGTTTGCATCAAATTACGGTTTGCAAATCGTTGGCATTCAAGTAGTTGTGTCTTGTGTGTTTATTGTGTACATGATGATATCACATGGAATGTTCACGCATGTAGAATCATACAGTTGTATCCAGTGTCATACAATTATACATATACATATACAGAATCATACGTCACACAAGCAGTTAATCATACTCATATAGTTCATGCGTCGTGTTCTTGATTACACCATTTATTCTGACGTGGATGTTAGCTTATTTGCCACTGCTATCATACTTATCATATTGACATTTTTAACGGGTTTAACAGAGTTTGTGGCTTAACACAGTAGCATACGCATCTTAACAACTTCAGCATTTGATAACACACATTCTGGGTTTCATATTAAACATACACATCATCGGACAGGGCCTTGCCCTTCATAAAACTCAGGCAAGTGTGTGTGGGGGGTTAATAAAGTCGGACCAAAAGGGGTATGATGTTAGAAACTCGGACCAAGAGGGCAGGGGGTTAAACTCGGTCCCTAGATCAACAAACTCGGACCCCCACCCTTTATCTAAATAAAGTCGGGCTTCCACATCTCATTTTAAACTCGGACCAATCAGTTTCCTTAACTCGGACCAATTCAATTTATTAAACTCGGACCACTTCAATTACATTAAACTCGGCCCAACTAAACTAGGTCCATAGACATTTCATTAATAAACTCGGACAAGCATGTGGAGATTAAATTCGGACAAGCATGTGGAGATTAAGTTCGGACAAGCATGTGGAGATTAAGTTCGGACAAGCATGTGGAGATTAAGTTCGGACAAGGGTGATTCATATTATACTCGGACAAGGGTTTAGAGTATTAAACTCGGACCATGTGATTACAATTAAACTCGGTCCACAAGATAATCGTTTAAACTCGGTCCAAGGTAATCACATTAAATTCGGACCGTATATGATTTTAAGAAACTCGGACAAGTATATATGTATAAGGATTAAACTCAGACTGGAAACATGATATTAAACCCGGTTCATATATTCATCACATAAACTCAGACTATCATCGGCAATCAATCGTCGAGCAGAACATGGTTCACATAAACAGCAGTTACGTAAAAACGCTTAAAAACCCTAACTTCATACTGTGCGATCATTGAAACTCAATCCTAAATCACAATTCCTCATTTCTTGTATCTTAACATCAGGAAGCAATCACACCACATACAACATCATCACACAATCCTTGGAATGAATCAATAATCACAGGACTATCATAAGAGACTAGGGTTTCTAACATGAATCTCATCATCAAGGATCAATAACAATCAAACAATCACAAACAATGATTAAGCAATTACCTTGATTCGATTCTAGATGAGTTGACAATCACACTTGATGCAAAAGACTTGAGAAATCGAGAAGGATGAGGAGATGTTTGTAGAGAGGATTAGAGGAGGTGAAAGTACGTGTTTAATTCTTTGTGAATGATTAGAGAATGATTAGGGTAGGTGATTAGGGTTAAGTATGGTTTATTTTCACCAATTACACTATACACCCTGAATTTCTATATTTTACACAAGTACACCATCCCCTACTTATTTCACAACTCCACCACCATGTTCATATATTTACTAATTTCACAATTTACAAACAATCATGCACATTCACACAATTAAAACATAAATAATTCCATGGCAAACAATTGTGCAAATAAACGACTAGTCAATACATGAACGTGCAATGAATGCGAAATAGAATCTTGGAATTTCGAGTTGTCACAATCCTGCCATTAGTTTTGACCTGCTGCACGTGATCCTTCATCTGCACAATCAAAGCATAAAAATTGTTGTTAGTAAGTGTAGAGGAAGAAACAACAGTTGGTTTTGTGAAAACGGGGGTTGTCTTTTTCGGAGAATTCTCAGCATCTTTCTGGAATGCAATGGGGAGATGATGCAAAGGCGGAATGCCCTGTGAAAAAGTGACTGCCGACATAGAGCTTGGAGTGTTCTTCGCTGGAGAAGCCATGCGGTTGAAGGTAATGAACCGAAATAAATGAAATGAACAAAATTTCTCAGAATTGAAGCACCAATTGCCCCACGGTGGGCGCCAAACTGTTTTGGTCAAAAATCACACAAGGATAATGCAACCAAACTTTATGTAAACGGGGAATGATGCTTGGTTTGTTGAATAAAGTAAAGGATCACTTTAAAGTAAAATATGCAAGTGACACAAGGATTTATACGAGGAAAAAGCCCTTGATCAATGATCTCCGGCATAAAAAACCTCGGGTGATGGAAACTACCGATCACCAAACTTCAATATAACAAAAGATGTTTACAACTTCGGATGGTAACGAGCTAGGTACAAAGATTGCTATGGTGTGGTGTGCTAGAGTGTGTAAGAAACGTGTCCCCTTTTCCTAATGGCGAAGAGTGCCTTTTATATAAGTGTATGGGGTTGTATTTTAGGTAAATTAGCTAACTACTAGCTCGTTACCCCTTTAGAAATAGAAGTAATTTAGCCTAACTAATTTCCCTTGAATTGTGCTAAGGTTCCATATTCTCCACAGCGTCTATTTCTGGTAATACGTGTGCAAGATTAGCGTGGAGGATTCCTTGATTACGTTGCCAAGACCAGGTCCAACTTGTAATTCCTGCAAAACAACATTAAATATAAAGAGAACAATCGTTAGTATGAGGATCCTTAGGATGATCCGTGATCCTGATCCTGAAGCTCCTCTGAGGATCACTATCTGTCAAGGAAACAAGGATCACTTGTTAGGATAACATGTAAGGATCATAGGTCATAAAAATCCAGCCCTAACACGCACGATGATCCTGGTATAGTTCATGGCAATGGGACCAGTACTCGCTTTAGGGGCTAACAATTCCATTGTACTGGCTATACCTAGGATCCTATGTATAATGGTAGACGTACCATACATCCATTCCTATGGTTTCTAACGTTTTCACGTTAGCTAAGGTTTTGGCATTTTCATGTCACTAAGTTTGGATAGTCGCCAGTAAGGGCCATACTCCAGTTTACACACGATCCTTTGGGCTTGTCCCCAGTTATCCTTTGGGCTTGTCCCCAGTTATCCTTTGGGCTTGTCCCTAGTTACTAACTTGTCTTATATATTGGCTTAGTCCCAAGTTATGTTCTATTTCAGGTTTTTGAAGTTAAACAACCAAGGATCCTTGATCCTTACCTCTTACTAAGGTTTGTCTTATGGTATCCTGATTATAATATTAAGGGTTAGGATCCTAACTTGGATTCTCAGGTAAGATCCTTAACTATTTTGATTTTATTCATTATTTATTTGAATAACCCTTATCCTTTGACAATTGAACTTATGATTCTTAAACTATATTACTTTTCAGAACTTATCGATTATGGGATATGTGATCCTTGATCATATCCTAAACTTTTTGGGGATATTTTTTTAAATTTTTCCAAAGCTTGATAAGTTTAAACAAAATGAACATTACAACAGTTGGAAAATAAAACAGTAACAAGGATAACATCACAGGATAAATCAAAAGTTAAAGTTTTATTTATTAACAAAATATTTAACCCTTTTGAGGTTGTCAAAATTGCCAACCCACGTTTCTACCAGCAAAACGTGGCCCGTCCACATGGGTTGGCAAAGGGTGTCCATTGTTCATACGGTCATAGCAAGTGCAGGAAATAAAAGTCGACAGGATCACAATGGCTTCATCCCCCAAACAGAGGATCCCTCCACCATTTGTAATCCTACCTATTGTCCAAAGGATCCTTGATCCTTAAACCTAAATCTATTGTTCAAAGTACAGACCATCATTGTTTAAAACATCACAATCAAAAAACCATTACCAAATTTAAAAAAATGGGCTCCGGCTATGTCTAGAAGTGTCCTTCATCGCCCATTCATGTAGCCTACACCTTCGCTGCCTCATCATCCCCTCCAGCTCTAGTATCCTTCGCCTGATCCTTGCCACTGCCACCAGCTTCGATTGCCAGAACCTCGTCAGCCTCCTCTTCATCATCCTCCAACTCAGCCAGCCTAGCCTTCCATCCCTCCATGTCCCAGCTGCTCCTATCAAAGGCAGGATCCTGAGCTTCTTGAGCCATCTGTATCTTGGTCTTGTACATGGCAATGGCAGCAGAGACTTTAGCATCCTGTGTGATCTCGTGCTTCTCGTAATCAGCATTGATCAGAACCTTGGCCGTCTCAGTTTTGGCAGCATGGAGGTCTTTTTGGAGGTCAGCAATTTTGAGATCCTTGAGCATCGCAACTTGCTGAAGGTCTGCATACTTCTTGTCCAGCTCTTCAACGTTCCCAACATAGTCTTCAATCTCAGCAAATTTCTACAAAGAAGACAATGCAAAGATTAGAGTCAGGTGATCCTCAAGTGGATAGGATAACTAAGCTAAGTCAGTGATCCTTACATCATTAAAGTACTCGAGGAATTGATGACAGATCAGAGGTAAGCCTTGAAGGTTGTCAGCTTCAGAGCTCTTTCTTTTCTTGCCACCTCTTCCCTTTGAAGTGGTAGCCTTGGTGATTACGACGGAGGGGCTAGCAGCAGACTTTTTCTTTGAGGATCTGACATTGTCAAGATCAGTGACACTGAACTTGGAGGCAGACTTTGAGGATTTACCAGCACCTGCACATTCAAAACAGATAAGTATCCTTATCCTATTTCTATTTAACTATTTACTTAAATCTTTAACTATACAAAAACAGGATACTTACTTGACATAGTGACAGAACCTGAGGATACTTCTTGTGAGTCCTGGGTGTTTGTTTTGAATGACCTTGTTGCAGGATCAAGTCTTTTGAAAGTGGCAAGTCTTTCCTTGGTGGCAGGTGATGGTATAAGGTGCGATACAGAGACAGCTGTACAACAGAAACAAAAGGGTGTTAGTGATCCTTATACAACAACAAGGTTATCTGGTGATCCTTCTCAGGATCCTCTATCCTACCATGGGTGGTCCACTTCCTTGGCAGATCCTTTCCATTTGGGACAGAATCCCTTCTGACAAAGAAGAATCGCCGTTTCCAGTTTGTATCATTCATAGTGGCTTTGAAGATGGGATGTTCTTCACCGGGTTTACGCTTGAATAGATATCGGTGGGATCCAAATGTTGTGAGGTCATACATCTCTGCCAATTCTGACATTCCTAGATCGATTCCTTCTTGCTCAATGATCCTCTCAAGGGTATATAAGACCCTCCAGATCATTGGCATAGCTTGAATATAGGAGATGCCGGTGAGGGAGAAGAAAGACTGGGTGAATTCAGGGAAAGGATACGAGTATCCTATTGAGAAAGGAGTGACCGGGAAAGCTACCCAAGTTTCAGAAATGTAATCACTCAGGACGGTGGGGTCAAATGGTTTGAAATAGGTGTTCGCCGGAAAGCAATGCCGGATTCTGTCTATTTGTGGATCAGTGAAGCAGCATCTTTCATTCACCAAATCTTTGATGATCCCCTGGCTCTTAAGAGGACTGTCCTTCTTATGATCCTTAGCAGGAGAGGATCTTAACATCATCTTGATTACGAGGAAGGTGAAGAAAGAAGGAGCAGAGAAAGAAAACGTAAAGGAAGAAGAGAAAGAGAAGTACCTGATTGATCTTCAGATATGAATTTAAAGGGAGTTTCTCTTGAATTTAAATGCGGATTGATCCCTATCTCTAACTCCTATTTATAATGATGATTTTGCAGGATAGTCACTTCAGTGACGTCAGGTTTGTAACGGCTAGTCCGTCTTCAACGGCTAGTTATCCGTTAGCTTGTTGCGGATAAGAACAAAATACAACTCGTTTATTTACATAATTACTCCTTATATTTTGGGGGCAATTGTTAGGGGAGGATTTCTTAATGACCTGTGATCCTTAATTACTGTTGGGTTTGGTGATCCTCACTTCTGTTTCAGTTAGTGATCCTCAGAAGTGCTTCAGGATTAGGATCATGGATCATCTTAAGGATCCTTATACTAACGATTGTCTACTTTGAATATGGTATTATTTTGCAGGAGTACCAGCTTGGACCTGGTCTTGGCGACATTCTTGGAGCATCTTCCATGTTTATTCCGCACGTGCTTAGCTAAAAGTGGACGCTATGGAGTCGTGGGGGACTTGCACCATTTGTGGAATGTTAGTTAGTGTAGATATTTTCCATTTTTAAAGGGGTAGCGACCTAATTAGAAAACACTTGGCTATATTTTGGCTACACACACATTCGTACAACTGCTCTCACCAGCTGTCTGCAATTCACTTGGCGATTACACACATTTTTACACAATACACTATAGTGATCCTTGTACTTAGCTCGCTATCATCCAAAGTTGTAATACATTCATTGTTTAATTTGAGTTGGAGATCGGTAGTTTCCATCACCCGAGGTTTTTTATGTCAGAGATCATTCATTGATCAAGGGCTTTTTCCTCGTATAAATCTTTGTGTCACTTGTTCATTTCATTTCTGAGTGATCCTTATTGTTGTTCATCAATTCAAGCATCATACCTCACAACAGAAAGTTTGGTTACATTGTCTTAGCTTGATTTTTGACCAAAACATCATCTACCCATCTTCCTTTCTTAGCCCCTAGTCTTTTTTTTTTCAAATTGTTGATAATTATCTTGTTCGAGGATTCTCTTTGTCCATTTGCTTGAGGATGTACTGGTGTGGATGTGATCATTTTTATTCCCCAACTCTTGCAAAAATCGGTAGTCCTCTTACTTGTTAGGGCATGAATTTTATGCTAAGGATCACCTATCCTAAGACTGGGCATGGATCACGGATCCTTAATGGATGATGCAGAGAGTCTGAGGATCCAGAGTCTGAGGATCCAGAGTCTAAGGATCACGAGTCTGAGGATCACGAGTCCGAGGATCCTTAACAGAACTTATGTTTTCTAACAATTGTCACGTTTTTAATGTTTTAATGCAGGTAATGGACGTAGTGGGCCACTTCTTTGCTGGAATCTCGTGGAATATGCTTTTAGGCACGTGCATATTGAAGGAATAACCGTTAGTGGTGGTCAAGGGTGACTTCCACCTTTTTCGGGAAGTTAGTTAGTTGTTTTTTCTTATCTTTTTAAGGGGAAACAAGCTCATTAGAGGCACAAGTCGTGCACACCACAGAAAAAACACACAAAACACGAATTCTCTGCAAACACTTAGCAAAAACACACACTTATACTAGCAATTCATTGTATTGAGCTTGTTTTCTTCTGAAGTTGTACAAGGATCACTATTGTTTTTGCAATACATTTGGTGATCGGTAGTTTCCATCACCCGAGGTTTTTTATGCCGGAGATCTTCTAAAGATCAAGGGCTTTTTCCTCGTATAAATCTCGGTGTTCATCGTTGATTTCATATACTTGTTGTTCATACAATTAACCAAGCATCATACCTCACAAAATCAGATTTGGTTGCATTATCCTTGTGTGATTTTTGACCGAAACAGTTTGGCGCCCACCGTGGGGCAATTGGTGCTTCAATTCTGAGAAATTTTGTTCATTTCATTCATTTCGGTTCATTACCTTCAACCACATGGCTTCTCAGGGAAAACTTCTCCATGTTCTATGTCGGCGGTCACTTTTTCACAGGGCATTCCGCCTTTGCATCATCTCCCCCTTTGCATTCCAGAAGAATGCTGAGAATTCTCCGAAAAAGACAACCCCTGTTTTCACAAAACCAACTGTTGTTTCTTCCTCTACACTTACTAACAGTGATTTTTATGCTTTGATTGTGCAGATGAAGGATCATATGCAGCAGCAGGTCAAAACTAATGGCAGGATCCTTCGCGAAATTGATAAAATCAGCAGAGGATCACTCCCCTTTGATGTCGAGGTCGCTGAATTTCGACACTCCGATCATAACTTCCCAGCACTTTGCAGCTACAGATGTCCAATACCAGGGTGCATCGATAGGAATGCGTTCTGGATCATCGGTAATGTCTCAGGCTCGAGGATCCTCTTTCCAGCCTTTAGGATCCTCATTTTAGCATCAGGGATTCTTCACCAGTTTAGGAGAATGCATGGAGACGCAGCCAACTCAAGGATCCTCTCAGGTTCAAGGATCCTCGCAGGTTCAAGGATCCTCGCAGGTTCAAGGATCCTCTCAGGTTCAAGGATCCTCTCAGGTTCAAAGGATCCTCTCAGGTTCAAGGATCCTCGCAGGTTCAAGGATCCTCTCAGGTTCAAGGATCCTCGCAGGTTCAAGGATCCTCTCAAGTTCAAGGATCCTCTCAGGTTCAAGGATCCTCTCAGGTTCAAGGATCCTCGCAGGTTCAAGGATCCTCTCAGGTTCAAGGATCCTCATCTCAGGTTTCCGGATCCATGGATTATCCTCCAAGACCCCCATTCACAGCACATCAAGGATCCAACATCTTTCAGGATCAAGGATCCTTAGGGAGTCAACAACCCGGAAGTTCAGATGTTCATCAAGGAGACTTCATTCCAATGCAGACCATTGCTTCTTCTGGCCCTTCTGTCATTCCAGAATCCCATCAATATGGATTCACATCTGGAATTCCAAACTTGAATCATTCAGGAGGTAACACTTTGAATAATTTTTGCAATGCTAACCATGGCTTTGTGCAGGATACATGTATCAACCATGCTATGGCTAAGGAATTGCAGAAACATAGGGATATAATATCCAACGTTCCAGGAGTGGTTAAGCCCATTCCTGAAATTCCTGATGAAAGCCACAAGATATCTCGTTTGCACCACCTATTTGTGATACAGAGATACCGAAGAGGTTTCAGACACCAAACACCAAATCTGGTTGCTTGTGCAAGGGCTTTGGATCCACACTTACAGGATCAGCGTTAAAATGGCTGCTAAGTCTTCCTCCTTACTCTATTACTTCATTTGCTAATCTAGTTAATTTGTTTAATAGCCAATTCTCATGCAGTAGGAGATTTGAACGATTAACTAGTGATTTATATAGGGTAACTCAAGGTCATAATGAATCACTTAGAGATTACATAATTAAATTCAGTAAAGAATCCTTGGAAATCCCTAACTTAGATATTACTACAGCTCTAGAAGCCTTTAAAATGGGTTTGCTTAGGGATTCAATGTTCTATGATGATCTTGTCATGACCCCTTGCAGGAACTTAGATGAGGAAAGAAACATGGCCATTAGGTTCATCCGTTTAGAGGATGACAAAAGGATCCACGAGAGATTGTCAGGATCCTCAAAGCAAGACAAATAAGGATCCTATCTCAAGGATAACTGATCCAAGCAATACTCCAAGCATGACAACCAGAATGTGCATGCTGTGCAACAAGAGGAAGATGATGAGGATTATCCTCCTATTTCTGAATATTGTTTTTTCTGCTGATAATAATGGACTAATCCTTTCTATGCAGAGTTCAGGTGACAAGGTTAGGTGGCCAAGGAAGAATGACAAACCACCTGCCACCAAAGACGAATCAAAATGGTGGCTTACCATGGGGATTCTAGTCATCTCATAGATGAGTGCATAGCATTAAGGAAGGAGATAGGTTATCTTTTGAGCAAAGGATACTTGAAGGAATTGCTCGGAAGGAAAAAGTCAAGGATCAAGTATCCTGAGAAAGTTCCTGAAAAAGCTCCTCCTCCACCATCCGATGCTCAAATCATCCATTTCATCTCCGGAGGTTCTCAGCAGCTAAGAGACGTGCAAAGGAAACAAAGATGGAGAATGGGGGCAGACCTGTTCAGACCTCCATCCTTACCCAGTAGAAAGTGATATCATATGATGAGGATAACTGTGCGGACATTCAGGATCCTCATCACGACGGTGTAGTTATTACATTATTTATATCTAACCATTTTGTTCGCAGGATTCTCATTGATGGGAAAAACTCAGTGAACATAACCTGGTTGGATGTCCTCAATAGAATGGACATCCTTGAATCCAATATTGTCCAAAGATCATCTGTCCTTGTGGGATTCAGTGGAGAGACAAAGATTACACTGGGGGACACCAAACTTCCTATCTACATAGAGGGAGTAAATTATGATAATTCTATGTTATTGATTGCTTATCTTGCTGTAATGTTATCTTTGGCAGGCCATGGATACACGATATGAAGGCAGTCCCCCTCAACATATCATCAATGTGTCAAGGTCCCAACTCTATGAGATATGGTGAAGATAGAAAGTGATCAGCAGGAGGCAAAGAACTGTTACACTTCTTCAATGAAGCCAGCCTCCAAGGAGTAAGACATCATGGAGGCAAGAGAGCAAGACGTCAAGGATATTATGTTGAACCCAGAGGATCCTGAATCCAAAATTTTTATAGGATCCGGGATCCTAGACAGTATTGAGCAGGATTTAGTATCTTTCTTGGAACGAAGAAAATCTACCTTCGCTTGGAAACATGAAGATATGACATGAGAAAATTTGTACTTGAAAGGAATGCCATTATCCAAGAAGAGGTAGATAAATTGCTCAAGGCAAGTTTGAGTGGACTGATAAGCATGAAGCTGCACTTAAGGTTCTTAAGGATTATCTATCCTCAGCACCAGCCCTAATGAAACCAGAAAATGGAGGATCGTTATCCTTATACTTAGCTATTTCAGCTAAAGCAGTAAGTGTGATCCTAGTTAAGGATCATGAAGGCTCTCAACATCCGGTATACTATGTAAGTAAAATTCTACTTGATGCTGAGGCCAGGTATTCTCATTTAGAGAAATTAATTCTTGATTTAATTATGGCTTCTGCTAAACATGGACATTATTTAGAAACTCACACCATTATTGTGAAAACTAACCTTTCTATCAAGAATGTTCTCAGGAAACTTCAAATGTCAGGTAGAATGGCAAAGTGGGCAATCAAGCTTATTGCATATGACATTAAGTATGAACCCAGGACTGCCATCAAGTCCCAAGCTTTAGCTGACTTTGTGGCTGATTTCAGTAGTGATCTATAAAGGGAAGCTGAATTAGAAGTTCAACAACTTAAGAAGACCAAGGATCCTTAGACACTCCTCACGGATGGAGCTTCATATGTTAAAGGAACTAGACAAAGCACACTACTAAAATCGCCACAGGGGGACATTATACCCCAATCCATTGCATGTGAATTCCAAACCACTAATCATGAGGCAAAGTATGAGGCCTTGATAGCAGGTTTGCAATTAGCTAACAATATGAGGATCAGGTATCTTCAAGTATATGTAGATTCTCTATTAATTACTAATCATTATAACGGTTCTCACACTGTCAAAGGTGAAATACTAATCGAGTACTTAGAAATAGTCAAGAAATTGGCAGATTCTTTTGCTTTTTTCAGTCTAACACAGGTATCCAGAGAAGAGAATGCAGAAGCAAACGCTTTAACTAACCTTGGATCATTCCTAAAGATGCCAGAAGATGTGAAAAATACTCATCACCCATGTTTTAACTCCTGCAATTGAGGATCACGTAGCCATGGAGATAGTGGGGGATTCTGCAATCATACCTGGTGATCCTGCATAGTCGAATTCAGGATCCTGGATCCTTCCAATCCTAAGATATATACAACATGGAGAGATCCCTACAAGACAAAATCCTAAAGCTTTCAAAGTCAAGGAGACTGTGGAAACCACACTGGGGGCAGAGCACTATTCTCAAGGATCCTTAGAACAACATACTATAGGCCTACCACAAAGAAGGATGTTGTGGATTATGCAAAGAAGTGTGATGTTTGTCAAAGACACAGTAATATTCTACACC
Organism: Helianthus annuus; assembly: GCF_002127325.2. Classification (NCBI taxonomy): domain Eukaryota; kingdom Viridiplantae; phylum Streptophyta; class Magnoliopsida; order Asterales; family Asteraceae; genus Helianthus; species Helianthus annuus. Next base: position 171,268,954 of record NC_035436.2, read on the forward strand.
AACCAACATAACATCTGTATCCTAAGAAGAAGCTTTTGCTCAAAGTTAGAAAAAAGGAAATGGCCAGTTATCAACAAAGAATGGCTGGAGCATACAACAAGAATGTCAGGATTAGAAGATTTTGTAGGATCGGTTTCGCGACCTGAATGAGTCGATCGGAAGAGCTCTTGTACGTTTCAGAGGCGGAATACTAAGAAACGCACTAGAAAATAGCTTGAATACACTTTAAACCTCTTTTCTATTAATATGACAGTGATTACAGTACAAGAAACTACCGGCAGCACCTCGGTATCAGTTTTCCAAATCGTTACAAATGACAACATTTTGAGAACTATATATAGGAGATGCATGACCGTTTGAACATGCTCAAACGGTCAGCATATCATTCAAACGAGCAGTCTTCAAACGGACAACTACTCTTCAAACGACCAAGACTATTCAAACGAACAGCTCTTCTTCAAACGGTCAGCCTTCATTCAAACGACCAGCTATCATTTTCTTGATTTCTTGCTTGATCAAATCTGTAACAAACCCTAGACTCGACATAAGACGAAGACGACAGATGACTGCACCAACAGACTCCCCCTCAGATGTTGACGAGTCTTAAGTGTTGAGTCTTCACAATCTTCAGTCTTTATCAGTCCTCTGAGCTTCTCTCTCTCTCTCTCTGTCTTCAGACTCCCCCTCTCGATTTGCTGGTATTTCTTTGTTCTTCAGCAACATCTTCAGGATCGTTGTCTGGCTTTCCAAAATTTGATTTCCAGGATCGAAACTTGGCTTTCTTCAACAAATATTGTAACCTGGCTTTCTATCTTTAAATCCAAGATTGAAACCTGGCAATTCCTGCACATACTTAACCCGGAAATAAATTTTCTAATTTTAACAATTTGCATGCACCAACACTAACTCTTTCTCAAATCATTCACATATGATGAACCAATTGTTGATTTAAAAACTATATCTTGACAATTAGAAGCACTCCCCCTCACAACAATGTCATCATGTTTAGCACTCGGAATTTTGATAATCAGCTTTCCAACATCAGTTTGTCAAAATTTTTTTTTAAAATTTTTCAAAATTTATGCTAAAACACACTAAAATCTTTTTGGATTTTTGACATAAAAGAAATAAAATGCAGACAATGAAATATTTACAAACATATTTTTGTGAGTTCGTGTAAGAGGATCATATCAGTTTTTGAGACATGTCACTAACACCATTAAGCTGATTTCATTTTCAGTTCTAAACAATTTACCTAGATTGTCAGTATATCGGTCCACTGAAATTTTCACACAAAGTTCAACTGATCCGAGATACGATATTAATGTTTTAAGAACTTAAACTTATCAGTGTGTCCCACTACTTGAATATACTCCCGTATCCAGATCCCAATATTCAGTCTTACAGGTGAATATACCACAGATGATATCTGTATAGGGGTTAGATGTGAGGGCCGTGAGAGCTCAGGTCGATACTTCCGTATACGCAGAGAGATGACAGCTTCGACTTTTCGGTGTGTCCCCTTTAGAGGATCTTTTAATTTCAACAGCAGCGACTATCAATTTTATTGTTTCATCAGCATGCTGAGGGTAAAGCTATGTTTCAAGCTTTTTGCGGAAAGCATTATCCGGGGACTAGGTCAGTACTTCCATACAACAGAAGTCCCGGGATAATACCCCAGATATCACTAAGTATAAAGACCTAGTATCTCAGAATAAGGGACCTTTCAAACAAGATTTCAGGGGTTACCTATATATCCAAGTTTGTGTTAACCCACAGAACAAGCAAGTTTGAACTTTAGGTTTATATCTCATCACAATTTACTAAATGTGTAAAAACCTACTGACATATCCACAGTAAGACTGTTTATCACCTATTAACGTTTCAAATCTTTAGCATGTTGTGACAGTCCACTGATGTACTATCATTTCCTTTTTTCACAACGAAACTCATTTTTTTTAAATTTTATCATGTTTTTGTCTTTTTCAAATTTTTCTAATGTTTTTGGATTTTCTGAAATTTTCTACTCCCCCTAAAATGCAAACACATTTCAAAGGAAATTTTAAAACTACTAGACTTTTGACTCACTTGAAAACATAGAAAACAACACAAACTGTACAGAAACTTGACAACTGATATCGAATCACATCAAATCTCCATTCACTAGGCATAAACAATCTGAACTCCCCCTTTCAACAAACCATTTTCTCATTTAGATTTCAAAACACTTAAGTTTGTTTTAATCAAAATGATTTTTCCGGAAAATGAGTTTGGTTGATTTTACCACTTGTAAGTATATCAATACTAAGTTCGGGGATGTGGTTCATCATCTTGTCTCTCAATCTCATATGAATAGTAAATCAATTACAACTTAATGTCCCTGATTTACCAATTGCAGTTCAGAAACCTCTGCATCACTTGTAAATATAATCTCTTCAAAGTATAACTAATCAACTACCACTTGTAAATAAATTCAATCACAAACCATTTGTAGGTTTTCCTGTAGGAATGAGACATCTACAAGAAACCTCTTTACCACTTGTAAGATTAGACAGAAAGATGTCGATTCCTGCTTCTCAATTACCAACCTGGAAGCTCCGGCGTAGTCCTTCAACCTGTAAAATTCAAACACTATTCAACATCTTTCAAACAAGCTTTTCAAACACTAGAATGATGCCGATTCCTGATCCACGATATAAACTTGGGATCTCCGGCATAGTCCTAAGACTATCATGGAAAACACACTTCCATCCAAGTCTTCTCAGACTTGATGACTTTCAGCTCTTGAGCAGTAGGGTTGTATGTTGCCTTTTTAGTTGCGTAAAAATCTTTTACCCCCTTAGCTTTCCCACTCAACATTTTCCCAAAAATCTTTTTAACATTCCCGTTGAATGTTTTCTCGACATCAAAATCTTTTTCTTCATTGGAAAATTGATTTGAAATTTCTGTTTTACCAACTTTCTTTTTAATCTCCTCAGATTTCAGCGATGGAAAATCATCATCATTTACTGAAATTTTCTCCTCAACCTGTGGCTCTTCTGGCTTTGTGGAACCAGATTCATCACCGACATTCACATCAACCTTCTTAGCAACCCATACTTGGTTGTCTTTTCCTTTCTTTTCATACCTCTTCTTTGTCGAACACTCACCAACTTCAAAAGTTGAATTTTCAAAAACTTTAAGTTTTTCTGTTGGTGGTTCAGTATCAACAACCTTTTCTTTTAGTTTCTGAGAAACTCCCTGTTTTGTTTTGATATTTTTCGGACAATTCCATGCAATATGACCAGCTTCATTGCATTTGAAACAGGTTCGAGTTTCTCTCGGATGAAATACTCCAGTACCATTCCTTCTCCTCTCAGCAAGAAACTCTTGATTTGATTGTTTCCAGAACGGTTTCTGCTGTTCATCTTCCGAGCTTCCACCTGACACAAATTCTGTTTTTGTTTTAGAATTTTTCTCATTTTTATACTTTTCTGGTGGAACAAAACCAAGTCCTTTCTTTTTGTAGGTACAATTTTGGTTAGGTTTCTTTTGAAAACCCGAACCAGAATTGTAACCCTTTTTCTTGTTTAACCGTTGTTGAACTCTTGAAGTATACTTTTTAGATTTTTCAAAATTTTTCAAAACTTTTAATTCAGGAATATTAATCTCTATTAGTTTGAAAGTTTTGTTAATCAATTCGGTTTTAGTACTCATAATAGGAAACTCTTTGTTGTAATATAGTTTGTCAGAACCATTCAAAGTATAAACAACTTCGAATGTTTCATCATTCAAATCTGCCTTTGATAACAAAAATTCTTTACTATAAGACCGTTTAACCGACGACTTTTCACTGTTGACTGACGAACTTGACTTTCCAGACTTAGACTTCGACTCGGACTCCTCATCAGTATCCAACACCTGATCGACCACCTTTTTAATTAACTCAGATTCATGATCGGTATCGGACGAGGTAAACGTGACATCAATGTTATCTGGTAAAACGTCAGTTGTGTCGGTTTTAAGCTTTATATTGACTGCTTTCTCAAGTTGTTCTTCGTTTGGTTTCCTAGGAGAATACCCATCCCAAATCAGAGGTGGACACTTGTTATAGCTGACAGTCAGTTTCTTACCACAGTCTTTCTTCTTCCTTGGCTTCTCGTCTTGAAAAGCTTCCATACGTGCAACAGTTGGGTAAATACGATCAATGAGATAATCAGAACTAGAATAACTTTGTAACAAACGTCTAATTCTCTCATTCTCAATCTTTTCGGTTTCCAACTCTTGCTTCCACTTGGCACTCTCTTCGATGTAGAAGTTGATGGCTTTCTGCTTTGACATCATGACTGCATTCAACATCGTCAGTGCTTGTTCTCTCTCTGAGTTTGTCTTTTGGAGGCCAGTTACTGTTTTGTTCAAGACATCATATGATTCTTTCACGTAGTTGAGGTTGAACAGTAACTGCTCCTTCTTCTTCTCGTACTCAGCTATAATGTCGTCTTTTGCTGCACATTCCTTGCAAGCTTCCAAACACTTTTCGCAAGGCTTGACGACTTCAACAATCTTCTCAACCTCGATTGTTTTCACAACTTCAATCACCTTTTCAGCTTCAGTCAACTTCTCTTCTTCTTTCACAACTTCAATCACCTTTTCAGCTTCAGTCACCTTTTCTTCGTCTTTCACAACTTCGGTAATCTTCTCAGCAACGCTTTCAACATTTTGAACATCATCATCAGATTTCTTTTGTTGTTCTTTAGCAGCTCTTTTCTCCTTCAGTTTCTCCATGCAATCAGCAAAATAGAAATGAAAACTTTCAGGAGAAAGATGAGATTTTGCAACATTAATATGTTTCTCTTCTTCATCATCACTGCTACTGTGATCTGGTGATTGATCAAATTGAACCGATTTTTCAGAATCAGCATTTGAAACACCCGAATCAGACGGTGTTTTGTCAAATACAACTGTTTTTTCTGAAACAACCTCATTCTGTACACTCTCATCAGAACTTAATAAACTCTCATCTGAACCCTCTGAAATTTCTCCAGATCTTTCTGAAAGTTCATCGGTACTTTCTGAATTTTCATTAGACGCAACAGACTTTTCATCCTCACTAGACACATTCACCCCAATAGATTTCATCCAAGTAGTAAACAGATCTGGCTCTTTGACAATCTTGGCAATGAATGCTTTGAACTCTCCGTTTTCATCAACAAACATATCCCAACTAAAACGTTCTGGTAGTTTCTCATCATCTTGATCGATTATGCGAGCTGCTTTGCCTTCAGATGATATGTAATCACTCCAGCTGAAATCTACTAAACATGCTCTCTTGGGATCTTCAATCTTTCTTCCATGAGCTATCTGTGGTTCGTGAGATTGACCAACTTGCTGATAGATAGCTTTACGATAGTAGTCATCTTTTCCGAATGGATTCTGTGCTCCACTAGCTTCTCTACCTTTACACTCCCGTTTGAAATGGCCTTTCTCCCTGCATCGAAAACAAGTAACTTTAGATTTATCAAAACCTAAAGTAGAAACATGAGCATCAAGAAAGTCATTTCTCCCGGTAATGGTTTTGAACTTCTCAGCACGTCGAAGAACACTTGCAAGACACCATTTGATATCCATGAGTTCCATCTCTTCGGCGTCTATTTGATCGTAATCCTCTTTGGTGAGCATAGGATTTCCGATCCGACCAGCAACCAGACCTTCATAGGATAACAGAACAGAACCTAGAAGTGCCATGTGATCTTTTGCAGTATCTTCTGAGAAGCTTTGACCTTCTGGAAGGTTGAGAGCTATGTTGCACTGAATAACATATCCATTTCCCGTCTTTGTTCCCTGAGACTGAAAACTTGTCTTTGACTCTTTGGGATTGACACTCGGAAATGATGAGAACCCACTACTGCTGTTGTTCGAACCCTGATCAGCTTTATCAGATGAATCCCCAGCACTGAACGCAGTTTGTATTTTCAGACTTTTCTCAGCTTCAGGAGCCGGAATACTACCCTTGTAGTACATTTTCACATCCTGTTGACCACTCGGACTGTTCATCCTAGTGATCTTCTGCTGTTCCAGATTCTGACTCTCGATCTTTTCGATAAACTGCCCAATTGTTAATCCTTCATAAACACCAGTATTCTTTAGAATCATCAAACACGTTCCCCATTCTTTCTGTGGTAACGCATCAGCCTGCTTGTCTACCCACTCATCTCTGTCCTTCTTTATACTAAGCATTGACATGGATCGTACTAAGTGACAATACCGCTCAATAAGCTGTCACACCCCGACCCGCAGCGGAATGGTACGGGGCATGGTTGATTGCTCAAAGCTTATAACAACTATTTAAAAGTTAAAGTATTTAAAGCATCAATATTAATACTATAGTATAACAAATGTAATTATTAATTATTACTATTTGCTTTAAAAAAATTATGCCATCCTAAAAAAAGTAACAATAATAGAATATTAGGGATGTTATAGTATAACGGGTCGGGTATAGTTGAAACCCATTTTTAGTGGATGTTACATAAGCTGCTTTGTGTCTTCTCCGGGTAAACTACTAAAAAGATCAAATTCTTTCTTTATTAATGCTTTCTTGCTCTTGATCATGTTTTCACTGCCTTCAAACTTAATACGAAGAGCATCCCAAATAGACTTTGAAGTTTTATCATGCTGAAGCAGTATAAAGATATCTTCTTTGATGGCTTGTTGAAGCAAACTAATCATCATCTTTTCAGCCCGATACATAACACGCTCTTGATCCGTGAATTCTGATAATTCCTTTTCAACATGCATATCAGTACACGGTAACACATATTTCTTAAGTATGCACTCCCACGATCTTAGATGGTTAGCTTGAACCCAGTTTTCAAAGCGATCTTTCCATCCATGATATTCTTCAGTACTCATCAATTTTGGTGGTTTTTGAGTAGTTCCTGTCTCGTTATCTAAATTCATAGCTTGAACAACTGCAGCTGGAGTTGACGGTGTTGCAAATGCGTTGTAGAACTCGGTACTCATATTTCAAATACTAAACAGCTTTCAAATGGACAACACAGTTTCAATCGGTAGTTGATTCAAACGGTAGACTTTCAAACGACAAGATGCTTTCAAACGGAATGATATGGTTCAAACGACAAGATCACTTTTCAAACGGTCTGATGTGATTTCAAAGGACAGGATCTCTTTTCAAACGGTCTGATGTGATTTCAAACGACAGATTCAAATGGAAGGTGCTTTCAAACGATTGGACAGCAATTTCAAACGATGGGAACTGTTTTCAAACGATCAGTTCAAACGATAGACCTTGTTTCAAACGACAGGAACTGATTTTCAAACGGAAGGTCTATGACGTCATCATTTTGTCGAACAATTTCAAACGGACAGACAATTTCCTATCTGTTTACTTCGATTTTCAGTCTGAAACTTTCAAGGCTTTGTCAGTTATCAATTCCGAACACAGTGTGATGTTTTGAGCCACTTTTAACCGTAAAAAGTATCGGTTTTGAACAGAAGGTGTAGAAAAACAGATTTCCAAGCTGAATATGGCAAGAATTCCTCGTCCTGAGCTCTGATACCAATTGTAGGATCGGTTTCGCGACCTAAATGAGTCGATCGGAAGAGCTCTTGTACGTTTCAGAGGCGGAATACTGAGAAACGCACTAGAAAACAGCTTGAATACACTTTAAACCTCTTTTCTATTAATATGACAGTGATTACAGTACAAGAAACTACCAGCAGCACCTCGGCATCAGTTTTCCAAATCGTTACAAATGACAACCGTTTGAGAACTATATATAGGAGATCCATGACCGTTTGAACATGCTCAAACGGTCAGCATATCATTCAAACGAGCAGTCTTCAAACGGACAACTACTCTTCAAACGACCAAGACTATTCAAACGAACAGCTCTTCTTCAAACGGTCAGCCTTCATTCAAACGACCAGCTATCATTTTCTTGATTTCTTGCTTGATCAAATCTGTAACAAACCCTAGACTCGACATAAGACGAAGACGACAGATGACTGCACCAACAGATTTCAAGTTGGTGATTTTGTGCTAAGAAAAGCATTCCAGAACACTATAGGATATTTGATCCTGGATCATATCCTAAAATTCTTAAACTTAATTTGTTTAACTTTTCTTATTCAAACAAATGTATATCACAACAATTGAAAACTAAAGGATACATAAGGATAGCAACACGGGAGATAGCCAAAAAGTTAAAGTTATTTTATTCACAAAACATTAAACCTTTTAAGGTTGTCAAAATTGCCAACCCACGTTTCTACCAGCAAAACGTGGCCCGTCCACATGGGTTGGCAAAGGGTGTCCATTGTTTACGGGTCTTTGTAGTGTAGAAAATAAAAGACGGAAGGATAACGAGTGGCTTCATTCCCCAAACAGAGGATCCATCCACCACCCATTATCCTGCCTATTGTTCAAGGATCCATGATCTTTCACCCTAGAAACTACTGTCTAAAGTTATACAAGTTCTGACGATAAGGATCCTTGATCCTAGAAGCTTTACTTTTCATAGTTTATCTATTCAGTATTAATTTACAAGGATTTAGAATCCTAACTTGGATTCTCTGATATGTTATATTCTAACTTTTCCTAAGCTGAAAGTTGTCTCTTATCCTTTTTGGTTAAGGATCATTGATCCACATTTATATGAACACTTCCAAGTTTTCTGTTAAAAGTGTAACATTATCATCAGATTTTCAATAACTTTCTAGTTGTTTGGTGATGATATTTTAGAAAATAGAAAGCATACATGAAAAATGAAAAGGGAAGAAATAACTATAGATGTAGCTAAAAAAGTTTAATGTTATTACCTATTCATTATGTATCAAAATCATCTGGCCTGGATTTCACCAGCAAAATCGTGGACCATCCACCCAGGCCGGATAAGACTGTCTAACGGTTAAAGTGTCTATGCAGAAATTAAAGTGCAGGAAGGTTAATAGCAAACTGTGTAGAAGGATTCATTCTCCATGAACGGAAGGATCTTCTGATCTGTAAAGGCACTTGAGGAGTTATCTCTAACTCTATATTCTGCAATGATGATTATAGCAGGTCTTATCAGTGACGACAGGCAGTGTAACAACTAGTTACCAGCAGCAACGGCAAGTCCGCTTCTAACGGAAATATGACAGCTGTGAATCCTTATCACAACTGCCATATTGGGGGCAATTGTTAGGGCATGAATTTTATGCTAAGGATCATCTATCCAGAGACTAGGCATGGATCACGGATCCTTAATGGATGATGCAGAGAGTCTGAGGATCCAGAGTCTGAGGATCCAGAGTCTGAGGATCCAGAGTCTAAGGATCACGAGTCTGAGGATCACGAGTCCGAGGATCCTTAACAGAACTTATGTTTTCTAACAATTGTCACATTTTTAATGTTTTAATGCAGGTAATGGACGTAGTGGGCCACTTCTTTGCTGGAATCTCGTGGAATATGCTTTTAGGCACGTGCATATTGAAGGAATAACCGTTAGTGGTGGTCAAGGGTGACTTCCACCTTTTTCGGGAAGTTAGTTAGTTGTTTTTTCTTATCTTTTTAAGGGGAAACAAGCTCATTAGAGGCACAAGTCGTGCACACCACAGAAAAAACACACAAAACACGAATTCTCTGCAAACACTTAGCAAAAACACACACTTATACTAGCAATTCATTGTATTGAGCTTGTTTTCTTCCGAAGTTGTACAAGGATCACTATTGTTTTTGCAATACATTTGGCGATCGGTAGTTTCCATCACCCGAGGTTTTTTATGCCGGAGATCTTCTAAAGATCAAGGGCTTTTTCCTCGTATAAATCTCGGTGTTCATCGTTGATTTCATATACTTGTTGTTCATACAATTAACCAAGCATCATACCTCACAAAATCAGATTTGGTTGCATTATCCTTGTGTGATTTTTGACCAAAACATTACTGATAAACTGAGAGCCATTGTCACAGATTATCTCAGCTGGTACCCCAAACATAGTCAGGATATTCCTTTTTATGAAGGATACTACTTCTTGGTCTCTGACTTGAACAAACGCCTCAGCTTCAACCCATTTAGAAAAATAGTCCGTCATTGCCAGCTTAAAAACTTTTCCTCCTGGAGCTTTTGGCAACTTTCCCACTATCTCCATACCCCACTTCATGAATGGCCAAGGGGAAGCAATAGGATATAGTGGTTCAGCAGGTTGATGCAGTATATTGTTGTGCCTTTGACACGCATCACATCTTCGAGCATATTCTGCAGCATCTTTCCTCATCGTCGGCCAATAGTATCCTGTTCTTAGCACCTTCGAGAATAATGATCTGCCCCCAGTATGGTTACCACAATCCCCTTCGTGTATATCCTGAAGTACTTCCTTAGTTTTGGGATCCTCCAAGCACCTCAGGTATGATCCAGCAAGAGATTTCTTATACAAATCATCATTTATAATAGTGAATCGGGATACCTTCATCCTAAAATCCTTAGGATTCTCATCCTTCGGGATGTGTCCCTCCTTGAGATATCTCACGGTTGGAGCCATCCAAGACTTAGGATCCTCCTCAGGATACTCATCATCAGGATCCTGAATACTTGCTATCTCCTTACCCTGAGACTTGAAGAGGTCCACTGCAGGATACAGGATATGAAGTATTGGTATTTGGGTTCCTTCCGGTATCCTGACTGATGATCCTAAATTTTCCAAGGCATCTGCTTCAGCATTATCCTCTCTTGGTACCTGTTCAAGTGTAAAAACATCAAAATATCCTCCTAATTTTTTGAGAATTTCAAGATACTCGATTAACTTTTCACCTTTAACTGCATAGGATCCATTAAAATGATTAGTAATTAAGAAGGAATCAACAAATACTTGCAAACTTTTAATATTCATATTCCTGTCCAACTCTAATCCTGTAATCAAAGCTTCATATTCTGCTTCATTATTAGTGGCAGGAAATTCACATCTAATAGTCTGGGGTAATATGTCCCCCTGTGGCGATTTTAGTAGTATACCCAATCCTACACCTCTCACATTAGATGCACCATCAGTATATAATATCCAGGATTCTAAGGTCTCTCCTAGTTGTTGTACTTCTAGGTCTACTTCATTTTGAATATCACTACTGAAATCAGCCACAAAGTCAGCTAGAGCCTGAGACTTTATGGCATTTCTAGGTTCATATACTAGATCATAGACACTTAATTTTACCGACCACTTAGCCATTCTACCTGACATCTCGGGTTTCCTAAGCACATTTTTAACAGGATAATTAGTTTTAACATGAATCCTATGTGTCTCAAAATAATGTCTAAGCTTTGTCGATGCCATAACTAAGGCCAAAATCAATTTTTCTAAATGAGAATATCTAGTATCAGCGTCTAATAAACTTTTACTAACATAATAGACAGGATACTGCAGACCTTCGTGATCCTTTACCAGAACAACACTTACTGCATTCCCTGATACTGCAAGATACAGGGATAATGGTTCACCATCCTCGGGCTTCATCAATAGAGGGGCAGTTGATAGATATTGCTTCAAATCCTGCAAGGCTGCTTCATGCTTCTCTCCCCATTCGAATTTTTTATTCTTCTTCTTCAGGATATCGTAGAATTTGTTGTATTTTTCCGAGGATCTCGATATAAATCTGTTTAATGCTGCTACTTGTCCTGTTAATCTTTGTACATCTTTCATGTTTGAAGGTGACTTGATATCCAGGATAGCTTTGATCTGTTCCGGGCTTGCTTCGATTCCCCTTTTAGTCACCATGTATCCTAAAAACTTTCCTGCCCCCACTCCAAAATGGCATTTAGGAGGATTTAATTTCATGTTGTACTTATACAGGATATCAAATGCTCCTTCAATATCCCGAAGATGATCCTCAGCCGTCTTGGATTTTACCACCATATCATCGATGTAGGCCTCCATGGTATCCCCCAGTTTATCTTGAAACATCGTGTTCACCAATCTTTGATATGTTGCACCTGCATTCTTCAGACCAAAAGGCATAGCAGTATAACAATAAATACCTGTTGGTGTCATAAAAGTGGTATCCTCCTGGTCCGAAGGTTCTATTTGTATCTGCTGGAATCCTGAGGATGCATCCATGAAGGTTAACATTTCATGACCGGCAGTAGCATCCACCATTGAGTCTATATGGGGTAGAGGGAATGGGTCTTTAGGACATGCTTTGTTCAAGTCTGTGTAATCTACGCAGACTCTCCATTTCCCATTTTTCTTTTGAACCACAACTACATTTGCTAGGCATTTGGGAAATTTAACCTCCCTAATCATCTGGGATTCAACATTCTTTGCACCTCTTCCTGAATAATTGCGTTTCGTTCAGGAGCAAACTTCCTTCTCTTTTGCTGAACAGGCTTGAAGGACCTGTCGATTCCAAGCTTGTGAGTTATAATATCCTTAGACATACATGTCATATCCTCATGCTTCCATGCGAATGTTGACATCTTGCATTTCAAAAAGTTAGTCAATTGATTTTCAATATCCTGAGGGATATTGGTTCCTACGAGCACCGAGATATCTGGATTATCCTGATCCAGGATAATTTTCTTAACATCCTGCTCTGAAGCCTCCGCGATATCCTGGGCTTGCATCTTTAATTGCTATCCTGCTTTGGGCTTTGTTGAGGATTTCATCGAAGAAGAATAACACTCCTTCACTTCTTGTTGATCACTTTCCACCTTGACAACCCCCCAAGGGGTAGGGATCTTGATACACTGATGATAGGTTGATGGCACAACTTTCATATCATGGATCTATGGCCTACCCAATATAATATTGTAGCAGGATAAGGAGTCCATGACATAGAAGCGTTGCATTGAGTTGACTCCTTTAGCATACACTGGCAGCTTTATTTCTCCCATAGTATTCTTGGCCTCTCCACTGAATCCGACAAGTACAGTGGATTTCGAAGTGATGTCCATCGGGGAAACATTCATACTTTTCAGCGTTTCTAACTGAATAATGTTAATGGAGCTGCCATTATCCACCAGTATCATGCGCATAAAGTGATTAGCAACATATAAAGTTATTACCAAACCATCGTGATGGGGATCCTGGACAGTATCCCTGTCATCCCTGTCAAACGTTATCATTTTATCGGTTGTGAGGGTTGTCATCCTGGTTGGCTTATCTCCCCTTTCTGCCTTAGCCTCCTTTGCATGTCTTTTTGTGCAGAATAAGAGGTTCCACAGATGTCGGATCCTCCTGAAATAAAGTTAATTATCTTGTCATCTGCAGGAGGTGATGCTGCTCGTTCAGGATCCTTCTCAGTATCCTGACCCTTATTCTTCTTTCTTCCCAGAAGATCCTTCAGATATCCCTTGCTCAGCAGATAGCTTATTTCCATCCTAAGGACAATTCAATCTTCCGTAACGTGTCCGAAATCCTCATGGAAGGCACACCACTTGGATTTATCCTTCCAATCAGTTTTTTGTTGGTTCTTCCTGGGCCACCTTGCTTTGTCTCCTAAAACCTGCATAGCATACATTAGTTCAGGTATATTAACAAAAAAACAATATTCTGACAATTCAGGATACTCCTCAGGATCCTCGTCTTCAACAACATTCACTTTCTTGCTGTCATTCCTGCCATATGGCTTAGAGCGATATGGTTTGTATGAGGATTCTGACTTCCTGTTAGTTGATTCATAAGTTGAGGATGAATTCATCCTTTCTTTCATCTTTTTGTCATCTTCCAGTCGAATGTATCTCAAGGCCCTGTTTCGAGCCTCATCCAGGTTCCTGCAAGGATTCATTACAAGATCCTAATAAAATTGGGAATCTTTTTGCAACCCCATTTTGAATGCTTGCATAGTTGTTGCAACATCAAGATGTGGGATATCCAGAGATTCCCTGCTAAACTTGTTCACATAATCCCTTAAGGATTCCTGAGGCCCTTGAGTTATCTTGTAGAGATCACTGGTTAAATAAATTGACTAAGTGAGCAAATGAGGTAATTGAATGAGGTGGAACATTTAGGAGCCATTTTAAGGCTGATCCTGTCAGAGTAAAGCCAAAACCCTTGCAGAGGCATGCTTCCTTGAGATCCGGAGGGATAGGGTTAATTTCCATCCTTTCCCTATACTGAGCAATATGCTCTTCAGGATCTGTGGTTCCGTCATAGAGCTTCATGTTGGGGGTTTGAAATCTTTTCGGGATTTCAGCATCACAAATAGGACATGCAAATAGGGATATCCTGTGGCTATCCTGGGACACTTCTGGAAGTGGCTGGACCACCCCAGGTACACTTGATATCATGTCCTTTAACTTCTGAAGCTCCCTAGAGAATGCTGATGTCATACCTACATCCTGCAAAGATCCAATACCATTAGTAGCAAGAGTATTAGTATTATTAGATACATTACCAGTCTGAGGATTCTGGCCATATCCTGAACTTCTCACAGTTGACACCCTAACCGAAGAGGGTATCTCAGGAGTATGACTCTGGGAATGGCTAGGCACAATATTGCCCCTGTGGTCCTTAGTATATACTGCCGAACTGAAGTTCAAAGCTCTGGGCTGCATGGGAGTGACGGTATGCTCAGCAGGCCTGCTTGAGCTGGATTTCAAGAGTTGTATCTCTCTCATCAGCATTTAGTTGGTCTCCTGCTGTTGCTTCATCTGATCATGCATACTACCAAACAAAGTTAGAATTTCATCATTAGAAGCCAAAATAGGAGTTCCCCCTGAGACAGCAGATCTTTGAATATTCTGAGTGGGGATAATATCCCGAGCCACATGAGTTTCAGTCCTTCTTGGAAGATCCTGGAGTTGTGAAGAGGCTTGCGTCCTCGGAGGTGGTGGAAGCACCGAACCAATTGTTGCAGAGGTTGTAGCGGACACGGTAGAGGAGCTCATGTTTGATTTTGCGGCCATTGAAAATAGTGTAGCAAAAAGTTTTGAAAACAGAAAACCAAGTAATGATTTTACAAAAGCTTTTAGTGGAAATAGCACCACTTGCCCCACGGTGGGCGCCAAATTGTTTTGGTCAAAAATTACCTAAGTAATTAAGTGATCAAATTAGTTAAGTGAGGTAGTGTGCTAGAAGTATTCGTGGAAATATGCTGATCAAGTTGTTAACAAAAAACAGTTTTCAGGATATAGCTCAGGATATCGAGCTATATCTATAATCAAACAATGAGCAGAAAAGTAAAGGGTGACACGAGATGTACGAGGAAAGCCCTTGATCAATCTAGATCGCCGGCACAAAACCTCGGGAGCTGACAATCGCAGCTGCCTTGTTCTTCTTATTGCTTCAAATGTCAGGATACAGTGCAGGATATGATACGGATCAACTAAGTGTTACAATGAGATTCGAGTACAAGTGTAAGTGTTCGTGAGTGATTGTAGCTAGTAGAGAGCAAGAGTGTGTAAAAATTGTGTGTGTTCTATCTAATCCGATCAATCCTATATATAGCAAAAGGAAATAACAAACTATCCTAAGAATGGGGGATGCCCCGAATATTCCCTTTGGAACGTTGGAGACCCATTCTTTGCGGCTTCAACGTTCTCTTCTCAACCATCAAGTCTGAGTCTTCAAGAAAAGCAGTCTTCTCGACCGTTATAGGCATTCCTTGCTAATCTGCACGTGAATAATTAGTCATTACCAGGATACTGTATCAGGATGTTACCAATATCCTGATCCGGTATCCTGATCACAATTTAAAGTAATAGAGTCAGAATATAATTCAGGATATATGAGCAGAAAACCACCGACAACAGTACTCACTTGGGATTGCAAAGTATCCTTGAATCAAGTGAAATATCAAAGCTTCGAACGTGTCCTAATGTGTCCTAACATCGGGTAACTATGTTAAAGTAACAGTACATAAATCGGGAGATCGGATAGAATGAGGTCTTGTAAACCAAATGAATGTTGGAACTCATATGAAATGGTTTAACAAAGTCTACATTCTGATTTGGAATGAATCCTAAGTGCTTTTGACCCGCTATGACCCGTTAAGGTAGTTTATGCTACTTTAACGTGTCAGTTGCGTAAGTCTTATATGTCAAAATATGTTTAATTAAGTTGCAAAATCAGTTTATGTGTCAAAAAGTTGGTTACATATGTTTAAAACGGATTTATGCGCAAAAAGGGCATTTTGGTCATTTTTAGGCATATAATAATCGACTTATCATAACACTAACTAAACAAAGTGACCATAAGGTATAACCTCAGGAGGTTATTCCCTATACAACTATGGTCACAAATATGTGTTTGGTCGGATCCTAAGATCGACCAAACGGATCGAATTCGAAAGTCAAAGCGGTGGTCAAGACCGCTCAACTTACGACCCTAAATAAGCACTAAACTAGAAGTGATGAATGAATTTTTGCAATGTGCAGTCCCTTCGACTATTTTAGAACCAACAGTGATCTATTATTCAAAACTAATCAATGATGAATTATAGTTCGTGTGGATTCCTGCAATTAACGATAATTATCTTTAATTATGTTCAAATTTCAGTCCATATTGATGTTTTATATGGGGAAGGCCAAAGCTAATTGCCGTTTAATATCCGGAGTAGTTCGCTCCATTTTAGATCGTGATGGCCGCTCTAGAAGTCATGGGGTTTTAAGGAGTCTAGTAGTTAAAAAATATCAAGGCCCAAATTCATTTTTAATACACACATATATTTTTTTTAAGAAAATGGAGGCCCTTTATTTTGGAGGCCCTAGGCCCAAGCCTTACCTTGGTACTCTATTGGGCCGGCCTGAAACAAAATAACTAGGAATGTTCTAATGTAGTTTAAAGACTAGTTAATTCCTAGGGTGTTGAATGAGTTTTGAACCCTATAAGACAACTAATAAAGTGCAACGGCTAAGAACAAACAAGAACCAAACTTGAATAATTAAAAAGCAAAAATCACAAAAAACACACACTTGTGTGTGTGTGTCGAACCAAGAGAAGAAAAAAGGGGGGAAAACCCTAGTTCATCTTGTTCTAGCAAATTGAAAGATGAATTGGAGCCAAAACACATACATGAACATAAATTAGTGATCTTCTAAGCTTGGAGATCATAAGGTATGTAGTAATTTATGTTTTGGTGATGAGTAGTACATGAAGGGACTTCTATGTGGTAATCTTGATTTTGATATTTTGATAGTATGATGAAATTGAAGATGAATTTATGCTTATGATCATCATAGATGCTACTATGCATGAAATACTTAAACAATTTAGAGGTTTAAGTATGAGTTCATATATGTCATAAAGTGGGTCTTGATAACATGATGAAATTGATATGTAAATTTGGTTTAGAAACATGATATGAATAAACATAAATGTAGAAATCATGTGCATGGTTGTTCTAGATCAAAACTCTCATAAGAGGTTAAATGGATTTTTGACATGATTATAGATTTTGAACCTTTTATGGTTGGATTATAAATACTGGTCATTGAACTTGAAATCATGAGGATGGAATATGAATAAATGACTAGAAAAGTGTTATCTAAGGGATACATGGTAATATGGATGACAAAATTAGCTAATATGATAGCCTAAAACTGATGCCCACCAAGTATTTGATAAAATGCCTAAATGAGTTTATTGAACTTGTTAGTGCATTTGCATATGTCAATTGGCAGTTTGACTTTGACCTATAATAGAATCGGATGGATAAAATATGGTATAAAAGTCTATGAGGTGTGATGGTCATAATGTTGGATGACTAATCTAACCATCTTGTGGATATTATATTATGGTTTGACACTTGACAAGCTAGGTGGGAGCTTGGAAAGGAATGAGTCAAACGGATCAAGACGTGAGAAGGCTTAAATGGGCGTAAAGTAAGTAAAACTTACACCTCCTAGATTAAAAGCTTTGTTTTTAAATGAAAAGTAGACGGTTAAAATCAATGATTTGTTAAAGCCGAGACCCTATGGTGTAAACCATAACGGGTCAAACGAACAAAATGGCGAATAATCACTTTTAGGTGATTAACATACAGAATTTTAGAAATACGACCCTATGGTGTAAACCATAACGGGTCAAACGAGCAAAATGGCGAGTAATCACATTTAGGTGATTAACATAATGAATTTTGAAGATATGACTTTCTGATGCGAACCGAATGGGTCGAACAAGTAAAAATAAGTTTTTGGTGATAAACCAATAAACTTTCGAAATATGACTTTCTGACGCGAACTGAATGGTTAGAATAAGTAAAAATGAGTTTTTGGTGATAAACCAATAAACTTTCAAAATATAACATTCTGACGTGAACCAAATGGGTCAAACAAGTAAAAATGAGTTTTTGA
The DNA here is from genome assembly GCF_002127325.2 of Helianthus annuus. Lineage (NCBI taxonomy): Eukaryota > Viridiplantae > Streptophyta > Magnoliopsida > Asterales > Asteraceae > Helianthus > Helianthus annuus. The sequence goes on from NC_035436.2 coordinate 171,287,216, forward strand.
TAATAAACACTTGCTGACACGAACCAAACGGGTCAAACAAGTAAAAAGTGAGTTTTGGTGAAAAGCACTTGCTGACGCGACCAAACGGGTCAAACAAGTAAAAATGATTTTTTTTGGTGATAAACACTTGGGGCGAACCAAACGGGTCGAACAAGCAAAAATGTGAGATTTTGGTGATAAGCACTTGCTGACGCGAACCAAACGGGTCAAACATGTAAAAATGAATTTTGGTGATAAACAACATAAATATTGATTTAGATGCAATAAAAAAAGGAGGGCGCGCAAACCAAGAATGGTTAAAAGGACAAACGGGTCATGTGGATCAAATGGTGATTGCCATTTGAACCCGGTATTTAATGCTTTGTTTTGTCAAGTTTCATGCTTATAGGTAACCATCTTGTATAGGCATGCAATGCCATGAATTGGAAAGAAATAATCATAGCAATGTATGGATAACGAGTCAATAGTTTTGACTCGTGCAAGGTATGTATAAAAGATTATGCTTTTGGTATGGGCTTATGGCTCGACTAAAGAGGGATGTGTCAAATTTGGGTAATAGATTAACCCAAGTGAAATGCATTTATCATTTTGGGAAAAAACGGCCATTCGAGCCAAGGGCATGTCCATTATGCGGAAATGGACTAAAGTGACTAAAATGCCTTGGTTGATGGATCGGGCAAACTACTCCTAGGGGTAGATTAAAATGGGTCCCATAATTGGGTTGGTCTTTTAGTAACATTAAAATGGGAGGCATAGACCTTTTGATTTATGTCTCTTAACGGGTCATTTTGGTAAAATGTCAAACCGGAGGGTAAAATTACAATATAAAGGTTTTCTAAGAATAAACCATCACAAAGGAAGTTGTGGTGGAAGATATAATGAAAATCTTGATAAGAAAGTAGGAGGCATGAGCTAAAATGCGAAATGCTTCCTAACGGGTCGGTTAGGTAGTTAACTTCAAACCGAAATAGTGATTTGAAAAGAAAACACGTTTTCAGCTGACACGGTAGGGTGAAAACTTGACTCGGCCGGGTAAGGGTGCTGAGAAAAAGATACATTTCAATTGACACGGCCGGGTGGGAACCTGACTCGGCCGGGTAAGAAGGCTGCAAAAAAATATGCTTAATGTTTTCGTTCAAATGTTTCGATTACCAAGCGTTTGATCGTATAACTTAAACACTAGTTGTTGTAAGTGTTTATGACAGGCTTTCATTAAGGCGAGAACCGGACGGACGGACGGCCAAGCACACGAAGAACCGAACACTCCTAAACAATCATTTCCTCAGGAACATCCCTTCGGGATAATTAAAGCATGATCATGCGTGTCGAATCTTTCGTACTTAAAAACTTGTCTATCCAAAAATACAATTCAAGTGTAATAACTTGTTATGTTGATCGTCTGGGTTGTCGGTTAACCCGGACGTATAAGTTCTATGTTTATGGATTATATAAAAAAACTGGGACCTAATTATCCGCGTTTTTATTAAAATATAGAAAATGGGCTAGAGTGTTACAACTTCTTTAATTACTTTCATTATAATTTAGGTTATTGTTAAAAGTTGTTCAGAATTCATCCTTGAATCAAATTTTAATTCAAATGAGTGATTATATGCAGCCCATGTTTGTTGGTTAAAGAAGGATTCAACTTAAATTTTTATGTGATTTTGTGCAGCCTATGTTTGTTAGTTAAAGGAAGATTCAACTCAAATTTTTATGTGATATTGTGCAGTCTATGTTCATTATTTAAAGTGAGGTTCAACTCGAATTCTTATGCACTTTTCTTTATTTTCGTAGGCTCTCCAGGCTTTTAATTATTGGCCTTGGCTTGGATTGATGAGTGTTTACCCAAGTCACAAGTCAATGTGTTGCTCCATTGATGAAAGATATTGTTTTGTGAGGGTTGTTAAGTCTGAGTTCCTCAGGTTTAGAAACTCAATTCTTTGCTTCAGAAGAGAAAGGTAACAAGGGCTTTTAACCTTCAAGAGCCCTTTTGTGGGAATTCTTAAGCTTTTCGAAAGTATCTTCAGCCTCAAGGTCCATCACAGTAAGGTAGAACCTGAATTCCTTGAGGAGGCCTTCCATCAAAGGCTTAAAGGAATTGAAGTTGTGTGTCACACAACCTACCTTTGTTCTGCCTTTGACACATCATCGAGTAAGGTAGAAATCAGCAAAAGCAAGGCATTCAAGCCTAGGGTTTCTTGGTCTTGAGGGTTTGGTAGCTTGGAGATTGGCTTCTGATGCATCAGTTTACAAACGTCATCATCGATTAACTAGGATCGTTGATTGTAACACCTCGCAAAATCATGTCCAATACAGCGGTGACACGTTTCAAAAACCCTGATCATGTTAAAAGATAACTTGAGGGACTAAAACTATCAAACAGTGTAAAGATGTAAATAGAAGGACCAAAAGCGTCAACATGCCAAACTTGTGCCTCTGAATGACCTCATAAGATGTTCGTATTCATGATTGAATAAATTGACGGAGACAAGAAGCCGCTTGTGCTTAAAAATCAAAAGTTACAAAACACTGGGTTAAAAGTGTCAACATGTTAATTCTTACCTCTAAGTGACCTTTTAACGTTCCAAAAGCTTTGTAAAATATTATTATACCCTCATGTATATCTGATAATAATTTATAAAAGTTCCGATTCAATCTTGTGATGAATGATTCAAATATCAAGAAATAGGGTCATATGTGTAAAAACGATAATTCTTCATTCAAATGGCCTTCTCAAAGACTCCAAGACCTTTATAATGCATGGCATTACTTTCAAGAGTAATTCAGGCCTGATCATGTGGTCCCCTCCTGCTGAAAGTGACCATATATCCGAGTTATGAAAGTTGCATGGTTAAATATAAAAGTTCTCAAAATTTTGTCTTCTGATTAAAGGCTTACGGACCGCAAAGAATCCACCTTACGGTCCGTAAGTTGGCTTAACTGGGCGATAAAATTCAAATAGCGGTTACGAGCCGTAAGGGCTTAGGCTTACAGTCCGTAAGGACTGTATCTGGGTAGTAGAAATGGACAGTTGCGGGTTGTCATCTTCTACACTCCTTTTCTTGAATCAGCAGCATGTTGATGGTATTGTAAAACCTCTAGGACACCTGTAGAAATGGACAGCTGCGGGTTGCCATTATTCGAATTGAAAGTGGCTATGTGTTGGTAATTTTGTAGGTGTTAAACCCTTAAAAGGGCACCTCCAATTTATCACATTTACTTGGTCAATTGTCGGGTCAAACTACTTAACAGAAAAGTCAAACGAGTCAGTTTTTGCAAAATAAATCATAACTGATAATGTAGAAGCTATAAAATGCATTTTGTCACTTAAACAACTTGGTAAATAATATAAGAACATGTTTAGGCATGTTCAACCCGACAATTATGAGTTTAGGCTCGGTTCGTAACCGAAAGTCGCAAAATTAGACTTTTGCTTTGACTTTCAGTTCAGACCCGATTTAGCTTAGTTTAGCTATGCCTTAGGATTCCTTTGTGACCATATTATATGTTAGTATAACTCTCTGAAGTTATACTACATGGTCCTTAGAAATTAGAGATTTCTTGCATGTTCCGTTATTTGCTTAAAATTGACCATTATGCCCTTTTGTCATTAAAACGAGATTTTTAAAAATGTGAGAGGACAAAAAGCTTTATTACTGATATATAAGTATGTCACAAAAATTTGACATCAGTTTATGGTCTCAAACTAGAGTTATGCAAGATATCGTAAAACATAACTTTTTGTTAATTAAATTGCATTTTCAGCATAAATCATATTTAAACCCAATTTTTGGCACCAAACTTGTTACCTACTGTTTTAATATAATTTTTAGAGTTATTTTCCATTTTAGTCCCTCTGTTTTGGGCCATTTTGCCAGTTTAGTCCAAAGGTTTCATTTTTAACATCTGGATCCAAAAAGGTTTCATCGTTGCCATTTTGTTCCAACTGACTTAACTCCATCCATATCTGTTAAGTCTGCCAAGGACATTTTTGTCATTTCATTTAAAAGAAAAAACAATAAAGAAAAAAAGGTTAATAAAAAGAAAACTGAAATGACAAAAATGCCCTTGGCAGACTTAACAGATATGGATGGAGTTAAGTCAGTTGGACCAAAATGGCAACGATGAAACCTTTTTGGATCCAGATGTTAAAAATAAAACCTTTGGACTAAACTGGAAAAATAGCCCAAACCACAAGGACTAAAATATCAATTAACTCTAATTTTTAGGGAATTTTAGAATTTTTGTCAAATTTTATACTGACCATAACATAGAGTTCTTGCATGGACTCGGTAATTGATGATAATGCCCTTTTCGCTAATAAAATGAGTTTTACACATCATTTACATGTCAAACCTTTTTCTATTGATTTTATATATTAAATGAAATATTTTAAACAGTTAAGGCTGATCAAAATCTCAGATTTCCTTAAACATCTCGAATATCGTCAAATATCGACTTTTATGCGAATTAGGCGCATAGTATGGTTTAAAACCATATTTAGCACCTGAGACTTATTACCTACTGGTTTTAAAAAATAAATTTTTATACTCTAACAGTAAGTATAAGTCTTGAACTCAGATTTCCAAATTTAACCTTAAAAGCATCTGTGAAATGACCAAAATGCCCCTACGGTGCATAGTTTGCCCATAAATGATTAACCACACATATGTATGATATCTTACTGATATAACAACATAAAATAAATATCTTTACATAATACTTTAGACCAGAACCTCAGTTTATGTTTAAACCTCTTTTATAAACTTTAAAATGACCTAAATACCCTTTCGGGACTTAAATTGGTCTTAAATACATTTGGGGCATAATTGTTGATATCCTACTGATATCACAACATATTTTAAGCATAATAAATATTGGAAATTATTCTTGACTCATCTGATTACCCGTTGTGCTTATACGCGTTTGGTACGGTTTATGTAACTAAATTGCATAAATTAGCCGAAGCTGGTCAAACCTTATCATTTTTTTTTTCAAAACCTTATTTAGTTTACCCATTATAAACAAGTCTTCATACTTGTCGGGTCTAAATCACATTCCAATCCGGTCACCGCTTAATCTAGCGTTTCGTACCATAAACCTTTCTTTAAAACTATCCGGTCTAAGTTATAACTTAAATAAGACCCGTTAGGAATCTAATAGGTTAATAAAACCTTCGTTCCATATTGAGAGCCACGGTAGAAGTACTTGCACTTGCTGATTAGAATATACGACTGAGAATAAATTACATTTAGCTTAGGTGAATACTTTTAACTTATTTTCCCTTATACGGGCTTGGGATACGGTAAATTATTACCGCTTGGTCCGGTGTAGAAACCTTTTAATCGAATATGGTTAAATTGTATAATCCCGTTTTAATCAGTGTTGCTCGATAACAAATAACATTGGGGGTAACGACCGTGTGCTGGATATCCTTGGCTCATTCAAAAAGCGTGAATGGCCACGACTTAAGCACGGGTGTAGGCATACACCTGTCTGTTGCGTATGTAAATGATATACTCACTCGTGAGGAAACTTCTTGTGAGTTTATATTTGTGGTGTGTCGACTAATCTTGTTCGGTTTTTATACCGGCCCTAAATGTTGTACAAACATGTAAATCTGATACAAGATTGTTATTAATATAATTGTCCCAAGTTATAAAATGTTTTTTCCTTGTGCATTTAAACCAATTTTCATAAACGTTTTCAAAAGAGTCGGTTAATTGTATTTACTAGTGTAAACTGACGTATTTTTTCAAAAAGACTAAATGACAGGTGCCGTACGTAATTGGCTAGGAGCTCGGGGCGTTAATAAGGAATCTTGCAAGTTCTAAACGTCTAAAGTCTGTTGAACAATATTTATATTTCTGTTTTAAGATCCGCCTGTGGATCCAAATACAACCGCTTGTATAATATTTAATTATACTTTTAAATTTCGGTTTGTAATATTATTTTCATCCAAGACTTCCGCTGTGCATTAAACTGTATACAATTGACTAAGACGATATCAACTACGTCACGATACTCCCCGTCGGGCCCACCGGTAATACGTGGAAATATCGGGGTGTGACAGGTTGGTATCAGAGCCAACATTGAGGGAATTAAACACTAGCCTTTTGTGTTTAATCTCAATGACATAGTTGCACATTCCTTGACTTCCAAGTCTAGTCAAAGGACTTAGGATTAATCCTAATCTTAATTAGTTTTTGTCTTTTATTATTTCTTTTGTTTTGACAGGATCAAAAGCAAAAATGCCGCCAAGAGTGAGAGGCTGAGGAGGAAGAGGAAAAGCACCCATTTTGACTAGGAGTGACCATGAAGCTAGACCATCACACCGGCGTACACCATCCGCTTCATATGGATCAAGTCCTCACGAAGACTAGAGGACATATCTTGAGCCTGCGAGGAATTCTGTCTCGCTCAGCTCCTCACCTTCCTATCACCATTCCTTTGGGCCGCAGCAGGAGGACGAGCCTAACGACTCTCACCACTCCTTCATTCCTCTGCAATGATCGGGTTCGCACCATTCATTCTAGAACCCGACACCTTATTTTCAAAGCCGGTTCAACCCGATGAACCAGATAGAAGAACCAGAGGGTTAAAACCCTTTGGGACCGGCTGATCATTTCCCTGAAATCCAAAACATGGATGTGGACGAAGATCTAGATCCTGAGATACCGCCATCTGGGACGCCGACGCATCCCATTGATATATCTAGCGGATCATCCTTCCATGGTTCGCCTTACAGGGGCCCTGATATTTGGGCTGAAAGATGGGCTTCATATAAGTGGGAGTATACTCCCCCTCACCGCAACTCGCCACCACACCAGCAGGTCCCTTCTGAGGACCCGCATTTTCAGGCGGTCACGCCACCGCCACCGCCAGCGCCGGAGCAGCAACCGCCTCCAGAACCATCGAGGCGAAGAAGAGGTGCACGGATGTCCGTGCGTGGGGGTTCCATTTCAGCACCCCCCAACACTCCAGCAACAACAACTACCCGCCGCTCTATGAAGACCCGCAAAGGGGTGGGCCTTCAAATGCAGTTTCTGAAGTCGACTCTGCACCAGTCGAACCTGCACCACAAATGGGTTATGAAAACCCAACTCCATTATACCCAGGTGTAGCTGGGTACAACCCGTTCGAGCAGCAAGCTTATTCGGGTTATAACTACAACAATGCCCCTGCCATTGACCCGTACATCGAGGCAGCGAACTACAATGCTCTCTACCCTGGACCCTTTCCAGCTACCTACCCAACTGGGTACCCAGCATATGGGTATCAATACCCACCACCTCCTCAACCTCAGCAGTAGCAGCAGCCTCAGCCGCCACAAATTCAACCATCGCAGCAGCAAGAGATACTCCAAAGGTTGTACGAGGTGGAACAAAGGGTAGACGAAGAGCGTAGGAGCCGCCACGGTCTACTAAAGGGTTTGGCAAACCTTATAAAGGGGAAGAAGAAGAGGGACTATTAAAAATCCCTATTTATTGTTTTGTAATTTTTAAAATTTCAATTAAGTCCCTGCGTGGACATTTATTTATGCATTTAGTCCCTGCGTGGACTTGTCTTTCTTATTTTAGTCTCTGTGTGGACAATGTTATTTCTTTAAAGACCCGTTTAGGGCATTATTGTAATTTTTAGGACTTATTATGAAGTTTCCTTTTTGAATTACATTTGGCATTAAACATATACATATGTATTAAATCATAATTCAAAAATGTCAATTCAGATTTTAATTGATCTACCATTAAATATCAAAAGAAAATCTTAAAGGTATAACCTAGCCTATATGTCATTTAGACATGGCCATGATGGTAAATCTATTTTAAGATGATAAACTCTTGTTAACACCTAAGAACGTGTTAGCACTCTTGACAAAATGTGGTTCGAGAAAATCACCCTAGTCATCCTTATATTGGATACTTCCAATTCCCTATTGTTAGGGCTGGATTTTTACAATACATGATCCTCACGTGTGATCCTAACCAGTGATCCTTGTTTCTTTGGCAGATAGTGATCCTCAGCAGAGTTCCAGGATCAGGATAACGGACCATCATAGGATCCTCATGCTAACAGTTGCTTTCGTTGAATTTTATGTTGTTTTGCAGGACATCTAGCAGGATCCGCTCTTAAGCATCACAATCAAAGGACGCGTCTTTACAACTATAGCATGTGCTTAATCGGAGATGGACGTTGTGAAGGATATGGAAACTTGGCATGATTTAAGGGCGATAATTTAGGCTAGATTTGCTTTTATTTCTAAAGGGGTAATGAGCTGATTATTAGTCTTTTTACCTAAAATAGGTCACCTACACTTGTATATATAACACTCTTCCCCACTCGGAAGAACACACAACACAATTCTCACACGCTTAGACACACATTACGATAGTGATCCTTGTACTCAGCTCATTATCATCCGAAGTTGTAACCATATTTTGGTATATTGAAGTTTGGTGATCGGTAGTTGCCATCACCCGAGGTTTTTTATGCCGGAGATCATATATTGATCAAGGGCTTTTTCCTCGTATAAATCATTGTGTCTTTGCATATTTCACACTGAAGTGATCCTTTACTTTTTCTATAAACCAAGCATCATACCCCATTTACATAAAGTTTGGTTGCATTATCCTTTGTGTGATTTTTGACCAAAACAGTTTGGCGCCCACCGTGGGGCAATTGGTGCTTCATTCATAAGAAAAACTTTTGTTCGAAATCATTTCAAAGAATTACATGGCTTCATCATTGAAGAATACGTCCACGGCAATGTCTGCAGTCACCTCGTCCCAGAACACTCTGCCTCCACCACCGGCAGGATCCCAGAAGAATGCTGAGAAGAGACCAACTCCTACTAACTCTAAACCTCCATCTTCTTCTGCTATGAATTCTTATACTCCCAGTACTAGTGACGTATTTACTTTGATTTTGCAGATGAAGGATCGTATGCAGCGGCAGGATGAAACTAATGAAAGGATCCTCAGGGAAATTGGAGACCTCAAAAGACAAAAGAAAACGGCAGAGGATCATTCCCCACTGATGCCCAAATCCTTGAGCTTTGATACTCCAATGATCACTTCTCAGCCATCGGGAGTCCCAGACGTGCAAATTATGGGAGAATCAAGAGGATTGCCCCTCGGATCGGCAGCAATGACTCAGGCATCAGGCTCACACTTTCAGCCGGCAGGATCCTATCCCCAGCATATGGGATCCTTCATGAATTCAGGAGCCTATCCGAGAGCACAGCAGTTTCAAGGATCCTACTTTGTTCCAGGATCATTCCAGGTTCAAGGATCCTCCTTCGTTCCAGGATCATCCCAGATACCAGGATCCTTCCAGATGCCAGGATCCCTAAAAAGTTTGCAAACAGGAAATCTAGATGTCCATCAAGGGGACTTCATTCCAATGCAGACCATTGCTTCCACTGGTCCCTCCGTTATCCCAGAATCCCAGCAATATGGATTCACTAACTTGAACTCAATGGGAGGTAACACTTTAAATAATTATCTTACCACTAACCACGGATTCATGCAGGATACAGGTATCAATCATGCTATGGCCAGGGAGTTGCAGAAGCTAAAAGATATGATCTCAAGTGTTCCAGGGGTAGTCAAGCCTATCCCAGAGATTGCAGATGGAAGCCATAAGGTATCTCGCTTTGCACCACCAATTTGTGATGCAGAGGTACCCAAAAGGTTCCATATCCCTACTATGAAGCTGTATGATGGTACAACGGATCCTGAGGAGCACATAGCACAATACAGGGAAAGGATGGAGATCAATCCAATCCCGGAAAAGCTAAAGGAAGCATGCCTATGTAAAGGATTTGGATCCACTCTTACTGGATCAGCTCTTAAATGGCTGCTAAGTCTTCCCCCTTACTCTATTACTTCATTTGCTAATTTAGTTAATTTATTCAATAACCAATTCTCTTGTAGTAGAAAATTTGAAAGATTAACTAGTGATTTATATAGGGTAACTCAAAGTCATAATGAATCATTAAGGGATTATATAACTAAATTCAGTAAAGAATCCTTGGACATTCCCAACTTGGATATGGCTACGGCTGTTGAAGCCTTCAAAATGGGACTGCTTAAGGATTCATTATTCTATGATGATCTTGTTATGACACCATGCAGGAATCTAGATGAAGTAAGAACTCGGGCACTCAGGTTCATCCGGCTAGAGGATGACAAGAGGATCCAGGAGAGACAGGTAGGATCCTCAAAACAGGAGAAGCAAGGATCCTCTTTCAAGAACAATAAATTCAAATCCTACCATAGAAGTGACAACCAGAATGTGCATGCTGTTGACCAAGAAGAGGATGATGAAGATTATCCTCCAATCTCAGAATATTGTTTTTCCGTTGATAATCATGAACTAATCCTTGCAATGCAGAATCTAGGAGAAAAAGCTAGGTGGCCCAGGAAGAATGATAAACCATCCGGGACTAAAGACAAGTCAAAATGGTGTGCATACCATGAGGATTTCGGGCATCTAACTGAAGAATGCATAGCTTTAAGAAAAGAAAAACGGAAAGTGGAGGGTATGTGTCGATTTCACTGATCTGAATAAGGCATGTCCCAAGGATCCTTTCCCATTACCCCACATTGACTCCATGGTGGATGCAACAGCGGGGCATGAACTGTTGACCTTTATGGATGCATCATCTGGATTCCAACAAATTCAGATGGAACCATCTGACCAAGAGGATACAGCCTTTATGACCCCAACAGGTTTGTATTGTTATATTGCCATGCCTTTTGGATTAAGAAATGCAGGTGCAACATAACAAAGGCTGGTGAATATGATGTTCAAGGATCAAATTGGACAAACTATGGAAGTATACATAGATGATATGGTAGTCAAATCAAAGAAAGCTGAGGATCACCTAAGGGATTTGAAAGAAGCATTTGATATCCTTGATAATTATAACATGAAGCTTAATCCTTCAAAATGCCACTTTGGTGTTAAGGCAGGTAAATTCCTAGGATATATGGTAACTCAGAGGGGCATTGAAGCAAGTCCGGAGCAAATTAAAGCACTGGTGAATATCAAATCCCCTGCCAATGCTAAGGATGTGCAAAGGCTAACAGGCAGGATAGCAGCTCTGAACAGGTTCATATCAAAATCCTCAGAAAAATGTAAAGAATTTTACGATATCCTAAGGAAGAACAAGAAGTTTGAATGGACTGAGAAACATGAGAATGCTTTACAAGCCCTTAAAGAATATATGTCCTCAGCACCAGCATTAACAAAGCCCGAAAAAGGAGATGTGTTATCCTTATATTTGGCGGTATCCTCAACCGCTGTAAGTGCTGTCCTTGTTAAGGATCATGAAGGTACACAATATCCTATCTACTATGTAAGTGTTTTGGTCAAAAATCACACAAGGATAATGCAACCAAACTTTATGTAAACGGGGAATGATGCTTGGTTTGTTGAATAAAGTAAAGGATCACTTTAAAGTAAAATATGCAAGTGACACAAGGATTTATACGAGGAAAAAGCCCTTGATCAATGATCTCCGGCATAAAAAACCTCGGGTGATGGAAACTACCGATCACCAAACTTCAATATAACAAAAGATGTTTACAACTTCGGATGGTAACGAGCTAGGTACAAAGATTGCTATGGTGTGGTGTGCTAGAGTGTGTAAGAAACGTGTCCCCCTTTTCCTAATGGCGAAGAGTGCCTTTTATATAAGTGTATGGGGTTGTATTTTAGGTAAATTAGCTAACTACTAGCTCGTTACCCCTTTAGAAATAGAAGTAATTTAGCCTAACTAATTGCCCTTGAATTGTGCTAAGTTTCCATATTCTCCACAGCGTCTATTTCTGGTAATACGTGTGCAAGATTAGCGTGGAGGATTCCTTGATTACGTTGCCAAGACCAGGTCCAACTTGTAATTCCTGCAAAACAACATTAAATATAAAGAGAACAATCGTTAGTATGAGGATCCTTAGGATGATCCGTGATCCTGATCCTGAAGCTCCTCTGAGGATCACTATCTGTCAAGGAAACAAGGATCACTTGTTAGGATAACATGTAAGGATCATAGGTCATAAAAATCCAGCCCTAACAATTGCCCCCAAAATATAAGGAGTTTTTATGTGATATAAACGAGTTATATTTTGCTGAATCTTATCTATAACTAACTCAACGAATATATAGCCGTTAAGATGGAACTATCCGTTGCGATCTGACGTCATGGAAGTGACAGCCCTGCACAAATCATCATTATAAATGGAAATAGGGATAGGATCGAATGTGTTTAAATTCAAAGCAACTCCCTTTATAACCGTATTTAGAAGATCAACCAGGTATTCTCCTTTTCATCTTCTTCTCTCTTGTTCTGTTTTTCATATCTCGTTCAGTATGTTGCTCCGGAATTCTCCTGCCAAGGATCAATAGAAGGAAGGCCCCTTTAAGAGCCAAGGAATCATCACAAACACTGCTAAAGAACGTTGTATCTTTGCTGATCCTCAGATTGATAGGATTCGGTGCTGTTTTCCTGCAAATACGGTGTTCAAAGCTTATGATCCTTCTGCCCTGAGTGACCACACCTACGATTCATGGGTTGCCTTTCCTGTGATCCCGTTTTCCATAGGTTATACGTATCCCTTTCCAGCCTTTACTCAAGCATTCTTCTCCTTGACCGGCATATCTTACGTTCAGGCCATGCCGATGATCTGGAGGGTTTTGTTTACCCTTGAAAGGATCATCGAGCAAGAGGGGATTGACTTAGGTATGGCCGAGTTGGGTGAGCTATACGATCTGACCACCTTTGGTTCCTATCGTTATCTGTTCAAACGTAGACCCGGGGAGGAGCATCCAATCTTCAAGGTTACCAAGAATGATACCAATTGGAAGCGCTTAGTATCATTCTTGGTAACCTTGAAGATTGGATGCTCCTCCCCGGGTCTACGTTTGAACAGATAACGATAGGAACCAAAGGTGGTCAGATCGTATAGCTCACCCAACTCGGCCATACCTAAGTCAATCCCCTCTTGCTCGATGATCCTTTCAAGGGTAAACAAAACCCTCCAGATCATCGGCATGGCCTGAACGTAAGATATGCCGGTCAAGGAGAAGAATGCTTGAGTAAAGGGATACCATCCCTAACGGGAAGGATTTGCCCAAGGAGTGGGCTACCCATGGTAGGATAGAGGATCCTGGAAGGATCACCATAGAACATATTCCTTGATAGAAGGATCACTGATATTCTGTTGTTTTCTTGTCGTGCAGCTATCTCCGTTTCACATCTGAAGTTGACTCCTGCTGCAAAAGAGAGACTCTTGGCCTTCAAGAAGCTTGATCCGGAGATAAGAACTTTCCAGGTTGCCACCCAGGATTCTCAAGAAGTATCCTCTGCCTCTGTCACAATGTCAAGTAAGTATCCTGATTTAAAAAGTAATTCTGTGTAGGATTTCAAATTCAGTTAGAATACTTATCTTATTTTGGTTGTGTAGGTGCTGGAAAATCCTCTAAGTCTGCTTCCAAGTTCGGCATCGATGATCTTACCAATGTCAAATCTGCAAGGAAGAGGACTCCTGCTAGCCCCAGTGCTTCTGTCCCCAAGGCACCTGTTAGAGGGAAAGGAGGCAAGAAGAGGAAAACCTCTGAAGCTGAGGATCTTCAAGGTCTGCCCCTGCTCCGCCAACAATTTCTGGACTACTTTATTGAGGTAAGGATCACTGCCCCTGCCTGCGTATCCTGATAGTTTTGAGGATTGTTTCTGATATCATGCCTCGTTTTCCTTGCAGAAATTTGCTGAGATAGAGACGTATGTTGGCCACGTCGAGGATCAAGATCGCCAGATTGCTGATCTTCAACAAATGGGTGTGCTGAAGGATCTTAAGATAGCTGACCTTCAGAAGGAGCTCCGGGCCACTAAGGACGATGCTGCCAAGATGGTGATTAATTTTGACTACGAGAAGCATGAGATCACCCAGGATGCCAAGGTCTCTGCTGCAATAGCCATGTACAAGATCCAGCTGCAGATGGCTATGGAGGCTCAGGATCCTGCCTTCGACAAAAGCACATGGGATGTGGAGGGCTGGAAGGCGAGGCTGGCAGAGTTGGAGGATGATGAGGAGGCTGAGGAGATCCCGATGCTTGAAGGTGCTGGCAAGGATCATGCTGGAGAGGCAAGTGGAGCTGGTGGTGATGGTGCAGCGAAGGATTGAGCTGCAGGATAGGGCAATGATGGAAATTTCGAGACTTAGCCGGAGCCCAATTTTTTTGTGGTTGTTGATATTTTCTAGAAACAATTATAGTCTGTAATTTGAACAATAGTTTTAGGATTAAGGATCCATGATCCTTCAGACAATAGGTAGGATTGCAAATGGTGGAGGGATCCTCTGTTTGGGGAATGAAGCCATTGTGATCCTGCCGCCTTTAAATTTCCTGCATGCACAAACAATGGACACCCTTTGCCAACCCATGTGGACGGGCCACGTTTTGCTGGTAGAAACGTGGGTTGGCAATTTTGACAACTTTGAAGGGTTTTAAACCTTTGTTAATAAAATAACTCTAATCTCTTTTGGCTTATCTTGTGTTGTTTCCCTTGTTTATCCTTTTAATTTCCAATTGTTTTGATTTATGTTTGTCTGAGTAAGAAAAGTTAAGAAACTTAGGATATGATCCAGGACCAAATATCCTATAGTCGATAACTTCCAAAAAAGTAGTTAATTTTGAGGATCATAGGTTTAGTTGTCAAAGTGTAAGGGTTATTCAAAATAATGAGTGTAATCAAAACAGTTAAGGATCATACCTGAGAATCCAAGTTAGGATCCTAACCTTTAATCAGGATAACCATAAGAAAAATTTTCAATGGATAATTAGGATTGAGGATCCTTAATTGTTTGACTTTGAAAATCTGAAAACAGAATATAACTTGGGACTAAGCCAATATAAGAGATAAGTTAATAACTGGGGACAAGCCCAAAGGATAACTGGGGACAAGCCCAAGGATAACTGGGGACAAGCCCAAGGATCGTATGTAAACTGGAGTATGGCCCTTACTGGCGACTATCCAAACTTAGTGACATGAAAATGCCAAAACCTTAGCTAACGTGAAAACGTTAGAAACCTTAGGAACGGATGTATGGTACGTCTACCATTATACGTAGGATCCTAAATATAGCCAGTACGATGAGGTTGTCAGCCCCGAAAGTGGGTACTGGTCCCAAAGACGTGAACTATACCAGGATCATCGTGCGCTACCGGCGAAAACTGGGGACAAGCCCAAACTGGGGACAATCCCAAAACTTTGGAGGGTTGGCCAACCACGTTGATCTTCTGTAAAATGATAACAACTCTGCAAAAGCTTAAACTTTGTGAAAATAGATGTTAACTGATTAACATCTTTAACTTTTGATAAGTAATAAGTGTAAGATGAGTGAAAATGAAAATGAAAGTAATGTGTTACCAAATGTAGAATCATATATCCTTTGAGGATCCTGGATCCTTAATCAGAATACCGGTATCGCTGAGGATCCCTGATCCTTCTTACTTGAAATGAACAGCATTCCCAGCTCTTGGTAGGAGATCACCATCCATTGTTATCAAATGATATGCCCCCTTTCCTGATTCAGCTTCAATTAGATAGGGGTCTTCCCACTTTGGTGCTAGCTCGCCATCAGAAGGATTTGTAGTGTTCTGGAATGCTTTTCTTAGCACAAAATCACCAATTTGAAATCTTCTAATCCTGACATTCTTGTTGTACGCTCCAACCATTCTTTGTTGATAACTGGCGATTTCCTTTTTCTGTCTTTGAGCGAAAGCTTCTTCTTAGGATGCAGATGTTATGTTGGTTGGTGTAGAATATTACTGTGTCTTTGACAAGCATCACACTTCTTCGTGTATTCCACAGCATGCGTCTTCATGGTAGGTCAATAGTATCCTGTTTTAAGGATCCTTGAGAATGGTGCTTTGCCCCCAGTGTGGTTTCCACAGTCTCCTTGAATTTGAAAGCTTTAGGATTTTGTCTTGTAGGGATCTCTCCATGTTGTATATATCTTAGGATTGGAAGAATACAGGACCCTGAATTCGACTGTACAAGATCACCAGGTATGATTGCGGAATCCTTCACTATCTCCATGGCTATGTGATCCTCAATTGCAGGAGTTAAAACATGGGTAATGAGTATTTTTCACATCTTCTGGCATCTTTAGGAATGATCCAAGGTTAGTTATTTTCTTCCCTGGGTACCTGTGGTAGACTGAAAAAGCAAAAGAATCTGCCAGTTTTCTGATTATTTCTAAGTACTTGATTAGCTTTTCACATTTGACAGTGTAAGAACTATTATAATGATTAGTAATTGATAGAGAATCTACATATACTTGAAGATACCTGATCCTCATATTATTAGCTAATTGCAAACCTGCTATCAAGGCCTCATACTCTGCCTCATGATTAGTGGTTTGGAATTCACATGCAATGGATTGGGGTATAATGTCCCCCTGTGGCGATTTTAGTAGTGTGCTTTGTCCAGTTCCTTTAACATTTGAAGCTCCATCCATGAAGAGTGTCCAAGGATCCTTGGTCTTCTCAAGTTGTTGAACTTCTAATTCAGCTTCCCTTTGTAGATCACTACTGAAATCAGCCACAGAGTCAGCTAAAGCTTCGGACTTGATGACAGTCCTAGGTTCAAACTTAATGTCATATGCATTAAGCTTGACTATCCACTTTGCCATTCTATCTGCTATTTCAGTTTTCCTGAGAACATACTCGATATAAATGTTACTTTTCACAATAATGGTGTGAGTCTCAAAATAATGTCCATGTTTAGCAGAAGCCATAATTAAATCAAGAATTAATTTCTTCAAACGAGAATACCTGGCCTCAGCATCAAGTAGAATTTTACTTACATAGTATACCGGATGTTGAGAACCTTCATGATCCTTAACTAGGATCACACTTACTACTTTAGCTGAAATAGCTAAGTATAAGGATAACGATTCTCCATTTTCTGGTTTCATCAGGGCTGGTGCTGAGGATAGATGATCCTTAAGAACGTTAAGTGCAGCTTCATGCCTATCAGTCCACTTAAACTTGTCTTTGAGCAATTTGTCTACCTCTTCTTGGACAATGGCATTCCTTTCAATTGCAAACTTTCTCCTTTTTTTGGTGGATTGGTTTGAATGTCCTGTCAATGCCAAGTTTATGAGTGATAATATCCTTAGATATACCTGTCATATCTTCATGTTTCCAAGCGAAGGTAGACTTTCTTCTTTCCTAGAAGGATACTAAATCCTGCTAAATACTGTCTAGGACCCAGATCCTCCATGATGTCTTGCTCCTTGGAGGCTGGCTTCTTTGAAGAAGTGTGATAGTTTTTTGCCTCCTGCTGATCATATCTCATAGAGTTGGGACCTTGACACGTTGAAGATATGTTGAGAGGGATTGCCTTCATATCGTGTATCCATGGCCTGCCAAAGATAACGTTACAGCAAGATAAGCAATCAATAACATAAAAAAAATTTTTTTTAACATAATTTACTCCCTCTATGTAGATAGGAAGTTTGGTGTCCCCCAATGTAATCTTTGTCTCTCCAAGGATAGATGATCTTTGGACAATATCGGATTCAAGGATGTCCATTCTATCGAGGACATCCAACTGGATTATGTTCACTGAGCTCCTCCCATCAATGAGAATCCTACGAACAAAATGGTTAGATATAAATAATGTAATAACTACACCGTCGTGATGAGTATCCTGAATGTCCGCACAGTTATCCTCATCATATGATATCACTTTCTCCTGGGTAAGGATGGAGGTCCGAACAGGTTTGCCCCCATTCTCCATCTTTGTTTCCTTTGCACGTCTCTTAGCTGCTGAGAACCTCCAGAGATGAAGTGGATGATTCAAGCATCGGATAGTGGAGGAGGAGCTTTTTCAGGAATTTTCTCAGGATACTTGATCCTTGACTTTTTCCTTCCAAGCAATTCCTTCAAGTATCCTTTGCTCTAAAGATAACTTATCTCCTTCCTAAATGCTATGCACTCATCTATGAGATGACCAAAATACCCATGGTAAGCACACCATTTCGATTTGGTGGCAGACGGTTTGTCATTCTTCCTTGGCCACCTATCCTTGTCACCTAAACTCTGGAAGGAGGAACCTTGAACCTGCGAGGATCCTTGAGCCTGAGAGGATCCTTGAACCTGCGAGGATCCTTGAGCCTGAGAGGATCCTTGAACCTGAGAGGATCCTTGAACCTGAGAGGATCCTTGAACCTGAGAGGATCCTTGAACCTGAGAGGATCCTTGAACCTGAGAGGATCCTTGAACCTGAGAGGATCCTTGAACCTGAGAGGATCCTTGAACCTGCGAGGATCCTTAAACCTGAGAGGATCCTTGAACTTGAGAGGATCCTTGAACCTGCGAGGATCCTCGAATTTGAGACATTGCCAATGATCCAGAACGTATTCCTGTTGATCCACCCTGGTATTGGACATGTGGAGCTGCAAAGTTCTTAGGAAGTTATGACCGGAGTGTCGAAATTCAGCGACCACGACATCAAAGGGAAGCGATCCTCTGCTGATTTTATCAATTTCGCGAAGGATCCTGCCATTAGTTTTGACCTGCTGCACGTGATCCTTCATCTGCACAATCAAAGCATAAAAATTGTTGTTAGTAAGTGTAGAGGAAGAAACAACAGTTGGTTTTGTGAAAACGGGGGTTGTCTTTTTCGGAGAATTCTCAGCATCTTTCTGGAATGCAATGGGGAGATGATGCAAAGGCGGAATGCCCTGTGAAAAAGCGACTGCCGACATAGAGCTTGGAGTGTTCTTCGCTGGAGAAGCCATGCGGTTGAAGGTAATGAACCGAAATAAATGAAATGAACAAAATTTCTCAGAATTGAAGCACCAATTGCCCCACGGTGGGCGCCAAACTGTTTTGGTCAAAAATCACACAAGGATAATGCAACCAAACTTTATGTAAACGGGGAATGATGCTTGGTTTGTTGAATAAAGTAAAGGATCACTTTAAAGTAAAATATGCAAGTGACACAAGGATTTATACGAGGAAAAAGCCCTTGATCAATGATCTCCGGCATAAAAAACCTCGGGTGATGGAAACTACCGATCACCAAACTTCAATATAACAAAAGATGTTTACAACTTCGGATGGTAACGAGCTAGGTACAAAGATTGCTATGGTGTGGTGTGCTAGAGTGTGTAAGAAACGTGTCCCCCTTTTCCTAATGGCGAAGAGTGCCTTTTATATAAGTGTATGGGGTTGTATTTTAGGTAAATTAGCTAACTACTAGCTCGTTACCCCTTTAGAAATAGAAGTAATTTAGCCTAACTAATTGCCCTTGAATTGTGCTAAGTTTCCATATTCTCCACAGCGTCTATTTCTGGTAATACGTGTGCAAGATTAGCGTGGAGGATTCCTTGATTACGTTGCCAAGACCAGGTCCAACTTGTAATTCCTGCAAAACAACATTAAATATAAAGAGAACAATCGTTAGTATGAGGATCCTTAGGATGATCCGTGATCCTGATCCTGAAGCTCCTCTGAGGATCACTATCTGTCAAGGAAACAAGGATCACTTGTTAGGATAACATGTAAGGATCATAGGTCATAAAAATCCAGCCCTAACAGTAAGTAAGAGTTTGCTTGATGCCGAATCCAGGTACTCACACCTCGAAAAACTTATTCTTGCATTAATCATGGCATCAACTAAGTTAAGGCATTATTTTGAAACCCACACTATCGTTGTTAGAACTAACTTTCCAATTAAGAATGTCCTCAGGAAACCAGAGATGTCAGGAAGAATGGCTAAGTGGGCAGTAAAGCTTAGTGCCCATGATATAAGATATGAGCCAAGAACAGCCATTAAATCCCAAGCACTAGCTGACTTTGTGGCTGATTTCAGTAGTGATGTACAAAAAGAAGCAGAACTGGAGGTCCAGCAGCTGGATGAGACCAAGGATCCTTGGATACTACACACTGATGGATCCTCAAATGTCAAGGGCACAGGGCTCGGGATACTACTAAAATCGCCACAGGGGGACATAATACCCCACTCCATAGCCTGTGAGTTCCAAGCAACTAACAATGAGGCTGAATATGAAGCCTTAATTGCTGGCCTGCAAATTGCTAAGGATATGGGGGTGAAATATCTTAAAGTATATGTGGACTCATTATTAATCACCAATCACTTTAATGGATCCTATGCTGTTAAAGGAGAAAAACTAACCAAATATTTAGAGATAGTCAAGGAATTGGCACTCTCTTTTGTCTCTTTCAGCTTAACACAGGTACCAAGGGAGGATAACACGGAAGCTGATGCATTGGCCAACCTAGGATCATCTTTAAAGATTCCAGAAGATATAAGTATCCCTATCATCCATATCCTGGCTCCTGCCATTGAAAATCAGGTGGCCATGGAAATAGAAGAGGATACTACAGTGATCCCTAGTGAAGAAGCTCAATCTTATTCAGGATCATGGATCTCACCAATTATGAGATACTTGCAATACGGGGAGATTCCGAGGGGAGAAAATCCTAGAGCTTTCAGGATTAAGGTATCTCAATTCACAATCTTAAATAATGTGCGATATAAACGATCTCTTGCAGGACCATATTTAAGATGTATCGAGGATCCTGAAATCGAAGAAGTGTTGAGAGACTTCCATGAAGGAGATTGTGGAAACCACACTGGGGGAGAGCATTATTCTCAAGGATCCTTAGAACAGGATACTACTGGCCAACCATGAAAAGAGATGCTGTAGAATATGCTAGGAAATGTGATCCTTGTCAAAGACACAGCAATATCCTTCATCAACCAGCTGAATTGCTACATCCTATACCATCCTCTTGGCCATTCATGAGATGGGGGATGGATATAGTTGGCAAGCTCCCTAAAGCACCTGGTGGAAAAGTATTTATGCTTGCCATGACTGACTACTTCTCTAAGTGGATAGAAGCTGAAGCCTTTGCTCAAGTCAGAGAAAAAGAAGTTATATCCTTTATCAAAAGAAACATTATAACTAGATTTGGCATTCCCTCTGAAATTGTATGTGATAATGGTTCCCAATTCATTGGAAGCAGAACCACTAACTTTTGTGACAGTTGGGGAATTAAGATGATAACATCAACACCAGTTCACCCACAAGCCAATGGCCAAGCAGAATCATCCAACAAGATCATCATCAACAATCTGAAGAAGAAGCTAGGATCCAAGAAGGGAAAATGGGCAGAGGAGTTACCTTATGTGCTATGGGCTGATAGGACAACTCCCAAAAATGCCACTGGTCAAACACCTTTCTCTTTAGTATTTGGGGCAGAAGCAGTGATCCCAACAGAGATGGTGATCCCAACTGCTAGAACAAGTGCTCGTGATCCTGAAGAGAATGCTACAATCCTGGCTCAGGATTTGGATACTATTGAGGAAATCAGGGATCTGGCTAGGATAAGGATGGCAAGCTACCAACAAAGAATGGCTGGTGCTTACAACAAAAATGTTAGGATAAGGAAGTTTCAAGTCGGAGATATGGTGTTGAGAAAAGCATTCCAAAACACTATTAATCCTGCTGACGGGAAGTTAGCACCAAAGTGGGAAGGCCCTTACTTGATTGAAGCTGAAGCAGGAAAGGGGGCATACAGATTGCTAACCATGGAAGGAAACTTGTTACCAAGAGCCTGGAATGCTGTTCACTTAAAGAGATACTTTATGTGAACATGATCCTTCAAGCATGTGATCCTTACATTGAAGTATCCTCGAAGGATCCCGGTGATGTCAGTGATCCTTACTCTGGTAATGTCCTTATCTTAAAACTATTACATTTCCTTACTTTTTACCTAAGGATAAGGATCATGTATCCTTCATCCTCTTCTCACGAACCATTTGAGTTATGATAGTTCAGGTATCTTCAGCATATCGTTAAAGATCTTCAAAAGCACCACAGATCCTTGGGTTCAACCCCAGTTATCCTTGGGATTATCCCCAGTTTCCGCCAGCAGCGCACGATGATCCTGATACAGTTCACGTCTTTGGGACCAGTACCCACTTCCGGGGCTGACAACCTCATCGTACTGGCTATACCTAGGATCCTACGTATAATGGTAGACGTACCATACATCCGTTCATAAGGTTTCTAACGTTTTCACGTTAGCTAAGGTTTTGACATTTTCATGTCACTAAGTTTGGATAGTCGCCAGTAAGGGCCATACTCCAGTTTACATACGATCCTTTGGGCTTGTCCCCAGTTATCCTTTGGGCTTGTCCCCAGTGATCCTTTGGGATCATCCCCAGTTATCCTTTGGGCATGTCCCCAGCTACTAATTTATCTTTTACATTGGCTTAGTCCCAAGTTATGTTCCATTTTTCAGGTTCTCGAAGTTAAATAAGGATCCTTAATCCTTATTATCCGTTAAAATTTCACTTATGGTTATCTTGATTAAAGGTTAGGATCCTAACTTGGATCCTCAGGTATGATCCTTGACTATTTTGATTATACTAAACAACCCTTACACTTTGACAACTAAACCTATGATCCTTGAAATTGATTGCTTCAAAAATTTTCAGTATCAGGATATTTGATCTAGGATCATATCCAAAATTTATTAAACATGGTTTGCTCAACTCTTGTTACTCTAACAAAAATATTTCTAAAACAACTGGAAAATAAAGAGGATAAATAAAGGATAACAACACGAGATAAGCCAGAAAAATTAAAGTTATATTATTAACAAAAGGATCTTAAACCCTTTCAAAAAGTTGTCAAAATTGCCAACCCACATTTCTACCAGCAAAACGTGGCCCGTCCACATGGGTTGGCAAAGGGTGTCCATTGTCTATGCGGTCTTAGCAGGTGCAGGAAATTAAAGGCGGCAGGATCACAAAGGCTTCATCCCCCAAACAGAGGATCCCTCCACCATTTGCGATCCTACCTATTGTTCAAAGGATCCAGGATCCTTAACCCTAAAAGCTATTGTTTAAGTTACAAACCATCAATTGTTTCAAACATCACAACCACAAACCACTACCAAACCTAAAAAAAATTGGGCTCTGGCCTAGTCTCGAAATATCCATCATCGCCCAATCCAGCAGCTTAAACCTTCGCTGCTCCATCACTACCAGCTTCTCCACCCTGATCCATGCCAGCATCACCACCTTCAAGCATAGGGATATCCTCAGCTTCATCATCGTCCTCCAGTTCCGCCAGCCTTGCCTTCCAGCCTTCCACATCCCATGTGCCTTTGTCAAAGGAAGGATCCTGAGCCTCCGCAGCCATCTGCAGCTGGATCTTGTACATGGTTATCGCAGCAGAGACCTTAGCATCCTGGGTGATGTCACGCTTCTCGTAGTCAAAGCTGATCAGTGCTTTGACAACTTTATCCTTGGTAGCCCGGAGCTCCTTCTCAAGATCAGCTATCTTGAGATCCTTCAGCACACCCATCTGTTGAAGGTCGGCAATTTGGCGGTCTTGATCTTCAACGTGATTAACATAAATCTCTATTTCGGTAAATTTCTGCAAGAAAAACAGGATATGACGTCAGACACAGGTGATCCTCAAAACCATCAGGATAACCAACAGGGGCAGTGATCCTAACCTCGTTGAAATAATCAAGAAACTGCTGGCGGATCAGGGGAAATCCTTGAAGATCCTCAGAAGCCTTTCTCTTCTTTCCCTTACCCCTAATAGGAGCTTTAGGGGCTGAAGCAGAGGGACTAGCAGCAGGGGTCTTCTTCCTTGAAGGCTTGACATTGGCAAGTTCATCAATACCAAACTTGGAGGCAGACTTGACAGATTTCCCAGCGCCTACATAATCAAAACAAGATAAGTGCTTTAACTAATTTAAAAATCCTACATAGAACTACTTTTTAATGAAGATACTTACTTGACATTGTGGCAGATGCGGAAGATACTTCCTGGGAATCCTGAATGGCAATTTGAAAACTTCTGATTTCAGGATCAAGCTTCTTGAAAGCTAGAACCCTCTCTCTTGCAGCAGGGGTTAACTTGAGATGAGCAATGGAGATAGCTGCATAATAAACAAAAGACAAAAAAGACATTAGTGATCCTCATCATAAGAGACAAGTCTGATGGTGATCCTTCCAGGATCCTCTATCCTACCATGAGTAGCCCACTCCTTGGGCAGATCCTCCCCGTTAGGGATGGTATCTCTCCTAACAAAGAAGAATCGTCGCTTCCAGTTGGTATCATTTTTTGTGACCTTAAAAACAGGGTGATCCTCTCCAGCTTTCCGGTTCAGCAAATATCGATAGGAACCAAACATGGTAAGATCATAAAGATCAGCCAGCTCTGCCATCCCTAAGTCAATCCCCTCCTGCTCGATGATCCTCTCGAAGGTATACAGAACCCTCCAGATCATCGGCATGGCTTGGATATAAGATATGCCGGTCAAGGAAAAGAAGGATTGGGTGAAGGCTGGAAAAGGATACGAATATCCTATGGTAAACGGAGTTGCAGGAAAGGCCACCCAAGTGTCGGAAACAAAATCGCTTAAAGCGGTGGAAGTGAATGACTTGAAGATAGCATCCGCCGGAAAACAATGACGGATCCTATCAACATGAGCGTCGGTGAAGCAGCATCTGTCCGTAGGAGAGTCTTTAATGATCCCTTGGCTTTTTAGGGGACTGCTCTTCTTGTGATCCTTGTGAGGAGAATTTCGGAGCAACATACTTACAGCAGAATGAAAACAGAGGAGCAGAAAAACAGAGCAAGAGAAGGAAGAAAGAAGAGAAGAGAATACCTGATCGATCTTCGGTCGAGATTATAAAGGGAGTATATCTTGAATTTAAATGCAGATTGATCCTTACCCTATCTCCTATTTATAATCATGATTTGCAGGGATGTCACCTCAGTGACGTAAGGATTGCAACGGCTAGTTCGGGATTAACGGCTAGTTATCCGAGTTGTTCGTTGCAGATAAGATCAAAGCAAAATATAACTCATTTATTTACAATAAACTCCTTATATTTTGGGGGCAATTGTTAGGGCTGGATTTTTACAATACATGATCCTCACGTGTGATCCTAACCAGTGATCCTTGTTTCTTTGGCAGATAGTGATCCTCAGCAGAGTTCCAGGATCAGGATAACGGACCATCATAGGATCCTCATGCTAACAGTTGCTTTCGTTGAATTTAATGTTGTTTTGCAGGACATCTAGCAGGATCCGCTCTTAAGCATCACAATCAAAGGACGCGTCTTTACAACTATAGCATGTGCTTAATCGGAGATGGACGTTGTGAAGGATATGGAAACTTGGCATGATTTAAGGGCGATAATTTAGGCTAGATTTGCTTTTATTTCTAAAGGGGTAATGAGCTGATTATTAGTCTTTTTACCTAAAATAGGTCACCTACACTTGTATATATAACACTCTTCCCCACTCGGAAGAACACACAACACAATTCTCACACGCTTAGACACACATTACGATAGTGATCCTTGTACTCAGCTCATTATCATCCGAAGTTGTAACCATATTTTGATATATTGAAGTTTGGTGATCGGTAGTTGCCATCACCCGAGGTTTTTTATGCCGGAGATCATACATTGATCAAGGGCTTTTTCCTCGTATAAATCATTGTGTCTTTGCATATTTCACACTGAAGTGATCCTTTACTTTTTCTATAAACCAAGCATCATACCCCATTTACATAAAGTTTGGTTGCATTATCCTTTGTGTGATTTTTGACCAAAACACCTATCTAGCCTAATGATCTAGAGATCATGGCTTAAATCATCAAAGAAGGTGATCATATTATAAACATCCATTAGTGATGAAATGCCTACGGGCCATACCTATTGTGTGACACTCGAGGTTTTTTTCCGAACGATCACCTTGTAATATTTGTGTGTATATATATATATATTATTAAATGGAAACGTGATTTTTGCATGATATGTGTGATATGTATGTATTATGTATATATTTATATGAGAGCCGAAACCACGACCCGAGACCATGACTCGCAACCGGGCGGTTGCGAGTGGGCCTCTTGGTTTCGAGTGGCCCTTGGGCCGTAACCGGTTTGGGCCGAAACCCCAAGCCCAACCCGAAAACACCCCTTGTATATATATACCCCACCTTCCCCACTTTCCTTCACTTTACACAAACCACACAAACACACTTCTCCTATTTTCCTCTCAACTAGAAACCCACAACAACACCACTCTTCTCCTCTTTTCGGTTCAAGCTTGGAGCATATCGGACAAGACACTCGGTCAAGACCATCACTCGGACACTTCATCTTCTCTCATTTTCTTCCTTTCTTTCGGCTCATCCTCCTTCTTCACAACCGGTTAGTGTTGTTACTATGTGCATGAGATTTATGTATGTTGTATGAACTAGAAATGCTTGGTTAGAATGGTTATGCATGATTCTTAGGTTGATTTGTAAAGTTTGACAATATTTGGTAACATGTTTAGAAAATGGTAGTCTAAGAGAGTTCATGGCCAACCAAACTATACTTCTTTGTTTCTTGCAAAATGTTGATGTTGAACTTAAGATTTCGGCTATGTAATGCATGTTTCTTTGTTCTTGCCATGATAATCTTGTTATAAACATATGATTTTTGTTCATAAAATATGGTTATATGTGACATGAAAACCCTAGAAAACTATGAATGTAAGATGAACTTGTTTGAATGTGGTTTGAAGATTTTAAAAAGGGTAATGTTTGATCTATTGTTGTATATGGGCAGATTAGGAAAAGTGTTAGTGAAATATTATTGGTTGTTTCCTAATCTGGGTCTGAATACATGGTACAATTTCGGACTGTTGCTTCTGCATCATCACGTGTACGTGAAAGGGACAGCTTACGACTCGCAACCGCGTCGTTGCGACTCGCAACCAAGGCAAGACAACTCGAGACCACATAGTTGCGACTCGCAATCATAGCATGACAACTCGAAACCTCATGATTGCGACTCGAGACTACGACGGTTGCGACTCGCAACCACAGCATGATGACTCGAGACCGCACGGTTGCGACTCGCAACCATAACGTGACAAGCCGAGATCTCCTGGTTACGACTCGAGACCATCTGGTTGCGAGTGGGCTGCTCACTTTGGTTATTGGGCCATTATGTGTATCATGGGCTATCTGTTAAATGGACTATGTGTCACTGTGTTCTGTTTGAATGTGTGAATGTTAGGGCCGGCCCAATAACCCCATGACTGTTTGTATTGTTTTGCATGTTACGTGCCAGTATGTGTTTTACGTGAATACTTGTATCTGACCTATACCGGTAACCATGTTAGGACGTGGTGACCAGCGTGTTTGACCAAGTAACCTAAACCTACCGAGCAACCCAAGGTGAGTTCACAACTTAAAAGCATGCGTCCCGGTGGTTTGGGACACGAGACTAACAACCCTATCCCCTGGTAAAAGGGGATACCATTTACATACTTTCCCTGGTTATTGGGAACAAAACTTACTTTTCCTTCCCTGGTATTGGGAAACCTTTTGGACAATCCTATCCCCTGGTAAAAGGGGATACCATTTACATACCTCCCCTAGTTATTGGGAACAAAACTTACTTTTCCTTCCCGGGTATTGGGAAACCTTTTGGTTAATTACTGTTTATACGGATTGCAACTAACGGCACTAAACGAAACTCTATCACTCAAGTCCCTACTACAAATACCGATTAGTCGCCGGGTTAGGCGAGCGGGTTATTAGTTGATAGCGCTATTTAGGTGTTTACCAGCCTCACACCGTGCCCTGGTTTGGGACGGTCGTGAACTAATGTACTCAGAAATCCGTCAATGATGATAGAACATTGACATCGGGGCATCCTGCGGATACGCAACGGTTACCTAGTGTTCGGTATTGGAAAAACAGTTTAGTCGCTAACTTTTTGGGGTAGCTCCCCAGGGCATGTATAAACGGGTAAATTAACCGGCGAAACAAGTTTTTGGTAATTAAAACTGGACAACTAGTGAACTCACTCAGCATTATTGTTGACTCCTTACTGCATGCTTTGCAGGTAACCATGATACAGGAGCTGCTGCTTGGGGATGTGTAGTGTTCGTCAAACCCGTGTGTTGGGATAACTGTTTTGAACAATGAACTGCCTTTAAAACTATTCTGGTTTATGCTTCCGCTGTTTTGATTAAACTAATTACCGAACCTAAACTCTAATGTTGCTAATTACTTCGGATATTAAATATTTCTACTATTAATTAAATGCTCAGTATAATTGGTGGCTGGATCCTGGTCAGTCACGCCCTCGAAGCGGGTGTTATCCGCAGGTGGAATTTGGGGGTGTGACAGATTGGTATCAGAGCCATTGGTTATAGTGAACTTGGTTTTAAAAAGGGGAAAATCTTTTTGGAGAAAACCAGACTATAACCCGTGACTCGTGACGACACTACACTCCAAGTGCAAGGCTCAACACTTTTGACCTCATAGCTCGGACCAGTGTTTACTTGTTTGCTTACTTTATGTTTCCTGTTTCGCTATACGTACTAGTATGCCTAACTAGTGAACGCCCACATACGATATTGCATGTGATTGCACGTTAGCACACCAATATGAATTCATGAACACTTTCTCGTATCATGTGATTGATAGGGTGGTAATTCCCTAAACCTCCGTGACTTACACTACTTAATACTCTTTGAAATCTACTCGAGTGTGGGGAACCATTTGGCATGAGTTAAGAGGAGCTGAGATGAACATGCAAATCACAATATTATTGTGGGTGCACACATAATAATATAGTGGGGTGGATGTAAGTCCCAGTGAGGCTTAACAAGTGAAAAAGGGGTTCCGTTTCGTTATCTGTATGATGAGAAACACAACAGTCCATAGGAGCCGTAGCAGTGATTGTCTCCTACTCGAACACGATCTTTTCACTTCTCACTGCACCCCTTTCGAACCTCGATGCTATCGAGTATTACCTGAACACCCATATGAACGCCTAGCGAACTGTGTAGAACATTAGGTGCTTGTACGAGCATCCCCGGGATGGGTGTTGAAACGACAATGATTGGTCTATATCCTTCTCACCTTTCTTCGCTTGCTGGAACGTAACGTGTTGACGTCTTAAATCCCGAAGTGCGATCACTTCTGCAACACTATCTCAACATACCGTGTAGTACTCAGTCAAGAGGGTAGACGTAGTACCTTACTGGCTTCAGCATTTGAACGACCCTAGTCACCGACAACGAGCATCAGCGAATTGACTCCAATCGAACCCTTAACCCTAGTCAGCGGCTCATAGGAGCCAGCTCTTACGAATCAGTCGGGCCATAAGCGATGACAATCGACAATGGTGCGGAAATGCGTAACGGCCAGCTCAATAAGTACACCTTGGGACGCGGCACGGAAACGCGACAAGATGGACTTGTCAGTGAGGGATCGTAGCGCACCATTTCAAGCAACGACATCAGAAACAACAGTCGCGACAACATCAAGGTCAACAACCAGGGGAATGATAATAGGGAATCCTCGCAACCGTAACAACAACATTGGAAATGATGCTCGTGGAAGGGCATTTAGGATTGGCGCAGGCGACGCCAGGCATAGTAGCAACATGGTAGCTTGTATGGGTAGTTGTTTGTTTCATCTCTATTCTGCTTGACCCTGATACTTCTTAAAACCGAACCAGATGTGGAATCGACTGATGGCAAGTCATATAGAATCTCAAAAGTTCGTTAGGGTGTAAACACGACCTTGTGGGACGAGTGTCCGATGTCGACCTTCCTTCTACCACCCTCGATGGTTACAACGCAGTAGTTAGTGTGAATTGGTTACCCAGGAATCACGCGAATATACCCAGTGAGGAGAAAACTTTGTGTGGAGAATCGGCATTTGTTCTAAAGCATCAGAGTAGTTCAATAGTTAGCGCCATTTCAGCTGTGAAGGCCAGAAGCGTCTACAGAGGGATTACTCCGCTGTGTTAGCAACCGCTACGGATGTTAAGGCTAAGGAAAAGTGGATCGAGGATCCACCAGTTGTTCGTTGTTTCTCTCGGCGTGCTATCCGAGGAACATTCAGTTTTTCTTCCGAAAATTTGTTAGGCGGAATCTCAGTTTGATCTCACGTCTGAGGCAGCCCTGATTACTTGTACTTTTTACCATTTTGCGCCAGGAAGGTCGCAAGGCCTATCAAAGCAACTACAGGAACCGTTGGACAGGAGTTTTGTAGGGTCTAGTTCTTCGCTTTGGGGGAGCCCCACTTATCCTAGGGAAGATGGGCCTTTTCGTGTGTATACTGACTATTAAGAACTCATCAAGGTGACAGCCCATAACCGTTTGTCTCGATCCTGTATTGACAACCTGTTGACCAGTTACATGGGTCATGCTCCTATGTGAAGATTGAGTAGCGAACGAACTAACATCAGATGGAAGTCCAAAGGGAGGATGTTCCTAAAACGGCATAGTGAACGCAATAAGGCCATTTCCAGGAGACACCGGATGAATTATTCCCTGACCTTTTGGGGTGAACAACCCACCAGCTGCTTTATGGATCACACTGCAACTGTGTTTATCTAGTACGTTTTGAATCGCTTCTAGGAGAAAGGGGCACCTTGAACAACACTGGTATTCCATTGTAGAGCTTCTAGGGGAGGAGCGTCTACGTGCGAAGTCTACCTAGGTATGACTTCAGGATTCGGGAAGTACACATTTTCTTTTTATCAAACAACGAAGTGGGAATACACATGGATCTCGCTAAGATCCATTTTGTTAGGAACTGATCAACATCAAAGATCCCTTCGAGGATACAGGAGTTTCTTGGTCCCACTAGATACTATCGCAGCTTAATCACAAGATTTTCGAAGGTCGCACAAC
This sequence comes from Helianthus annuus, assembly GCF_002127325.2. Classification (NCBI taxonomy): domain Eukaryota; kingdom Viridiplantae; phylum Streptophyta; class Magnoliopsida; order Asterales; family Asteraceae; genus Helianthus; species Helianthus annuus. The sequence continues at coordinate 171,318,006 of NC_035436.2, forward strand.
TTAAGTCTCGTTGGCACATCAGGGTGTTGTGTTCGTGAAAGACCAAAACAGGAGGACGTCTTTTCAGCTTTCGAATCCCAACTTTGTAATGCACTGAGCATCGTCTTCACCCTAGGGTACGGGTGATCTAGCGGTATACCATGATGCTTCGAATCAGGATCCCAGTTACACACGGATGCAACGCGAGAAGGTTATTGCTTACGCCTCTCGACAACTTAGGACGCACGAAAGGAACTACACAACGCTTGATTTGGCACTGGGAGCAGTGATCTTCGCACTTAAGTTATGACGGCATTACCTATACGGAACCAAGTGCGCCATCTACACCGACCACAGAAGTTTAGAACACATATTCAAGCAGAAGGAACTAAATATGCGACAGCGACGATGGGTCGGACTGCTGAATGATTACGAGTGCCAGGTATCACCCGGGCAAGGCCAATGTAGTGGCAGACGCCCTCAGTCGGAAGGACACTACGCCTAAGCGCGTAAGAGCTTTACAACTCACGATCCATTCTAGTCTACCTTCGCAAATACGAGCTGCTCAGATAGAAGCACTGAAACCAGAGAACGTTAGAGCTGAAGCCCTACGCGGGTCAACGCTTAGAAGGAAGACGGTGCTTATTATGTAACAGGACGCATTTGGGTCCCACTCTATGGCGACTTACGAGAACTTGCGATGGATGAAGCGCACAAATCTCGCTACTCAGTACACCCTGGTTCGGATAAGATGTACCACGATATTAAGACTACGTATTGGTGGCCTAGCATGAAGGCCCACATAGCAACTTACGTCAGCAAGTGTTTGACTTGTGCGCGAGTCAAGACGGAATATCAGAAACCCTCAGGCCTACTCCAACAACCAGAGATACCACAATGGAAATGGGAGCAAATTTCCATGGATTTCGTTACTGGCCTACCTAGATCACAGCGCGGAAACGATACTATCTGGGTGATCGTGGATCGACTCACGAAATCCGCACACTTCTTGGCGATCAAAGACAACAGATAAATTCTCCACTCTGGCGAAGATATACCTCAAGGAAGTTGTTTCGAGGCACGGGGTGCCCACCTCTATCATCTCTGATCGAGATGCACGTTTTACTTCGGAACTGTGGCAAGCAATGCACAGGTCTTTTGGCTCACGTTTAGATATGAGCACAACATATCACCCACAGACGGACGGGCAGTCCGAACGCACTATTCAAACATTAAAAGACATGCTTCGCGCTTGTGTAAACGACTTTGGCAACAGCTGGGAAAGGCATCTGCCACTCGTGGAATTCTCGTATAATAACAGCTACCACACCAGCATTAAAGCTGCTCCGTTTGAGGCATTGTACGGACGTAAATGCCGATCACCTCTTTGTTGGGCAGAGGTGGGGGATAGTCAAATCACTGGTCCAGAACATGTGGTAGACACTACTGAGCGGATTGCTCAAATACGACAACGCATGGCGGCCGCTCGTGACCGTCAGAAGGCTTACGCCGATAAGGGCAGGAAACCACTTGAGCTCCAGGTTGGGGAGCGGGTATCACTCAAAGTTTCACCCTGGAAGGGTGTGGTTCGTTTTGGTAAACGAGGCAAACTCAACCCACGGTACGTTGGACCTTTCGAAATCCTCGAGAAAATAGGCAAGGTGGCCTACAGACTGAACTTACCAGCAGAACTCGGTGCAGTTCACAACGTTTTCCAAGTGTCGAATCTGAAGAAGTGTCTGTCAGATGAGACGCACGTAGTCCCTCTGAAGGAACTCACGATCGACGAACAGTTGAAATTCGTCGAAGAACCTGTCGAAATCACGGACCGGGATGTTAAGGTCCTCAAGAGCACCAGAATACCCCTTGTGCGAGTTCGTTGGAACTCACGGCGCGGCCCAGAGTTTACCTGGGAGCGGGAGGACCAGATGAAGTCCAAGTATCCCCAGTTATTCCCAAACGAAAACCCCAGCACTGAAGCTACAACCGAATTTCGGGACGAAATTCCAAACTAACGGGGGGATGATGTGACACCCCGTTGAAACACGCTAGCTTGGCAGTGGCTGCTTCAACTTTCGGGACGAAAGTTCTTAAAACTTGGGGATAATGTGACACTCGAGGTTTTTTTCCGAACGATCACCTTGTAATATTTGTGTGTATATATATATATATTATTAAATGGAAACGTGATTTTTGCATGATATGTGTGATATGTATGTATTATGTATATATTTATATGAGAGCCGAAACCACGACCCGAGACCATGACTCGCAACCGGGCGGTTGCGAGTGGGCCTCTTGGTTTCGAGTGGCCCTTGGGCCGTAACCGGTTTGGGCCGAAACCCCAAGCCCAACCCGAAAACACCCCTTGTATATATATACCCCACCTTCCCCACTTTCCTTCACTTTACACAAACCACACAAACACACTTCTCCTATTTTCCTCTCAACTAGAAACCCACAACAACACCACTCTTCTCCTCTTTTCGGTTCAAGCTTGGAGCATATCGGACAAGACACTCGGTCAAGACCATCACTCGGACACTTCATCTTCTCTCATTTTCTTCCTTTCTTTCGGCTCATCCTCCTTCTTCACAACCGGTTAGTGTTGTTACTATGTGCATGAGATTTATGTATGTTGTATGAACTAGAAATGCTTGGTTAGAATGGTTATGCATGATTCTTAGGTTGATTTGTAAAGTTTGACAATATTTGGTAACATGTTTAGAAAATGGTAGTCTAAGAGAGTTCATGGCCAACCAAACTATACTTCTTTGTTTCTTGCAAAATGTTGATGTTGAACTTAAGATTTCGGCTATGTAATGCATGTTTCTTTGTTCTTGCCATGATAATCTTGTTATAAACATATGATTTTTGTTCATAAAATATGGTTATATGTGACATGAAAACCCTAGAAAACTATGAATGTAAGATGAACTTGTTTGAATGTGGTTTGAAGATTTTAAAAAGGGTAATGTTTGATCTATTGTTGTATATGGGCAGATTAGGAAAAGTGTTAGTGAAATATTATTGGTTGTTTCCTAATCTGGGTCTGAATACATGGTACAATTTCGGACTGTTGCTTCTGCATCATCACGTGTACGTGAAAGGGACAGCTTACGACTCGCAACCGCGTCGTTGCGACTCGCAACCAAGGCAAGACAACTCGAGACCACATAGTTGCGACTCGCAATCATAGCATGACAACTCGAAACCTCATGATTGCGACTCGAGACTACGACGGTTGCGACTCGCAACCACAGCATGATGACTCGAGACCGCACGGTTGCGACTCGCAACCATAACGTGACAAGCCGAGATCTCCTGGTTACGACTCGAGACCATCTGGTTGCGAGTGGGCTGCTCACTTTGGTTATTGGGCCATTATGTGTATCATGGGCTATCTGTTAAATGGACTATGTGTCACTGTGTTCTGTTTGAATGTGTGAATGTTAGGGCCGGCCCAATAACCCCATGACTGTTTGTATTGTTTTGCATGTTACGTGCCAGTATGTGTTTTACGTGAATACTTGTATCTGACCTATACCGGTAACCATGTTAGGACGTGGTGACCAGCGTGTTTGACCAAGTAACCTAAACCTACCGAGCAACCCAAGGTGAGTTCACAACTTAAAAGCATGCGTCCCGGTGGTTTGGGACACGAGACTAACAACCCTATCCCCTGGTAAAAGGGGATACCATTTACATACTTTCCCTGGTTATTGGGAACAAAACTTACTTTTCCTTCCCTGGTATTGGGAAACCTTTTGGACAATCCTATCCCCTGGTAAAAGGGGATACCATTTACATACCTCCCCTAGTTATTGGGAACAAAACTTACTTTTCCTTCCCGGGTATTGGGAAACCTTTTGGTTAATTACTGTTTATACGGATTGCAACTAACGGCACTAAACGAAACTCTATCACTCAAGTCCCTACTACAAATACCGATTAGTCGCCGGGTTAGGCGAGCGGGTTATTAGTTGATAGCGCTATTTAGGTGTTTACCAGCCTCACACCGTGCCCTGGTTTGGGACGGTCGTGAACTAATGTACTCAGAAATCCGTCAATGATGATAGAACATTGACATCGGGGCATCCTGCGGATACGCAACGGTTACCTAGTGTTCGGTATTGGAAAAACAGTTTAGTCGCTAACTTTTTGGGGTAGCTCCCCAGGGCATGTATAAACGGGTAAATTAACCGGCGAAACAAGTTTTTGGTAATTAAAACTGGACAACTAGTGAACTCACTCAGCATTATTGTTGACTCCTTACTGCATGCTTTGCAGGTAACCATGATACAGGAGCTGCTGCTTGGGGATGTGTAGTGTTCGTCAAACCCGTGTGTTGGGATAACTGTTTTGAACAATGAACTGCCTTTAAAACTATTCTGGTTTATGCTTCCGTTGTTTTGATTAAACTAATTACCGAACCTAAACTCTAATGTTGCTAATTACTTCGGATATTAAATATTTCTACTATTAATTAAATGCTCAGTATAATTGGTGGCTGGATCCTGGTCAGTCACGCCCTCGAAGCGGGTGTTATCCGCAGGTGGAATTTGGGGGTGTGACATATTGTCCTAAAAGACAAAAGACAGTTGTAGTCTATGACTCCCTGTCAAGAAAAGTATTGAACTATGTTCAAACCTCAATGCCTCGATCCTATAAAGATCATGGCTTATAAATTCAAAACTGTCCTCGTGACAAAGCCTTTTGTGCCATTTTGATATCCTTAATAGTTTATAACTGGGTTAACTATAATGAAAAGCTTAAAATAAATCTGATTATCAAATTAGCCAATATGGTCTATTTATACCATGGTTAATGAATCATCGAAAATGATGATTCCATAATAGACTTCTAAACAAATTATTGTCCATCGTTTCATAGAAAACAAGCTTCAGCATGCCTGAATCAGATGAGGCTAATAGTCATCCCAATATGAGGAATGACAATACAAGAATGAATGTAACGGGTGCAGATTTTCAAGCAATGATAATGCTGTCACTCGAGCCATTGACAGACAGTTCAAAGAACCAAGTGGTACTCGCACTAGGACCCAATCTGTACCTCATACAAAACCACCTTCCAAAACACATACATCTCACAAGGACGATTCACATCATTCGTCGAATCAGAAGAGTATCCCATCCAAACAAATTGTGCTTAATCAAGAGCCACGTGTTAAGACATCTCTTATAAATACTTTGTCTCTTGCAAACCAAGGGACTTTACAGGAGAAAAAGGAGCCATTGATTGTATGACATGGCTTGATGAGATGGATACTGTAGTAGACATCAGTGGTTATGCCGAGCAGGATATTATGAAGTTTGTTTCACAATCATTCAAAGGAGAAGCGTTGGCATGGTGGAGATCATTGATCCAAGCCGCGGGGAAGATCCCGCTTTATAACTTGCTTGGGATCAATTTGTTGCGCTGATCAAGGAAAACTTCTGTCCTCAGCATGAGGTAGAGAAAATCGAGACAGACTTCTTGACTCTGGTCATGAAGAATTTGGATTATCAAGCATATGTGACGAGTTTCAACACCATGTCCCGCCTGCTTCCCTACCGAGTCACCCCTGAACCTAAATGCATAGCGCGTTTTATTGGATGCCTAACACCAGAAATTAAGGGAAATGTTAAAGCATCTAGGCCTACCACATATAGGTCCGTGGACTTATCCTTATCTCTCACTTTAGATGCAATGAGGAATAAGTATGTTAAGACTTCTGACGAGGGAAAAAGGAAAAGAGAAGAGGAGAGCTCTCATCGATCTGACAAGAAGAAAAAGGGAAATTCCGATCATAAGAAAGGTTCTGAGTTTAAGAAAAACTCGAGTCAGTCTGATAACAGACCCAAATGTAGGAACTGCAGAAAGCGTCATTCTGGAAAGTGTACGATCGACCCACATTGTTGGATCTGAGTTTCTTTTTGATTGTATTTTGTGTTTGAAGTTAAGATGAAAATGGATGAGTTGTGCAGCGGAATTAAAATGAAAACAAACTTTGCATACAATCAAATGAGAGTAATACTTTGATCAAACATCTTTTACACAATGAACCGAATGATTGAATTTAATTTCAACAACGATTACAAAGACAGATGTATGAATGCAAACTCCCCCTCAGCCCGAGCTCAGTAGTTTGTTCGTGCAAAGAAGACGAATGATGTAAAGAGCTAATAGAACAGTACAAAGTACTGAACTATTTATAGACACTGCAAACTACTGAGCATCTTTGCTGACGTCACCACGAAAGTGACATCTAACCTCCTAACAAACTCTAACCTCTGATCTATACAGACACTGCTTGTGTTAACTACTGCTAATACATTCTATTACAAAACAGACTTTAGAACAGCTGCTGCAACCTTCTACTGCTGTGAACCCAGCAGCACTTGTCCGGATCAGCAGTGCTTGACTCAAGGCAGTAGATTGAATCAGCAGGACTTTAGTCTTCCATCAGATCTTTAGTTGAGCAGCAGTTATGAGTCAGTAGTTTGGTAAGATCAGCCAATAGGAGGTCATCAGTAGTTGTAATCACTTTCAAGGGGAGAGATTTGTGTATCAGCATCTGCTTATTCATAATCCACTGTACTGATCCAGTTTTGGCTTTAATTATCTGTTCCTCTGATAGGGTTCAATCCCAACAATCTCCCCCTGGAACAGATAATGCCAAAACCCTTCATTATTTGTGGATACTTTATTGCCTCATTAACAGCTCCCTTATCTGACCTTTAAATTGTAATTTAAGGTCAAGGGCACCTGTATCTTCATCATCCCTGCTAAGTGGAAGATCAAGGAGATCCTGCAAATCTTCAAGACTCAGGACAAGAGCTTGTTCCCTTGATATTTTCTCCACTACTCCACCAGGCCTGAGCAAAGTCAATACGCAGGTCTGTTTGTCAGTTGCCCACTTTTGTATTTTTGAGCCTGATGGGTTTCTTGGGAGATGTTTATTTGCTGAAGTATTTGGTGAGGCTGGCCGGTTCATCACTGGCTGAGCAGTGGTAGCAGAGTTCTCCTGTACAAGTTCTTCTTTTAACGTTCTTAACAAGCCTTCTTTTAAGATAGCATTTCCAGCAAGAATTTCTTGAACAGTTTCAGCTCCAAACTGGCTTTGTGTCCTTCTTTTGTAGATGGCAGTACCAGCTGGAGCAGTGGCTCTCCTGGTTTGCAGCTTTGATGGTCCTTTTGAAACCGCTGCTTCAGGGTAGTCAGGTTTTTGAGGGATTTTTGGATCTTTCTTCCTTAATTCCTCCAACCTTTTGTAGGTTGACCTGACCACATCTTCTTTCCATCTAGCAACTTGTCTTTTGGTGCCAAATTCAGCAACAACCAATTCTTCTTTCATTCTTTTTAGTTCCAACTGCTTTTCAGGTACATTCTTTTTGAACTTTGCCCAATCAGGAGGAGTGTGAGTGACTTTCCTTTTTATCATAACTTGAATTCTGGCTGATTCAGCTTCAAGCTCTGGGATTGTCCACTCTTTTTACATGTGTCTCTCTCCTTTGTATTTCTTGTAAAACATAATGCTTTCAATGTAGTCTTTCTTCAGAGTTTCAACTGCTCTTTCAGAAATTTGTTGACTGACATTTTTAGCAAAACGTTCTAGGGAACTGACTTGTGTGAGCAGATATTGGTAGTATCTTGATACTTCTTTGTCAGATTTCCCTTGTGTGTTTCTTCTCGAGATATCCTCTGCTTGCTTGGCCTTTATCTTTAAATATTCTTCAATGTTTTTGGGCCATAGATATCCTTTGATTGAAGGCAAACTCCTTTTGGCAGGGTCATCCTCAGTATAGAAGGATTTTATCTCTTCTCTGACAGCTTCTAGTTCAAGAGGGAATTGAACACCTGCAGGAGGTAAGGGTTTGTGCATTGGAACAGAAGAAAGTGGAACTGGTTTTGGTATATTGACAAGAGCTAAAGGTTTTGGAGATGGTGAAGTGACATCATCTTTGGGAATTAGCCTTCTCTTCCTTATTTGAGGAGGGACTGATGATGTTTTGGCTGGAAAGGTGGTTGTAGTGGCAGTGGTTTGTGATAGACTAACAGCTGTTGGAACAACTGGTGTTCCAACCACTGTTGTCTTTACAGCAGAAGTTATACCAACTGCTGTCTTCTGTCTTTTGACAGGAGGTGATTGTGATTTTGGTGGTGATGGAGGTAAAACATTGGATGTAGTGTGTGTTGAAGTGGTGTGTGTTGAAGTGGGAGCAGATGTTGAAACTACTGAAGTACCAACAACAGCTGATACACCAGGAGTTACAACAGCTGTTTTAGGTGGTGGTTTTTGAGCAGACTTTGAACGTCTAACCGGAATGGATTTGGGTAGCCTTACTTTTCTAGTAGGCTTCTTCTTTTCATAAAAAAGATTTTCATCATCTCTTGACCCTGAAGTACCCTGATCCGGATAATCCACCTTGGCTTTCTTTTTGGCCTCTCTATCCCTTTTTACACATGCAAGTGCTTCTGCAAGTGCATTTGTAGTCACATCCAGTTTCTTACTCCCATCTGGCAAAGGAATCTGTTTGGTCATATTGGAATTTTCTGGTGCGAGGTAAAGACCATCTGTTATTCCTTTCCTTCTCCATTCCTGAATTTTCTCCCCCTTTTTGGCATTATCTTCGGGGAGTTGATCAATGAAGAATACTGGTGGAGGAGCAGTGCCAGTGGAGTGCAGGATCTGAGTTTTGAGAGCCTTTAGATCAGCCTGAGTGTCTCTGTACCTAGACTCCATAGCATTTCTTAATTGTTGAACATGTTTTTCATGTTGCTGATCTTCTATCTGTGCTTGACGATGGAGAAAAGGTTGAAATAGATTCCAGAGCTCATTTGTAGCAGGTGCCTGTTGTAGAGCAGGTGCTTGAGGTGGAACAACAGTGGATTGTACCTTTTGTACTTGTAACAACTGTTGTAGCATTTCTTTGAGTTCCGCAACAGAGTTATCAAGTTTTTCAACACGAGCCGTCAATTTCTGGTACTTTAAACCATCACCCAATTTAATGGGATCATCTGATTTCCCACTATCAGTGGTTTTATCAGTGGTAGAAGTAGGGAGTTTACTCCAAACATTAACCATTGATGCCCCTTTTTCTTGGTACTGGGGTCTTCTTCCTTCAACACTTGACAACCTTTTGATGTTGCCAGTAGGATAAATAAATCCGCTGGTGGTTGACAGAGGTGCTATAAAAGGAATTGCCTCCAAGGAAGTCTTATTGATGTAACCACTGCCCAACTGTAAACCTGTAGGTTTAACAGTTGTAGTGGCTGCTTCACTTGGATTACCACAAAGAGTTACTTGTAACTCAATGGGTGTAACCTCCTCAGGTTGTGTTGGTGGGTTAGCAAAGAATGATACAGCAGGCTCAGTCATTTGTGGAGGTAAATTCTCATTGACAGGTGATTGAGAAGGACTGAGTAATGCCTGGTTCAAATCAATTGCATCCAACAGTAATTGTGTTTTTGGTGGAATTGAGGATGTGATGGTAGGTGTAGGAAGCGGATTTGCTCCGGGCATTGAGCTGTGGATGATGGAAACAAGTGTATCCAGAGCATCATGATGTGCTGGCCCTTTGTGTACAACCTGTTCTTTTTGTGAAGAAGCAGGAGGAGTTATGGTTATGGGTTGAGATATTTGTACCATCTGCTGTGAGGAAGTAGCAGCAGTGGTTTCTTGTGACGCTTGTGTTGTCAGAGGCATTAACTCTGGTATATCATCCTCCAGAGTTGCCATTTTGATTGGTTTGGGGGGTTTTTTATTTTTTTTTTTTTGTAGGGCTTTTTGGGTTTTGTAGGTGTGGGTTTCAAAACAGTTGGTATGTTGCTTTGATCACCTAGAGCAGTAGGCTCAGCAGCAGATACCTGAGGAGCAGTGGTTGCTGCTAAATTCTGCTCAGGTACCCCTGCTTGTGTTTTGCAAGGTGCTAACATTCGTGAAAAAGTTTCAGACGTTAGGCAGTTTATTGCAGTTATTTCACCTTGGTTTATTAAAGCTAAATCATCCTTACTGAATTTCTTTTGAAAATAATAACTTAAAAACCTTGGAAATAGTAAGAATGATTTGCTTTCAACATTATTTACCAAATCTTTAAAGATTTCCCGAGAATAATTATAATTTTCTTCTTGAAGAATTGCATATCCCAGATTTTGAATCTTTATAGGGATCTCATTAAAAGAAGTGGTTTTGTTTGACACACATAGGAGGAGGGTATGAAATAGAAATCTTGGTGCAGGAGGAAAATAACCTTTTTCTAAGGTTAGTTTCTTCATCATTGTTGCTTCATACCCTCGTTCAATGAAGTCAATATGCAACTCGTTTTTAGTGAAGGAAGTTTTACCTGCCTGGTCATCGAGTTGAAAGACTTCGGAGATGGATTGTGGTGTAATGTGGACAGCTTTACCCTTTATGGAAGATTGGATTGCAGTTGCAATGTCTCCTTGTATTTCAAGGGTTGCATTCCTCCAAATTCCCTTTGGGTCGCCAAGTAGATGGGTGCGTCGGCAGTGAGCAAAGTTTTGTACTTTGATTTTGCCATGATGGTGATAATGGAATCGAAAACATCTGTAGTTCCTGGTTTTGTGAGAAGACCCAGGAGATTGTGAGATTTTTTGAATGGAATTTCAGTGGAAGTTGCCTTTTGAGAGGCTGTTTTCGATGATTTTGATGTGGGTTTTGCAGAGAGCTTCGATTTTGTCATTTTTGAAACGAAACGATCGAAGAAATTTGTGAGAAATGAGAAGAAAAACTGCTTTGAGAAGAGAATTTTTAAGAATTCAATTCGACAGTAAAACCCTGTTTTGATGGTGAGTGGGGATGTTATAGGAAAGAGAATGAATGCTGACGTGGCAGCCGTTACAAAAGGTCTGACTGCTATGTACTGCCCACGTGACAACCACTGGTGAAAATGAAGGACAGTACTTTTGGTGAAAGCAACTGATGAAGGCAGTGGAAGGGGGCAGTGGATGATTTTCACTATCAGTGGATAGTATATCAGTGGATAAGACACTGCTTTTGAACAACAGTGGTTATCAATGAATGAGAGAACAGAGGTTGCCTTTCAGCAGTGGGCAGACTTTTTGAAGTAGAGCAGACTTTTGAACAATCAGTGGTTATGGCAGACTTTTAAGGATTTTAATGAAATTTTCATTTTTAAGCTATTTTTAAGGATGTATTTTTGATTTTCTGAAAACATTTTGTTGCTTGTATTCATAGAAAAACAAGATGTTGCTTGTTATTCCATGTTTAGCATCCCAATCCTAGAAACCAAGCTTTCAAAAGTGGCTGTGTCAAGTGCTTTTGTGAGCACATCTGCCAGCTGGTCTTTAGTTGGGACATGATGCAGAGAAATCAAACCTTTTTCATAGCAATCCCTCACAAAGTGATGTCTGATGTCGATGTGCTTTGTGGTAGAATGGGAAACTGGATTTTTGATGATATTTTCTGCTGCCTGGCTGCCAACATGAGTGGTGTCTTTAAGGCAGTGATACCAAAATCCAGTAACTGATTTTGAAGCCACAGGAGTTGGGCTATACAGCTTGCAGCAGCAATGTATTCAGCCTCAGCAGTGGATGTTGAAACTGCTGCTTGCTTTTTGCTTTGCCAAGAGACTAAACAATCACCTAGAAACTGGCACCCTCCTGAAGTGGACTTCCTTGTGGTGTGACATCCAGCAAAGTCACTGTCTGAAAAACCTGAAAGCTTGATATTCCCATTAGCTGGATACCAGATACCAAGTGTGGGAGCACCTTTTATGTATCTGAGAATCCTTTTTACAGCAATGAGATTTGATTTTCTGGGAGCTGATTGACTTCTTGCACAGACACATGTTGCAAACATGATGTCTGGTCTAGATGCAGTTAGGTACAATAAAGACCCAATCATGCTTCTATAGAGTGTTTGGTCAATCAGCTCATCCTTTTCATCAGACATGACAAGCTTATTTGTGGCCATGGGTGGGCTGCATGGTTTACAATCATTCATGTCAAATTTGGTTAAAAGTTCTTTAGCATATTTGCTTTGATGAATGAAAGTTCCATTTTGCAATTGCTGTACTTGGAGACCAAGAAAGCATTGCAGCTCACCCATTGCACTCATTTCAAACTCAGCTGTCATGAGTTCTCTAAACTCTTCACACATTTTGGTACATGTGCTTCCAAAAATAATATCATCCACATAAATTTGGACAATCATTAAATCTTTCCCTCTCCATTTAAGAAACAGTGTTTTATCAATGGTACCTCTTTTGAAACCATTTGAGAGTAGAAAGTTGGAAAGAGTTTCATACCAGGCTCTAGGTGCTTGTTTCAGGCCATACAAGGCTTTGTTTAGCCTGTAGACATGATCAGGATAAAATGGATCCTCAAAGCCTGGAGGTTGACATACATATACCTCTTCTTGCAATGTACCATAGAGGAAAGCACTTTTGATATCCATCTGAAACACCTTCATGTTGTGGTTGACAGCAAAGGCCAGGAACAGTCTGATAGCTTCCAATCTTGCAACAGGGGCGAATGTTTCATCATAATCAATCCCCTCTTCCTGTCTGTAACCTTGAACCACAAGCCTGGCTTTGTTCTTGACAACAATGCCCCTTTCATCTGTTTTGTTCTTGAAGACCCACTTTGTGCCAATGGGACTAACCTCTTTTGGCAGTGGTACAAGCTCCCATACTTGTTATCTCTTAAATTGTTGAAGCTCCTCTTGCATGGCTTCTACCCAGCTGTTGTCTTTTAGTGCCTCTTGGTACTTGACTGGCTGATGGAGTGATAGAAAACCAGCAAAAAGACAAATGTTTTGGGTTTGGCTTCTTGTGAGCACCCCTTCATAGATGTTGCCAATGATTTGATCAGGTGGATGAGATCTCAAGAAGATTAAATCTCCTTGGTATGGTATGATGGCATTTGTTGGTGAAGGCTGCAAATGTGTATCATCTGAGCTAACCACTGCTGGTGACTTTGATGACCCAACAGTGGCTTCAAAAGGTGGTGGAATGGGTGGTAATGGAGTGGACCACTGCTGACTTTTATCCACTGTTTGAGGACTTTTGTCAGTAGTGTTTGAGGATGTGGAAGCAGTGGGAAATGGGCTACTTTGGTCAACAACTGTTGATTTAGCAGTGGTTGAGCTTTCACAGATGTTTTGAACAACTGATGCTTTCCCTTTTGTGGCAACCTTTGAGGGATGATGACTTCATACCCATAGTCTGGTGTTGTATCCTCTGATGGACCTGCACTGTTAGTCTTGACAACAGTATTTTCAAAAGTGAATTTTTCAAGATCAAACAGTTCAGCAGGATTTGCTGGGATTTTCATTGATGAAAGTTCATTGAACTTTACATCCAAAGTCTCCTCCACTACCTTGGTCCGTGCATTGAACACTTTGTAGGCCTTGGCAGTGGTTGAGTATCCCAGAAAATAACCACAATCTATTTTGGCTGCAAATTTTGAAATGGAATCTTTTAAGTTCAAAATAAAGCATGGGCAGCCAAACACCTTGAAGTATGAGATCAGTGGTTTGATTTTATACAGAATTTCATAGGCAGTCTTTTTGTGCCTGGGGTTTATTAAAACTCTGTTCTGGACATAGCAAGCAGTGTTTACTACCTCTGCCCAGAAAGTTAATGGCAAACCTGAATCTGCAAGCATGGTTCTGGCAGCCTCAATCAAAGTTCTGTTCTTTCTTTCAACAACCCCATTTTGCTCTGGTGTTCTAGGGATGTTGTACTGCCTTACAATCCCTTTCTTCACACGGAAGGCATCCAACTCCCTATTTTAAATTCAGTGCCATTGTCACTCCTAAAGCTTTTCACTGGAAGATCAAATTGCTTTTCAACCTGTGTCACAAAGTCTTGCAAAATGCCTGCAGTTTCATCTTTAGAGTGCAAAAAGAAAGTCCATGTAAACCTAGAAAAGTCATCAACTATTACCAAACAATATCTTTTCTTTTTAAGGCTCATGACTTGAACTGGGCCAAACAAATCCATGTGTAGCATTTGCAAACACTGGGTTGTTTTGGACTCTTCAATGGACTTGTGGGAACTTTTATGTTGTTTTCCTTTTAAACAGGAAATGCAATGTTCAGTACATGAAAACAATTTTTGTGGCAGGCCTCTCACCAAACCATTTTTTGAAATTTCTGTTATTGTCCTAAGATTTGTGTGCCCCAGTCTTTTGTGCCAAAGTTCTGTCTCTTTGTTAGAGGCAGCTGAGAACAGGCAGGCATCAGCTCTGGGACACTCTTTTGACATGTCAACAACATAAACATTGCCACTTCTTTGAGCAACAAGTTTAGTTTGACCATTTTTGATTATTGCTTCAATCTTTTTGACCATTTCTGGTCCAACAATCCTACAACAATCTTTTGTGAAGAATGACCCAAACCCTTTGTCACTCATTTGGGATACACTCAGAAGGTTGAATTTTAGATTGTCTATTAGATTGACATTTTCAAATTTTACATTACCAGATTGCACTGTTCCAGACCCCAAAACCTTTCCTTTACTATTATTTCCAAAGGATATATCACCCCCACCATGGATTTTAAAGTCTTTGAGGAGGGCTTTACATCATGTTATGTGCCTGGAGCCTCCACTATCTACATACCAAAGACTATCAAAGCATGCAGAAGCTCCCTGCACATGAAGTAAAAGGATTAGTTCATTAAGGACTCCAAAGCCAACAAGGCTTTGGATGGAGTCTCAACAGTGTCTGGTATGGATGCAGTGTGATGGACAGTGGTTAAGTCAGGGGTTTGGACAGTTTTAGTACTGTTCCTTGCTAACCACTGTTGAGGGTCTTGCCCAATCACCTGCTGGTAACCGAAAGGATGCCTATTCACTCTGGGTTTAGAGGGCTTTTTGTAGACCTCATAAACGTGTGGAATCCTTTGGTAGGACTGTTTTTCCTTGCCTTTTCTGAACTGATTGGCAGGAGGTGCATCAGTAACCTGAACATCTCTTTTAACAGATGTTTGGTTCAGTTATTTTGTGACAGCTGTTTGAACTGGCACAAACAGTGGTTGTTTCTTTGTGAACTTGACAGATGGTGATGATGCTGATGAACTCAAGGATGTTTTAGCCATGTATTCATTCTTCTTTTCATTGAAGTTTTTGAGATATACACATGCCTGAGTTTTATGGTTTGTTTTACCACAAACACTGCAACTTTCAGCTGAAGTAGTGACACTTGTTTTGGTTAAATCATAAGCTTTTAAGTGGAAACAATCTTTTGTTAGATGGTTCCTCTTCTCACAGAATTCACAAAACAAGTTATCAATTTTTTCTTTCTTCTTCCTCTTTTCAGACTCCTTTGCAGCAGAGGTTTTAACCACTGCTGGAATGTCCTTGAGAGGAATGACTTTAGCTTTTGGAGCTTTAACACCATCAGTTGATGTAAAGTCCATTGGCTTGAAATTTTCAAGAATATCACACTCATCAGACCATCTTGGTTTAAATTGATGATTTTCAATCTCCTCAAAAGCAGAGGGACCCATTGGTCTGTCAAGTGTGATTTTGTTACCAAGTTTGTCAGTGATTTTCACTTCTTGGCCATTCTTGTTTGTGGGGATGTACTCAGTAGTTACATCAGTGGTTGAAACAGATTTTCCAAAAGCAGTGTTTTCATCATCATGTTTTCTATAACCAACCCCAAATTTCACATTGCTTTTTATCTGTTTCTCAAGCATAACCTCATACCCTTTGCATGATTCCACCCATTTCTCACATGTGATCTGGGTGGACTCTAACTCCTTTTTGCAAACTTGGTATTTTTCAACCATAGTTTGGAGTTGGGTTTTGGTTATGCTTTGCTCTTCTTTCATGCTGCTAATCTCTTTCTCCTTTTCAGCCAATTTGTTTTTAAGTTCTTTTAAAGATCTTTCAAATTTGACTTCATCAGTTAAGATTTTGTTCCTAAGGTTTTCATTCACCTCTTTGATGTTAGCAAAAGCAATAATGCATTTGTCAAAACATAGTTTTTCTAGAACTTGAGGTGATACCTTGGCAGCAGCCATCATTGCACAATCACACTGAGTATTCTCTTCATCACCAGCTCTCTCTTCTTCTTCACCTGCCTTTTCTTCTTTCTTATCTTCTTCATACCATAGATCTGTCAATGGTTCAATCAGGGTACCTGAACTTTCTTCCAACAGTACTTCATCAGCCACAGCAGTAACCACTGCTTCAATCACCTCATCTACTGTTTCAGAGACCAGCTGTTTCTCTTCAGATTCAACACCCTCATGTATAGACTCTAATGCCATCAAATAAAATTCATCATGAGAAGAAACATTAGAAGCATAGAGTGCAAAGTTTTCATCACTGAGGTCTTCAGGCATACTGCTCCAGTCAACAAACTCTTGACTAAAGAAACTTTGTTGATCTGGTTGTGTTGCTACTGGAGCAGTGGTTTGTGGTGCAGGTTGCACTTGTGCCTGGGGAGCAGGGGTTTGAACATATTGAATCTGTGGAGCAGCTGTTTGGACATAATGCACTGGCACAGGAGCAACAACATAGTGAGCAGTGTTCACATGTGCTGCTGGGGCATATTAGGCATAGTGCACAGTGTTTTGATTTTGAGGTCTAGGATTTGAACTAGGGTGAGTAATTATGGGACCAGTTGTTTGACTCCTACACTCTCTAGCAAAATGTCCTAACCTGTTACACTTATAGCACTTGATTTTCGATTTATCCAACCCAACCCTTAGATTCCCATGCAACCCTGGGAATTTTCGCCCTGTTCTTTTATAAAACTTGCTAGTTCTAACACTTAGCAAGGCCAGTTGATGCAAGATGTCCATTTCTTCAAGATCAGTGGGGTCAAAATGCTGTAAATCATTTAGTTCAAAGCTTAAATTGTCTGACATCTGGTTTTCATTTGCAGTGAATGCATAACCTATAGAGTGAGGATCAGGGTTGTTAAAATTTGCACCAGCAGTTATGTCAATGAAGTGATCATAACCCTGATCCTTACCACTACCACCATATTCTTCTTGACCCAGAAGAGCAGTGTTACCGAATGAATAATCATCAACGGTTTTCCCTGACTCTTGTAACTTCCTTTTCTGGTTCAACCCCCTTTCGTAGGTCAGGAGTCGACCATGGAGTTGGGTCAAGGTCAGATCCTTGAACTCAGGTGAGTTTCGGGTGACAAACGCTATTGTGTCCCATTTATCTGGCAGTGACCTGAGGAACCTGCTGTTTTGAGTTGAGTTTGTAAAAGTGGTTTTAACAAGCCTCAGTTCACTGATGAGACAACTGAACCGCTCAAATTGTTGCGTCAGTGATTCACCTTTAACATGACAAAATGTTTCATACTGTTGGTTCAGGATTTCCCTATTGTTTTCTATGACCTCTTCGGTACCTCCAAACTGTTCCTTAAGTGCGTCCCACAACTCTTTGGCATTGTCACAATGTAACAATCCAGCATATATTTCGTTGGGCAGCGCTGATGCTATGATACTAAATGCTTTAGCATCTAGTTCAAACTTTTGATAATCCGTTTTAGTATAATTTTCAACAGGTTTTGGAACTTGTTTTATTAGCATCTTCAGCGCTTGGCACTATAGGAACATGAGGACCAAAGATAACAGACTTCCAACAACCTGTGCTTTGTTGAGCGAGGATGTGACCCATCCTCCTCTGCCAGATGTTGTACTCATTTCTTTTTAGCATAGGTGGTTTAAAGAGAGAACCAATGTTTTTATCGTCCTGAGATTGTGACGTCATTCTTGTTGTTTTACAGGTACTGAGAAATCAACTTTAGTGGTGATTAATCCTTACTCTGTTTTTCAACGACGAACAAACGATCAGTATCAACTGTTTTGAGCTGAACTTTTTACGTCAAAATGATTGTTAAATCAAATTTGACTGTCCAAGCTCTGATACCAATTGTTGGATCTGAGTTTCTTTTTGATTGTATTTTGTGTTTGAAGTTAAGATGAAAATGGATGAGTTGTGCAGCGGAATTAAAATGAAAACAAACTTTGCATACAATCAAATGAGAGTAATACTTTGATCAAACATCTTTTACACAATGAACCGAATGATTGAATTTAATTTCAACAACGATTACAAAGATAGATGTATGAATGCAAACTCCCCCTCAGCCCGAGCTCAGTAGTTTGTTCGTGCAAAGAAGACGAATGATGTAAAGAGCTAATAGAACAGTACAAAGTACTGAACTATTTATAGGCACTGCAAACTACTGAGCATCTTTGCTGACGTCACCATGAAAGTGACATCTAACCTCCTAACAAACTCTAACCTCTGATCTATACAGACACTGCTTGTGTTAACTACTGCTAATACATTCTATTACAAAACAGACTTTAGAACAGCTGCTGCAACCTTCTACTGCTGTGAACCCAGCAGCACTTGTCCGGATCAGCAGTGCTTGACTCAAGGCAGTAGATTGAATCAGCAGGACTTTAGTCTTCCATCAGATCTTTAGTTGAGCAGCAGTTATGAGTCAGTAGTTTGGTAAGATCAGCAGATAGGAGGTCATCAGTAGTTGTAATCACTTTCAAGGGGAGAGATTTGTGTATCAGCATCTGCTTATTCATAATCCACTGTACTGATCCAGTTTTGGCTTTAATTATCTGTTCCTCTGATAGGGTTCAATCCCAACACACATGCTAAACTGTGTGGAATTTGCAAGACCAAGGGTCACAAGACTTTAGAATGCAAGGAATTAAAGAACGCAACTTGTTACAACTGTAACGAGAAAGGGCATATCAAAACCAATTGCCCAAAACTTGCAAAGAAGCCTGAAGAGGCCAAAAAGATGAACGCACGAGTCTTCCAGATGAACGCCCAGGAGGCAGTACAGAATGATAATGTTATAACAGGTACTTTCCTTATCAATGATGTTTATGCTAGAGTTTTGTTTGATTCTGGCGCAGACAAGTCTTTTGTAGACAATAAATTTTGTAAACTGTTAAACCCGCTTGTTAAAACTCTAACCGTAAAATATGAGGTTGAATTGGCCGATGGTACCATAGAGATTGCTTCAACAATTTTAGATGGATGTTTTATATCAATTAGGAATCACTCTTTTCCGCTATCTTTGCTTCCGTTGAAATTGGCAGGATTCAATATAGTGATAGGCATGGATTGGTTATCTTTTAACCAAGCCCAAATTTTATGTGATAAGAAGCAAGTGGTTATTAAGAATCCTTATGGAGAATCACTTACAATACAAGGAGATACGCAGTATGGACTGCCTAAGCAAGTGTCTATGCTTAAGGCATCAAAGTATTTGAAGAAAGGTTGTGTCATTTACATGGCACAGGTGACTATAGACGAGCCGAAGCCTAAGATTGAAGATATTCCTGTGATTTCTGAATATTCAGATGTTTTTCCTGAAGAATTACCTAGTTTACCTCCAGACATGCAAGTGGAATTCAGGATCGATGTCATTCCTGGAGCAGCATTAGTTGCAAGAGCACCTTATCGGTTAGCACCGACAGAGATGAAGGAATTAAGAACACAGTTGAATGATTTGTTGGAAAAAGGGTTTTATTCAGCCTAGCTCGTTCCCTTAGGGAGCAGCCATTCTATTTGTGAAAAAGAAGATGGCTTAATGCGTCTATGCATCGATTATCGCGAGCTGAACACAGTTACAATCAAGAACAGATATCCATTGCTCAGGATCGACGATTTGTTCGATCAGCTTCAAGGAGCAAGTTACTTTTCAAAGATTGATTTGAGGTCAGGATATTATCAGCTGAAGGTAAGAACCGAAGATGTGCACAAGACTGCATTCAGAACACGTTATGGCCACTACGAGTTCTTAGTGATGCCTTTCGGGCTCACTAATGCACCTGTAGCATCCATGGATCTCATGAATCGCGTTTGCAAGCCATATCTAGACAAGTTTGTCATTGTTTTTATTGATGACATACTTATTTATTCGAAGAATCTAGCCGATCATGAAAAACATCTCCGATGTATTCTTGAACTTCTGCAACAAGAGAAGCTTTATGCAAAGTTCTCTAAATGTGAATTCTGGCTCCGAGAAGTCCAATTTCTGGGGCATGTAGTGAGTGAGCGTGGTATCCAGGTGGATCCCGCTAAGATTGAAGCGATTATGAATTGGCAAGCACCAAAAACACCTACAGCGATTCGCAGCTTCTTGGGTTTAGCAGGATACTACAGGCGTTTCATTGAAAACTTTTCTAGGATTGCTGCACCTTTGACTTCGTTAACTCGCAAGAATCTAAAGTTTGACTGGGGTCCCAAGCAATAAGAATCTTTTGAGATCCTCAAGCAGAAATTAAGCAATGCTCCGGTGTTGACATTGCCAGAAGGGATTGAAGAGTTTATTGTGTACAGCGATGCATCGCACACAGGTATGGGTTGTGTGCTCATGCAGAGAGGCAAGGTTATTGCCTATGCTTCACGTCAATTAAAGGTGCACGAAAAGAACTACACCACCCATGATTTGAAATTGGGTGTCGTTGTATTTGCACTAAAGCTCTGGAGGCACTATCTATATGGAACCAAGTGTGTAATTTATTCAGATCACAAAAGCCTTCAACATTTGTTTAACCAGAAGTATCTTAACATGAGGCGGCGTCGTTGGATGGAGACATTAAATGATAACGATTGCGAAATTCGCTACCATCCAGGAAAAGCAAATGTTGTTGCTGATGCCTTGAGCAGAAAAGAAAGGATTAAACCACTAAGAATCAACGCCAAGAGCATCGAACTAAAGAACAGCTTGAATGAAAAGCTGTTAGCTGCTCAGAAGGAAGTCGTGTTGGAAACTAACTTTCCGAATGAAAAGTTAGGCGTAACTGATGATCAATTGTCTTATGGCAAGGATGGAATCCTTAGATTAAATGGATGAATCTGGGTTCCAATCCATGGGGGACTAAGAGATGTGATCCTCCAAGAAGCTCACAGTTCAAAACATTCAGTCCATCCAGGCAGTGATAAGATGTACCAGGATTTAAAGGCAAATTATTGGTGGATAGGTTTGAAGAAATCTATAGCCACTTATGTGGCTAAATGTCTAACGTGTGCACAGGTTAAAGCCGAGCATCAAAAGCCGTCAGGTTTGCTGCAACAGCCTGAACTTCCCACTTGGAAGTGGGAAATGGTAACTATGGATTTTATCACCAAGTTACCAAGGACGAAACATGGGAATGATATGATTTGGGTTATAGTAGACAGGCTGACCAAGTCAGCTCACTTTTACCTATTAAAGAAACACACAGCTCTGATAAGCTAGCTCAGCTGTACGTGGATGAGATAGTATCTCTCCACGGAGTGCTGGTATCTATTATCTCCGATAGGGATACTAGATACACTTCTCATTTTTGGAAAAGCTTTCAGCAATCTTTAGGCACTCGTTTAAATTTCAGCACTGCTTATCATCCTCAGACGGATCAGCAAAGCGAGCGTACGATTCAAACACTTGAAGATATGCTCAAGGCTTGTGTTATTAATTTAGGAGGAAGTTGGGATGACCATCTTCCTTTGATTGAATTTTCATACAATAATAGTTATCATTCGAGTATCCAAGCCACGCCTTTTGAGGCCTTGTATGGAAGAAAGTGCAGAACGCCAGTTTGTTGGGCGAAAGTTGGAGAAACCCAACTGTCAGGACTTGATATAGTCCTCGAGACGACGGATAAGATTGTTCAAATCCGTGATCGTCTCAAAGCTGCCAGGGATAGGCAGAAAAGCTACGCGGATAAAAGGCATAAACCTCTGAAATTCGAGATAGGTGATAAAGTATTACTCAAAGTGTCGCCTTGGAAAGGAGTAATGAGATTTGGCAAGAAGGGCAAGCTGAGCCCAAGATATATCAGACCGTTCGAGATTATCGAATGTGTTGGAACTGTAGCCTACAAGCTAGATCTACCTGAAGAGCTTAGTGGAATTCATAATGTATTCCACATTTGCAATTTAAAGAAATGTCTAGCCGATGAGTCGCTAGCAATGTCTCATAAGGACGTGCAAATTGATGAAAACTTAAAGTTTGTTGAAAAACCTTTGTCAATCGAGGATCGACAGGTTAAGAAACTTCGAGGAAAGAATGTGCCGATCGTCAAGGTGAAATGGGATGCCTGTAGAGGCCCAGAATATACGTGGGAAGTTGAATATATGATGAAACAAAAATACCCTCATTTATTTCAGTAAATCTCGAGGTCGAGAATTCTTTTAAGGGGGTGAGAATGTAACACCTCACAAAATCATGTCCAATACAGTGGTGACACGTTTCAAAAACCCTGATCATGTTAAAAGATAACTTGAGGGACTAAAACTGTCAAACAGTGTAAAGATGTAAATAGAAGGACCAAAAGCATCAACATGCCAAACTTGTGCCTCTGAATGACCTCATAAGATGTTCGTATTCATGATTGAATAAATTTACGGAGACAAGAAGCCGCTTGTGCTTAAAAATCAAAAGTTACAAAACACAGGGGTTAAAAGTGTCAACATGTTAATTCTTACCTCTGAGTGACCTTTTAACGTTCCCAAAGCTTTGTAAAATATTATTATACCCTCATGTATATCTGATAATAATTTATAAAAGTTCTGATTCAATCTTGTGATGAATAATTCAAATTTCAAGAAATGGGGTCATATGTGTAAAAACGACAATTCTTCATTCAAATGGCCTTTTCAAAGACTCCGAGACCTTTATAATGCATGGCATTACTTTCAAGAGCAATTCAGGCCTGATCATGTGGTCCCCTCCTGCTGAAAGTGACTATATATCCGAGTTATGAAAGTTGCATGGTTAAATATAAAAGTTCTCAAAATTTTGTCTTCTGATTAAAGGCTTATGGACCGCAAAGAATCCACCTTACGGTCCGTAAGGTGGCTTAACTGGGCGATAAAATTCAAATAACGGTTATGGACCGTAAGGGCTTAGGCTTACGGTCCGTAAGGACTGTATCTGGGTAGTAGAAACGGACAGCTGCGGGTTGTCATCTTCTACACTCCTTTTCTTGAATCAGCCGCATGTTGATGGTATTGTAAAACCTCTAGGATACCTGTATGCATCAGATTTCACCTGGGGACACCTGCATTGATCTTAGAACCATCCAAAATCCTATAAAAGGGCCTCACTTCTTCACTTGTTCTTGCACACTTCAAAGAAAATCTCAAACAAACTCTCTAAGCTTATTCTCTGGAGTATCCTAGTTCTCAAGGAAGCTCTAATAGTTCAAATCTTCTTGCTAAGGACCTTTGTAAGTGTTCTTAGCTTCTGTAGTTAAGCTTTTGTTAGTTTAATGACCGAAAGTCAAAGATATCGTAATTACACTTTGACTTTGTGATTAATCACTAACGGTCCAGCCATTATTCGAATTGAAAGTGGCTATGTGTTGGTAATTTTGTAGGTGTTAAACCCTTAAAAAGGCACCTCCAATTTATCACATTTAATTGGTCAATTGTCGGGTCAAACTACTTAACAGAAAAGTCAAACGAGTCAGTTTTTGCAAAATAAATCATAACTGATAATGTAGAAGCTATAAAATGAATTTTATCACTTAAACAACTTGGTAAATAATATAAGAACATGTTTAGGCATGTTCAACCCGACAATTATGAGTTTAGGCTCGGTTCGTAACCGAAAGTCGCAAAATTAGACTTTTGCTTTGACTTTCAATTCAGACCCGATTCAGCTTAGTTTAGCTATGCCTTAGGATTCCTTTGTGACCATATTATATGTTAGTATAACTCTCTGAAGTTATACTACATGGTCCTTAGAAATTAGAGATTTCTTGCATGTTCCGTTATTTGCTTAAAATTGACCATTATGCCCTTTTGTCATTAAAACGAGATTTTTAAAAATGTGAGAGGACAAAAAGCTTTATTACTGATATATAAGTATGTGACAAAAATTTGACATCAGTTTATGGTCTCAAACTAGAGTTATGCAAGATATCGTAAAACATAACTTTTTGTTAATTAAATTGCATTTTCAACATAAATAATATTTAAACCCAATTTTTGGCACCAAACTTGTTACCTACTGTTTTAATATAATTTTAAGGGAATTTTAGAATTTTTTGTCAAATTTTATACTGATCATAACATAGAGTTCTTGCATGGACTCGATAATTGATGATAATGCCCTTTTCGCTAATAAAATGAGTTTTACACATTATTTACATGTCAAACCTTTTTCTACTGATTTTATATATTAAATGAAATATTTTAGACAGTTAAGGCTGATCAAAATCTTAGATTTCCTTAAACATCTCGAATATCGTCAAATATCGACTTTTATGCGAATTAGGCGCATAGTATGGTTTAAAACCATATTTAGCACCTGAGACTTATTACCGACTGGTTTTAAAAATAAATTTTTATACTCTAACAGTAAGTATAAGTCTTGAACTCAGATTTCCAAATTTAACCTTAAAAGCATCTGTGAAATGACCAAAATGCCCCTACGGTGCATAGTCTGGCCATAAATGATTAAACACACATATGTATGATATCTTACTGATATAAAAACATAAAATAAATATCTTTACAGAATATTTTTAGTCCAGAACCTCAGTTTATGTTTAAACCTCTTTTATAAACTTTAAAATGACCAAAATACCCTTTCGGGACTTAAATTGGTCTTAAATATATTTGGGGCATAATTTTTGATATCCTACTGAAATCACAACATATTTTAAGCATAATAACTATTGGAACTTGTTCTTGACTCATCCGATTACCCGCTGTGCTTTTACGCGTTCAGTACGGTTTATGTAACTAAATTGCATAAATTAGCCGAAGCGGGTCAAACCTTATCATTTTTATTTCAAAATCCAGAATGTATTTAGTTTACCCATTATAAACAAGTCTTCATACTTGTCAGGTCTAAATCACATTCCAGTCCGGTCACCGCTTAATCTAGCGTTTCGTACCGTAAACCTTTCTTTAAAACTAACCGGTCTAAGTTATAACTTAAATAAGACCCGTTAGGAATCTAATAGGTTAATAAAACCTTCGTTCCAGATTGAGAGCCCCTGTAGAAGAACTTGCACTTGCTGATTAGAATATACGACTGAGAATAAATTACATTTAGCTTAGGTAAATAATTTTAACTTATTTTCCCTTATACGGGCTTGGGATACGGTAAATTATTACCGCTTGGTCGGGTGTAGAAACGTTTTAATCGAATATGGTTAAATTGTATAATCCCGTTTTAATCAGTGTTGCTCGATAACAAATAACATTGGGGGTTAACGATCGTGTCCTGGATATCCTTGGCTCATTCAAAAAGCGTGAATGGCCACGACTTAAGCACGGGGTGTAGGCATACACCTGTCTGTTGCGTATGTAAATGATATACTCACTCGTGAGGAAACTTCTTGTGAGTTTATATTTGTGGTGTGTCGATTAATCTTGTTCGGCTTTTATACCGGTCCTAATTGTTGGACAAACATGTAAATCTGATACAAGATTGTTATTAATATAATTGTCCCAAGTTATAAAATGTTTGTGCCTTGTGCATTTAAACCAATTTTCATAAACGTTTTCAAAGGAGTCGGTTAATTGTATTTACCAGTGTAAACTGACGTATTTTTCGAAAAAGACTAAGTGACAGGTGTCGTACGTAATTGGCTGGGAGCTCGGGGCGTTAATAAGGAATCTTGCAAGTTCTAAACGTCTAAAGTCTGTTGAACAATATTTATATTTCTGTTTTAAGATCCGCCTGTGGATCCAAATACAACTGCTTGTATAATATTTAATTATACTTCTAAATTTCGGTTTGTAATATTATTTTCATCCAAGACTTCCGCTGTGCATTAACCTGTATACATTTGACTATGACAATATCAACTACGTCACGATACTCCCCGCCGGGCCACCGGTAATACGTGGAAATATCGGGGTGTGACATTGATGTGATGCCTGGAGCTATTTTTCTACATCTTTAATGTCCAAACAAACGGAGAAATCATCTGCTTGCGCATGGACAATGCTTTCTTTCAAGGCGACGTGTAATAGAGCATTTTTTCCTATAAACTGTTGAGAACCTGTTTCAGACGCACAAGTTCATCTTCAAGGGCAGAAGCAGTTATTTGATCCGAAATGGGAGTGGTTTCATTATGATCATGACATGGTGCACCACCTTCCATAATGCTTTGTTTTCCACTAAAGACATATGATAAATAAAACAAAAAGTTCATAAATATATAAGGTATATGATTGAAATTAAGAATTAACATTAAGCATTAGCAAATAAAGAAACATATCATTCCACTAATTTCCCTCCAAAATTTCCCACTAAATTATTTAAATTTCCCCTTTGAACAAAAGATCCCAAACTAACCACATTATTTTCCCAAAGCACAACAAATAACCTGATCCAATCCTAAGAGGCATATATCAAATCATTATATGAAGAAAGAAACCAAACTATCCTCACGGATGACGCCAACGAGTATCACCATTGGTACGTGCGCGACTACACATATTTTTACAATGAAAATACACACGAATTGGTTTTAAATTTATAAAAGTGATTATTACTTTTACATCAAAACACACACGAAAGGGCAAGTGTACCCCGTCATATATGTAGTAAAGTATCGGTAAGAACCAAGTATCGATCCACGGAAATGGGCGGAGAAATAATACTAGACCTTTGCCACTAAATTACCGGTAAAAACATAAGTTGTTTTGGTTTTAATTAATCTAAAGTAAGCATAAATAAATACTTATAAAACATAGTAAATTATATATAAATAGCCTTGCTTAATACACAACCAAAGCATGTCAACTAAGTCAGTTTTGGCACTAGAAGCATTCGGTCAATTTTCCATTTTGAGACAATTAGTATCCCTTTCGGGAATCCTAACATGACAATCATTCGGAAAGTTAAAACGATAAACACACTTTAACCACCTAAAATTGTTCTTTAACGTGCAATTGATTAATGTCTACAAAAATATCCTAAAAATAAGTTAGTCATCCGTTAGGAGTTTTCTAACCTCACTTAATCAAGGAAAGCAACACCGATAAACACAATGCAACCACCGAGACAAGCATAGACTAGATTAAATCACAACCGAGTTCATTTTACAAATCTTACGCATAAATTCACCAAGATAGTAATTTTGGCCGAAACTGCTAACTAAGCTAACAAATCATGGCAAGAATTCGTAACAACACCATCTAACCCGTCAGAGTCCTTCCGTGAAGGCAAGCTTTCTTGATTAACAATAATTACATTTTATTAAACCACTAACCCGTTAGAGTATCATGGTGCCCACATTTTAACCAAGTTAAACTAGTTAACCAAATTAAAAGTTTACTAATACATGATTAAATAAGCTTCATTTTGCAACTATCTTACCTAACCAAGCACCAATCATCCAACACAATTACTTATAATCAAGAAATCAATATCAATAACAAGGTTGCAAACTAATCATCAAAGATAATCATAGAAAACACTTCCAAATTTCATTACAAACATAGATTAACATACTAATGGTTATAATCAAGCAAGTGATTGTTGTGTTTTTGCCCAAAGGCTACAATAATACATAAACATTAACCTAAATGCTTGAAAGATTAACAAAAACATGGAAAGAGTAGAAAACCCAACCATAAACAAGCACAAGATTAAGAATCCGGATAGTAAATGAGCAAAACCGGGCAATGTGGCTTGAATCTGAGTGAAAGCAGAAGCCTTCGGAGCCTCAAAATCGCCTGCAAAGCTCTCCAAAATTCCAGAGTTGCTAATAGAATGGTTCTGTTCTGTTTTTATGCTTTTTCGATGTTGCACGGTCGTTCTCCGATCGCACGACCGTGCACTTTAAGCAATTATTGGTGGTGGTCCACCATACTGCGTGACATCAGCAGATTTGACTGGTCTTCGGTCTCGCACGGGCGTGCCATGGGGTGCACGGGCGTGCATATCCGGGATCGGGGCTGGTCATCGAATCCGCATGGGGGTGCAACCAGTAGCACGGGGGTGCAACCGGTCGCACGGGGGTGCGTTGCCGGGATTTCGTTGCACTCCTGATCGCACTGGGTGTGCAACGCCGAGCTGAGCCTTGTTGTCGCATCCGCACGGGGGTGCCACCAGTTGCACGGGGGTGCAACGCCGAGCTGAGCCTTATTGTCGCATCCGCACGGGGGTGCCACCAGTCGCACGGGGGTGCAACTTGCCCAGGTCAGAATTTTCCACAGAATGTTCGCAGTTCATTCGTTTCGCCCGAAAAATCCTCGTTTTCACTATCATCTTGTCTGGTATATTGTTTTAGGCCTGTAAACAAAAGTATACATGATTAAGTATCCGCATGACGGTTTTACGGCCGAAAATGCATAAAATGGGGATAAAATGGGGGACTAAAATATGTGTAAATTAGCGAATATCAACCATCGTCACTCGAGTCTTCAAAGGAACCACTAGATTCCATGACCACCCCTTGGATCTTCTATCTGATTGCCATCATCGACTGGGAGTTCGCCGGAAGCAGACCGACACCCCCTTTTTCTTTCTCCTACCCTCTCTCTTTCTTTTTGGAGCGTTTGGTAAAAAAGGTGATTAATGATTTGTAAACATTCTTTACGTAGTAATACCGGCATTCCATCAACACAGCCAGACTTGTGGAAAGTGCAGCAACCTATTTTTTGTTGGATATCTTATACTATAAGGACTATGGTATGATTAATTAAAATGATAATGCCATTAACATATTTTGATTTTGAAGTCAATAAATAAGACTATGTCAGTACTATGATTTTTCTTTATTGAATCAAAATATATTTAATATTGAAGATAAAAACTCACGCAAACCATTGTTTTCAAAGATGTCTCATTTGTTTTTCCTTATTTTGGCCTGCAACAAAAACATCAATATATTCACAGACAAAAACGACATCTCTAGCAAGAAACTAGATAGTTGGAGTTACAATGTGCAACACTCACATAAACCCACTCGAAGAAAGAACGATCAAACAAACATATCAGAGTTACACCACCCTTTTTCCGTCTAACAAAGGAAATCTTGGCTCTACCTTTGATCCAAAGGAACATGTGTTCCCTCACAAAAGATGTTCATTTATGAAAATAAATAAAGGCTTCTATTGGTTGAGGCCAATAGTGGGCGAAATGAGCAACAAGTGATGACTTCTTCGAATCTAAACCCACTTTACCACACAATGATTATAGTTTTATCAGAAAGTTGAATCAGCAAAATGGCATTATTCAACAACTGATGAATTGTTTGTTGAATCATCCAATTCGCGCCCGCTCTAAGAGATTTCTAGAACAATGGCTGGAGAATTTAGACTACACCAACTTTTCTTTGAGGTAAAGTTACTAATAAAGTGGCAACGAACGCCTTCTTTCTCAAAGTCAACC
Organism: Helianthus annuus; assembly: GCF_002127325.2. Taxonomy (NCBI): domain Eukaryota; kingdom Viridiplantae; phylum Streptophyta; class Magnoliopsida; order Asterales; family Asteraceae; genus Helianthus; species Helianthus annuus. Next base: position 171,347,331 of record NC_035436.2, read on the forward strand.
TTCTCCACCAACTAACATGTGAAAAAGTGTAAATCAAGAGGTCTTTACGGGGTGTAACGTTAGGCTTGGGCGAAGGGTATGGAAAGGGATATTTAAAGTGGTGAAACGGTTAAAACTCGGTAGTTACGTTTAACAAGCGCAATACAACAAAACTATACATACAAATGCCCTAAATAGGCGACTTATGCGACAACGAGCTCATAAACAAGATTTCATCATTTTATCAATCAAAATTGCTCGAATTTTGTCTACTTCACCCTATTTTAGGGTGTTTTTTTTTCTTTTTCTTTTTTTTTTTTTTTTGCAAACTAATGGATTTATACAATGAATAATAAACTATAACAAGCGCTAGTTAAACGATTATTTTGACCGAGTTTCAACACTAAAAGGTTTAAAACATAAAAAGGCTACATTTGGCTAAGTGGGCGATAATATTGGGTAGACAAAGGTAAACGGGAAGGCTCGACATGGTTAATCCTAAAGGTAATTTAAGGTTTACAGGAAACACAACACAAAGAACAAGGCTAACAACAAAGGGGTAATCTAAGTGCCTCTATCACTTTTACATAATTCCGCAAGTTCATGGTCTTAACAAGCATGCTAGTGACAAGTTCTAAATTACACATGACATCCGGCTCACTCCTACTCCGAAATGAACAAATATATAACAATTTCAAGGCTCAAATATGCTCACGTAATGGAAGGAATGGGTAAAAGTGTGAAAACTATCATGCAAGTCTTTCTTTGTTTGTCACGCTTTCTGGTTTCCTTTTTCAAAATTTATTTTGCTTGTCGAGTTTTTATCATGTCCGAAGCTTTCTAAAACACAACCAACCAGTTTATTTACTAAAATATATACAGAACACGGATATTTTTGGATGATTTTTCTGGTTTTTTTTTTTTAGAGGACAAACAAAGTTAACCCCCTCCCCACACTTGAACTTCGCATTGTCCCCAATGCGAAACCCGAAATATAGAGAAAAAGGATAATAGTACTCCCCTCAAGATGATATCTGATGAAACGAGACTTCCAAAGCTGTGTCTGTTATATGCTCCGGTCCAAGATATGTCGGATCTGCAAGTATGTCACATGTACACCAAAACAGAGCAGTAACAGAATAAACATAAAAACCATAATATACATAAATAGAAATACTAGAAATCCCAACAAAGACAAGACATAAAGTAAAGTGTCTGAAAATAAAAAGTACATAACCGGGGGTGTTGAAATAACAACCAAAATGAACACCCGAAATATAAAGTACTGAAATGCTACTACCACCACCAGCTACTCATCATCACCGTTAGCACCACCTCCTGGTTGACTCGAAGTTGCTCCTGGTTCAGCTGCATTTGTTGAAATTGTTGGTACAAATCAGGATAAGATGGGATGCCGGGTGGCCAGTCTTAGTGCTGCTGGAACTGCTGGTGTGGTGGTGTGGGTGGTGGCTGATTCTGCTCCTCCTCTTCATGCTCAGCCGAACACAAAGTTATGAAGATTCTGTCAAACTGATCTGGGTGTTTCGCACGGGTGTACGAATGGACGCATGGTCATGCGTCACCGAGATCAGTGGTGGTGCGGTTTTGATTATCGGAACATGACGGGATTGCACGGACATGCGACTGGTCGCATCACCGTGCATATCCGGCACCACAGTTAAAAATCATGAACGACCCGCATACGCACGACCGTTCCATGTACAGAATGACCGTGCGATCCCGTTTTCTGCATATTCTTAACCCCAAATCAGAACAGTCAAATCTTTTCGAAATTTTTCAAGTTTCTAGTGACAGGGGGTTAGGAAATCAGCCGGGTGTTCATGATTTGTGAAGTTCTTGCAAGGGCTAGGGTTTCGATTTGTTTATGAAGGGAACCCTAAAAGCCTTGAAGAAATCGGAGAATCTAACCCTAGAAAGCGATAAAAATAGGAAATCGACAAGAAAAAAAAAACAAACCGTGCGAGAAGATCTGAGAAACCGTTTGAAAAATGGTGCGATTTTGGGAAAAAAATGGCCAGGAACGAGAGTGTAGTAGGGTTTCGCGAATGTGAGAAGTGGATGCAGATGAGGGTTTTTATATGGAACAATGACAAAATGCCCCTGACCATGCGCACGGTCATGCGGATTTTCGCACGGGCGTGCGGATCCGATGTAGACCCATTCTTGCACGTTGACCTCGGTAATGCACGGGGGTGCGACTCGAGGTGCTGGCCAGCCCGAAATCGCACGGGCGTGCGACCCATGGCACGGCCATGCCAAATCTGCAGATGTGTCTGTTTGCTGCAGAAACCAGTTTCAGCACTCTTTTTGGCCATTTTTCGTCATTTTTACCATTCGCAACATGTTTTAACAATATTCCCACGTAGACCCTTCACTCGGCACGTATAAAAACTGTACAAACGAACGGAAACTACCAAACACTCCTAAATTACGCTAAAACTAGAAAAACACATAAAAAGACGATACTACCCCTAAAGCGCTTTTGACGCTCTTGCTACATTTTTAATCCGCGAGTCAGTAGCGTAGACTCATGCTAAATTTTTGTCGGCGAGTCGATAGCAAGACTCATGCTAAATTTTTGTCGGCGAGTCGATAGCAAGACTCATGCTAAATTTTTGTCGGCGAGTCGATAGCAAGACTCATGCTAAATTTTTGTCGGCGAGTCGATAGCAAGACTCATGTCCCCACACTTAAGCTGTATGCGGGGTGTGGAGCTTGATAACCTCCACTGCCGACTCGATCGGCCCTCCAACGTAAACCTTCAACCGATGCCCATTTACCTTGAAAATAACGCCGTCCACGTTCTCTATTGCAACAGTCCCATAAGGAAATACCTCTTTTACTGTGTATGGTCCTGTCCAACGTGAATGAAGCTTTTTCGTAAACACGCTTCTTGCCGTTAGCCATGATGATGTGTCCTTCGTCGGCTGGGCCCTCTGTCTCAGCGGATACCACCTGCTCGTCCACAGCTGCTGCGAGTTGCAGCGCAACCGCACGGGATCTCTAGTGAAGACGTCTCCTCAGATCACGCTCGGGTTCGTCTGAAGGCTCAGCAGCGTCAGGAGCAGGGGTTGAGGACACGAAAAATTGCTCGACAAGAATATTATATTATTATAATAAGGCTGTCTCTTTTTTTTTTTTTTGCTGAAAAGAAACGGAATATTATTTTAAATGGGCTGAAAAATTTATAAAAATCCGAAAATGGGCCGAAATTTTTATAAAAATTAAAGCAATGAAAATAATCGAATCGGCTAGTGCAAAAACGATTTTTAAGAGCCGAAAATTCAACGAATAAATGAATAAATAAATCCGGATTAGAACAAATAAATAGAATAAAAATTTACAAGTGTACAAAAGAATCATGAAAACGAATAAATTAAATTAAAAACAAGAAATATTAACAGATAAATCAACGAATAAATAATCACGAAAGTATACACAAATATTAACAAGTATATACACCGATAAAACAATGACTCGGGTCATTCCTAAAACTCGCCACTTCCCCGGCAGCGGCGCCAAAAACTTGGTACGTGCGCGACTACACATATTTTTACAATGAAATTACACACGAATTGGTTTTAAATTTATAAAAGTGATTATTACTTTTACATCAAAACACACACGAAAGGGCAAGTGTACCCCGTCATATATGTAGTAAAGTATCGGTAAGAACCAAGTATCGATCCACTGAAATGGGCGGAGAAATAATACTAGACCTTGCCATTAAATTACCGGTAAAAACATAAGTTGTTTTGGTTTTAATTAATCTAAAGTAAGCATAAATAAATACTTATAAAACATAGTAAATTATATATAAATAGCCTTGCTTAATACACAACCAAAGCATGTCAACTAAGTCAGTTTTGGCACTAGAAGCATTCGGTCAATTTTCCATTTTGAGACAATTAGTATCCCTTTCGGGAATCCTAACACGATAATCATTCGGAAAGTTAAAACGATAAACACACTTTAACCACCTAAAATTGTTCTTTAACGTGCAATAGATTAATGTCTACAAAAATCTCCTAAAAATAAGTTAGTCATCTGTTAGGAGTTTTCTAACCTCACTTAATCAAGGAAAGCAACACCGATAAACACAATGCAACCACCGAGACAAGCATAGACTAGATTAAATCACAACCGAGTTCATTTTACAAATCTTACGCATAAATTCACCAAGATAGTAATTTTGGCCGAAACTACTAACTAAGCTAACAAATCATGGCAAGAATTCGTAACAACACCATCTAACCCGTTAGAGTCCTTCCGTGAAGGCAAGCTTTCCTGATTAACAATAATTACATTTTATTAAACCACTAACCCGTTAGAGTATCATGGTGCCCACATTTTAACCAAGTTAAACTAGTTAACCAAATTAAAAGTTTACTAATACATGATTAAATAAGCTTCATTTTGCAACTATCTTACCTAACCAAGCACCAATCATCCAACACAATTACTTATAATCAAGAAATCAATATCAATAACAAGGTTGCAAACTAATCATCAAAGATAATCATAGAAAACACTTCCAAATTTCATTACAAACATAGATTAACATACTAATGGTTATAATCAAGCAAGGGATTGTTGTGTTTTTGCCCAAAGGCTACAATAATACATAAACATTAACCTAAATGCTTGAAAGATTAACAAAAACATGGAAAGAGTAGAAAACCCAACCATAAACAAGCACAAGATTAAGAATCCGGATAGTAAATGAGCAAAACCGGGCAATGTGGCTTGAATCCGAGTGAAAGCAGAAGCCTTCGGAGCCTCAAAATCGTCTGCAAAGCTCTCCAAAATTCCAGAGTTGCTAATAGAATGGTTCTGTTCTGTTTTTATGCTTTTTCGATGTTGCACGGTCGTTCTCCGATCGCACGACCGTGCACTTTAAGCAATTATTGGTGGTGGTCCACCATACTGCGTGACATCAGCAGATTTGACTGGTCTTCGGTCTCGCACGGGCGTGCCATGGGGTGCACGGGCGTGCATATCCGGGATCGGGGCTGGTCATCGAATCCGCATGGGGGTGCAACCAGTCGCACGGGGGTGCGTTGCCGGGATTTCGTTACACTCCTGATCGCACTGGGTGTGCAACGCCGAGCTGAGCCTTGTTGTCGCATCCGCACGGGGGTGCCACCAGTTGCACGAGGGTGCAACGCCGAGCTGAGCCTTATTGTCGCATCCGCACGGGGGTGCCACCAGTCGCACGGGGGTGCAACTTGCCCAGGTCAGAATTTTCCACAGAATGTTCGCAGTTCATTCGTTTCGCCCGAAAAATCCTCGTTTTCACTATCATCTTGTCTGGTATATTGTTTTAGGCCTGTAAACAAAAGTATACATGATTAAGTATCCGCATGACGGTTTTACGGCCGAAAACGCATAAAATGGGGATAAAATGGGGGACTAAAATATGTGTAAATTAGCGAATATCAACCATCGTCACTCGAGTCTTCAAAGGAACCACTAGATTCCATGACCACCCCTTGGATCTTCTATCTGATTGCCATCATCGACTGGGAGTTCGCCGGAAGCAGACCGACACCCCCTTTTTCTTTCTCCTACCCTCTCTCTTTCTTTTTGGAGCGTTTGGTAAAAAAGGTGATTAATGATTTGTAAACATTCTTTACGTAGTAATACCGGCATTCCATCAACACAGCCAGACTTGTGGAAAAGTGCAGCAACCTATTTTTTGTTGGATATCTTATACTATAAGGACTATGGTATGATTAATTAAAATGATAATGCCATTAACATATTTTGATTTTGAAGTCAATAAATAAGACTATGTCAGTACTATGATTTTTCTTTATTGAATCAAAATATATTTAATATTGAAGATAAAAACTCACGCAAACCATTGTTTTCAAAGATGTCTCATTTGTTTTTCCTTATTTTGGCCTGCAACAAAAACATCAATATATTCACAGACAAAAACGACATCTCTAGCAAGAAACTAGATAGTTGGAGTTACAATGTGCAACACTCACATAAACCCACTCGAAGAAAGAACGATCAAACAAACATATCAGAGTTACACTACCCTTTTTCCGTCTAACAAAGGAAATTTTGGCTCTACCTTTGGTCCAAAGGAACATGTGTTCCCTAACAAAAGATGTTCATTTACGGAAATAAATAAAGGCTTCTATTGGTTGAGGCCAATAGTGGGCGAAATGAGCAACAAGTGATGACTTCTTCGAATCTAAACCCACTTTACCACACAATGATTATAGTTTTATCAGAAAGTTGAATCAGCAAAATGGCATTATTCAACAACTGATGAATTGTTTGTTGAATCATCCAATTCGCGCCCGCTCTAAGAGATTTCTAGAACAATGGCTGGAGAATTTAGACTACACCAACTTTTCTTTGAGGTAAACTTACTAATAAAGTGGCAACGAACGCCTTCTTTCTCAAAGTCAACCTTCTCCCTCCGTGCTTTATTTTTCAATGAGGAGTAAGAGCTCGAAAGTGAGAACTAGCTTTATAGGAGTGAAGCCACTCGACCAGAGGAAGGGGAATGAGTACTCTCCCTCCTCATTCAAAGAAGATAGAGAATTCCCCGGCTATAACTATAAGGAGTTCTTTGCGCTCCTCTATAAATGTTTCTTCTTTCTCTATTTCAGAGAAAAGTTGGTGTAGTCTGAATTCTCCAGCCATTGTTTGTTTTAGAAATCTCTTTGAGTGTAAGGATTGATTTATTATCGAAGAGGAGTTTTCTGGCAAATGGTAGTTCTTGTTGATTTCTATTTATATTGTAGTTTAGTTAAAGCGAGTGCGAATTGGATGATTCTAACAAACAATTCATGAAGTGTTGAATCATGCCATTTTGCTCATTCAACTTTCTTCCTTCTCATGTATATTCTAATATCACTCTTTTAGTGTTTTAACAATGCTTCAATTGAGGAATCATGTTAATTACATGATTCGACTTACTATTCTTATGAAGCTCCTAATCTCACTGGGAGTTGAATCATGTCATTTAGGTGATTGATTCCACTTACATCAATGTATGTAACACAAATCCTAACATCACAAAAAGGAAGTTTTACTATTTTGTAGGGATGCTCTCTTCTGCATCGACTGTTGTGTGATTAAGGTTGCAAAATAAGAGAGCTACTACGCATTCCACATCAAATAATGCTATCGACGAAACAACCCATTATCCAATCCAGTATATCACCATGACCTGGCACAAAACCAATCTTCACTTTTTTACATTCGCGTTCTAACAGCAGTTACACAATCCGTGAATGTCTTAGATAGTTGTAAGTGAAATAAGGCTACTAAGTGGTAACTAAGAATCCGACTAGCTCAGCTAGTATACTTCCTTGCTCGTTTGCTAAGCATGGTAGTGAAACTAGGAACGGAGTTGACTTGTTAGAGCTAGGATGTTGAGTGAAAGTAAAGTAAAAGGGCTAGTCACACGAGCCAGGGAGCTAGTCAGCTTGATGTAGTTACTACGGTAAAGTGGAGTGAAACGAGTTGGCAGTAGAGACCACAGGAACGAGCCACACCTATGATCTTTTATCAAATGAGCATGCGTTCTAATAAGGGAATCAAGATGCTCAACCAGAGTAGATAGGCGAACAACAGAAAACTTTGATTATATACTAGGGAAAATAGCCAAAATGGCCAAGACTTGGTCGACCTTTCGAAAATAGCCAAGTCAAACGTCTTGGGGAGACGCCACCAATGGGGTCTAGCGTCTTGGCGGCTGACCAACCATACGCTGCCACGTGTCTGACAGTAAACTCAGGCGTCTGGACGTCTTGGCTGAGACGTTTCAGACGGCTTGAGACGTTTCGTTATGGCTGCCCACTTTTTCAAACGGCTTGAGACGTTTCCACCCGGCTTGAGCCATTTCACTCTCTTTAGCCGGCTACATCAGCTCGAGCCGGATTTCTTATTTTAACACGTTTGTTGTATGAATTGAAGACGTTTCTGTATGAGTCTAAGACATTTTGTAGGAATTTAAGGCATTTTGCATTTATTTAGAGGGATCCCTAATTTAAATACTGTACATTATGAAAAACCGTATTTGAAGTATAAATCTAAGATTCTAAGAGTTTGTTTTTTAGTAATTATCTCACAACATGAGGGTCAAGTTTGTTGTTTATACTAGGGGGAAGTGAGATGTCATTAACGGAAACATTGAGTATGTTACTGATGGCGATTCAAGGAGGCGTGGTTTAAAAATTGAAACAGATCATTCATATAATAGTTTTTTAAACTATGTTTCTAAGATGTGTGATACTCCAAACATTACACGGTTGTCATACCGGATGTCTACGTTTACTGATCCGATCGATATAATTAATGATCGAGATGTTAGATTTTTTTTTGATTTGGCGATACAGAATCCTTTTGAATTATATAAATTATATGTTATTGAAGAGTCTGGTGTGTTGGTTCCTCTAGTTTTTCTTCTTTAAACAACTTCAAAACTCCAAATCTAAATATTTCAGTAAAAGAAAGTGTTGATGTTTTAAACGATGAGTGTCCTATTTTAGAAAATAATTTTGAAAAATCATCCACGTCTAACAACGAATCAGCTTCTTCATCTTTAGTGTTTGATGCCGGTCATATATTCAATAACAAAGAAGAGATGAAGCTTGAGTTGGGAAAGAAATGTTTGTTAGAGCATTTCGAGTTTAAAGTTGATAGATCATCTAAGACACAGTATGAAGTGTCATGCATGGGTGATGGTTGTGAATGGCGATTTAAGGCATATGATATTCCTGGTGGTAGTTTATTTTTGTTAAACATATGAATGATAGACACACTTGTTCGAAGACGCAAACACACCCACATTTCCGTCAGGCTAACCCAAAGGTTTTGGTCACTTTTTAAATGAACAACTAAAAGACATTGGTAGGATATATCGAGCAAAAGAGATTGTCAAAGATTTTAGACAAAGGTTCGAGGTTGAGATAACAAACCTTCAAGCTTGGCGTGGTAAAAGCCATGCACTTGAACTTCTACAAGGAACAACCTGAGACTCTTTTGCCGAACTACCAATATACTGTTACAATTTGAAGCTTGCAAATCCTGGAAGCGTTACTCACATCTTGGTTGATGAGCAGAGTCGTTTTGAAATGGTTTTTGTTGCGTTAGGTGCTGCGGTAAGTTACACCTTTTCGTTTGTACTTGTTCTTATTTTTTTAGAATAACATGGGTTTGATCTTATTTTGTTATCATTAATTTTCAGATTCGTAGCTTTATGTTTAATCTAAGACCGGTCGTTATCATTGATGCGGCACACCTAAAGGGTGAATTTAAAGGGACGTTGTTTTTAGCAGTGGCCATGGATGGAAATAATCAGATTTTACCAATTGCTTATGGCATAGGAAAATCAGAGGATGGTGAATCTTGGACATGGTTTCTCTCAAAGCTTAGAGAGTGTGTTGGTGAAATAGCAGATATGGCGATCATTTCGGATAGGGCGAATTCTATACATGTAGGTGTTAGAAACGTGTTTCCACGTGTTTACCACGAGTTGTGTTGTCGTCATTTGATGATGAATTTACATTTGCCGTCATTTAAAAAAAGAATACGAGGCACTATGGTGGAAGACATGTAAATCTTATCGGATGTCTGACTTTAACGAGTCATTCAATGCTTTGTGTCTTGTCGTTCCTAGAATACGCCAGGTTCTAACAAATATTGGGTTTGGTAGATGGGCAAGAGCTCATTGTCCCGACAATCTATACCACTATATGACATCTAATAGTGCAGAGTCTATTAACTCTTTTTCTAGATTCTCGCGTAAGATGCCGATAACGCAACTTATCGAATTCTTCCGCGATTCCGTACAAAAATGGGTTTATGACCATCGACTGCAGGGCATGCAGGAGAGCCACTCACTGACTTAGTGGGCACAGAAGAAAATTTTAAAGAAAATTGAAGGGTCTAGAACATGGACTGTTGCAGGCATTGGGACAAACAGTTTTCTTGTTGAAGACGGTGGGAAAAGGGGTTTAGTTGATTTTTTGAATCGTTCGTGCAGCTGCCGTGTCTGGCAAGTTTCTGGTCTACCTTGTGGGCATGTGATTGATGTTTCAAGACTTTTGGGTGAACCTGACTGCAGTCATTATGCATTCTCGTGTTATTCAAACGAAGTATACAAAAAAACGTATGAAGAATCGATTAATCCTCTGCCTCATAGGTCTGAATGGGTGATATCAGAAGGCCTTGGCAGTGTATTACCGCCGCATATTACAAAACGTCAATCTGGCCGTCCAAAAGAAAATACCCGAATCTTATCTCGTGGGGAAGAGCCCGTTCAGGTATATTGTTCGCGGTGTCGAACGTTCGGCCATGGTCGTGACGTTTGTTTAGATCCAATGCCATCACAGATTTGTTCACGTAAATCATCAGGCAAATGAAAAGGGAAAGAGATAGAAACCCAGAGTCCAATGGATGACATTTTTCCATCTTATAATTTAGCAGAATTTTAATAATAGCTTAGTTTTTTTATGTTTTAATTAGGAAAATCATGTAACAAATTCTCGTAACCGCAATAGTAATTAGTACTTTAATTTTATATAAGAATTAAATTTTACAATGCGTACGTCCAGCCTTCAAAAATTAGTTGATATGTAGCGCCCGGCGTAGAGTTCATCAACCATGTAGTGTCTATATCTGACACAAGCATCCTGCATGTTTACTTCGTTCCATGTCAATGAACGGTTGTAAACTAGATTTTCCATTAGCATACATATGATAACACCTGAGTTTCGGCCAATATGAGCTCCGTGGTCAGTGATGCGTAGTTGGTGTGATATATTTTTATGTATATTTTTAGCCCTTTTTAACCACTTTAGTCAAGTTTAAAATTTATAAAACACGATATTTACTAACACCAAACACACATATGGGCAAGTGCACCCATCGTGAGCATAGTATAGTGTTGGTAAGATACCGAGGTCGTCCAAGGACACAAGAGCTTTTAATACTGGTTTATCCTCAACGTCTAATCAAATATAAAAATTTAGGAAAAAGCTTTTAAACTAGAAAATAAAAACTAAAATGCTAAAAATAAAAATAAAATATATAAAAACAAATAGACAAGATGAATCACTTGGATCCGACTCGCCTTTAGTGTAACCTTTGATTATTTCCGCACTTTTGCACTTTTTAAGAGATTATCTTAGTTATTGTAGTAGGCCCCTCTTTTGAAGGTGACGTTACCCTCAACCCAGTAGTTTGAGTCAGCAAGGATACAATCCTAAAGGGTCGGATTATTGAAAGATAATTAATTAAGTTATTAATGCATAATGTGGTAGGCCCCTCTTTTGAAGGTGACGTTACCCTCGGCTAAGTAGTCTGAGTCAGCAGGGATACAGTCCTAAGTAGCCGGGTTAAAGTTTTAATAGTAGTTTACATACGAGGGGATCAAAGAGTTTGGACCCCCGCCATCCAATACCATTGGGTATTGAAGGAGGTCCTACTAAATTTGACCCGGGTCCTTACAGGATCTATACACTGAACAATGCCAAGACTCTTACCAAACCATTCCCTTAACCCCCAACCAGGTAGCAAACATATCTCCATATAGACCGTGGAGATATGAATGGTGAAAATCTTTTATTTTATATAGACAGTAAAATAATGCCAAGACACCACGGACAAATGATAAGGAAGAATCACCTTCAACATATAAAACTAGTTATTCATCATCATCATCATCATCATCATACTCAGTATATCCCACCAATAGCAAAGCTAAGGTAGGGTCTGAGGAGGGTGAGATGTAGACAGCCTTACCTCTACCCTATAGGAATAGAGAGGCTGCTTCCAATGAGACCCCCGGCTCGATATCTCCATATAGACCGTGGAGATATGAATGGTGAAAATCTTTTATTTTATATAGACAGTAAAATAATGCCAAGACACCACGGACAAATGATAAGGAAGAATCACCTTCAACGTATAAAACTAGTTATTCATCATCATCATCATCATCATACTCAGTATATCCCACCAATAAAACTAGTTATTAAAGTTATTAATACATAACCAAATAAAAAGTGCGAAAAGATTAAAAATAAAAAGTATTTCACTAAATGCTTGTCTTCACCAAGTGATGTAAGAGACTTAGGCAAACATGGCTTTTGATTGTCAAGAACTCTTACGATCAATCTTGGATCCCGAGACGACTCACACACTCTATGATGGATGATGGATGATGGTGGTGGATGATGGTGTTGTGGTGGTGGTGGAGTGTGGGTGAAGTGTGAGAGAGGTGGTGTGCCAAGGGATGATTTGCAAGTGAGCCAAGCACCCCTATTTATAGCCTGAACAGAAGCTCGGGCACGGCCCCGTGTCCATTGGGCACGGCCCCGTGCCCATCCCTCTTCTCTTTCTTCATTAATTGCAGTTTATCTGCATTAATTGACCACGCCCCCGTGTCCGCTGGGCACGACCCCGTGTGCAGAAGCGTATCTGTACTATCAAGATTTCCTCAGATTCTGCGAATCTTAGAGTGGACCACGGCCCCGTGTCCGCTGGGCACGCCCTCGTGGTGGGTGATAGAAGCTTCTACAACTTTGTCTTTTCTGCTGACACTTGGGCACGCCACCGTGCTCATTGAGCACGGGGCGTGTTCAGCTGTAGGATCGTTTTTCCGACCAAACGAGTCGATCAGAAGTGTTCTCAGACTATATCAGAGGCGGAATTCATTGAAATAGTCTTCGTTTGGCTTGTATGACACCGGAATCACTATTAACTGTCTACTTTATTGAAAACACAAGGTTTACAACTCAGTCGACACTTCGGCAGCACTTCGGCTCACCGGGACTAATTTCGTACGAAATGACTCGACCTAGCACCTATTTATAGACTGCTAATTCCGTTTGAACATGTCTCAAACGGAATTACGTTTCACGCGATATTTACATGTTCACACGAGATTACCATTACAGGCGGAATTAGGTATGTTAATTTCGTACAGAATTAGCTCTAAACCTAATTTCGACATTTTCTCGTACAACGTGCCATGGTTTGTCAGATCTGGTCTAAGACTCGAACGAAGATGAAGTCGACAGACAACTGCACCAACAAACTCCCCCTTGAATGTTGATGGAATCTTCAGTGAGAGTCTTCAACATGACGACTCTTCAATCTTGATCGGTCTGTTTGAATGACGTTCCAGGATCTCTCTTTGGCTCTAACCTCGTCAGACTCCCCCTCTAATCAGACTGGGATCGTTGTCTGGAATTAGCTATCGCCTTGAGATCGCATCCTGGCTTTACCTCTGTTTAAGACCACCAAAGGTTCTGCAACATTTCATGGCTCTTCGTAGCAACAGGATCAGAAACCTAGATTTTTCCATATCTCCTGCACACATTTTCTTACCAAAATATAAGTTTTTACTTAAATCAATAAGAAAAACTTACTGGTAGAAACCATTCAAACATAATAGTTATATCAAGTTCAAGATTAATGACCTTGATTAACTAATTTTAATTTCTTTTTTCAAACAAAAAAATTTCTTCACTAAAACACATTTTCCAACCCAAAGTTCATCCTGCTTAGCACCTGGAATTTTGAATATCAGCTTTCCAACATCAGTTGTCGAAAATCTTTTTGGATTTTTCAATTTTATGAAATTTGTAAAGAAATATTTACAAAAACTATTTTTGAGAGATTTAGGGAATCATATCAGCTGTTGACAAGTTACAAGTACCGTTAAGCTTTTGATTTCATATTCAGAATTAAATAATTCTCTTGGATTGCTGATATACTGATCCTCTTAAATTTTTACACACATTTCAATCTGTTCAGGATACGTATTTAGTGTTTTAAGATCTTAACTTATACGTGTGTACCATCTCTGAATATACTCCCGTATCCAGACAACTATATTCAGTCTTACAGGTGAGTGCACACTAATGATATCTGTTAAGGGGTAGATGCGAAACCGTGAGAGCTCAGGTCAGAACTTTCGTTCAGCAAAGAGATGACGACTCGACCTTTGGTGGGTCCCCTTTAGGAGATCTTTTACTTCAACAGCACATGATTAACATTTTTCAATGTGTCATCATTTTTGTACTGAGGGTTGGCTTTAAAATTAAAGCAATTGCAAAGTATTATACGAGGACTAGGCTATTGCTTCCGCAAAATCAGAAGTCCTGGTATAATACCCCATATATCATCATGTACAAAGACCTAGTATGTCAGAAATAGCATCTTTCAAACAGGATTTCAGGGGTTACCTATATATCCAAGAGATGTTCCCCACGAAATAAGCAAGTTTATGATTTATGTTTATATCCCGATCAAATTTACTAAATGTGCAAAAACCTATCAGCACATCATCAGCGAGATTGCTTAAAACTTTAAAACTTTACATTTCTCTAGCATACAGTAACTGTCTAGCTTATGTACTATCATTTTCCTTTTTTACAACAAAACTCATTTTGAATTTTTTTAATGTTTTTGACATTTTCAAATTTTCTAGTTTTTTTAAATTTTTACTCCCCCTAAAATCAAAATATATTTCAATTTTGATTTTCTGGAAAAATTTTAAAATGAACTGTACAAAAAAATGACAAACTGATATCAAATCGTTTCAATTCGCCATCCACTAGTCATAAACAATCAGAACTCCCCCTCACAACAAACTATTTTCCTATTATGATTTCAAAACACTTAAGTTTGTTTTAATCAAAATGATTTTTCCGGAAAAACTAGTTTTGTTGTTTTTACCACATGTAGGCTGGGGTTCAATTCATCATCTTGTTCCTTTTAACCACATGTAGATTTATCATTTTCTGATTTTAACAACAAAAACCACTTATAGAAAATCAAGTACAATTTAATGTCCTTGATTAACCACTTGTTAATCGAAATATCACCGAGGTGAATTTCTCAAGAAATGTGTCGATTCATGTTCCACGCTTACCAACCTGGGAACTCTGGCAAGTCAGGTTTTTCATTTAAACAGTTTCACCCAAGCCTGACGGTCCTTGGGTGTTCTTGAAATTCCTTTTGACAATGATGGAAAATTTTCATCATTCATTGTCAAACCGGAATCGTCACTTTTTATCTCAACCAATGGCTCTTCTGGTTTTGACAAACCAGAATCATTGCCTGAAAGTGGCTTGTCTGACTTTGATGAACCAGATTCATTGCCAACAACTAGCTCCTTTGTTTCCGAAGAAACAAATTCATTACCAGACATTTTTCCTTTCTGCAATCTCTCTTCTGTCCTCATATTTGTATCTGATGAACTCGTTTTGCTTGATTTGTCATTCTTTGGAGAGCAAGACGATTTATCAGAACTTTTATCTGATTTTCCGGTTTTATCCGAGGACAAAATTCTTTCAAGATACTCTCGTGCTTTCTTCCTCTTCTTCCTCAGTCTGTCTTTCTGCCCTTGTGAAAGCTTCACTTTCTGTTCTGGAACTTTCAGTTCCTTGGGCTTTTCTTTGATTTTGACTGATTTCATCACCCTTTTCTGAGATTCAGCCCTCGATCTTTCATTTGATCTCATTGAGCAATCTCTTGCAATATGGCCTCTGATTTGGCATTCAAAGCATCTTCTTGTCTCGAACCTCCAACTTTGGCAGTTAACAGCAATGTGTCCTTGAACACCACAAGTGTAACACACCCTGTTATCGTACCATTCACCACTTTCACACCACACACTTAGATCATAGCATTGTTTGGCTTTGTGGTAATCACCACTCCTCCTGAAAGCTGGATCTGGCTTTGATGCACTGTGGTCAAACCTGCACCACTTAATACCAACTGTTTTTGAGTTTTGATTTTCAGATTTTTGTGGTTTTTTATCACGATTGGATGATTTAACTGATGAGCTTTTATTCTTGTTTTTAAAATTTTCCGAATTTTTAACTTTTTGTTTCTGTTCCACTTTCTTCTTTAAAGGTTTTTGCATAAAGCATTCACCTTTTTCAGTTGATTACGGAACAGTTTTCTGAAACTTTTCTTTTAATTTCAAAAATAATTTCTTTTTCTCAATTTTTTCATTTTCATCATCAGTTTTCTCATCACAATCTTTAATTTTGACTTTGTCAAAATTTGTGACATTGTCACTTATTGGAACAGAATTGATTGGCTTTGGACAAGGATGATTCAGAAATTCTGACGAGGTCACAAAACCTTTCAATTTCTTTTCAACCTCATCAATTTTATTTCTTGAATTCTCAGCTTCATTTTCAAGCTGAGATATTCTCTCAAGATGAGACTTGATTGTCTTTTCATTTTCAATTTTATTGTTTTCAAGAACAGATTTTTCATTTTCTAAAACTTTTAATTGTTCTTAAATTTTGTTTCATTTACTTTCAAATTTTTGTTTTCAAGCTTTATCCAGAAATCTTCATTTTCTGAAGATTTCATTTTGCTTTCAAATTCTTTTTCTTTCACTTTCAAAACCTTGTTTTCTAATGTCAAAGTGTTCAAATCACTTAACAGTTTGACATTTTCAGATTTCAACTTCTCACAATTTTCCTGTATTTCAAGAATCCGTTTATCATCAGATTTCTTCTCATCCTTCAAATTTTTTGTAACAATCTTCAAGAAAACCGACACCCTCGATTATTTTTCTGACACCCTAAAAATATTTAAAATGTCCCAATATGTCTTTAAATATACCCCGTATGTGAAAACCAAGCCCAAAATACAACATAACATTAAAAATAAAATAAAAATCAAAATTTTAAGTTAAGGCGGGCCGCGTAAGCCTCACCTTAACCTTACGCAGGCCGCGAGAGGATGAAAGGTGGCTGAACCCTGGGCCGCCACGTGGCCCAACACATGTCGATCCTAGTTGGTGATCCGGATGGGCTACGCATTGACCTAGCTTTGACGCGGGTCGCGTAAGCCTTGTGCTTGTTTTACGCGGGCTGCGAGAGACCCAGTTTCAGCAACTATAAATAGAGGCCATCGGATTTCAGTCTGCTTCGTTTAGTTTTCTTTCTCTCTCACGAATTTCTGAATAGTAGAAGTAATACTCGGGCATTATACCCCCTAAATAGCGAGGTTCTGCTACGATGTAAATATTATAACCCCTGAAGACGTATTAGATACTCTGCCCGATTGATCTAGGGTTCCGTAACGGCTGTCGTGGTTCTGCCCGACGTAGTCGTTGGAATGCCGTCTCGGGGAAGGTATTACTAATGTTAAAATGGGTTATTATACTAACACACGTGCATTTGTCTAATTTATAGATTATTCCCAGGAAATCCTTACTCAAAACCCTAAGACAGCAATGTGAGTTGATCCATTTTTTGTAAATCTTTTTGTTAACTATTTTTACAAAACCTTAAATACCTTTCCATGCGAATAACAGTTATTGAGTATTTGTAATAATACAATTATCGTGGGTATGTTGGGGTTTTGTATACAAAATTTGTTACCACCTGGTCAAGGAGTAATATTTCCACAAGTCAGGTCTGACAGTACCAACGGGTGATAATTAGTATAACTTGGAAACAAATGTAATCGCGAGATCGCCCTCAATACTATAC
Source organism: Helianthus annuus (assembly GCF_002127325.2). NCBI lineage: Eukaryota > Viridiplantae > Streptophyta > Magnoliopsida > Asterales > Asteraceae > Helianthus > Helianthus annuus. The sequence goes on from NC_035436.2 coordinate 171,364,832, forward strand.
ACTGTGAAATGGTTTTACTTAAATTTGATTAAACTGGGATTCACTCACCAGTATTTCCCACTGACAAAATGTTTTTAAAACGCGTTTCAGGTAACAAAATGTGAGAGCCAAATAGAAGCCAGCTGGACAACACTGAAGGCTTGGAAAAGTGGCAATAAAGTTACCTAAGAATAAAATAGATGTTTTGTTAAATAAAATAGGATTTATTCCTATAAAAGTGTGTATACTGAAAACTTGGGTTTTACCCATGTGTTTAATGTTATAAAATGTGGTGGTTTACTCTGATAAATGATATGCACAAAATGCAACATATAAATACATCAATTGTGGCATAAAACTAACCCTTTTTTAGTACTAATGTTGGAAAAAGTGTGCTTTTGTCTTCCTTTTTTATTTTCATGATTAAATGAGCTCAAATTAACAAAAGAAGCAAAAACACAGCTAAATCTGACATAAATACAAGAAAAGGAACAAACGTGGCATGCCCGACCTCCCGACAGCATCTTCCCAAAGCAAGACAAGAAGACAGAAGACTGAACACGCCCCGTGCTTAGTGAGCACGGGGGCGTGCCCAAGTGTCAGCAGAAAAGACAAAGTGATAGAAGCTTGTACTGCCCACCACGGGGCCGTGCTCAGCGGACACGGGGGCGTGGTCAACTGTTGTAGACGCATTTAATGAAATTGCGAATTGCAATTAATGAAGAGAGAGAGTCGGATGGACACGGGGCCGTGCCCAGTGGACACGAGGCCATGCCCAAGCTTCTGATCAGCCTATAAATAAGAGTGCTTGGAGCTCTTGCAACTCATCCCTTGGCACTCCACCTCTCTCACACTTCACCCACCACCATCACAACACCATCATCCACCACCATCATCCATTGTCCATCATAGAGTGTGTGAGTCGTCTCGGGATCCAAGATTGATCGTAAGAGTTCTTGACAATCAAAGGCCATGTTTGCCTAAGTCTCTTACATCACTTGGTGAAGACAAGTGTTTAGTGTAATACTTTTTATTTTTAATCTTTTTCACTTTTTAATTGGTTTTGTATTAATGACTTTAATTACTAGTTTCTTATGTTGAAGGTGATTCTTCCTTATTATTTGTCCGTGGTGTCTTGGCATTATTTTACGGTCTATATAAAATAAAAGATTTTCACCATTCATATCTCCACGGTCTATATGGAGGTATGTTGGCTACCTGGTCGGGGGTTAAGGGAACGGTTTGGTAAGAGTCTTGCCATTGTTCAGTGTATAGATGGTGCAAAGGACCTGGGTCAAATTTAGTTGGACCTCCTTCAATACCCAACGGTATTGGATGGCGGGGGTCCAAACTCTTCGATCCGCTCATAATTTAAACTACTATTAAAACTTTAACCCGGCTACTTAGGACTGTATCCCTGCTGACTCAGACTACTTAGCCGAGGGTAACGTCGCCTTCAAAAGAGGGGCCTACCACATTATGCATTAATAACTTAGTTAATTATCTTTCAATAATCCGACCATTTAGGATTGTATCCTTGCTGACTCAAACTACTGGGTTGAGGGTAACGTCACCTTCAAAAGAGGGGCCTACTACAATAACTAAGATAATCTCTTAAACAAGTGCAAAAGTGCGAAAATAATCAAAGGTTACACTACACACGAGTCGTATCCAAGTGATTCATCTTGTCTATCTGTTTTTACTTTTATTTTCTTTTTCAGCATTTTAGTTAGTTTTATTTTTCTAGTTTAAAAATCTTTTTCTAACATTTGATTTGATTAGACGTTGAGGATAAACCGGTACTAAAAGCTCTTGTGTCCTTGGACGACCTCGGTATCTTACCAACACTATACTACGTCCACGATGGGTGCACTTGCCCATATGTGTGTTTAGTGTTAGTGAATATCGTGTTTATAAATTTAAAACTTGGCTAAAAAGTGTAAAAATGATTTTAAGAAAGTTAGGAATCAACGACCTAATCATTTTTTCTATTTTATTTTTATTTTTTTTAGGATTTTCTTAAATTTTCAGCTTCTGCAGAACTCAGCACGGGCCGTGCCCGCTGAACACGCCCCGTGCCCAATCATTGGAACTGGAAATCTTGTTTTAAGTCAGACAGTAAGCTGAACACGGGGCCGTGCCCACTCAACACGCCCCCGTGGCCAAGATTCAGTTACTGAAAACAGAACCGTAAGATCCCGACGGTTGGTAATTTCTGACACAAAAATGAGTGATAATGATATTTTTTACTTTCGGCACTCTTATGGTACGTGGTGTCAATTATGTGGAGGCGGTCATAAAGAATTAGAATGCTATTTTCTGAACTATATGCCCCACTATATAGACCTATCGTTTTCATGTAGCCTTAAGAGGGGCGAAAGTAAAAATAATCCTTATCTCTCCCTCGAATGCGCCCAACCGGACATTTTAGGAGAAATGCTTCTTGATGAACTATTTCAACTAGAAGATCTGGTTCTTAATTGGTTAAAAGAACTTAAGATGGATTTCCTTAATTCATCTCAAGACGATGACCAAGAAGAATTGTTGGGTTCGCATTCAAATAAAAACAACCTCGTTGCTCCCAACAATACCTTCCACTCTAGTGAGGACCTGGACGATAGTCGTCCCTGTGCCGATTGTGCCGTGAAGGACTCCCCATCGACTTCGTTCGATGCATATATAGACCTAAGAGATTCGGCATACACCTTCTTTAACGAGAGCCCGGAAAAGGGTTGGACTTGTCCACCTACATTTAGCATAGGAATCACCCTCACCGACAACCTCTTGCGTTCTTGTCTTAATCAAGAGCAATTAAGGTATCTTAGGTACTTTGGGGTTGTCCCATCCAGTAAGGAACCGCCCGATCCGGATAAGTTCCTTGAAAATAGACAATCTTCATAATCAGCCTTTCGACACGGGCCCGTGCCCAGCCAACACGCCCCCGTGTCCACCAAAAGATTCCCTTCTGACTTTACGTCAGAATACGAACAAAATGTGTCAGGATCTTGCCTGCACACGGGGCTGTGTCCAGTTGACACGGGGCCGTGTCCAGCATGCTGTCGTTTTCTATAAATGCAGCCAAGAATCCTGCACATTTGGACCATCCAAGGACAGAGATTTGAAGGGATTTTCTCTCCTACCATCCTAGGTATGTTCTAAAAGAAGGTTCCAACAACCATCTTGTCCTTTCCTCTTTTATCCATTTCCTTCTTCTTCATCTTTCTCCAAAACCTCCATTAAAGCTTGAGATTTCAAGCTTTATTGTAAGGATTGTTGAAGTTTTGTTCAAGGAATCTTGTTAGAAAAAAGTTGCATAACATTGTTTTAAGTTATTATTACTCAAAAAGGCTTCACAAATTGGAAAAATAATTTAAAACTTCGAGGTTCCTTGATCCAAAATTCTGCAGAAAGGTGAACACAGGGCCATGCTTGTTGAGCACGGGGCCGTGTCCAAAGTACTGTTTCATTAAAATAAGCTATTTCTGGTCTGTTTTCGTAGAATGTCAAGTGAAAACAGTGGAACATCTTCTGTAAATTCAAGAAACAGTCGAAGAGGGAGAAGGCCTTCCATTGAAGCTACCCTTGTACACTACGTCATGGCACTACGGGAAGCTCTCGATGAAATGACTTCGGTGGAGGAGGTCCTAATAGACCGTATAAATTATCTTACGGTGGGGGTGGAAAATAGTTTTCAAGAAATTACCCTCTTACACCAGAGGTTAAATATTCTTGTAACACCTCCCATGGAACCAATCCTCCCTCAAGAGGATTGGAACCTAGCTCTTGGAGTCAACAACCCTACCGGATGGGATAACATTCCAGCGGAGCCTCCCCTTGAAGATCTACAAGAAGTCCCGGTGGAAGTTGTACCTCCTCAAACCGACGCCAACGAGCCCGCCCTCTGGAATGGTTCACCGACGTATGAGGAACCCATGCCCGGAGGAAGGAGTTCTTTAAAGCCACGTCTAACCGAGAGAATTATCTCTTCGGAAATTTTGCTAATTAGAATAACTTTTAGGCTAGAACTCCTTGGTTTAAGCTTCTTGTGCTCGCTTATCTAAAATATTGACTTCCTAGGATTATGTATTTCTCTCTATGACTTCAATGAAATGATGATTTTAATGTTTAATGGTGTTATAATAAATAAAACACACTCGGGATGGTCAAGGATAACAAGGGAGACGAGAAACATCACCCCATGCACAAAAACAGGGCCATCCGACAAAAATTTCTTCATCACAGCAAGTTCAGCACGGGCCGTGTCCGCCCAACACGGCCCCGTGCTGCACAATCTGCAGAATCGCCCAGTTCAGGTAACTGGACACGGGTCGTGTTCATTGAACACGCCCCCGTGTCCAAGCTTCTGTTCCTCTTTATTAAATTTTGTCACTGGCACCTGAACATGGGGCCGTGCCCGGTCACCACGTGGCCGTGTCCAGAGTGCCAGTAACATAAAATTTTGCTTTTAACACCCTTTTACACATTCAATCAACCTAAAAACTTATTTTTGGGACACATTGAGGACAATGTGTAATTTAAGTGTGGGAGGGGGGATGCTAAAACTTTGAATCTTGCAAGTCCTAATTAACAAGCCTTACACAAAACTCTATTGAAACCGCTAATCACCCCAAAAATTTTTTCATTTTTTTACTTGTCTAAGTTTAAGTTGGGAATTTCAAGTTCTAACAAGGTTATATTTTTACAAGTTTACAACCGATAGCGTCGTGATAAAAAGAACCAACATAAGAAAATTATGAAACGGCATGACAAGCTTAGTTAAAATTTGATTATATATACTTGATCACATAAAAACCCATTCCCACAAAAGTGAGTTTTGAGCCTTTATTGAGCATACAAATACATATCTTTACACTAAATGCTCATTTTTTCATTTCTTGTGTGAATAGCCACTTGGTTCGTACGACTCTAGAACTTGCCACGACAATGCATTCCCGGTCCTTACCAACTTAAACCCGAGTAAGTAAATGATGGAGGCATTAGGACTAACCCTTTTTTCTTTCTACACCATTATTTTTCATTTTTTTACCACATACCCAAAATCCCCCTAGTTAACCCCTTTGAGCCTAAACCTTTTCATTTCTTAACCCAAAACAATCACCCTTTTTACCCACCTAAACCTTTTTATTTTAACCCTTTCTTTTAGTAACAAAGCTCGGTTTTTCGTATGACTTTTCAAAAAAAAAAAAAAAAAAGTTGATGAAACCAAATAAACAAACAAGTTCATCAAAATTAACCTTGTTTGAAAGAAATGGTTCATCAAAATAAAAAAAATAAAATTGTGAAAAATAAAAACCGATCCTTTTTACGCTTTTCGCCCTTTTACTAACCACTAACTCAACCACCCACCTTTAGCCCAAGCCTAACCCTTCACCCAAAAAGTCCTCTTGATATTTACAAAGGTATATAGTTAAAAAGGAGGAGGATTGATTGCTTGGCAAGCCTATGGTTGGAGTAAGTTCCATGCCGCTCTCGAGTGATTCACTAAAAATACACCTTCGGACGAGTGTTAAGTGATCCCCCGTGAGGTATGTGAACTTGTATATAAATGGAATTTTAAAAAGGCATGTTATGCCCTAATAAGTAATTTATCTTATGAAACGTTTTTAATAAATCATGACGAATAGGATTGTAAATAAATAAAAATAAAACTTAAATAAAGAATCTTGGAAATCCCGACACTCTATGACAAGTCCAAAAAACCTTCTCTTCTACCCATTCCATTTGGGAGTGAAAAAGCCACATTATAAAGAGTTTTGCTTGAGGACAAGCAAAGATTCAAGTGTGGGGGTATTTGATGTGCACAAAATGCAACAAATAAATTACATCAATTGTGGCATAAAACTAACCCTTTTTTAGTACTAATGTTGGAAAAAGTGTGCTTTTGTCTTCCTTTTGTATTTTCAGGATAAAATGAGCTGAAATGAACAAAAGAAGCAAAAACACAGCTAAATCTGATATAAATACAAGAAAAGGAACAAACGTGGCATGCCCGACCTCCCGACAGCATCTTCCCAAAGCAAAACAAGAAGACAGAAGACTGAACACGCCCCATGCTCAGTGAGCACGGGGGCGTGCCCAAGTGTCAGCAGAAAAGACAAAGTGATAGAAGCTTCTACTGCCCACCACGGGGCCGTGCTCAGCGGACACGGGGGCTTGGTCAACAGTTGCAGACGCATTTAATGAAATTGCGAATTGCAATTAATGAAGAGAGAGAGTCAGATGGACACGGGGCCGTGCCCAAGCTTCGATCAGCCTATAAATAGGAGTGCTTGGTGCTCTTGCAACTCATCCCTTGGCACACCACCTCTCTCACACTTCACCCACCACCATCACAACACCATCATCCACCACCATCATCCATTGTCCATCATAGAGTGTGTGAGTCGTCTCGGGATCCAAGATTGATCGTAAGAGTTCTTGACAATCAAAGGCCATGTTTGCCTAAGTCTCTTACATCACTTGGTGAAGACAAGTCTTTAGTGTAATACTTTTTATTTTTAGTCTTTTGCACTTTTTAATTGGTTTTGTATTAATGACTTTAATTACTAGTTTCTTATGTTGAAGGTGATTCTTCCTTATCGTTTGTCCGTGGTGTCATGGCATTATTTTACTGTCTATATAAAATAAAAGATTTTCACCATTCATATCTCCACGGTCTATATGGAGGTATGTTGGCTACCTGGTCGGGGGTTAAGGGAACGGTTTGGTAAGAGTCTTGCCATTGTTCAGTGTATAGATCCTGCAAAGGACCTGGGCCAAATTTAGTAGGCCCTCCTTCAATACCCAACGGTATTGGATGGCGGGGGTCCAAACTCTTCGATCCCCTCATAAGTTAAACTACTATTAAAACTTTAACCCGGCTACTTAGGACTGTATCCCTGCTGACTCAGACTACTTAGTCGAGGGTAACGTCGCCTTTAAAAGAGGGGCCTACCACATTATGCATTAATAACTTAGTTAATTATCTTTCAATAATCCGACCCTTTAGGATTGTATCCTTGCTGACTCAAACTACTGGGTTGAGGGTAACGTCACCTTCAAAAGAGGGGCCTACTACAATAACTAAGATAATCTCTTAAACAAGTGCAAAAGTGCGAAAATAATCAAAGGTTACACTACACACGAGTCGGATCCAAGTGATCCATCTTGTCTATCTGTTTTTACTTTTATTTTCTTTTTCAGCATTTTAGTTAGTTTTATTTTTCTAGTTTAAAAATCTTTTTCTAACATTTTGATTTGATTAGACGTTGAGGATAAACCGGTACTAAAAGCTCTTGTGTCCTTGGATGACCTCGGTATCTTACCAACACTATACTACGTCCACGATGGGTGCACTTGCCCATATGTGTGTTTAGTGTTAGTGAATATCTTGTTTATAAATTTAAAACTTGGCTAAAAAGTGTAAAAAGGGCTTAAAATATACACCTAAATTATATTGCACCTAACGCACATCAATAAAATATTTCCTAACTACGGTCCTGATGAAAATTTCCGCTGCCAAATTAGACAATAACGTGATACCACCGAAACTGGCTCGCGGCCGCCCGTTCCCGGGGACTAGGGATCGGGGGCTGTGACAGAAGGTGGTATCAGAGCTATGCCACTGATTCAGCCACAGAAGTGTTCTGCTGACACAAAATTCAAAGTGTTAGGAAATAAATTACGAAAATACGTGCATAATTGTATTTTCTTGTTATGTGTTATCTGACTATCTGTTAGTTTATAGTATGAGCGACCAAGGACCATCTGACGCGTATCGTCAATTGTCTGGTTCGCCTAGAAGCGATGGCACCTCCTCTTCTCAACCTGCCCTCTCGGGGTACTCTGCTGATACGGAAGAAGGAATCTTTGTGTTTAAGGCTCAATCTGAAGAGCCATATCCTCAGAAAAAGAGGGGATGGTTCAGTAGGGGAGCGCATGAGCGTAGAAAGCGTATGAAAAAGTTACAGGAACAGCGAGTGTTAGCCGCAGCCAAAAGAGAAACCGATGCATATGCCCAGGATATGCTTAATAGGGGAATAGCCAATATCAATATCTTAGCAACGACTGCAGCTGACCCAAACCTGGAGCAAATGTTAGCACCCCAACCACAACCACCAATTCCTGATCAACCCATGGAAATAGAAAACCTTGGAAATCAAGTAGAAATGCATGATTTCAACCCGGAGGAGATACCTAGGGTACCTGCACCAAATCCCCTAGACCCAAATAATTACGACCCCTAGTGGGACGACGTTAGGGACTATATGCAACGCTACCCGATACAGGAAAATGTGCCAATGCCCAATCTAGGAGCCTACCCAGGGTTAGATCCTCAAGATCCCTATTACGATAATGATGCATACATTAGGGAGATCTTAGAAAATCCTTACCCCTACCAGGCCCCTATACCTCCATATCAGGAACCCGCACCCCAGATTCCGAACCCAGTCCAAGAACCTGCACCCCCAATGAGTGCAGAAAACGTACAAGAACTTAGAACTTTCGGTGAGGAAATTTTAGAAAGCAGTGAGAGAATGCGACAGGTGGGAGAGCGTCTCGTATGGAAATACGACGAGCGCAATATGGATTTTTGGATGAATCCATATCCATGAATGTGATAGTGGAAAACGGTAGTAATAATATAATATAATATAATATAATATAATATAATATAATATAATATAATATAATATAATATAATATAATATAATATAATATAATATAATATAATATAATATAATATAATATAATATAATATAATATAATATAATATAATATAATATAATATAATATAATATAATATAATATAATATAATATAATATAATATAATATAATATAATATAATATAATATAATATAATATAATATAATATAATATAATATAATATAATATAATATAATATAATATAATATAATATAATATAATATAATATAATATAATATAATATAATATAATATAATATAATATAATATAATATAATAATAAAATATGTGTGTATGTGTTAGAAAAAAAACTACGGATGCATATTAGTAGTATTGTAGCTTTACATTTCAGTCGGTATTGTAATTTTTATTTCAGTACTGGTGTGTAATAGATGCATACTATATGAATAGAGTAAGTCGCAATGCTCGACGCTTTTGACCAAAAGTGTGTGACCTGTGATTGGCTATATTCAAATATTATTGGTGATATTAATATTTGGTAAATGTTTAAAATTCAGATGGACAACGAAGTGAATCAGGAAAACCAGAATGATAATATTCAGAACGACAACCACTCGAATAACGATGATCTAAATAACGAGAATCCGAACAACAATAACAATGGAAACCAAGTGAATAATAGTGCCCTTCAACATATAGTGGCACAAGGAATCATAGATGCAATGCCATTTATTATCCAAAATGTTAAGGAAGCCGAAAATAAAAGCAAGCATAGCAGTAAGCGACCAACTGAACCAGAACACAGCGTGAACAATGGCCCAGTACTTCAGGTGCCCATTCCCAAAAGAAGAAGAACCATGCCATATGGTTGTTCTTACAAAGAATTCTGGTCCTGCAAACCAATAGAATTCTCAGGCAATGAAGGACCCATTGCAGCTTTACGCTGGATCGAAAAAACTGAGGCTGTTCTGAAAATAAGCAAGTGTGCTGAAGAAGACAAGATAATCTTTGCTTCTAATCTGTTTAAGAATTCAGCCCTAGAATGGTGGAACACTATCCTCCAGTTAAGGGGAAGTTACAGGGTTTATAACATAGAATGGGAGGAGTTTAAAAATACGGTAGAATGGAAATTCTACCCTCCCAATGAAAAAGAGCAGGTATCAAATAAGTTTTTGAACCTTAGAATGACCGGGGTAGATAGTAAGGGTTATACTACCACATTCTTTGAATATGCTAGAATAGTACCAACTCTTGCATCACCTGAACCAGTATTAATCTCTCGTTACATCTGGGGATTAATTGGAGAAATTAGACATGTAGCTAAGGCAGCTAGACCCCAAACCATAGAAGAAGCTGTAGAACTAGCCAATACCTTGACTGATGAACTGGTGCGTACTAGAGAAGAAGATCAGAGGATAAACCTAACCCAAAGGCTTACTCAAGAATTCTGTTCTGGGAATTCCAACCATAGGAATGTAGCTTCTACCTCTGCACCATATTGTAGGATCTGCAAGAAGAAGCATTCTGGAAAATGCTCTACTCAGTGCAATTACTGTAAGGCACCAGGACACAATGAAGAAGATTGCAGGAGGAAAACCAGTAATGGATTGTGCTTCAACTGTGGAGAAAAAGGTCATATCAAGCCAAACTGTCCGAAGTTAGCTCCACCTGCGAACAACAAGAACACTAAGAATGCTAGAGCATTTGTTCCAACTACAGATGAAGCCAAGATGATTCCAGACGTCATAGCTGGTATGTTTTTAGTTAATGATATTTTTGCTAAAGTATTATTTGACTCTGGTGCGAACCAAAGTTTTATTAATACTTCGTTTTGCAAATTTCTAAATCAATCATTAACTAAACTACCACAAGAATGTATAGTAGAGACAGCAAATGGAGAAACCATTAGGATTTCTGAAGTCTTGTAGGGAGCAAGAATAGAAATTTTTAATCAAAAATTTATTGCAAACCTCTACCCAATGAATCTGGTAGAATTTGATGTCGTGTTAGGAATGGATTGGTTAATAGCCAATAAAGCTAATATTTTACGTGATCAAAAGTCAATTCAAGTAAATTCACCAACGGGTGAAAAGATCACCATTAAAGGAGATAAGCCATCTAGATCCACTAAATTCATTTCTGTGATGAAAACTGCAAGTTATATAAGAAAAGGATCTATAGTGTATTTGGTTTCTATAATCACTAACACTAAAGGAAAAGAATTAAAAGACATTCCAGTAGTGTCCCAGTTTTCAGATGTATTTCCAGAAGAATTGCCAGGATTACCACCAGACAGGGAAGTTGAATTCAGAATTCACCTACTACCAGGAACAACACCGATTGCCAAAGCATCTTACCATTTGGCACCTGCCGAAATGCAGGAACTGAAGAAACAATTAGACGAATTGTTAGAGAAAGGATTCATACAACCAAGCTCATCACCATGGGGAGCACCGATTTTGTTTGTCAAAAAGAAAGACGGATAAATGCGTATGTGCATTGACTACCGTGAATTAAACAAGGTCACGATTAAGAATCGGTATCCATTAACAAGAATCGATGATCTGTTCGATCAACTTCAAGGAGCTCGATTTTTCTCTAAAATCGATTTAAGATCAGGATATCATCAATTAAAGGTACAGGAAGAGGACATTCCTAAAACCGCATTTAGAACGAGGTATGGCCATTATGAATTTACTGTTATGCCATTTGGTTTAACCAATGCCCCAGCCGTATTTATGGACATGATGAACCGAATATGTAAGCCATATTTGGATAAATTCATAATTGTCTTTATAGATGATATTCTAATTTACTCTAAGAGTAAAGAAGAGCATGCAAAGCATTTGCACTTACTATTAAGTCTGTTAAGAAAGGAAAAGTTGCACGCTAAGTTTTCCAAGTGTGAGTTTTGGTTAGAGCAGGTACAATTTCTTGGACATTTAGTTAATCATAAAGGAATTCATGTGGATCCAACAAAGATCGAGGCAATTACCAAATGGAAAACCCCTGAGTCACCAACTGAGGTTAGAAGTTTCTTAGGATTGGCCAGCTATTATAGAAGATTTATTCGAGTTTTTTCTAGAATAGCCATTCCTTTGACTAAGGTAACCTGTAAATTCATTAAGTTTGAATGGGGACCAAAACAAGAAGAAGCCTTTGGAATTCTTAAGCAAAGACTAACCCATGCACGCATACAAGTGTTACCATAAGGAACTGAAGACTTTGTAGTCTTTTGTGACGCTTCTAAGTTAGGTTATGGATGTGTATTGATGCAACGTCAAAAGGTTATAGCTTACGCATCTAGACAGCTTAAGACTCATGAAGAGAATTATTCAACCCATGATCTAGAACTAGGGGCTATAATTTTTGCCCTTAAGATTTAGAGACATTATCTTTATGGTAGTAAGTTTACCATATTCACAGATCATAAAAGTTTAAGATATGTTTTCGGGCAAAAAGAGTTGAATATGAGACAAAGACGCTGGATGGAAATGCTTAGTGATTACGATTGTGATATCCAGTATCATGAAGGAAAAGCCAATGTAGTGGCAGATGCTTTAAGTCGAAAGTATCACGAAAAGCCAAAAAGGGTACGTTCTCTTAAATTAAATCTACAAGTAGATTTAAACGATCAAATTAAAAGAGCACAAGAATCCGTAATCAAGGATGATACTGAAAAATTAAAAGGGATGATTAAGGAGTTAGAACAAGGAACAGATGGAATTTGGAGATTCAATAAGAAGAGAATGTGGATACCTAAATTAGGAAATTTACGTCACCGTATATTAGAAGAAGACCATAAGTCTAAATATACGATGCATCCAGGAAGTGATAAGATGTACCAGGATTTAAAGAAAAATTTCTGTTGGATAGGAATGAAAAAGGACATAGCAGCTGAGGTGTGTAAAATGCAACATATAAATCACATCAAATGAGGCATAAAACTAACCCTTTTTAAGTACTAATGTTGGAGAAAGTGTGTTTTTGTCTTCCTTTTGTATTTTCAGGATTAAATGAGCTCAAATTAACAAAAGAAGCAAAAAGACAGCTAAATCTAGCATAAATACAAGAAAAGGAACAAAAGTGGATTGCCCGACCCCTCAACAGCATCCTCCCAAGCAAAACAGAGAAGGCAGAAGACTGAACACGCCCCGTGCTCAGCGAGCACGGGGCCGTGCCCAAGAAGCAGCAGAAAAGACAAACCTGTAGAAGCTTCTATTGCTCACCACGGGGCCATGCCCAGTGAACACGGGGGCGTGCCCAAAGTACTGCAGGCGCATTAATTGTAATTGCGAATTACAATTAATGAGGAGAGATAGTGTCAGACAGGCACGGGGCCATGCCCAGCGGACACGGGGTCATGCCCATGCCTCTTTTCAGCCTATAAATAGGAGTGCTTGGCTTCATTGCAACTCCACCACCCACCACCATCATCCACCACCATCCTCCATTGTCCATCATAGAGTGTGTGAGTCGTCTCGGGATCCAAGATTGATCTTAAGAGTTCTTGACAATCAAGGCCATGTTTGCGTAAGTCTCTTACATCACTTGGTGAAGACAAGTGTTTAGTATAATACTTTTTATTTTTAATCTTTTGCACTTTTTATTTGGTTTTGTATTAATGACTTTAATAACTAGTTTCTTATATTGAAGGTGACTTTTCCTTATCGTTTGTCCATGGTGTCTTGGCATTATTTTACTGTCTATATAAAATAAAAGATTTTCACCATTCATATCTCCACGGTCTATATGGAGGTATGTTGGCTACCTGGTCGGGGGTTAAGGGAACGGTTTGGTAAGGGTCTTGCCCTTGTTCAGCGTTTAGAGGTCCTGCAAGGGACCTGGGTCAAATTTAGTAGGATCTCCTTCAATACCCAAAGGTATTGGATGGCGGGGATCCAAACTCTTTGACCCCCTCATAAGTAAACTACTATTAATACTATAACCCGGCTATTTAGGACTGTATCCCTGCTGACTCAGACTACTTAGTCGAGGGTAACGTCACCTCCAAAAGAGGGGCCTACCATAATTTGCATTAATAACTTAATTCATTATCTTTCAATAATCCGACCCTTTAGGATTGTATCCTTGCTGACTCAAACTACTGGGTTGAGGGTAACGTCGCCTTCAAAAGAGGGGCCTACTACAATAACTAAGATAATCTCTTAAACAAGTGCAAAAGTGCGAAAATAATCAAAGGTTATACTAATACACGAGTCGGATCCAAGTGATTCGTCTTGTCTATCTGTTTTTATTTTTTTATTTTATTTTTCAGCATTTAGTTAGTTTTATTTTCTTAGTTTAAAAATCTTTTTCTAACCTTTTGATTTGATTAGACATTGAGGATAAACCGGTACTAAAAGCTCTTGTGTCCTTGGACGACCTCGGTATCTTACCAACACTATACTACGGCCACGATGGGTGCACTTGCCCATATGTGTGTTTAGTGTTAGTAAATATCGTGTTTTATAAATTTAAAACTTGGCTAAAAAGTGTAAAAAGGGCTTAAAATATATATCTAAATTATAACACACTTCACGCACATCAAGTTTTTGGCACCGTTTCCGGGGACACAAGGATTTTAAGAAAGTTAGGAATCAACGGCCTAATCATTTTTTATTTTCTTTTTAATTTTTTTAGGATGTTCTTAGTTTTTCAGCTTCTGCAGAGCTCAGCATGGGCCGTGCCTGGTCGGACACGGGCCATGCCCAGCGTTGTTACTGGCAGTTTTTAGTTTTCCAAGTTACAGAAGGCTGACCACGGGGCCGTGTCGGTGCAACACGGGGCCGTGTCCAACTCTCCAGTAACCGGGATCTGGAAAACAATCACTGTAACTCCGACCACGGGCCGTGTTCATTGAGCACGGGGCCGTGGTGAACCTTCTGACCAACATTCTTTTCTGTTTTTGTTGCAGGACTTGGAACCAGACGCCACCCCTACGTAGTGTATGAGCTCCAGTTCTAATAAGGACATAATAGAAGCTCTAGAAGAACCCAAACGCTTTCTCAGAAAAAGACTAAAAGCCAAGAACCAAGAGAAGGTTTCGGGGAACTCACTTCCAATGGCGGACCAACGTACTCTCATGGATTATCTACGACCCACCGTAGGTAATCTCGGCGCCGCTATCAATGCACCGAATGTTGAAGCCAATAACTTCGAACTTCGACCGCATTTGATACAGATGCTTCAAAACTCTGCAACCTTCCATGGGCTTGCGGACGAGGATCCCCATCTACATATTACTAATTTCTTAGAAATATGTGATACTTTTCGGATCAATGGAGCAGCAAATGACGCCATCCACCTCCGAATGTTTCCGTTTTCACTTAAAGACCGAGCGAAGGCTTGCCTTAACGCCCTCCCAGCTGGATCGGTAAACACCTGGGATGAACTAGCCCAAAAATTTCTATATAAGTATTTCCCTCCCGCTAAAACGGCTAAATTAATGACTGAAATTAATACTTATTCACAAGAGGACGGGGAATCCTTATATGAAACTTGGGAAAGGTTCAAGGAGCTATTGCGAAAGTGTCCTCATCACGGTCTTGCGACATGGCAACAAGTATCCACTTTCTATAATGGGTTGTTGCCACACACAAGACAAACACTTGACTCTAGCTCCGGGGGAGTTTTAGGTAATCGACGCCCGCATGAAATATATAATCAAATTGAGGAAATTGCTCAAACCAATTTCAAGTGGCACACTCCCCGAGGCAATAAATCTATTGCCCCGGGCGCCCATAAGGTTGATGAAAGCACCTCTTTACAAGCCCAAATCGAGGCCCTTTCTTCTAAAATTAAAAAGTTAGAAATGACAAAAAAGTCTCGATTTTGGCTTGTGCAGGGTGTGGTGGGCCACATGAAAATTGGAGTTGTATGAAAGAAACGGATGATCAAACAGAATCGGTAAACTACATTGATAATAGACCTAGGCCGTCGGGTCCTCCAACGGGCACCTACAACCAAGGATGGCGAAACCACCCTAACCTTGGTTGGAGAGAACTCGGCAATGGTAGTAACCAACAAAATCAAAAAACCAACTTTCAACAACAAAGAAATGAGTCACAAAATTTCCCTCAACAACAAGGTGGACGAGAAAGGCTTGAAGATACTATATCTCGCCTTATCTCCGACACCGAAAAGAAAAACTCAGATAGATTTCTACAATTAGAATCAAATTTTAGAAATCAACAAGCTAGTATACAAAACATCGAAAAACAAATAAGTCAACTAGCCCAAAATTTCTCCGAGAGACCACAAGGCGCGTTACCAAGTAATACCGAAACAAACCCAAAGGCGCAAGTACATCTCATCACCTTACGGAACCGTACCGTGGGTACCACAGAAGGGCCATCGCCTACTAAGGAGACCACATCGCTGTCCCATCAAGAGGAGGTTACTCCGCCACCATCAGAGCCCACCAAGGCTCCTCCAGTTCCGTACCCCGGTAGGTTAATCCGTCAAAAGACCAACGAGCAATTCGCAAAATTTGAAAGTCTACTAAAACAATTGCATGTCAACATTCCTTTTATTGATGTCCTAACTCAAATGCCTAAAAACTCTAAGTTTATGAGGGACTTCCTCACTCATAAAAGGAAAATTGAAACATTGCAAGTAGTTAACTTAGGCGAAGAATGCTTCGCCCTCGTACTCAACAAACTCCCCCAAAAGAAAATTGATCCCGGAAGCTTCACAATTCCTTGCTCGATCGGGGACTCCCCCGTTCATAATGCACTAGCCGACCTTGGGGCTAGCATTAACCTCATGCCCGAATCAATGTTCAAAAGACTCGGCCTAGGAAAAACGAGTCCTACAAAAATGAGTATACAACTTGCTGATCGATCCGTCAAATTCCCACAAGGTGTCATTGAAAATGTTCTAGTCAAGGTGGACAATTTCGTTTACCCGGCCGACTTTGTCATACTTGATATGGAAGAAGATACCGAAGTCCCCCTCATACTAGGGAGACCCTTTCTCGCCACCGCATAAGCAGTGGTGGACATGAAGGACGGAACACTCACTTTAAAATATGGGGATAATGAAGTAAAATTCGGGGTTGGGAAGAAGAAAGAGGACGATGACCCGGTCAATTACATGAAGGTTATTGATTCGAGTTTGGATGCTGCTCTCCGACGGTGCAACATGGGATGCAAAACATCCCACTCAGAAAATATATAACCTCACCTTGGGTCTAGCCAAGGACCCTTATAAACGTGGCGCACCACGGAGGCATTCCGCGGAACTATCCTTGGTTTAGTTTAATCTTTTAGTTTTAACTTGCAGAAATAAAACACACTCATGGTGGTCAAGGATGACAAGGGAAACGAGAAACATGGCCCCATGCACAAAACCAAGGCCACCCGACAACAATTTCTCCATTACAGTAAGTTCAGCACGGGTCGTGCCCAGCCAACATGGCCCCGTGCTGAACACCCTGCAGACAAATGCCCAGTTCAGGTAACTGGACACGGGTCGTGTTCACCGAACACGCCCCCGTGTCCAGGCTTCTGTTTCTTTTCTTTAATTATTGTTACTGGCACCTGAACACAGGGTCGTGCCCGGTCCCCACGGGGCCATGCCCAGACTACCAGTAACATAAATTTTTGCTTTTAACAGCATGTTACACATTCAATCAACCTAAAAATTTATTTTTGGGACACATTGAGGACAATGTGTAATTTAAGTGTGTGGGGATGCTAAAACCTTGAATTTTGCAAGTCCTAATAACAAGCCTTACACAAAACTCTATTGGAACCGCTAATCACCCCAAATTTTTTCAAAAATTTTTATTTTTTTACTTGTCTAAAGTTTAAGTTGGGAATTCTAAGACTAACAAGGTTATATTTTTATAAGTTTACAACCGATAGCGTCGTGATAAAAAGAACCAACATAAGAAAAATTATGAAACGGCATGACAAGCTTAGTTAAAATTCGATTATATATACTTGATCACATAAAAACCCATTCTCACAAAAGTGAGTTTTGAGCCTTTATTGAGCATACAAATATACATCTTTACGCTAAATGCTCATTTTTCGTTTCTTGTGTGAATAGCCGCTTGGTTCTTACGACTCTAGAACTTGCCACGACAATTTATTCCCGGTCCTTACCAACTTAAACCCAAGTAAGTAAATGATGGAGGCATTAGGACTAACCCTTTTTCTTTCAACACCATTATTTTTATTTTTCTTGTCACCTACCCAAAAAACTCCCCCTAGTTAGCCCCTTTGAGCCTAAACCTTTCGTTTCTTAGCCCCAAAAACCCTTTTTACCCACCAAAAACCCTTTTTATTTTTACCTTTTATTTTAGTAACAAGCTCGGTTTTCGTGTGACTAAAAAAAATTATATTTACAATGAATTAGAAATAAACAAACAAAGCTCCTCAAACAAAAGCTTGTTTGAAAAAAAAATACTTCATTAAAAATAAAACGTCACAAAAACAAAATGTTTTACAAAAACCGACGCTTTTTACGCTTTTCGCCCTTTTCTACTAACCACTAACCCAATTACCCACCTTTAGCCCAACCCTAACCCTTCACCCCAAAAAGTCCTCTTGATATTTACAAAGGTATAAAGTTAAAAAGGAGGAGGATTGATTGCTTGGCAAGCTTATGGTAGGAATAAGTTCCATGCCGCTCTCGAGTGATTCACTAAAAATACACCTTCGGCCGAGTGTTGAGTGATTTCTCCCGTGAGGTATGTGAACTTGTATATAAATAAAATTTTAAAAAGGCATGTTATGCCTTAATAAATAATTTACCTTATCAAAAGTTTTTAATAAATCATGACGAATAGGATTGTAAATAAATAAAAATAAAACCCAATAAAGATCTTGGATTCCCGACACTCTATGACAGGCCAAAACCTTCTCTTCTACCCATTCCATTTGGGAGTGTAAGCCACATATTAAAGAGTTTTGCTTGAGGACAAGCAAAAGTTCAAGTGTGGGGATATTTGATGTGTGTAAAATGCAACATATAAATCACATCAAATGAGGCATAAAACTAACCCTTTTTAAGTACTAATGTTGGAAAAAGTGTGTTTTTCTCTTCCTTTGTATTTTCAGGATTAAATGAGCTCAAATTAACAAAAGAAGCAAAAAGACAGCTAAATCTAGCATAAATACAAGAAAAGGTACAAAAGTGGATTGCCCGACCCCTCAACAGCATCCTCCCAAGCAAAACAGAGAAGGCAGAAGACTGAACACGCCCCGTGCTCAGCGAGCACGGGGCCGTGCCCAAGAAGCAGCAGAAAAGACAAACCTGTAGAAGCTTTTATTGCTCACCACGGGGCCGTGCCCAGTGAACACGGGGGCGTGCCCAAAGTACTACAGGCGCATTAATTGTAATTGCGAATTACAATTAATGAGGAGAGATAGTGTCAGACAGGCACGGGGCCGTGCCCAGCGGACACGGGGCCGTGCCCAGGCCTCTGTTCAGCCTATAAATAGGAGTGCTTAGCTTCATTGCAACTTATCCCTTGGCACACCACCTCTCTCACACTTCATCCACCACCCACCACCATCACAACACCATCATCCACCACCATCATCCATTGTCCATCATAGAGTGTGTGAGTCGTCTCGGGATCCAAGATTGATCGTAAGAGTTCTTGACAATCAAGGCCATGTTTGCCTAAGTCTCTTACATCACTTGGTGAAGACAAGTGTTTAGTATAATACTTTTTTATTTTTAATCTTTTGCACTTTTTATTTGGTTTTGTATTAATGACTTTAATAACTAGTTTCTTATGTTGAAGGTGACTTTTCCTTATCGTTTGTCCGTGGTGTCTTGGCATTATTTTACTGTCTATGTAAAATAAAAGATTTTCACCATTCATATCTCCACGGTCTATATGGAGGTATGTTGGCTACCTGGTCGGGGGTTAAGGGAACGGTTTGGTAAGGGTCTTGCCCTTGTTCAGCGTTTAGAGGTCCTGCAAGGGACCTGGGTCAAATTTAGTAGGATCTCCTTCAATACCCAAAGGTATTGGATGGCGGGGATCCAAACTCTTTGACCCCCTCATAAGTAAACTACTATTAATACTATAACCCGGCTATTTAGGACTGTATCCCTGCTGACTCAGACTACTTAGTCGAGGGTAACGTCACCTCCAAAAGAGGGGCCTACCATAATTTGCATTAATAACTTAATTCATTATCTTTCAATAATCCGACCCTTTAGGATTGTATCCTTGCTGACTCAAACTACTGGGTTGAGGGTAACGTCGCCTTCAAAAGAGGGGCCTACGATAACTAAGATAATCTCTTAAATAAGTGCAAAAGTGCGAAAATAATCATTGGTTATACTAATACACGAGTCGGATCCAAGTGATTCATCTTGTCTATCTGTTTTTATTTTTTTATTTTATTTTTCAGCATTTAGTTAGTTTTATTTTCTTAGTTTAAAAATCTTTTTCTAACCTTTTGATTTGATTAGACGTTGAGGATAAACCGGTACTAAAAGCTCTTGTGTCCTTGGATGACCTCGGTATCTTACCAACACTATACTACGTCCACGATGGGTGCACTTGCCCATATGTGTGTTTATTGTTAGTAAATATCGTGTTTTATAAATTTAAAACTTGGCTAAAAAGTGTAAAAAGGGCTTAAAATATATATCAAATTATAACACACTTCACGCACATCAGCAGCCTATGTTTCTAAATGTTTAACTTGTTCTCAAGTCAAAGCTGAACACCAGAAACCCTCAGGTTTGTTACAGCAATTAGAAATGCCAGTTTGGAAATGGGAATTGATAACAATGGATTTTGTTACCAAGTTACCCAAAACAAGAAAAGGTTATGATACAATCTGGGTGATTGTAGATAGGCTAACCAAGTCAGCTCATTTCTTACCAATGAAGGAAACTTTCAGTATGGAACAATTAGCCAAATTATATGTAAATGAAATTGTTTCATTACATGGAATACCTTTATCAATTGTTTCTGATAGAGATAGCCGTTTTACCTCTCATTTTTGGGCAAGTTTCTAAAAAGCAATGGGAACCAAGCTGAATCTAAGCACAGCTTACCATCCTCAAATGGACGGACAAAGCGAAAGGACAATTCAGACAATGGAGGACATGCTTAGAGCTTGTGTAATTGATTTCGGAGGTAATTGGGACGATCACTTACCTTTAATAGAATTTTCTTATAATAACAATTATCACACAAGTATCAATGCGGCACCATTCGAAGCACTTTATGGACGAAAGTGCAGAACCCCAGTTTGTTGGGTAGAAATTGGGGAAAAGCAACTATCTGGACCTGAGATAGTGCAGGAAACAACCGATAAGATCATTCAAGTCAAGGAACGACTGAAAGCGGCACGTGATCGACAGAAGAGCTACGCTGATAACAGACGCAAACCGTTAGAATTCCAGATAGGTGACAAGGTATTGTTAAAAGTCTTTCCTTGGAAAGGAGTGGTAAGATTCATCAAACGGGGAAAGCTAAGTCCCAGGTATATTGGACCTTTTAAGATTATTAAAAGAATAGGACCTGTAGCCTATCAGCTACAACTTCCAGAGGAAATGGCAGGTATACATGATGTATTTCATGTATCTAATCTCAAGAAATGCTTAGCTGATGAATCACTTGTAGTGCCTCTTAAGGATATAGAGGTAAATGAACAACTCAAGTTTGTAGAGAAGCCTCTACAAATTGAAGATAGGAAAATCAAGAATCTTAAGCATAAAAGATTAGTTCTGGTCAAAGTGAAGTGGGACTCCAAAAGAGGACCTGAATACACATGGGAGCTTGAATCAGAAATGCAAAAGAAATATCCGCACTTGTTCCAGTAGATCTCGAGGACGAGCTCTAAAACAAGATGGGGAGGATGTAACAATCCTCAAGAAAACCGACACCCTCGATTATTTTTCTGACACCCTAAAAATATTTAAAATGTCCCAATATGTCTTTAAATATACCCCGTATGTGAAAACCGAGCCCAAAATACAACATAACATTCAAAATAAAATAAAAATCAAAATTTTAAGTTAAGGCGGGCCGCGTAAGCCTCACCTTAACCTTACGCGGGTCGCGAGAGGGTGAAAGGTGGCTGAACCCTGGGCCGCCACGTGGCCCAACACATGTCGAGCCTAGTTGGTGATCCGGATGGGCTACGCGTTGACCTAGCTTTGACGCGGGCCGCGTAAGCCTTGTGCTTGTTTTACGCGGGCCGCGAGAGACCCAGTTTCAGCAAGAGGCCATCGGATTTCAGTCTGCTTCGTTCAATTTTCTTTCTCTCTCACGAATTTCTGAATAGTAGAAGTAATACTCGGGCATTATACCCCCTAAGTAGCGAGGTTCTGCTATGATGTAAGTATTATAACCCCTGAAGACGTATTAGATACTCTGCCCGATTGATCTAGGGTTCCGTAACGGCTGTCGTGGTTCTGCCCGACGTAGTCGTTGGAATGCCGTCTCGGGGAGGGTATTACTAATGTTAAAATGGGTTATTATACTAACACACGTGCATTTGTGTAATTTATAGATTATTCCCAGGAAATCCTTACTCAAAACCCTAAGACAGCAATGTGAGTTGATCCACTTTTTGTAAATCTTTTTGTTAACTGTTTTTACAAAACCTTAAATACCTTTCCATGCGAATAACAGTTATTGAGTATTTGTAAGAATACAATTATCGTGGGTATGTTGGGGTTTTGTATACAAAATTTGTTACCACCTGGTCAAGGAGTAACATTTCCACAAGTCAGGTCTGACAGTACCAACGGGTGATAATTAGTATAACTTGGAAACAAATGTAATTGCGAGATCGCCCTCAATACTGTACACTGTGAAATGGTTTTACTTAAATTTGATTAAACTGGGATTCACTCACCAGTATTTCCCACTGACAAAATGTTTTTAAAACGCTTTCAGGTAACAAAATGTGAAAGCCAAATAGAAGCCAGTTGGACAGCACTGAAGGCTTGAAAAAGTGGCAATAAAGTTATCTAAGAATAAAATGGATGTTTTGTTAAATAAAATAAGATTTATTCCTATAAAAGTGTGTATACTGAAAACTTGGGTTTTACCCATGTGTTTAATGTTATAAAATGTGGTGGTTTACTCTGATAAAATATTTCCTAACTATGGTCCTGATGAAAATTTCCGCCGCCAAATTAGACAATAACGTGATACCACCGAAACTGGCTCGCGGTCGCCCGTTCCCGGGGACTAGGGATCGGGGGCTGTGACATTTTTTATTTCCAATGTCAAACTTTCCGCATCCTTCAAAAGTTTAGCATTGTCTGATTCAGATTTTTCACAGTTTAAACATTTCCCAGGAATCTGTTTCTCATCAGCTTCATCTTCAATCTTTAAAGCTAGAATCTCTTCAACCTGTTTTTTCATCACTTGAACATCTTCTTCCATATTTGCAGCCTTTTGATCTTTCATTTTTTCAGCCCGTTCATTTTTGAGTAACTCCAATTTTGCTGCAACAAGCATATTATACAAATCAGGTGACAGAAAAACTCTATAAAATTCAAGTTGTCTAATTGCTTTACTGTCATCATCACTCTCTTCATCTGAACAATGATAAAAAACTGGAGTTATTCCTGACACACTTTTCAAATTCTGTTCAGCTTTTTCTGAATCAATTTCTAAACCCTTTTCAACTTCATCTAGAACAATTTCAGAATCCTTTTTCATTGAAACTGGTTCTTTTAAAATTGATTCTTCTAAAACTGGTTCTCTTGAAAATGATTCTTCTTCAGTCTTAATAAAATTTTCCTGTTGAGAAACATAGTAATACACTGCAATTTCTTCTTCAGTTTCCATGCTTAGGTAAAATATCAGATACAAATGGAATTATCTTTGAAGCGAAAATACACAGTTCAAGCGAAATTACCTCTTCAAACAAAATTACCTGCACACAAACCTCAAACGGAATTAAAGATTCAAACGAGATTAAGATTTTCAAACGAAATTATCTAATTTCTTTTGAATTGAAATCAGTTTCAAATGGAATATTAATTCCGTGCGGAATTAGTTGCAGTTTCAAACGAGACTAGTGTTTTGAAGCGAAATTATAATTTCGCTTGAAAAATTCCAAGCGAAATTACGTTTTCGAGCGGAATTAGAAACAAATTCAAATGGAATTAACCCAATGTCGTAATTCCGTGCGGAATTGTGAAGCAATTTCTAGCGAAATTAGAATGATGTCATCATTTCAGATCTGATATTCAAACGGAATTACTTGTTTTATCAATTTTAGATTGAATTAAGGTCCAATTTTCTCAAGGCTTTGTTAAAACATGATTCCGCTTATGCTGTGAAAGATTTAGGCCATTTTAACCGTTAAAACTTGTTTAAAATTGAAAACAAGGTGTAGAGATCAGAATTTTCCAGCGAAAACGAGCTAAACGGTAAGAACTCTTCCTCCTGTGCTCTGATACCACTTGTAGGATCGTTTTGCCGACCAAACGAGTTGATCAGAAGGGTTCTCGGGCTATATCAGAGGCGGAATTCATTGAAGTAGTCTTCGTTTAGCTTGTATGACACCGGAATCACTATTAACTGTCTATTTTATTGAAAACACAAGGTTTACAACTCAGTAGACACTTCGGCTCACCGGGACTAATTTCGTACGAAATGACTAGACCTAGCACCTATTTATAGACTGCTAATTCCGTTTGAACATGTCTCAAACGGAATTACGTTTCATGCGATATTTACATGTTCACACGAGATTACCATTACAGGCGGAATTAGGTATGTTAATTTCGTACGGAATTACCCTTGGTAATTCCGTGCGGAATTAGCTCTAAACCTAATTTCGACATTTTCTCGTACAACGTGCCATGGTCTGTCAGATCTGGTCTTAGACTCGAACGAAGATGAAGTCGACAGACAACTGCACCAACATCAGCCTTCTGTTCTCTTGTTTTTGCTTGGGAAGATGTTGTCGAGGGGTCGGGCATGCCACGTTCGTTCCTTTTCTTGTATTTATGTTAGATTTAGTTGCCTTTTTGCTTCTTTTGTTCATTTGAGCTCATTTAATGCTGAAAATACAAAAGGAAGACAAAAACACACTTTTTCCAACATTAGTACTAAAAAGGGTTAGTTTTATGTCATAATTGATGTAATTTATATGTTGCATTTTGTACACATCAGTCAGGCCACACAACATCCCCGCAATATTCTAAGGCTTCAACACTATCTATCCTCGAGTGTTGCCAGTATGATATACAGAGATTCAAATTCTAAAAGAATTTGATGTATTTTCCTATGTATGCAAAATCCTTCTCCGCAATTTCTTAGGTTACAGTTATCGGGAAAATAAGCATATATTTTAAGCGAACGCATATTTATTTTTAGAAGTAACCAGTGGTTTTCGTTGTGCGCTACGGGCATGTAAATCTGCAAAAAAAATGAAACGTAAATAAGCCCCGGAAAAGGTATTATTTTTAGGGAATTTTTTTTAAAGTTACAAATTATTTAAAAAATCAATATTTTTTTATAAAACATAAAATATAAAAATTGCTAATTTCTTTAAACAGAAAGTTTATTTTTAAATTTATTAAAATACGTACAAGTTTATTATTTCCTTGTCAAATGTTGGTGTAAAAAAGTAAAGGTCTGCAAATTTATAAAAGGCGTAGATTCCGAATAAGCATATTTCAGAACGTACCGTATCAACGTCCCAAAAGGGAGGAAAAAATTCTTTTGAACCGTCTCCATATCCGTAGGCCTCTCTATTTTGTTCAATTATCATGTTAAAAAAAAGTAGGCGGGACTACTGTCCACCGATAATCCTTTGACGACATCACCCTTAACCGTCTGTGAAGCTCCCGTTAATACATTAGCTTGTTACACCATGCATTGATATGCTGAGAAAAATATGGTAAACGTTTGACTAAAAAAAACACTATCATTAACAGGAAAGGTATTTCGAAGGTACCGTTTCCTGAATAAACCCGTTTCCACAAAATCCAAGTAATCCGCCCCACCATTCTTTTCCGAGAGGTGTTTTACCCATGTAGGTTGAGTAGCAAGTTGGAGTATCGCCGTCATAGTAAAACTCTAGAATATTTGGCGACCAATGTTCAAATCGATCATTTGGTTTATCCAAATGGTGCGTTGCACGGAATGAGGAATGTTTGAGTAAGACATCCAGTGTGGCATTATTGACATAGTGAGGGCACACATATATATACACACATGTTCACAATAAATATAATATAATATATAATATTTAAATATAATATTCGAAACATATATACAAATAAGTATATATAATGAATTCTGTTTTATAAAATATAAATTAATACAAATCATTGAATACGTTCAATATCGTCCTCTTCTATCTCGTCGACTGATTGTTTAGGAATAAGCGAGTTGTAGAAAAGTATCGAAAGATGGCGCCTCATCCTTGTAGCCGTTATGCTTGTGTCTACATCATCATTTAGTGGTTTTTTGTTAATCAACCGGTCTAGAAATATACAAACCCAAACCCCACAGTCCCCTAATGGTCCTGACTGCTGTGGCACGTCATCTGCATATACTATTTGAAACGGATACTTTAACGGTAAAGGTTTGTTGTCATAGTAACCATGCATATGAAGCCAATGGTCAAAAACAAAATTTATAAAACAAACCACTTTTGTTCTTCCTTTGTCCAATTGTTGCATGCCCATAAAGCTACAAAAAAAAGAGCATTGATAATTTTAAAGTCATACCTTTTGAGAGACCGTTAAGTAAAACTATTAAATAATCAGCTACAAAAAATAGTGTTTATAAATTTTTACCTGTCGTAAATAGTGAGGGTCTGGTTAACCAGGTTGAAAACTTCTAAAAACCAGTGAATTGATGGTATAAATAACGGTACATACACCTCGTCAACGCTAAATATTGGTGGAAAAGGTTTGACAACCCCGTTGAAGTAACCTTCGAACTTCTGATCCAAAGTTTGACAATGCATTTGGAAATATGGGGGTAAAATGGACCAACGGTCGGATGGATTTCTTGAATGATACATGTGTAGCATCCATCCAAAAAGGTGTTGTTATAAGGTTGGACAATTTTAGCGAAATATTATAGGAAAATTTAGTATATTTAGTATTAACAAAATAATTTATACTGCTTACATCATCGCTTAACCAGCCAGTCCCGTCAGTGCCTAGCAATGCCGCCCAGAAATCAGGACCAACAAAGCCGCCTGCTGTGAGGGTTAGTTGTCTATCGCTGCTAGTTGGTGCCCACTTTTGTATCGTTTTGATTAAATTATCTTCATCACTTGCTATCTTTTTTTGCTTCCGCTTCATGTTTCTGTAAACTACAAATGGTGATAGCATAGCCTTGGCAGGCTTCACAAGCCTTTCGGACCGCCTCAGTTTCATCATCTCCGGATCCTCATTCTACAATAATATTAATTTAAGAGGTAAATTAACAAAATGTACATGGATAACTAAAATAAACATATACGCAGCCCAAACTTACGGCTTCTTCTGTAACATTTTCAGGATTTCCTGACACATGATACACATCCTTATCGAAGTTAAAATAGGAATCAGCTGCCGCCTACAAATTTTTAAAAAATGTTAGAAATATTTTTAAATAAATTTATTTTTTAGATTTTTATAACCAAATAAACGGGATTTTTGGATGAATACATTATCATCTTCTTTTTGCGATTGTTCCATCGGTGTTCGTATGTGGCTTGGAGTATTAACCGGAGCCATACGAAAAGTTTGCAACAACTCCGACTTGATCATGTCAGTCAACGCCCGGTTGTTTGAGAACATTATTGACTGAAATTTAGAGACAAGCTGTTCTTCAGAATAAAATCCTGATGAAAACTGACCGGGAGCAGCATCCTGTTGCAAGTCAGTCGTGTTTAACGGAATATCATGCGTCTGAACCGGTACTTCAGGTGCAAATCCGTGCATTTGAGGCACCTGAACCGGTACTTCATCATCGCCAAACAAGTCGGCAATGAAGTCCTTCATTGGTTGGCCTCAGTGTTCTCTCGGGTCAATTGGATGTTGCATTGGAGGGGGTAATTCAGTCGGCATAGCAGGTTGATAAATTTGACGTTCACGGTCCAAATAATCCAAGCTTGAAATGAACCACTATGTCTCGGCCTCAAACTCAGTTGGTAGTATGAAGTTTAGCGGTTTATATTCACGTCTCTATCAGATTGAAACCAAACATTTTACAAAAAAAAAATATTAAAAACTATTAAAGGTTGAAAAAAAAACTTAAAAAATTTGTTACACATAATGCATATAAAAATGGTTCATAAACTATTAAAGGTTGAAACTATTAAAACGTCGAATTTGTTTTTTAAATTTTATAATTTATAAAATTATAATTTGAAAATTCATTATAATTTTCAACGTTTAACAGTTTTTGTTATAACATTATAATTTGAAAATTCATATAAAAATGTTTCAAAAACTATTAACGGTAGGAAATATTTTTTTATAATTTTATACTTTTAACAGTTTTTATTTTATACATTTATAATTTTATCGGTTTTTATAAATCTAATTTTTTAAAATTATAAAATTTTATAATTTTATAAAATTTGTCAGCAATTTCAGACACAATATAGCAATTTACCTTTATTGCATTCGCTAAGATGCCATCAACACTACCCTTCATCAACTTTTGTCCTTCTTGCCATCCTAAAAATCTCGGAATGGTCTGACCATTGAAATACCCCCTCCTTAGTTTGAATTCCGGAAATACCTCTAGAATCCACATCTGTAAATGCATTAACATATTTAACAGGTATTAGTCTACAAATTAAAATGAACATTACACTTAAAATATATAATATATATACGATTTCCCAGGCACCTTAAAGGGCCAAACAAATCCGTCTAACGAAAAACCCTTCGCGTCTTCCTTTTGACGAACGTGCATATCATACACGTTCGTATACGTGCTCTCCCAAAAATAATTACCCCATTGATATTGGTTAAAGTCATTCAGATTATCCACCAGGTGTAACAGTTTATTATCGATTGCAATTGGATCCTGCAACCCTAAAAACCCTTGGCCTAAAAGCATCAGTAGACATATCCTTGTGCAATCTTCGTTGCTATATAGCATCGGACCTTCAAACATATCTCTTATTCGTTTGAAAGCAATACGTTCACGGCCCAGGAAATGTCAGTTTTTAAATGAGTCAGGGTGCGCAATCGGTTTCCAGTTACTGGACTCGAACCTTAACCCCGTTATAAGACAAAATTGTTTCGGGGTAAACATTAAAATTTCTTGGCCTAGGCAATATGTAATCCCTAATCTGGGTGTAGCTGTATGCACTTGTAATTGTGCAACACCGAGTAAGAGTAGGCTATCACACATAACACACTTAATATCCAAAAAAGGCCCAAAACATGTCTGCCTAATCTGGGATTCAATAGGTGGCGTCATTCTTTTGTTCAAAGTCTTTACTATATTCCACGTTTGCCGAACTTTGATCTTTTTGGCCTTGTAAAGTAACAAATGAAAGAAAAAACAATTGAATCTTAAGTTTGCGTTATAAAAAATAGTAAATATACTAAAACACTAAAATAGTATAATAAAGGAAACAAAAGAGATAAACAAAAGAGATAAAGTATCACCGCTACACTTGGGACAGGATTTTCTCCAACGTCTTGCATGACGTGATCAGGTTGCATGTGCTCTGGACGACCCATGGGTGGGTAACCGTAGTAATTTGGATCCATTCTGAGTCAACGGGCAACATGGTAGTTCGGCAGCAGAAATGAAACGGTGGTCTGGTCTTCAACACGGGTCGGGTCTTTGGTCGGATCTTCAACGGTCGTCAGGTCTTTCTTCGGATCTTCAATGGTCGTCGGGTCTTTCTTCAAGGTGGTCCTAAAGGAGAATGTGGTCCCGAAGACGTTTGCCGGCCGAAATGAAACACATGAACCCACACTCCCAAGGTCAAAACCTCTTCCGCGACACGTGTCACGCGATGGCTACACGGGGACCCAAACTGGAACACGTGTCGTTCATCAAACAGTTTGCATGTCTGAAACGTCTCAAGTAGCAGTTTAGACGTCTCAAGATTCTTGTGTAATGTAACAACTGTCACTAAAATCCATAATTAGGATGGTAATTAGCTATTAAGAAAACCCTAATTGAGACACCCAAGTGATTCTACGCAAACCCTAAAATTTCCAGAACAATCAGAATCAGGATCAGGGCCCCTAAAACTCAAGGGGGGATAAACCCTAGCCAACGATTATCTTCATAACTATCTGTCAAAATTGAATTTTAAGAAAACGTCGACACAGCAAGCCTAGTTACACACGTAGCTACCCTATGAACATAGGTTACCACTCGCGTAGCGCGACGCCCATGGGGGGTACCCCTCGCGCTACGCGACGGTGTCAAATTTCATGTATAAATAGAGGAGTCTGGGACTTGAATTCTGTCTTTGAAACGACGTTCAAACTCACTGTGTACGTCAAATTAGAGCAAAAACAGTACAATTAACACACACGGGTCTCGAATTGCTGCCGCAATCAGGGTAATAACTCGATCGCTATTACGATTCAACGTCCGATCGATTATAACTATCCAACGATAGTCCAGGTGCTGCTCAATTGAGCTTGTACTGTGATTATTCGTCGTGATTTCGACTTGAATATTAGAGTGCTGTTCGAATTCGGACTATGCTCTGTTATTCGTTGTGAATCCGATTGAATTATCGAGTATTGCACTGATTAATCGTTGTGAAGGTTTAATCTCGTGAATTGACGTAATTGCTGTATTAGTTACTAACCTGTGTGTGTGCATTATGTTAAATTAGGTTTAATCAAGGCTAATCAGTAGGCTTATACCTTGCCCGATAAATCTGCAATGTGAGTCATTCTCTTTTTATCAATTGTTTTACAATACTCCAAATTATTTTCCAAAGTTATAATTACAGGGATTAAGTCGTGGTTATCTTAACCGCTGGTTATAATTTCTCACGGTTAGGAAATAAGCCCTAACATGGGTTAGGCTAATAAGACCTAACAGTGACAAAACGTCACTAATTGGGTGACTGGACCCAATAGTGGTATGACCATCGTCACACGGGTGGCAAGACCAGATATTAATTAAGATACTGCCATAGTAATCGCTCTTATGCTGTAATTTATAACTATGTGTCATTTTTATCAAAATGAATGATTCACTCAGTATTTCCCCGCTGACAAAACCTTTTTACAACATGTTTCAGGTGACCTACTGAATTAAGTACACGTGCTACGGAGCACTATCAAGCTTGAAGTGGTGGCTCAAATAAAATAAATAAACATGTTTGTAAAATAATGAAATTATGATATTTACGGGGTTTATCCTAAATGTAAATAAATAATACTCGGGCAAAATTTTCAAGTTTAAAACGATCCTGTTAAGACTTCCGCTATAAAAATAAATACCACGGGATTTTCTGTCCCGCGGCTCCCGAAACGGGTCAAACCGGGTCGGGGGCCGTGACAGAAAAAGGTGGTATCAGAGCCACTGATCAAGCCACTGATTTAAGCCTATTAAGTATTTAGAAAATACTTAATTTAAATTGCTATTTTGTGATTATGTGCTTTATTATCTGATTAATTGCATATAGTATGGAACAGATTTTATATGTTTAGCAATTAATAAATAAATTAGACTAAAATTTTAGTGCCTTTACAAGTCTAGAAGTCTTATTCAGTATATATATAAATTTATAAATAAAACTTAGGGTACTTTAAAATTCTAATTGTTCTGGTAAATAAACACGTATTTCTATCAAAATTTGTTATAAATTCTGACATAATAATTGTGTGTATTATGCAAAAACAACATGAGTGATTTGTCTGATGCCCTTCAGAAGTTAAATCTCTATCCAGTAAGAGTAGAAGTTTCCAGAGATTTTAATAGGTATATACCAGATATGGAGGAACCTATAGAATTTAATGTTTTACCTCTCGAGCCTAAGAAACCGGAAATTGAAGAAAGTTCTAGGCAAATTAAGGGGTTACCATCTCAAGAAGAAATAGATCTTACAATAACAGACTATAGTATTATCAAGACTATTAATGAAACACAACTATCAATGAACTTAGAACCAGCTATTCCAAACCTTTCAGTACACTCGCAACCTTTCGAAATAGACGAATGGTTGACTCATGAAATGCAGTTACAGAACAATCCCTATAAACTTTTTCCTCAGTTCCAACTGAAACCTTTACCAAATCCACCTAAGAGTAACAAGAATACAGTTAGACTCCGCCAGTTCAACCAAGAATTAATAAATATTGGGAATGGAATCCAAGAGATTGGAAAACAAATCTCCTGGAAATACGATCCAAGGAAACAACGTTACTAGATTATTATTTAACAAAAGGATCGGGAATTTATGAAATTGCGATTATGTAATAGTAATAGTAAAATTGGCATGTGTAAAATAGAAAATAAAATAGTTATATATAGAAGCATGATCTAATAAAAATCTTAGAACATTTATAAATTTGGGTTCGTTTACGTGATTATGTGCAATTAAGTAACATAGGATTATTTCTTATATACTAATTATTTATCTATAAATTAGTTGTCCAATGGAAAACGCTAATAATGAACCAGTTAACGAGGATAATCAATCCGAGCAACAATCAGGGGGTCAATATATGACTAGGCAGGATATAGAAAATATCGTTGCTCAAGGGATAGCCAATACTATTCCAACAATGATTGCTCAGGGGATAGCCAACGCTATTCCAGCAATTGTCACTGCTGTTAAAAATCCCGTAGAACCACAGCAAATCATTCCTAGCAAACGTATTTCTGAAGATAATTTTAGTAATAGCGTAAACGGAGGCAATGATCATGTTAATCATGATAAAGAACCGCGACAAGCTCCGCTCCCTAAGAAAAGGAAAGCTGCAACGCCTGGTTGCACTTATAAGGAGTTTCTTGCCTGTAAACCTATAGAATTCGCAGGCAATGAAGGGGCAACTGCGGCACTGCGTTGGTTAGAGAAAACCGAGGCAGTAATTAGAATAAGTAAATGTGTTGAGAAAGATAAGGTTATGTACGCTTCGCACCTTTTCAAGGAAGAAGCATTAGAATGGTGGAATACAGTGTTACAAGCCAAAGGAAGTGACGTAGCCTATACCATGGGGTGGGAAGAATTTAAGAAAATAATAGAAAGAAAATTTTGTCCCGAATATGAAAAAGAGCAGATGGCGAATAAGTTTTTAAGTCACCGAATGGTAGATGTAGATTGCCGAGGGTATACTTCAAAATTCTTTGAGTATGCCAGAATTGTACCTACTCTGGCCTCGCCGGAACCGGTACTTATCTCTCGCTATATCTGGGGTTTGATTAGTGAGATTCGTGACATTGTCAAAGCTGCGAGACCCCGCACGATTGACGATGCAGTAGAATTAGCTAACACTCTAACTGACGGATTGGTACGCACACGGGAAGAAAATAGGAGGAAGGATTTAGCCCAGAAAATTTCCCAAGAATTTCATATAGGTAATAGTAACAATTTTAAGAAAAGAGAAAACGGGCGATTTTCCACTATTCCATTTTGCGATATCTGCAAAGGAAAGCATTTTGGAAAATGCAAAGGATGCTGCAATTTTTGCAAAATTCCAGGACATCGAGAAGAGGATTGCAGGAAAAAGAAGGCAATCACTTGCTACAATTGCGGAGAACCTGGACACTTCAGAACAAGCTGCCCGAAATTAGGCAATCCAGCAAACGAAAAGACGAAACCTGCAGAAAGGACTACCAAGAAAAACGCAAGAGCTTTTCAATTAACTACTCAGGAAGCTGAACTCATTCCTGACATCATAGTGGGTACGAGTATTATTTGACTCTGGTACAAACCAAGGTTTTATAAATACTTCATTCTATCAAACTCCTAACCTATCATTAATCAAACTTAGGCAAATCTTTACAGTCAAAATAGGCAAAAAGGAAAATGTAGAACTCTCAGGTCATAGAATTTTTCGCCAATCTAATTCCTTTAAAATTAGCCGAGTTTGATGTGTGTTAAAAATAGATTGAGTAGTAACCAACCCTGCTCGAATTCTCTGTAATAAGAACTTTATAGAAAATCCAGGCACCCGCCGGAGAAGTATTTATGATTACAGGAAATAAATTACGTAAGGTCACATGATGAATCATGAAGGTATTCACTTAGATCCTGCTAAGATAGCAGCAATTCACTAAAATGGAAGATTTCGCAATCCTTAAATGGAAATTAGGAATCTTGTAAATTTAGCCAGATACTATAGGCAGTTTATTAAGGATTCTCTTAGATAGATATATCCTTAACTAAGCTAAAACAGTTAATTCTAAATAAGAACTTAAACAAAAAGAAGCCTCTAGCATAAATTAACAAAAAAATTCCAATCCTAGCCTTACCAGAAGGAACAGAAGATTTTAAAGGTATACGGTGATGCTTCGAAATTAGAAATTGGGTGTATGGTAATGCAACACAAAAAGGTAATTGTGTATGCATCAAGGCAATTGCAAAAGCACGAAGAAAGCCTTACCCCTTGTAAGCTTAAAAAAAAATTAGAAACCACAAGTTACCCTTAAGATTAGGAAACATTATCTAAGTAAGTTTACTATCCATATGGGTCATAAGAATTTAAGATATATATTGGAGCAACAAAAAAATTTAACATGAGGAAAAGGAAATCCTCAGTAACTACACCTGTGATATTCAGTATCACGAAGAAAAGACTGAAGACGGTTAGAAGAATTATATAAATACGAGCCGTCAAAGTTCAAGTTGGAGACAAAATGCTATTGAAAGTATTTTCTTGGAAAGGAATTTATAAATTCGGTAAGAAAAGAAGCTAAGTCTAAGATACGTAGAGCAATTCCCATTGTGGTCCAACTGATAGGACCAGTTGCTTATCACCCATAACTACCAGAAGACCTAGTTGGAGTACATAATGTGTTCCATGTATTCAATCTCAAGAAAAGTCTAGCAAAACAAATCCCTGGTCGTACCTCTTCAAGATATAGAGGTAAACAAGAAGTTTAAGTTCATAGAGAAACCCCTACAAATAGAAGATCGGAAGATTAAGTTTGTCAAACACAAACGACTAGTGCTAGTAAAAGTCAAATAGGAATCCAGGAGAGGACCAGAATACACTTGGGAACTGGAATCAAAGATGAAGAGAAAGCACCCTCATCTATTTCAGTAAATCTCGAGGACGAGATTTTTCTTAAGGTGGGGAGGATGTAACAACTGTCACTAAAATCCATAATTAGGATGGTAATTAGCTATTAAGAAAACCCTAATTGAGACACCCAAGTAATTCTACGCAAACCCTAAAATTTCCAGAACAATCAGAATCAGGATCAGGGCCCCTAAAACTCAAGGGGGGATAAACCCTAGCCAACGATTATCTTCATAACTATCTGTCAAAATTGAATTTTAAGAAAACGTCGACACAGCAAGCCTAGTTACACACGTAGCTACCCTATGAACATAGGTTACCACTCGCGTAGCGCGACGCCCATGGGGGGTACCCCTCGCGCTACGCGACGGTGTCAAATTTCATGTATAAATAGAGGAGTCTGGGACTTGAATTCTGTCTTTGAAACGACGTTCAAACTCACTGTGTACGTCAAATTAGAGCAAAAACAGTACAATTAACACACACGGGTCTCGAATTGCTGCCGCAATCAGGGTAATTGTGACAACCCGACTTCTTGAGGTTAGTATTA
The DNA here is from genome assembly GCF_002127325.2 of Helianthus annuus. NCBI lineage: Eukaryota > Viridiplantae > Streptophyta > Magnoliopsida > Asterales > Asteraceae > Helianthus > Helianthus annuus. Next base: position 171,400,173 of record NC_035436.2, read on the forward strand.
TCCTATTCCCCGACTCCTTTGTTGTATTTACATATCCTAGATCAGTGTGTTAGTGGGTATATGTTGCAAACCTGTATTTGTTAATGAGTAACGTATTGGAATACTGGATTTTGCTAAGACATCTTTCAACCAAAGATCCTTCGACCGAAAGGTCCAACCTTCGAAGGATCATATAACCGAAAGATCCAGCCTTCGAAGGATCACGAAACATAACCTTCGACCCAAGATCTATCCTTCGACCCAGGATAGGATCCTTCGGACTAAGAAGGATCCTTCGAGCCAAGACCCAATCCTTCGATGTGAGGCCTTAACTTTCGGCCCAACTTGTTACCGGCCCAAACCCCCACCTATATTAAACAGCAGTTACGTAGAAGGCATAGAGTCAATCGAACAATTCCAAACCCTAGAAACCTTTTGGGCGACGGCAGAAGTCAGGAACCTCCTGTTGTGTTCATCATCATATTCTCATCCATCATTCGGTTAGTATAATCCTTTGCATATTGTTCCTATGTGATGCTCTCAATTACATGATCTTGTTTGATAGATAGTTCATGCATGGAACTAGGGTTTAACAGGTAGGTGATTGATTGACGATTTCTGTGATATAATGTTGATTGATGTTATTGTTCCACGTTCCTGTTTCAACCGATTAGGGATAATTTGATGAATGGTTTCGGGTGGTGGTAGAACCGGACTAGGGTTAATCGGTTGGATTAATGTTAATCGGTTGTATTCTAGCCCATCGGATAGGCTATTGATTATTGTTGTTCGGTTATCGTGATTTGTTTGAATATCATATCGTACATTAGAACACAAGTATGCACTCATTCACACACGTTCACGGACTGACTTCTGGTGAAAACACAAAACGTGATTGTCGGATTGTATGATTAGGGTTACTGTAACTGTTTGTTAATTGTAACCGAAAGATACTGTAACCGAAAGATAACTATGATCGAAACATATCTGTTGTGATCGAAAGATGAGTGTATCGAAACATAACTGTTGTTGACCGAAAGATGAGTGTATCGAAACATAACTGTTGTTGATCGAAAGATGAGTCTGTCGAAAGATGACTAATGTGTCGAACGATAACTGTGAACCGAAGGATAAATGTGAACTGAAAGATATTGTGCTTGACTAATTGGTACACCATGTCTAGTGATGAATGTGAACATTTGTATTCATGTACACCAGCTGATGATTAAATGAGAACTGATACGTGTTGTGCTTGTATGCAAACTGACTGTTATGTGTAACTATCATAGGGCTTGGTAAATCACTGTTGTTAAACGAGTAACTAATTCTACCGAGCAATCCAAGGTGAGTTCACTACATTCGAGCATGCGTCCCAGTGGTTGGGGACAGTCAGTGGGTATTCCAAGGGGGGGATAAGTCTTTGGGTAAAAACGGGTATATTGGTTAATATTCTCACCTATCATCTTTTGTAAGTCCCTCATCGGGTATTAGTTAGTAGCGCTACTTAGGTTTGGCACCCTCACCCCGTGCCTGTAGAGGACGGAGGTGAACTAATGACCCAGTCTGGCCCAGTACTAGATAGGAGTACGTGGGAAGGGCAGTCATGTATTTCAGGAGCCGTCCGTGTTTGGAAATGAGATATTAACAATATAACTTGCATTGGGTATTGAACTATTTTATATACAACGGGTAATCAAACGTTTTCTAAAACTGTGAACTCGCCAGCTTTGTCTGATACACGTGTTACATGCTCGCAGGTCTTTAGGTACTTGGAAAGCAGGAACTTGTTGGCTGGAGGGCGCGAGTGGTCATGGTTGCTTGATGGATTTATTATTAGACATTTATTTACTATGATTGATTGGATAACATTTATATTACGATACATTAACGCTTCCGCTAAACTTATGGATTTTGAATAACTTATGTTGGGATTTCAGTATCTTTAAATAATGAAGTTTTATTTCAAACTTGTGATTCAATGTAATTGGTGGCTCATTGCTAGTCGTCACACGCCTAGCAGGGACACTCCCTAGGTGGTAATTTTGGGGGTGTGACAGTTTGGTATCAGAGCCACTGGTTATAGTGAATTGGTTTTAAAAATGTTTTATAAAACCAGACTATAACTGAACTGATACGACATACTGATACGACATGGACCATGACACTCAGCTCCAGGCAGCAAGGTTCGTCTCTTGTTTACTATTGTATAATACAGTTAGTACATACTCATGATTGATATCACACTCGAACGCACACATGCCATTACAATACGAATTACTATGCTACCTGTCCATACTACGTGTTTTTAAGAGTAGGACTCTTCTTGTGTTTACATGATCTATGTTGTGATATCGACGGTCGTACTGTATGAATTAGGGGAAACCTTCTAACATGAGTAGGGAGGAACTGAGATAAGCATGCAAATCAGGTTATTATTATGGGTGCACACATAATAACAACGTGAGGTGCATGTGAGTCCCAGTAAATCTCGACTAGTGTGAAAAAGGAATCCCGCGTTGTTAGTCAATGTTGTATTAGAACCTCGAAAACTGTGAATACTGTAGCAATACTTGACATTCGCCTGAAATAGTCTGTTAATTTGTTACTTCTTCCCATACTTATAGAATCATGAACGGACGTGGTGGAGGTCGTCGTGGTGGACGCGGTGGGCGTGGTGGAGGCCGCGGTGGCGGACAAGGCGAAATCCATATGACTCAAGCTGAGCTAGAGGCATTACTCAACGCCCAGGTGGCTGCAGCCTTGGCAGCTTATCAGGCTGGTATGACATGTACCAGACATTCTTTCCTTTGAATCGTGAACTTGAGTCTTACTTGTTGGTTTATTTTCTTTCGTTAATAGGTCAGCCGGCTCCACAAAACCAGCCTCACCCACCGGTCTGCACTTTTAAAACTTTCATGGATTGCAAGCCACAGACCTTCAGTGGCACTGAAGGGGCTGTAGGACTTATACGCTGGTTCGAAAAGGCGGAGTCAGTGTTTGCGATATGTAACTGCCCAGTTGGGGATAGAGTAAAGTTTGCAGCAGGCACGCTCCAGGATGGTGCCTTGACCTGGTGGAATGCCCAGGTCCAACTGCTAGGTATAGAGGCGGCGAACGCCACTACGTGGGATGATTTTAAAGAACTGATGAGGGAGGAATACTGTCCTCGAGATGAAATAGCGAAGTTAGAGAATGAGTACTATCATCTGACAATGGTGGGGTCTGAAATCGAGGCGTATGTGAAGCGGTCATATGAGTTAGCTGATTTGTGTCCAAACTTGTCCCGACCCATGCCGCGAAGAATCGAGTTGTTTATTAAGGGGTTACCTCCACGGGTGAAGGGTTTAGTTACAGCAGCGAACCTCAATAACCTAACCCAGATTGTTAGGTTGGCACATAAAATCGTTGACCAAGAGGTGGAGAGCGACTCATTGCCACCTCGTATTTCTAGCACTACCACAGCTGTCACTACTTCCACTGCATCTGCTGTTGATAGCAAACGTAAGTGGAACGATGCGGACAAGGGGTCCAACTCTGCACAGCCTCAGAAGAAGACGGATACTGGCAGCACCCGCAGTTTCAGTCAGACAGCATCAGTAAATCAGAACTCGAGTAACAGATCAGGGCAGGGATCATATGCGGGGAAGCTACCTTTGTGCAGCAAGTGTGATTTTCATCACAAGGGGCAGTGTACTCGAGTTTGTCATCGGTGTAATCGACCGGGGCACAAGGCCAGGGATTGTAGGACCACACTTCCAGCTCAGCAGCAGCCAGCGCAGCAGGCGGGTAGGCAACAGCCTCAGCAAACTCAGGGTAATCAGAAAGGGTGTTATCAGTGTGGGGCCGAGGGGCACTTCAAGCGAGACTGCCCTCAGCTGAGACAGAACACAGGGGGTGGTAACGGGAATAACAATGCAGGGAACAACGGGGGTAATGTTGCGCGTGGGCGCGGGTTTGTGCTGGGAGCTGGGGAAGCGCGGAACGACGGCAACGTGGTTACTGGTACGTTTTCAGTAAACGGTGTTATTGCTTCTATTTTATTTGATTCTGGTGCCGACTGGAGTTACGTGTCTGTAGAGTTTAGCTCCCAATTAGGGTTAAGTCCTACACTTCTTGTAATGAAACACATAGTAGAAATCGCAGATGGTAAAACAATCGAAGCTACACATGTTCTATTTGGGTGTAAAATCGATCTTCTGGGCCAAGTTTTCGACATTGACTTGATTCCTATTACTCTTGGAAGCTTCGACGTGATCGTTGGTATGGACTGGTTGCCCAAGTATCAAGCAGAGATTCTCTGTAAGGAGAAGATCATACGTGTTCCCCTTCCCAGTGGGGAATTTCTATCAGTTCAAGGTCATCGCAGCGGGACCCCAGTTAGCATTGTTTCGGCAATGAAGGCTCAGAAGTATTTGCGTAAGGGCTATCCTGCTATATTAGCTCTTGTTACCGATTCATCGTCTGATGAAAGGAAGATCGAGGATCTTCCAGTTGTCCGGGAATATCCTGACGTATTTCCTGAGGAACTTCCTGGTTTACCTCCACATCGTCAGGTGGAATTCCAGATTGACCTCGCCCCAGCGGCAGCCCCAGTTGCTCGTGCTCCTTATCGTCTTGCGCCAGGAGAACTGCAGGAATTATCAAACCAACTCCAAGAGCTGTTGGATAGGGGTTTCATCCGACCTAGCTCTTCCCCCTGGGGAGCCCCAGTCTTATTTGTGAAGAAAAAGGACGGGTCCTTACGAATGTGTATAGATTATCGCGAGCTCAACAAGATGACGATTAAAAACCGTTATCCTTTGCCTCGTATTGACGACCTGTTTGACCAGTTACAAGGGTCGAGCTTTTACTCTAAGATCGACTTAAGGTCTGGTTATCATCAAGTGCGAGTCAGAGAGGAAGACGTTCCCAAAACCGCGTTTCGGACGCGATACGGTCACTATGAGTTCTTGGTTATGCCATTCGGGTTAACCAACGCACCAGCGGTTTTCATGGACCTCATGAACCGCGTGTGCAAGCCATACCTTGACGACTTCGTTATCGTTTTTATTGACGACATTCTAATTTACTCCAAGAACAAGGAGGATCACGAGCGGCACCTACGCCTTATCCTAGAACTCCTGAGGAGGGAGCAGTTGTACGCAAAGTTTTCTAAGTGTGATTTTTGGATACGGGAGGTACATTTTCTGGGGCATATAGTCAATGAGGTAGGCATACATGTGGATCCTGCCAAAGTTGACGCCATTAGAAATTGGGCGGCACCAAAGAACCCTTCGGAGGTGCGGCAATTTCTCGGTCTAGCAGGGTATTATCGCCGTTTCATTCAGAACTTCTCAAAGATTGCACAGCCACTCACCTCGTTAACACAGAAGAAAGTAGTTTACTCTTGGGGGAAGAAACAGGAGGATGCTTTCCAGCTTTTGAAACAAAGGTTATGCAGCGCACCAATCTTATCTCTACCGGATGGCACTGAGGATTTTGTAGTTTATTGTGATGCTTCGATTCAGGGTCTCGGTTGCGTGTTGATGCAGCGCGAGAAAGTGATAGCTTACGCTTCTCGACAGTTGAAGGTTCACGAGAGGAACTACACGACACATGACTTGGAGTTAGGAGCAGTAGTGTTTGCGCTAAAGATTTGGAGGCACTATTTATACGGTACGAAATGCACAATCTACACCGACCACAAGAGCCTTCAGCATATCTTCGACCAAAGAGAATTGAATATGCGACAGCGTCGTTGGGTGGAATTGTTCAATGATTACGAGTGTGCCATCAAATATCACCCAGGTAAAGCTAACGTTGTGGCGGATGCACTTAGCCGCAAAGAAACGAAACCTAAACGCGTTCGCGCATTACAGCTCACTATCCACTCCAGCCTTCCTGATAGGATTCGTACGGCCCAGACTGAGGCATTGAAGGAAGAGAACATTAAAACTGAGGGTTTGCGCGGTATGGAAAAACAGTTTGAACAGAGATCTGACGGCATCTACTACATCATGGGAAGAGTATGGGTTCCTCTGTTTGGTGATCTTAGAGAACTTGTAATGGATGAAGCACACAAGTCACGATATTCTATTCACCCGGGATCGGACAAGATGTATCACGATCTTAAGGTTATGTATTGGTGGCCGAATATGAAAGCCCTCATCGCCACATACGTGAGTAAATGCTTAACTTGTGCTAGAGTTAAAGCGGAACATCAGAAGCCTTCGGGTCTACTGCAGCAGCCAGAAATACCCAAATGGAAGTGGGAACAGATCGCTATGGATTTCGTTACTGGATTACCAAGGACTCAGGCCGGAAACGATACTATATGGGTGATTGTTGATCGACTCACGAAATCGGCACATTTTCTAGCAATCAAGGAAACAGATAAGTTTTCGCAGCTTGCAGCAGTGTATCTTAAGGAGGTAGTTGCTCGGCACGGAGTGCCAACTTCTATCATCTCAGATCGAGATCCGCGCTTTACTTCTGAATTATGGCAGTCTATGCACAAATTGTTCGGTTCGAAACTTGATATGAGCACCGCTTACCACCCACAGACGGATGGTCAGAGTGAGCGCACTATTCAGACACTTGAAGACATGCTGCGGGCATGTGTGATCGATTTTGGGAAGGGATGGGAAAGACACTTGCCGTTAATAGAGTTCTCCTACAACAACAGCTACCACACAAGTATTCAGGCAGCTCCGTTCGAAGCATTGTATGGGCGGAAATGTCGTTCTCCTCTCTGTTGGGCGGAAGTAGGTGACAGTCAACTCACAGGTCCTGAACTCATTCTGGAAACTTCGCAAAATATAGCTCGGATAAGGGATCGCATGGCAGCAGCGCGTGATCGTCAGAAAAGTTATGCTAACAAGCGTAGAAAGCCTTTAGAGTTCGAAGTTAATGATCGGGTTATGTTGAAAGTTTCACCGTGGAAGGGCGTTGTACGCTTTGGGAAGCGTGGCAAGCTTAATCCACGTTACATTGGGCCATTCAAAATTCTTGAGCGGATCGGTAAAGTCGCTTACAGACTCGAGTTACCTGTGGAATTAGGTAATGTTCACAATGTCTTTCACGTTTCGCAACTAAAGAAGTGTCTGGTTGATGAGACACTGGTTGTGCCATTTCAAGAGCTCAAGTTGGATGACAAGCTGCAGTTTGTTGAAGAGCCTATTGAAATCATGGATCGGGAGGTCAAGGTGCGTAAACACAGTCGAATTCCGATTGTTAGGGTTCGTTGGAATTCAAGGCGTGGACCGGAGTTCACGTGGGAACGCGAGGATCAGATGAAACTAAAGTACCCTCACCTCTTTCCCAAAGACAAGGCAGAGTCAAGCAAAACTAGTGAATCTCGGGACGAGATTCCCCTTCAAGTTGGGGATGATGTAACACCTGAGGAAAATCCGCAACAATCTTGAATTGTCACTTCACTCTCTTGTACCTGCTTGCCAAATTTCGGGACGAAATTTCTTTCAAGTTGGGGATGATGTGACAACCCGACTTCTTGAGGTTAGTATTATCCTATTCCCCGACTCCTTTGTTGTATTTACATATCCTAGATCAGTGTGTTAGTGGGTATATGTTGCAAACCTGTATTTGTTAATGAGTAACGTATTGGAATACTGGATTTTGCTAAGACATCTTTCAACCAAAGATCCTTCGACCGAAAGGTCCAACCTTCGAAGGATCATATAACCGAAAGATCCAGCCTTCGAAGGATCACGAAACATAACCTTCGACCCAAGATCTATCCTTCGACCCAGGATAGGATCCTTCGGACTAAGAAGGATCCTTCGAGCCAAGACCCAATCCTTCGATGTGAGGCCTTAACTTTCGGCCCAACTTGTTACCGGCCCAAACCCCCACCTATATTAAACAGCAGTTACGTAGAAGGCATAGAGTCAATCGAACAATTCCAAACCCTAGAAACCTTTTGGGCGACGGCAGAAGTCAGGAACCTCCTGTTGTGTTCATCATCATATTCTCATCCATCATTCGGTTAGTATAATCCTTTGCATATTGTTCCTATGTGATGCTCTCAATTACATGATCTTGTTTGATAGATAGTTCATGCATGGAACTAGGGTTTAACAGGTAGGTGATTGATTGACGATTTCTGTGATATAATGTTGATTGATGTTATTGTTCCACGTTCCTGTTTCAACCGATTAGGGATAATTTGATGAATGGTTTCGGGTGGTGGTAGAACCGGACTAGGGTTAATCGGTTGGATTAATGTTAATCGGTTGTATTCTAGCCCATCGGATAGGCTATTGATTATTGTTGTTCGGTTATCGTGATTTGTTTGAATATCATATCGTACATTAGAACACAAGTATGCACTCATTCACACACGTTCACGGACTGACTTCTGGTGAAAACACAAAACGTGATTGTCGGATTGTATGATTAGGGTTACTGTAACTGTTTGTTAATTGTAACCGAAAGATACTGTAACCGAAAGATAACTATGATCGAAACATATCTGTTGTGATCGAAAGATGAGTGTATCGAAACATAACTGTTGTTGACCGAAAGATGAGTGTATCGAAACATAACTGTTGTTGATCGAAAGATGAGTCTGTCGAAAGATGACTAATGTGTCGAACGATAACTGTGAACCGAAGGATAAATGTGAACTGAAAGATATTGTGCTTGACTAATTGGTACACCATGTCTAGTGATGAATGTGAACATTTGTATTCATGTACACCAGCTGATGATTAAATGAGAACTGATACGTGTTGTGCTTGTATGCAAACTGACTGTTATGTGTAACTATCATAGGGCTTGGTAAATCACTGTTGTTAAACGAGTAACTAATTCTACCGAGCAATCCAAGGTGAGTTCACTACATTCGAGCATGCGTCCCAGTGGTTGGGGACAGTCAGTGGGTATTCCAAGGGGGGGATAAGTCTTTGGGTAAAAACGGGTATATTGGTTAATATTCTCACCTATCATCTTTTGTAAGTCCCTCATCGGGTATTAGTTAGTAGCGCTACTTAGGTTTGGCACCCTCACCCCGTGCCTGTAGAGGACGGAGGTGAACTAATGACCCAGTCTGGCCCAGTACTAGATAGGAGTACGTGGGAAGGGCAGTCATGTATTTCAGGAGCCGTCCGTGTTTGGAAATGAGATATTAACAATATAACTTGCATTGGGTATTGAACTATTTTATATACAACGGGTAATCAAACGTTTTCTAAAACTGTGAACTCGCCAGCTTTGTCTGATACACGTGTTACATGCTCGCAGGTCTTTAGGTACTTGGAAAGCAGGAACTTGTTGGCTGGAGGGCGCGAGTGGTCATGGTTGCTTGATGGATTTATTATTAGACATTTATTTACTATGATTGATTGGATAACATTTATATTACGATACATTAACGCTTCCGCTAAACTTATGGATTTTGAATAACTTATGTTGGGATTTCAGTATCTTTAAATAATGAAGTTTTATTTCAAACTTGTGATTCAATGTAATTGGTGGCTCATTGCTAGTCGTCACACGCCTAGCAGGGACACTCCCTAGGAGGTAATTTTGGGGGTGTGACAGTAATAACTCGATCGCTATTACGATTCAACGTCCGATCGATTATAACTATCCAACGATAGTCCAGGTGCTGCTCAATTGAGCTTGTACTGTGATTATTCGTCGTGATTTCGACTTGAATATTAGAGTGCTGTTCGAATTCGGACTATGCTCTGTTATTCGTTGTGAATCCGATTGAATTATCGAGTATTGCACTGATTAATCGTTGTGAAGGTTTAATCTCGTGAATTGACATAATTGCTGTATTAGTTACTAACCTGTGTGTGTGCATTATGTTAAATTAGGTTTAATCAAGGCTAATCAGTAGGCTTATACCTTGCCCGATAAATCTGCAATGTGAGTCATTCTCTTTTTATCAATTCTTTTACAATACTCCAAATTATTTTCCAAAGTTATAATTACAGGGATTAAGTCGTGGTTATCTTAACCGCTGGTTAGTGGGGTATTGTGCACATTACTAATTTCTCACGGTTAGGCAATAAGCCCTAACATGGGTTAGGCTAATAAGACCTAACAGTGACAAAACGTCACTAATTGGGTGACTGGACCCAATAGTGGTATGACCATCGTCACACGGGTGGCAAGACCGGATATTAATTAAGATACTGCCATAGTAATCGCTCTTATGCTGTAATTTATAACTATGTGTCATTTTTATCAAAATGAATGATTCACTCAGTATTTCCCCGCTGACAAAACCTTTTTACAACATGTTTCAGGTGACCTACTGAATTAAGTACACGTGCTACGGAGCACTATCAAGCTTGAAGTGGTGGCTCAAATAAAATAAATAAACATGTTTGTAAAATAATGAAATTATGATATTTACGGGGTTTATCCTAAATGTAAATAAATAATACTCGGGCAAAATTTTCAAGTTTAAAACGATCCTGTTAAGACTTCCGCTATAAAAATAAATACCACGGGATTTTCTGTCCCGCGGCTCCCGAAACGGGTCAAACCGGGTCGGGGGCCGTGACAGAAAAAGGTGGTATCAGAGCCACTGATCAAGCCACTGATTTAATCCTATTAAGTATTTAGAAAATACTTAATTTAAATTGCTATTTTGTGATTATGTGCTTTATTATCTGATTAATTGCATATAGTATGGAACAGATTTTATATGTTTAGCAATTAATAAATAAATTAGACTAAAATTTTAGTGCCTTTACAAGTCTAGAAGTCTTATTCAGTATATATATAAATTTATAAATAAAACTTAGGGTACTTTAAAATTCTAATTGTTCTGGTAAATAAACACGTATTTCTATCAAAATTTGTTATAAATTCTGACATAATAATTGTGTGTATTATGCAAAAACAACATGAGTGATTTGTCTGATGCCCTTCAGAAGTTAAATCTCTATCCAGTAAGAGTAGAAGTTTCCAGAGATTTTAATAGGTATATACCAGATATGGAGGAACCTATAGAATTTAATGTTTTACCTCTCGAGCCTAAGAAACCGGAAATTGAAGAAAGTTCTAGGCAAATTAAGGGGTTACCATCTCAAGAAGAAATAGATCTTACAATAACAGACTATAGTATTATCAAGACTATTAATGAAACACAACTATCAATGAACTTAGAACCAGCTATTCCAAACCTTTCAGTACACTCGCAACCTTTCGAAATAGACGAATGGTTGACTCATGAAATGCAGTTACAGAACAATCCCTATAAACTTTTTCCGCAGTTCCAACTGAAACCTTTACCAAATCCACCTAAGAGTAACAAGAATACAGTTAGACTCCGCCAGTTCAACCAAGAATTAATAAATATTGGGAATGGAATCCAAGAGATTGGAAAACAAATCTCCTGGAAATACGATCCAAGGAAACAACGTTACTAGATTATTATTTAACAAAAGGATCGGGAATTTATGAAATTGCGATTATGTAATAGTAATAGTAAAATTGGCATGTGTAAAATAGAAAATAAAATAGTTATATATAGAAGCATGATCTAATAAAAATCTTAGAACATTTACAAATTAGGGTTCGTTTACGTGATTATGTGCAATTAAGTAACATAGGATTATTTCTTATATACTAATTATTTATCTATAAATTAGTTGTCCAATGGAAAACGCTAATAATGAACCAGTTAACGAGGATAATCAATCCGAGCAACAATCAGGGGGTCAATATATGACTAGGCAGGATATAGAAAATATCGTTGCTCAAGGGATAGCCAATACTATTCCAACAATGATTGCTCAGGGGATAGCCAACGCTATTCCAGCAATTGTCACTGCTGTTAAAAATCCCGTAGAACCACAGCAAATCATTCCTAGCAAACGTATTTCTGAAGATAATTTTAGTAATAGCGTAAACGGAGGCAATGATCATGTTAATCATGATAAAGAACCGCGACAAGCTCCGCTCCCTAAGAAAAGGAAAGCTGCAACGCCTGGTTGCACTTATAAGGAGTTTCTTGCCTGTAAACCTGTAGAATTCGCAGGCAATGAAGGGGCAACTACGGCACTGCGTTGGTTAGAGAAAACCGAGGCAGTAATTAGAATAAGTAAATGTGTTGAGAAAGATAAGGTTATGTACGCTTCGCACCTTTTCAAGGAAGAAGCATTAGAATGGTGGAATACAGTGTTACAAGCCAAAGGAAGTGACGTAGCCTATACCATGGGGTGGGAAGAATTTAAGCAAATAATAGAAAGAAAATTTTGTCCCGAATATGAAAAAGAGCAGATGGCGAATAAGTTTTTAAGTCACCGAATGGTAGATGTAGATTGCCGAGGGTATACTTCAAAATTCTTTGAGTATGCCAGAATTGTACCTACTCTGGCCTCGCCGGAACCGGTACTTATCTCTCGCTATATCTGGGGTTTGATTAGTGAGATTCGTGACATTGTCAAAGCTGCGAGACCCCGCACGATTGACGATGCAGTAGAATTAGCTAACACTCTAACTGACGGATTGGTAGGCACATGGGAAGAAAATAGGAGGAAGGATTTAGCCCAGAAAATTTCCCAAGAATTTCATATAGGTAATAGTAACAATTTTAAGAAAAGAGAAAACGGGCGATTTTCCACTATTCCATTTTGCGATATCTGCAAAGGAAGGCATTTTGGAAAATGCAAAGGATGCTGCAATTTTTGCAAAATTCCAGGACATCGAGAAGAGGATTGCAGGAAAAAGAAGGCAATCACTTGCTACAATTGCGGAGAACCCGGACACTTCAGAACAAGCTGCCCGAAATTAGGCAATCCAGCAAACGAAAAGACGAAACCTGCAGAAGGGACTACCAAGAAAAACGCAAGAGCTTTTCAATTAACTACTCAGGAAGCTGAACTCATTCCTGACATCATAGTGGGTACGAGTATTATTTGACTCTGGTACAAACCAAGGTTTTATAAATACTTCATTCTATCAAACTCCTAACCTATCATTAATCAAACTTAGGCAAATCTTTACAGTCAAAATAGGCAAAAAGGAAAATATAGAACTCTCAGGTCATAGAATTTTTCGCCAATCTAATTCCTTTAAAATTAGCCGAGTTTGATGTGTGTTAAAAATAGATTGAGTAGTAACCAACCCTGCTCGAATTCTCTGTAATAAGAACTTTATAGAAAATCCAGGCACCCGCCGGAGAAGTATTTATGATTACAGGAAATAAATTACGTAAGGTCACATGATGAATCATGAAGGTATTCACTTAGATCCTGCTAAGATAGCAGCAATTCACTAAAATGGAAGATTTCGCAATCCTTAAATGGAAATTAGGAATCTTGTAAATTTAGCCAGATACTATAGGCAGTTTATTAAGGATTCTCTTAGATAGATATATCCTTAACTAAGCTAAAACAGTTAATTCTAGATAAGAACTTAAACAAAAAGAAGCCTCTAGCATAAATTAACAAAAAAATTCCAATCCTAGCCTTACCAGAAGGAACAGAAGATTTTAAAGGTATACGGTGATGCTTCGAAATTAGAAATTGGGTGTATGGTAATGCAACACAAAAAGGTAATTGTGTATGCATCAAGGCAATTGCAAAAGCATGAAGAAAGCCTTACCCCTTGTAAGCTTAAAAAAAAATTAGAAACCACAAGTTACCCTTAAGATTAGGAAACATTATCTAAGTAAGTTTACTATCCATATGGGTCATAAGAATTTAAGATATATATTGGAGCAACAAAAAAATTTAACATGAGGAAAAGGAAATCCTCAGTAACTACACCTGTGATATTCAGTATCACGAAGAAAAGACTGAAGACGGTTAGAAGAATTATATAAATACGAGCCGTCAAAGTTCAAGTTGGAGACAAAATGCTATTGAAAGTATTTTCTTGGAAAGGAATTTATAAATTCGGTAAGAAAAGAAGCTAAGTCTAAGATACGTAGAGCCATTCCCAGTGGTCCAACGGATAGGACCAGTTGCTTATCACCCATAACTACCAGAAGACCTAGTTGGAGTACATAATGTGTTCCATGTATTCAATCTCAAGAAAAGTCTAGCAAAACAAATCCCTGGTCGTACCTCTTCAAGATATAGAGGTAAACAAGAAGTTTAAGTTCATAGAGAAACCCCTACAAATAGAAGATCGGAAGATTAAGTTTGTCAAACACAAACGACTAGTGCTAGTAAAAGTCAAATAGGAATCCAGGAGAGGACCAGAATACACTTGGGAACTGGAATCAAAGATGAAGAGAAAGCACCCTCATCTATTTCAGTAAATCTCGAGGACGAGATTTTTCTTAAGGTGGGGAGGATGTAACAACTGTCACTAAAATCCATAATTAGGATGGTAATTAGCTATTAAGAAAACCCTAATTGAGACACCCAAGTGATTCTACGCAAACCCTAAAATTTCCAGAACAATCAGAATCAGGATCAGGGCCCCTAAAATTCAAGGGGGGATAAACCCTAGCCAACGATTATCTTCATAACTATCTGTCAAAATTGAATTTTAAGAAAACGTCGACACAGCAAGCCTAGTTACACATGTAGCTACCCTATGAACATAGGTTACCACTCGCGTAGCGCGACGCCCATGGGGGGTACCCCTCGCGCTACGCGACGGTGTCAAATTTCATGTATAAATAGAGGAGTCTGGGACTTGAATTCTGTCTTTGAAACGACGTTCAAACTCACTGTGTACGTCAAATTAGAGCAAAAACAGTACAATTAACACACACGGGTCTCGAATTGCTGCCGCAATCAGGGTAATAACTCGATCGCTATTACGATTCAACGTCCGATCGATTATAACTATCCAACGATAGTCCAGGTGCTGCTCAATTGAGCTTGTACTGTGATTATTCGTCGTGATTTCGACTTGAATATTAGAGTGCTGTTCGAATTCGGACTATGCTCTGTTATTCGTTGTGAATCCGATTGAATTATCGAGTATTGCACTGATTAATCGTTGTGAAGGTTTAATCTCGTGAATTGACGTAATTGCTGTATTAGTTACTAACCTGTGTGTGTGCATTATGTTAAATTAGGTTTAATCAAGGCTAATCAGTAGGCTTATACCTTGCCCGATAAATCTGCAATGTGAGTCATTCTCTTTTTATCAATTGTTTTACAATACTCCAAATTATTTTCCAAAGTTATAATTACAGGGATTAAGTCGTGGTTATCTTAACCGCTGGTTAGTGGGGTATTGTGCACATTACTAATTTCTCACGGTTAGGAAATAAGCCCTAACATGGGTTAGGCTAATAAGACCTAACAGTGACAAAACGTCACTAATTGGGTGACTGGACCCAATAGTGGTATGACCATCGTCACACGGGTGGCAAGACCAGATATTAATTAAGATACTGCCATAGTAATCGCTCTTATGCTGTAATTTATAACTATGTGTCATTTTTATCAAAATGAATGATTCACTCAGTATTTCCCCGCTGACAAAACCTTTTTACAACATGTTTCAGGTGACCTACTGAATTAAGTACACGTGCTACGGAGCACTATCAAGCTTGAAGTGGTGGCTCAAATAAAATAAATAAACATGTTTGTAAAATAATGAAATTATGATATTTACGGGGTTTATCCTAAATGTAAATAAATAATACTCGGGCAAAATTTTCAAGTTTAAAACGATCCTGTTAAGACTTCCGCTATAAAAATAAATACCACGGGATTTTCTGTCCCGCGGCTCCCGAAACGGGTCAAACCGGGTCGGGGGCCGTGACAGAAAAAGGTGGTATCAGAGCCACTGATCAAGCCACTGATTTAAGCCTATTAAGTATTTAGAAAATACTTAATTTAAATTGCTATTTTGTGATTATGTGCTTTATTATCTGATTAATTGCATATAGTATGGAACAGATTTTATATGTTTAGCAATTAATAAATAAATTAGACTAAAATTTTAGTGCCTTTACAAGTCTAGAAGTCTTATTCAGTATATATATAAATTTATAAATAAAACTTAGGGTACTTTAAAATTCTAATTGTTCTGGTAAATAAACACGTATTTCTATCAAAATTTGTTATAAATTCTGACATAATAATTGTGTGTATTATGCAAAAACAACATGAGTGATTTGTCTGATGCCCTTCAGAAGTTAAATCTCTATCCAGTAAGAGTAGAAGTTTCCAGAGATTTTAATAGGTATATACCAGATATGGAGGAACCTATAGAATTTAATGTTTTACCTCTCGAGCCTAAGAAACCGGAAATTGAAGAAAGTTCTAGGCAAATTAAGGGGTTACCATCTCAAGAAGAAATAGATCTTACAATAACAGACTATAGTATTATCAAGACTATTAATGAAACACAACTATCAATGAACTTAGAACCAGCTATTCCAAACCTTTCAGTACACTCGCAACCTTTCGAAATAGACGAATGGTTGACTCATGAAATGCAGTTACAGAACAATCCCTATAAACTTTTTCCTCAGTTCCAACTGAAACCTTTACCAAATCCACCTAAGAGTAACAAGAATACAGTTAGACTCCGCCAGTTCAACCAAGAATTAATAAATATTGGGAATGGAATCCAAGAGATTGGAAAACAAATCTCCTGGAAATACGATCCAAGGAAACAACGTTACTAGATTATTATTTAACAAAAGGATCGGGAATTTATGAAATTGCGATTATGTAATAGTAATAGTAAAATTGGCATGTGTAAAATAGAAAATAAAATAGTTATATATAGAAGCATGATCTAATAAAAATCTTAGAACATTTACAAATTTGGGTTCGTTTACGTGATTATGTGCAATTAAGTAACATAGGATTATTTCTTATATACTAATTATTTATCTATAAATTAGTTGTCCAATGGAAAACGCTAATAATGAACCAGTTAACGAGGATAATCAATCCGAGCAACAATCAGGGGGTCAATATATGACTAGGCAGGATATAGAAAATATCGTTGCTCAAGGGATAGCCAATACTATTCCAACAATGATTGCTCAGGGGATAGCCAACGCTATTCCAGCAATTGTCACTGCTGTTAAAAATCCCGTAGAACCACAGCAAATCATTCCTAGCAAACGTATTTCTGAAGATAATTTTAGTAATAGCGTAAACGGAGGCAATGATCATGTTAATCATGATAAAGAACCGCGACAAGCTCCGCTCCCTAAGAAAAGGAAAGCTGCACCGCCTGGTTGCACTTATAAGGAGTTTCTTGCCTGTAAACCTGTAGAATTCGCAGGCAATGAAGGGGCAACTGCGGCACTGCGTTGGTTAGAGAAAACCGAGGCAGTAATTAGAATAAGTAAATGTGTTGAGAAAGATAAGGTTATGTACGCTTCGCACCTTTTCAAGGAAGAAGCATTAGAATGGTGGAATACAGTGTTACAAGCCAAAGGAAGTGACGTAGCCTATACCATGGGGTGGGAAGAATTTAAGAAAATAATAGAAAGAAAATTTTGTCCCGAATATGAAAAAGAGCAGATGGCGAATAAGTTTTTAAGTCACCGAATGGTAGATGTAGATTGCCGAGGGTATACTTCAAAATTCTTTGAGTATGCCAGAATTGTACCTACTCTGGCCTCGCCGGAACCGGTACTTATCTCTCGCTATATCTGGGGTTTGATTAGTGAGATTCGTGACATTGTCAAAGCTGCGAGACCCCGCACGATTGACGATGCAGTAGAATTAGCTAACACTCTAACTGACGGATTGGTACGCACACGGGAAGAAAATAGGAGGAAGGATTTAGCCCAGAAAATTTCCCAAGAATTTCATATAGGTAATAGTAACAATTTTAAGAAAAGAGAAAACGGGCGATTTTCCACTATTCCATTTTGCGATATCTGCAAAGGAAAGCATTTTGGAAAATGCAAAGGATGCTGCAATTTTTGCAAAATTCCAGGACATCGAGAAGAGGATTGCAGGAAAAAGAAGGCAATCACTTGCTACAATTGCGGAGAACCCGGACACTTCAGAACAAGCTGCCCGAAATTAGGCAATCCAGCAAATGAAAAGACGAAACCTGCAGAAGGGACTACCAAGAAAAACGCAAGAGCTTTTCAATTAACTACTCAGGAAGCTGAACTCATTCCTGACATCATAGTGGGTACGAGTATTATTTGACTCTGGTACAAACCAAGGTTTTATAAATACTTCATTCTATCAAACTCCTAACCTATCATTAATCAAACTTAGGCAAATCTTTACAGTCAAAATAGGCAAAAAGGAAAATATAGAACTCTCAGGTCATAGAATTTTTCGCCAATCTAATTCCTTTAAAATTAGCCGAGTTTGATGTGTGTTAAAAATAGATTGAGTAGTAACCAACCCTGCTCGAATTCTCTGTAATAAGAACTTTATAGAAAATCCAGGCACCCGCCGGAGAAGTATTTATGATTACAGGAAATAAATTACGTAAGGTCACATGATGAATCATGAAGGTATTCACTTAGATCCTGCTAAGATAGCAGCAATTCACTAAAATGGAAGATTTTGCAATCCTTAAATGGAAATTAGGAATCTTGTAAATTTAGCCAGATACTATAGGCAGTTTATTAAGGATTCTCTTAGATAGATATATCCTTAACTAAGCTAAAACAGTTAATTCTAAATAAGAACTTAAACAAAAAGAAGCCTCTAGCATAAATTAACAAAAAAATTCCAATCCTAGCCTTACCAGAAGGAACAGAAGATTTTAAAGGTATACGGTGATGCTTCGAAATTAGAAATTGGGTGTATGGTAATGCAACACAAAAAGGTAATTGTGTATGCATCAAGGCAATTGCAAAAGCACGAAGAAAGCCTTACCCCTTGTAAGCTTAAAAAAAAAATTAGAAACCACAAGTTACCCTTAAGATTAGGAAACGTTATCTAAGTAAGTTTACTATCCATATGGGTCATAAGAATTTAAGATATATATTGGAGCAACAAAAAAATTTAACATGAGGAAAAGGAAATCCTCAGTAACTACACCTGTGATATTCAGTATCACGAAGAAAAGACTGAAGACGGTTAGAAGAATTATATAAATACGAGCCGTCAAAGTTCAAGTTGGAGACAAAATGCTATTGAAAGTATTTTCTTGGAAAGGAATTTATAAATTCGGTAAGAAAAGAAGCTAAGTCTAAGATACGTAGAGCCATTCCCAGTGGTCCAACGGATAGGACCAGTTGCTTATCACCCATAACTACCAGAAGACCTAGTTGGAGTACATAATGTGTTCCATGTATTCAATCTCAAGAAAAGTCTAGCAAAACAAATCCCTGGTCGTACCTCTTCAAGATATAGAGGTAAACAAGAAGTTTAAGTTCATAGAGAAACCCCTACAAATAGAAGATCGGAAGATTAAGTTTGTCAAACACAAACGACTAGTGCTAGTAAAAGTCAAATAGGAATCCAGGAGAGGACCAGAATACACTTGGGAACTGGAATCAAAGATGAAGAGAAAGCACCCTCATCTATTTCAGTAAATCTCGAGGACGAGATTTTTCTTAAGGTGGGGAGGATGTAACAACTGTCACTAAAATCCATAATTAGGATGGTAATTAGCTATTAAGAAAACCCTAATTGAGACACCCAAGTGATTCTACGCAAACCCTAAAATTTCCAGAACAATCAGAATCAGGATCAGGGCCCCTAAAACTCAAGGGGGGATAAACCCTAGCCAACGATTATCTTCATAACTATCTGTCAAAATTGAATTTTAAGAAAACGTCGACACAGCAAGCCTAGTTACACACGTAACTACCCTATGAACATAGGTTACCACTCGCGTAGCGCGACGCCCATGGGGGGTACCCCTCGCGCTACGCGACGGTGTCAAATTTCATGTATAAATAGAGGAGTCTGGGACTTGAATTCTGTCTTTGAAACGACGTTCAAACTCACTGTGTACGTCAAATTAGAGCAAAAACAGTACAATTAACACACACGGGTCTCGAATTGCTGCCGCAATCAGGGTAATAACTCGATCGCTATTACGATTCAACGTCCGATCGATTATAACTATCCAACGATAGTCCAGGTGCTGCTCAATTGAGCTTGTACTGTGATTATTCGTCGTGATTTCGACTTGAATATTAGAGTGCTGTTCGAATTCGGACTATGCTCTGTTATTCGTTGTGAATCCGATTGAATTATCGAGTATTGCACTGATTAATCGTTGTGAAGGTTTAATCTCGTGAATTGACGTAATTGCTGTATTAGTTACTAACATGTGTGTGTGCATTATGTTAAATTAGGTTTAATCAAGGCTAATCAGTAGGCTTATACCTTGCCCGATAAATCTGCAATGTGAGTCATTCTCTTTTTATCAATTGTTTTACAATACTCCAAATTATTTTCCAAAGTTATAATTACAGGGATTAAGTCGTGGTTATCTTAACCGCTGGTTAGTGGGGTATTGTGCACATTACTAATTTCTCACGGTTAGGCAATAAGCCCTAACATGGGTTAGGCTAATAAGACCTAACAGTGACAAAACGTCACTAATTGGGTGACTGGACCCAATAGTGGTATGACCATCGTCACACGGGTGGCAAGACCAGATATTAATTAAGATACTGCCATAGTAATCGCTCTTATGCTGTAATTTATAACTATGTGTCATTTTTATCAAAATGAATGATTCACTCAGTATTTCCCCGCTGACAAAACCTTTTTACAACATGTTTCAGGTGACCTACTGAATTAAGTACACGTGCTACGAAGCACTATCAAGCTTGAAGTGGTGGCTCAAATAAAATAAATAAACATGTTGGTAAAATAATGAAATTATGATATTTACGGGGTTTATCCTAAATGTAAATAAATAATACTCGGGCAAAATTTTCAAGTTTAAAACGATCCTGTTAAGACTTCCGCTATAAAAATAAATACCACGGGATTTTCTGTCCCGCGGCTCCCGAAACGGGTCAAACCGGGTCGGGGGCCGTGACATGTAATGTCTCAAGTATGTGGGAAACGTCTTAATAAACAAAACGTCTCGATATGTGGGAAACATCTTAAATGTCAGAATGAAACGTCTTAAATGTACTTAAACATCTTAAAATGCCACGTGTCAATCCTGAGACGTCTTAAATGTCCTGAAACGTCTTAAATCCTGAGACGTCTTAAATGTCCTGAAACTTCTCCTGCATGCATGCCACGTGTCGTTCATCAAACGGTTTGCATGTCGGAAACGTCTTGGTTGAAACGTCTTGACCAAAATTCTCATTATCGAAATTTTTAAGAGTGAATTTCAAGGAATGTCCTTTATCTTTATACCCATTTTCAGGCGTTGTCCTTTATGTTCAAAATTGACGCGTTTTGTCCTTTATGTTTTCATATCATACATGTTTTGTCCTTTAGGCCTAACCCAGTTAGTTTTTTCAGTTAAATTTGGTCATATGTTTTGCACATGAGGGCATTTTTGTCAATTCAAAGGTAAGGTTAATGGCAGATTTACAGGTCAAAGCTTCTGCAACCTTTGAATTGACAAAAATGCCCTCATGTGCAAAGCACATGACTAAATTTAACTGAAAAAACTAATTGGGTTAGGCCTAAAGGACAAAACATGTATGATATGAAAACATAAAGGACAAAACTCGTCAATTTTGAACATAAATGACAGCGCCTGAAAATGGGTATAAAGATAAAGGACAATCCTTGAAATTCACTCTTTTTTTAATAAATTAGAATTCTTCCCTTTAAGTATAGTATTTGAGTACATTTATGGAGCTCGCAAAAATGTCTGAAAAAAAATAAAAAAGATGTATACTGCTCACAACCAGCAAACAAATCATCATCTTGGATTCTCAAAAAATGGAGAAGTTCCAAGGGTGAAAGTTCTTCTGAAGTTCCACAACGAAATGATTCAGAACAAAGCCACTTTGTACACAATCGACAAAGTTTTCACCTCCACCGGGCTGGTACATGGGCAATTCCAGACGACGAAAGTGAGAACTGGTCAAAAGACGTGGAAACATTCTACAGAAATGGGGATGCGTCGTTCTGTTATTCAGCAGTTTTCACAAGATCAATAGAGTTGGACAAAAAATTTTGGGGGACTCTATTAGGTTTTCGCTGTGGCGGCTACCTAACGTCAACAGTTAATTATTCTTCCTAATATTTTTATTAAATCTAGAATTTTTTCCCGTTATTAATTAATTTTAAATTACAACTTATACAGCATATTGAAGGATGGGTGGGAAGGCTAATGGCTTGGAGGAATAGAACGATTCAAAGGGATCCGTTATTAAACTTGCGGTGGACAATTCTTCCACCACAATTTTATGAAACGTTGTTAGATTCTACTCCTAAAAATGTTGTTAAATATGCCAATGGCAAATTACGCCCATTTCCTTCTTTCTTCGAAGTGGATTACGTCTTCTTTCCGTTACCATTAGAAAATAACGAATGGCTCCTAGCTCGACTAGAGTTATCGTCACAGGAGTTGGTGTATTACCCGTGCGAGAATGTTTGTGTCGACAATAAATACATAAACGTTATTCACCCCCGTTTGACGAAGGTTAAAGTTTACGTATGAGCATTACTAGTGCATTTGCAATATTGGAAAAAAAACGGGAAAACCAGAAAAATGTATCTCTGCCGAGCTCAATGACAACTACGTGGTATCTAACACATCAATCGCAGGGAATGAAGCTGTCTACCTGTGTATGCTTATGGAGCATCTGGTTACGGATAAACCAATAAATATAACTGGAGACATTTGTAGAACTTTTTTGTCGTACAGACAATTCATTGCAGAAAAACTGTATTTTTGGCGGTGTTTACCCCGTCCAAATGTTGTCTAGTTATGCAATAAAATACCTGTTTTTAATTTATTAATTTAATGAATAGTGATCAATGAACCCACTATAAATAGGCATAGGCATTCTTGCCATTTAACCACATCCAATCACAATTTAACCTCAAACTTGAAATTTGTTAACAAAATCATGGATTCTTGGACCGACGAAGAAGACATTGCTATTGCCGTCTCCTACGCCGCCGCTCGTGATGAAGGCACTTACTCAATTTCCGATCCCGCGTTCTGGGGTCAGGTTATGAACTATTTCTGCATTCACGTGCAACAAACGACCTGTAGCACCAATGACCTTAACACTCGGTGTGCTTTCCTACGCTTCAAATGTAGCCGTTTCTTAGGAAGGTACAAGAACGTTAAAAAAATCGGCACAACAACCTGGCTGAAGAAGAGGTCATTAAAGAAGCCCTGCTAGACTACACAATAATTTATGACGAGAACTTTGAACACATTTCAGTGTTTGAAACTTTGAAAAATTATATTTAGCTAGCGTTTTTAGGATGTTATTTAAATTTATCTTGTATCGTTTTTTAGGATGTAATAACTTTGGTAATTTAAAGTTATTATTGTTTAAAAGTCAATATTTAAAAACTTATAAATATGAAAAATAAAAAAATGGGACAGCCAGGTATCGAACCCACGCCAAACCTGGTTCACACAAACACCAACGACTTAACTAACATATCACAAGCCACTACACCGTGACCCTGAGAACGAGTTAAATCAAGTTTTAATTTAATTTATACACTCATTTTTTTAAAGGCTCATATTCAAAAACTTAAAAATATGAAAAATAAAAAGATGGGGAACGCCGGGTATCGAACCCTCACCAAACCCGGTTCAGACAGACATAAACGACTTAACCAACATATCAAAAGCCACTACAACGTGACCCTGAGAATGAGTTACATCCAGTTTTAAGTTTATTTATACATTCATTTTCTTTAAAGGCTCATATTAAAAAACTTAAAAAGATGAAAAATAAAAAGATGGGGAACACCGAGTATCGAACCCTCGCCAAACCCGGTTCAGACAGACACAAACGACTTAACCAACATATCAAAAGCCACTACAACGTGACCCTGAGAACGAGTTACATCCAGTTTTAAGTTTATTTATACACGTTTTTTATTTTAATTAATTATTTTAACAAAATAAATATTTATAATTTATAATTTTAGTAGATAAGGTTCAACTTTTAAATAGTTAAGTTTATTTATACAGTTTTAAATAGTTAAGTTTATTTATACAGTTTTAATAAATATTTATTATAACATAACTTAAACTTGTTATTTTTAACATTAACATTATTGGGTGTAAGCCCAAACCCCGTAAGCCCAAACCCGTAAGCCCAACCCCGTAAGCCCAAACCCGTAAGCCCGACCCCGTAAACAGTTAAAGAAAATATAAAACATTATATTAAAAAAAGAAAATACATACTAAACATTACATTAAAAAACGAAATATAAAAAGAAAAAAAAAACAAACATCTAAAGCGAAACCCTAATCATTTCCCACTGCGAGACATGTTCGAAATCATGTCCTTCTCTGTGGCGGTAGTTGATGAGGGCAACCGCCTTGATGTCCTCCTCGCCAAGATCCTGGGATGAATCCTCCACAGATTTGTAGTAACCTTCGAACTTCTTACAGTCCAACGTATAACCAGAAACCTTGAAGATAAGGCGTCAACGGTGCGGTTGTGGTCCGGACCATGGAGTTGTGCAAAATATTGTTGCACACGGACCCATAGACCCCCTGCCCTCGATGAGGAGGATCGGTATACAGCTCCTCCCAAGCCTCCACCAATGCAATGTCCTCAACTTCGGACCACGAAGAAGAAGCCATGTCTGCAAAAACTGAACCGTGTCTGCTTGTAAACGTTGAACAACGAAAGTAGAAGAAGAACGGCGTCTGTGTTTGTGTGTGTTTAGGGGTATATATAGTGGGGTTGGTTAAATGAATATTTAATTTAATATAACTTTAAATATTCTAACGTCTTAACATAACTTCGAATATATGTAATTTTTAATTTTTTTTAACTAAAATTCAAACGTCTTAATTGGCTGTTGAACGAATTAATTGACTGTTGAAACGTCTTAACATTGAATAGGCTGTTGAACGAATTAATTGACTGTTGAAACGTCTTAACATCGAATAGGCTGTTGAAACGTCTTTAACATTGAATTATACTGAATTGAACTAGAATTCAAACGTAAATTAGTAAAATTTATAACTTTATTATATTGAATACAAAGTACATAAAAAACATAACACAAAAAAATACAAACATAATCATTTGAACTAGAATACACCAAACCGCTACTTCCATAAATTTAAAACGGGGTAGGAGATCCGGATTTTGATTCCGGAATTTGCATCGAAACACCTAGGAATAAATATGGGTCGTGAACTGGTAAGTTCCATCAACCCACATTTATATTGGCCTAGGTGATATGTAACGGGTTGTTCACATTTGGTTCTGCGGTTCTGCGGCTTCGGTGATGTTAGAGGACCTGGCTAACACATTGGTGAGAGCCCATTGTGTTAGCCAAAGTCTCATCAACCACCCTAAACGGGCAGAACCGTCATGTGTCGAACAACCCGTTAGACCCTTCACGTGTCCGTTGTAGATGAGTTATTGAACCCGATCGACCCCGCAGAGCACGTGGAAGGGGAAATCCGATCTCATCCCATTAAAAGGGAGAAGATCTGTGTCCGTTGTAGATGACTTCTTAGACCCGTTGTAGATGACTTCTTAGACCCGTTTGTTGAATCAGGGGGTCTGCCCATTTTTTGAAGTTGTGAACACCAACGGGGTAGAAGATATGATGAAGAAGAAAATGTTGTGTATAATAGAGTTGAAAATTGTGAACGACTTAAAAAGAGGTTTCAAACGTCTTAAAAATAACTTTGAAAACCGGGAAACGTCTTAAAAAGAACTTTGGAAAACGGGAAACGTCTCAAGGTTTGAATGAAACGACTTAAAAAGAACTTTGGAAACCATGAAACGTCTCAAACGTCTCAAGGTTTTAATGAAACGTCTTAAAATTTTTTAAAAAACGTGATAATTTCAGACGTCTCAAGCCGTGTTGAGGCGTCTCAAGCCGGCTTCAAACGTCTCAAGCCATGCAAAACTATCAGCTTATCGGCTCAACTTTTAAAACATCTCAAGCCGTCGTCTGAAACGTCTCAGCCAAGACGTTAAGACGTCTGAGCTGTGTCGAACACGTGGCAGCGTTTGGTTGGTCAGCCGCCAAGACGCTAGAACATGTTTGTGGCGTCTCCCCAAGACGTTTGACTTGGCTATTTTGAAAAAGTTGACCATAACTTGGCTATTTTGGCTATTTTGCCTATATACTATTTATGATAGTGTCTAGTGTAAACACCGTGATAACCTTCAACGAATATTGATTCAAAGCATTTGGAAACTCTAATTTATTTTATCGTGAGAGTTTTGTTTTTATATAAACATTTTATAAATGATTTTGGGTTTTCAAAAGGAGTAATATATACACTAAAACATATGAAAAAAAAGGGGGAAAATAAGAAAATGAAGAAAACAAATTAGCTAATAACCTACTATAAAAATATAGTTTAGAGTATTCTGGTTATACGATCTCATATTTGTTGAACTTTTTTTTTTACCTTTTTCATTTACCAAAGTTATATATTGTGGTTAGGATCAAATACAAAGGATAAAATAAATAAGAAGGGTAAGAAGGTTTCTAGTCTATTGATCTTAGATTTGGAGAGTTGAGATTAGTTGTAGGGAAAAGAGATAATAGAAGGGCATAAAGGGAATCCTATATTTATGGATTTTCTCTCTCTACATGCAAGGCACATGTCAATTCCCCAATCAATTTAAAATGTCCATAACATTTTCATACGACATTTTTTTTAAAAAAAATCACCATAATAACGTGCGTTTTTTTATCTTTAATATGAGTACCATATTATCATATAAAAATAAAATAAAAAATTTCATTTTTACTGGGTTTTTTCGCATTGTGTTAAAGTTCAGTTCATTGTGTTTTTAACTGGGTTTTGGTCATTACGTTTTAGTAGAGTTTCTATACATTGTGTTAATATCAAAACCTATAACACAATGTTAATTTGGGTTCTATCCATTACGTTTTTATAAGAACCTATAACACACTATATGACACAATGAAGATGGTTTTAAAAATAAAATAAAAAATTTCATTTTTACTGGGTTTTTTCGCATTGTGTTAAAGGATCAGTTCATTGTGTCTTTTAACTGGGTTTTGGTCATTACGTTTTAGTAGAGTTTCTATACATTGTGTTATTATCAAAACCTATAACACAATATTAATTTGGGTTCTATCCATTGCGTTTTTATAAGAACCTATAACACAATATATGACACAATGAAGATGGTTTTATATCTGGGTTTTCTATAAATTGTGTTATTAGTTCAGGTCATTGTGTTTAATATGTTTTCTATTGTGTTTTAATAATTTGTTCAATTTTTTTATTATCTTGTTCATTGTGTTTTAGTTTGTTGTGTATTGTGTTTTTAGTTTGTTTTCTATTGTGTTTTCATTGCTCTACATTGTGGCTTTTATCTGCTGTCATTAATTGTGTCTTTTATCTGTTGTCATCAATTGTGTTTTTATTTAGTATGATATTTATTGTCTTATATGTTATCGCCATTGTGTTATACGTTATGGTCATTGTGTTTTAGTATGTTGTCCATTGTGTCTTTATCTGTTTGTCATTGATTGTGTTTTTTATCTACTTACATTGTGTTTTACATCATGTCCATTGTGTAATATGTAACTGGACTTTTGATTTTTTTTTTTTTGAAAAATATAACAATATGATACTCATATTAAAGATAAAAAAACGCTCGATTTTATGGTATAATTTTTTTTTAAAAACAAATGATGTATAAAAAAGTTACGGACGTTTAAAATTTGGGGGGAAATAGCATGTGACTTGCATGTGCATATTCTCTTTCCTCTTGTAGACAAAATTACCCTTTTCATTTAATTCCTCCTAGGACACTTGTCACTCTCTGGTGGCTTATTACCCTTCTTATTTTTAAATCCTTTGCATTATAACTCAACCCATATATTGTTGAATTTTACCCTTTTCATTTACCAAAGTTATATAGAATTTCAAGCATCCACAACGCGTGACATGTTTGACACAAATGAGTAGGTGACGGGCAAAGGATAGAAAAGCCATGGTTGTCGCATTGCGTTGGTCCGTCCATGGCCTTAGCCAAAATATATTAGGACGAAGGAGCTTACATACATTCAAGTGTGGGTCCGTCACACCCTCAAAATCCACAAGCGGAGTATCACCGCGAGCCGTGTGACTAACCAAGATCATACCACTAATCATACTGAACGATAAGTAAAATAAAGTAAAACCATCACGATCAAACTTTTAGTGTTCACGAAAACAATAACCCAAAACCAAGTTTAAATGTTAGCGGAAGCATAAAGTTTAAAACCCATTAATAGTTCAAAAGCATAAAGTTTATTATTGGGAACCCAACGGTTGGTTCCTTGCCACAACGTCCACTCCTCGTGCAAGCTCCAGCCATGTACCTAACGACCTGCAAAGCATGCAGTAGTGTGTCAACATAAAGTTGGTGAGTTCACAATTGTTCTGTTTTAGTGTTGTCCCAAAAACCATAAGTTGTTTAGTTCGTTTGTTCTTTATAAAAAACATGCCATGGGGAGCTAACCCACTGGTTTAAACCACTAGACCCGTACCATACCGACTACTGACTGTAGTTATGTTGAGTGCCCCGAGTCAATGTCTATCATCATTGACTAAGTGCCATATTAGTCCACTTCTGTCCTTTGCGGCACGGTGTAAGCCTTGTCAAACCTAATAGCGCTATTTAACTAATACCTCGTTCGCCATTGGCCCGACGATTAAGTCGGTATAAAAATGAGTGGGGACTTTCAGATAGAGTTGTTGTCTAGTATGTTTAAGACATGTATTATAACGGTTGTCGTCCTTCACCAGGAGGACGGGTTGTACATATTCTACCCAAGGAGAATACACAGGTTGCATCCCACCCAAGGGGGATAGTTATTGTTTGACCCATTCCCAAACCACCGGGAATTACATGCTTTTAAGAAAAGTGTGAACTCACCTTAGATTAGCTCGACAGACAAAAATAACTTGAGCTAATGTGGTCAACCACGTCCTATTATGGTTACCATATAAGTCAGGTTCATATTCAAGTAGTAAACACGTAGTTCTACCCGTATACTAACAGGTTGCATACAAGCAAGGTTCGCAGCATACACGTATAGTATAACAGTTTGTCAACATACACATTCACGAGTACCAGGTTCTTAGTTTGAGTGTGCGGCCCAAGTATATGGGCCTGTTGAAAGTGTGCAAGTCTCATGCAATGTGGCCCAACAGTTCCCAGCCCGTTAAACATACGCTGCGAGTGGGATCCCAGTCGAAACCAAGAGGTCTCGACTCGCAACCTAGAGATCTCGAGTCGAGATCAAGAGGTCTAGAGTTGTAGTCATAAAGGTCTCGAGTCGAGAGCAGGGGGTTTCGAGTCATGCAGTTCTAGTCGAGACCATGAGGTCTCGAGTCGAAACCGGACCCGCAACCAGGCTGGTCTCGGGTTCTCTTGTTTGGTGATGGCTGGTCTCGGGTTCTCTTGTTTGGTGATGGCTGGTTTCGAGTCGGAACCATGAGGTCTCCACTCGCAACCTCAGTCGAGACACGAGAGATGTAACTGATTTCCTATCCTTTAACACCCATTATTTCCGTAACAACAGTTAGCATTTTAGGCATGTTTCAATCACATCAATCAACATTGTTTATCAATAATTATTCACATTCATATGAATCCTAACTTGTAGTCGTTTCTCAAAACAAAAAAAAATCACAAGGATTATCTTTGATTCACATGAACACAATTATGCACAATCTCATCAATTAATATAACCCTAATCATTCCATCATTTGATAACAACAGCAATCAACCCAATCACCATTCGAATCGGTTCAAACCACTCAAATATATCAACTAATGTTTATCATCATCGAATCATGTATTCATAGTGTTCATTTCGAAACCCTAAGATTCATGCAACTCTAGTTATCAAAAACCATTCATGCGATTCAGACACATACATTCAAATCTGGTTCATGTAAACATACGGTTCATTATCATGAGCATATCATCAGTTAAAACAGATCATTCATGGCATCAATTCATGTTTAACAAAGTTTTCTAGTAACCTGGATCATATCAACTCATAACAAATCATTAATGAACATCAATTTAATTGTGTTAGCATACTAACCGAGATGAAGAGAATGATGCTCGAAACAAAGGAGGGCTTCGAAGGAGGGAGAGGGGTTGTCATCGAACTCAAGATGAAAAGGGAAGGAAGGTTAGGGTTTTGTTATTTTTGTGTTTAAGCAAGATTATGAGGACCACACACAAAACCGTGTGTGTATACGTCTAACAAGTGGGCCGGTCTCGGCTTTGGGTTCAAAGGGATTGTGCCAAGACCCAAACATATAAACGAAGGAGGTTTGGGCCGAGAGTAGTAGCATAAGGGAGGAGAAGTGTGCGGCCCAAGAGTGGTGTGCGGTTCGGGTTTTATAATACATAACAATCATCGTTTAAACAATTCACATAACATATATCACATAACAGTCACGTAATTACAACATACATCGGAATCATGAAAGAGATTAGTACGTGGAGAAAAGCCTCGGAAATATGAGTTGTCACAGGGTCTCTATTTAAATTTTTTTCCCTTGTTTGGGAAAATATATATTTATAAATACACAAACTTATGTAAAATAAATATATAAGTTTATAACAATAAATTGCAAGTTATGTTCAGTTTTTTATAATTAATTTTAAGAGTTTTTATACATATATGCTTGTATCTAGGGATGAGTTTGGGATCGGGTACCGGTACCGTACCGAATCTTACTGGGTATATTCGGTACCGGTACCCACTTTCCTCATTTTTCGATACCGGTATCGGTATCCACTTTTTTTCGTTTTTCGGTACCGGTACTTTCAGTACCGAACTGGTACCGTGCTCGTCCCTACTTGTATATATTTATAAGTTTGTGCATATAAACTTCTAACAACAGGTAAAATTAAATATATCATATAGGATAAAGATCAAGTACAAATAAAGTTACCGTACAAAACGTACGAACTGAAGGAAAAGACAAAAAAAGTGCGGTGGCATTTTTGTAATTATCAGTAACTATCAAAATTACTCTACAAATGATCCAGTAGAGTAATTTTGATCTTTTGTAGAGTAATTTTGTAAAATGTTCTTATAAAGTAATTTTGTTCTTGTAGGGTAATTATCAAAATTACTCTACAAGTGTATCAAATTACTCTGCATCAAAATTATTTTACAAGTGAATCAAAATTACACTGCAAGTTTATCAAACAACATACAATTCAAAATTACTCTACAAATGATCCTGTAGAGTAATTTTGATCATGTAGGGTAATTTTGTAAAATGATCCTGTAGAGAAATTTGGAAACTGATCCTGTAGAGTAATTTTGATTTTGTCGAGTAATTTTGTTAGCATTTAGTTATGGGGTTTAGCTTTATGGTTTAGTTTTTAGTTTGGGTGGGGTAGGTTTTTTTAGGTTTTTGGGGGTGGGGGGGTTAGGTTTTTTTTATCAAAATTACTTTACAAGAACAAAATTACTCTACATGAACATTTTACAAAATTACT
Organism: Helianthus annuus; assembly: GCF_002127325.2. NCBI lineage: Eukaryota > Viridiplantae > Streptophyta > Magnoliopsida > Asterales > Asteraceae > Helianthus > Helianthus annuus. The sequence continues at coordinate 171,431,626 of NC_035436.2, forward strand.
CTACATTACCATTTGTAGAGTAATTTTGATAATTACCCTACAAGCAGATAATTACATAAATGTCACCGCGTGCTTTTGTATTTTTCATACAACTCATGCGTTTAGTACGTTAACTTTATTTGTACAGTAACTTTACCCGTATCATATAATACATAGTTTGATTTGTAAAGATGAGCGAATGATGGAATGATTGATAATAAATTCATTCAACGTTGATGATATAAATATTCCTAACTAGTAACAAGTAAAATATTGTGATGCACAACGCCAGATAAGTTGATATCATCACTACCCTGGATCATTACTAACTAAAATATATATTTTTTAAAGGCAAATTTCTTTATTTTTGTTGTTTTGTTGTCTGTGAAATGTAAACTAGTAAAATTTGCGTTTATATACATGGATAGTATAATATAATGGTATAATATATTACCAACTAATTATAATAGGTATAATATATTTTGATCTATATAATATAAATTATTATAATGGTTACATAATAATTATATTTAATCTTACATTTTCTCACTTAACTAAGTAATCATTTATTATGAGTATTAGATAAGTCTGATCTGGAGTTAATACTCATTTTAGCTTTAAACCAAGAGCTGTAGCAGAGAAATGCAACCGCTAAATCATCATTCGACTCAGGACCCCCATTAGTCATACTATAGCCTCAATTTAAAACCTAACAGTTATGATCAAAATATACACGTAAGCCCTTTAATGTTTGATTTGTATTTATATTTATATTTGTCTATATGTCATTAAACCGGCAGAACATATGTTAGAGACATACAAAATGAAAACTAGGAAAATTTCAGTAATTAAACATAAGTTAGTACAATATGCTATTAAACAAGGTCTTTTGTAAATCTCATATTCGAAACATGTTCTTCGAAAACTTTAGGTGGGAGTTCGACTCAGGACCCCCATTAGTCATATTATAGCCTCAATTTAAAACCTAACAGTTATGATCAAAATATACACGTAAGCCCTTTAATGTTTGATTTGTATTTATATTTATATTTGTCTATATGTCATTAAACCGGCAGAACATATGTTAGAGACATACAAAATGAAAACTAGGAAAATTTCAGTAATTAAACATAAGTTAGTACAATATGCTATTAAACAAGGTCTTTAGTAAATCCCATATTCGAAACATGTTCTTCAAAAACTTTAGGTGGGAGACCTTTAGTCATCGGATCCGCAAGCATATTTTTAGTACTAATATACTCAATACAAAGATTATTTTCCTTAACTCGTTCTCGTACGAACAAATACTTTGTATCGAGATATACCAGCTCCAGTTGAACTATTACTGTTCGAGAAACTAACGGCAGCTGAGTTATCACAATAAAGCTTCAATGGTCTAGAAATGGAATTAACGATTTTGAGTCCAATGATCAGATTTATAAGCAACATTCCATGACAGGTTGCGTTATAAACAGCAATGTATTTTGCCATCATTGTGGAAGTTATGCTTAACTGTTGTTTATGACTCTTCCATGAGATAGGTACGCCTGCTAACATAAAGATATAGCCCAAAGTGGATTTCTTGTCATCTTTGCATTTGGCAAAGTCAGAATCAGAATAGCCTACCACTTTTAAATGATCACTTCTTCTATAAGTCAGTTTATAGTCTTTCATGTAACACCCCGTGTTTTCAAATGTCAAAGTCAAAGTCAAAGTCCAAGTCAACTTTGACTTTCTTTGACTGTAAATAGTCGATTTTGTGTTTTAGTTGTATTATGTGGAGTAAGTGTTGTAATCAGCAAGAACCGAAGTAATCGAATGTGTTTTAACGCGAACCGATCTACGACTGTGAATGATAGGAAGTAACAATACGATAAGGATAACCAATCAGTAATCAAACCGATCTAACAATCAATCGAACTCGAGACTCGAATTACGCGAATTGTGTTATTATTATACGTGTGTGTGTGCCTTATGTGTTACTTGTGCGTGCTTACCTTATGTTTGGTGTGGTATTCAAGCAAATCAATCGAAAATCGAATCGAAACTCGAAAAGCAATCAAACTCAATCGAAACCGACATCGAAACGTGACTTATAGAAGATTGTATGTTACATATAGTGGTTGGGATTAAAAGTAATTTGACTAAGAACTCTATCGTATTCGTATCATCGTCCATCGAAATCGAGACGTCGAAAATCGTCGCAAAATACTCGAAGTGCGTGGCGGATCGAACAGGAAGCATCCTGATCGAACAGGCCAGCCGATCGGCTAGAACCTTGCCAGCCGATCGAGCAGCCCACTCGATCGGATCTCCCAGCCGATCGGCTGCCACTTTCCTCTTTTGGAAGCCTATAAATAGGGCTGTCATTATCATACTTTCCATTTTTGGAAAGCTCTGACCGAACCAGCTATCTTCTTCACCTTTTCTCAGATTTCTCTCAATCCCGGTAAGATCTCACTCTAATTCTTGTACGTTCTTAATCATTACTTGATTCTACACCTTTCTATCTTTCAAAACTTGGATTCTAACCGTGAAATCACCAAGATCTAAGTGTTCTTGGGTGATGTCATCATGGTATTCTTAAAGAACATCATGTTTTGGTCTCATTCCACTATGATTAGCTTAGATCTAACCGATTTCCACATAAACAAGTTAAGATCCATCATAGATCTAAACATTTTCATGATGAGAAGGATTGAAAGAAGGATTCCCAACTTTCTTTCAACTCTTTTACACTCAATGCTTTCAAACCGATAAAAACGGAGCTTGAACCGGCTAACTAATCATTCAAATAGTTAAAAGGTTCAAGATTCGGGTTCTATGAACAAGGTTCACCGATTTCGGGTTAAACTCTAAACCGACATTCCGAACCGTTCACCGGCCGGACTTGGGTGATTCCTGTTCGAGCCAAGGAAACAAGTAGGAACGGAGGTTATCATAGTTCAACACGCTGTCAAGTTACCTTGAAAGAATGACAAATAAACCGACAGCCAAGTGTTAGACGAAAGGCCGACCAGGTCAGAAATGCTGGCCGAACGGCTAGGCTGTTCGAACAGCCCAGCCGATCGGACATGCCAGCCGATCGACCGGGCCAGCCGATCGGCTAGCACCGGGTCCCACACTTCCAAACTTTCGAAGTATAGTATTGACGAGGTAATGTTCAATCGAATGGGTCACTCGATGGGTAAACATTACTATTCGGATCATGAGATACTATGCTTCAACACTTAATCGTTTCACAACTTGTTCGTAGTAGGGAATGCCAGCCGATCGAACAGACTATTTGATCGAGTGACATTCAGTTGAGGACTAATCCTGAAACTCCTAGCCGATCGAGTGAGCTAGCCGATCGAGCGAACCGCTCGATCGACCGACTTGAAAGGTAGGAACACTTCAGTGTTGTCAAATACTGCAACAAAAACTTCAAAAGTTCAAATCCTCTAACACAAACACACCAGAGGAAGAAACAATCCACTTGAATGGTCCAGCCGATCGAGCCAACCGGCCGATCGAACGGGACTGTCCAGTTGGATATACCAGCCGATCGAACAGGCCGTCCGATCGAACCTGCCGTTCGATCGACCAGCCCATTCGATCCATCCATACTTGTTTACTTTTTCGCGTTACTTACCGTTATGCTATCGAACTACTCAGGCTAATCTTACTCTCAGCGCTCCCTTCAATCCATAATCAAACACTGTGAGTATACTCGAACCCTTTTTGCTTTAGCTCTTTTGGGTGTTACATACGTTACTTATCAAAATCACATCGAACACACTATACAAACTATTTGAACGCTAACCAATTGCATGTATTACATGATTAAATGTATGCCTGTTATTATGTTTACACGTGGAAAGTTGTCTACCTGCCTTAGCAACATAGTACTATAGTTTGGACTCAGCACCCGTTCACACGGGGTTTGTTAAGGACAATCAACTTGCATGATTTACGGTGGTGATCATGTAGTGCAAACTGTCTCGGACAGTCAACCCGCAGTCATTGGTATTGATAGGTCCATGTCGATAATTTACATGCATCTTTGCTCTCTGTGTACGTGCTGGTTATGCGTAAACTATTCAAACTCTATATGCTATTATCAAACTTGTATGCTCACCTTTACATTATATGTATTGACTTTATTTTAACGTATGTGACAGGTGCTTAAGTTGCTAGGATGCTTAGGTGCAGGGTGATGAAATCGAGGCTATGATGAGTCTAGAAACCAAGACAATTTATATTTACATGTTTAAATCTGAGTTGTCGGAACTTGTTTTGTTTAAGGGATATCTATGTCTGTAATAACTAGATTTATCTTATGGGTCACGGTATGGGACGTGATACTTAAAACTATTTGGTAATAATAGTTGTTATGGAATTTCTTTGAACAATCTGTTTCGCTCAGTGCCGCGCCCCGATGATTTCGCCATCGGTTGGGGTGTGACAGATTGGTATCAGAGCCATAACTATAGGGAAATAGGCAGACACGACCAAGTCCGGGTCGCTGTCTTAGAGACCTAGACTATAGTTAGGAACCATCAGACCAGGTTTATGTGCTTATTCTGCAATCCTTCACTATGACTACACTCGAATTTTCAATCCAAGTCAGGCGATTCAGTTGGGAATAGATGTGAAAGCCGCAAAATCCTGACCAAACTGCCTGACTTATGCTGATTTTATTCGTTTGTTCATGCTTATCTCGTTATTTTCACCAACAAACCAAGGAGGTTATGCCAAATCAGGAGTGAAATCCATATTTTGACGAATAACCTCCTTTATTTTATTAAAAACAAGGAAGAAATTGCTAAGCCAAGGGGTGAAACCCTGACCTTGGCAGTTTGTTCTGGATTTTATTTATCTCACCAAGGCCTCGATGGACTCCAACGACCTGAACTCACAAGTATGACCTAGGAAGTGCGTGCGGAATGCCCAAGAATCGAGGCAGAAACACAACCTCCAGAGTCGAAAGTGACGACAAGTCTACTGTGAATAGTCGAGTTGCCTTGGGTAGTTGATGTCTAGTAGCCGCAGACAATCTATCTCTCGATTTTATGCGTCTCGATTCCGAGAACCGTAACTGTGTACTCTGATGACTTTTTGATTTTATATGTTTATGTGTGCTTTCTTGTTTTACGCTTATGTTTTGGGATATTATTCGATTTTGCTATCAACACACACGACTCGCAATTGCTGTTCTATCTCAATTCGACATCCAGTTATCGCAACTCTAAGACGATATCATACTATACTGTGCTATACGACTGAGTTAGGTTATACTATACGATGCTATTCGACACGATATTCGAACGACACTCGAGCTTTGAAGGATAGGTTTCTGTTTTCTGACTACCTCAGTGACTAAATGCCTAGGTAATTTACGTGTGTCTGTTTTGTGCTTCTATGCTTCTGTGTTCTAGGTGCTTCTATGCTTATGTGTATCTGTGGTTATGTGGTTATGTGCTTAAGTGTTTATGTGATACGTATTTCGACGTGATTCTAAGCTTTAGATAGTAGTAGACGTGTGAGGTGAGATTCGATTTCGTTGTGTTGAGACTCGTGACGATGTCTAATGCAGACCATGTCGTCGTCTGGATCCCGACCTCGAGCCCCACTTACCCGCCAGGAAAAGAGGGACAGACGTCTCGCTGCGATCATCTCCAAAAACTGTGGCGAAAGCTGTGAGTGAGGTGTATGAGAACGCTAGCAAGTCGTCTGAAGAATCACGAGCTGAAATCCCTAAGGATTCAAGCAAAGCTGCTTTCAGCTTCAAGCAGTTCAAAGCATGCGGGCCAAAAGAGTTTACTGGCGAAGATGGTCCGACAGCCATGTTTCACTGGTTCGACTCGGTTGAAGTCACTCTGCGCCAGAGCGGATGTCCTGAGCATCTCCGTACTCTCAATGCTACAGGCGTCTTCCAGTCCCGTGCTCTAGACTGGTGGACGGCCGAACGAAACAAGCGCGGAAATGATGCAGCTTACGGGCTATCATGGAAGGAGTTGAAAGCGATTATGATCGAAGAATTTTGCCCTCCTCATGAGCACCAAAAGCTGGAGGACGAGTTCTGGGGAATCAAGCAGAAAGACGGAGACAACGCTGCTCTCACTGCTCGCTTCAAGCAGCTTAGCATAATCTATCCTGATCAAGTCAAGACCTCAGATCAAGCCATCAAGAAGTATATCCGAGCCCTACCCGACTGTGTAGCCGATTTTGTTCACGCGGCCAAGCCAGCAACGATCGGAGAAACCTACCTACTCGCCGCTGAGATCAACGATAAGCGAGTCAAGTCTGGTTTTTGGGATAAGCAAACCAAGTCTCTGCATCAAGCCACTGCAACACCCACCGACTCATCTGCTCAATCCTCCAAGTCCACAAGAAGGAAGAAGAAGAACAACAACAGCTCCAGCAACAAGAGTTGTGCTGCTGCAACCACCGCTGCTCCCCTACAATCTGTACCAGCTCAGCAGCAGCAGCACCAGCATTCAGCTCCAGTGATCAATGCACCGCCAGCAAAGCGTGCATACACAGGCCCTCACCCACTCTGCCCGACATGTTCGTATCATCATCCAGTGGGTCTAGCTTGTCGCTTTTGCGCTCACTGCAACCTCTACGGTCATTTCACTGCGAACTGTCGCTATGGTCCTCGCCAAGCCCCAGCCCAAGCTACTGTCAACCAAGCTCTACTCCCTGCTCCTCAAGGCCAACCAGCAGCTCTAGCACCAGCAATCAATGCTCAAGTCTGCTTTGCATGTGGTGACCCTAACCACTTTGCCAACAGATGCCCGAACAGGGTAGTCAAGCAAGAGCCCCAGCAGCAACAGCAACAACAGCAGCCTCAGCAGAAGCAGCAAGCAGCCCATGCCCGAACTTTCAACATCAATGCCCGCCAGGCTCAGGTGGATAACAACGTGGTTAATGGTACGTTCCTTGTGAATGGTATTTATGCATCATGTTTGTTTGATACTGGAGCCGATAACTGCTTTGTGTCATTTGAATTCGAGAAGCTCCTTAGTCGTAAACGCTCTTATCTATCCTCGTCATTCGAAGTCGAAGTTGCTACAGGGAGAACTATTGCCGTTAACTCAATACTCCGTGATTGTACTCTCGAACTCAACAACCACATCTTTCCGATCGACCTTATTCCGATGCAACTTGGAAGTTTTGATGTCATAATCGGCATGGACTTTCTTCGTGAAAACCATGTTGAAGTTGTGTGCTTTGAAAAGATGATTCGATTCTCGCTCGCGAATGGTGATCTCCTATGTGTTTACGGTGAAACAACCTCGAAAGGTCTTAAGCTTATGTCGTGTATTCAAGCCAGCAAGTATCTCCAAAAGGAATACCGAGCCTTCTTGGCCAACATCGTAGTAGCGGAGAAGGGAAAGGAAAAGAAAGTTGAAGTCAAAGATGTTCCAGTGGTTCGTGAATTCCCTCAGGTGTTCCCTGATGATCTTCCCGGACTACCACCAAGTCGTGATATCGACTTTCGTATCAACCTCATTCCTGGAGCTAACCCCGTTGCCAAAGCTCCTTATCGACTCGCTCCATCTGAAATGAGGGAACTCTCAAACCAACTCCAGGAATTACTCGAAAAAGGCTTTATTCGTGTCACACCCCAACCGATGGCGGAAACATCGGAGTGCGACGAAATGTGAAGATTGCAAGAGACTTCATAACGCTATCTTGTGTCAAGTATTTAATAAATACATTTTACACGGTTTGAACTAGAATACCACAAGATTAAAATAAATAATGCACAATAAGTATTCAACTAATTAAATTTCATTTCATTGATAGTTAATTGTTACAAGTATTGGAAACAGAATACAACATGTTTGAAAATAAAGTACAGTACAAGTATTAGAGTCTAATGCGTTTTTAGGCAACCCTACTAGATTCCTTGTATGATCCAAATCCTGCAATACATGTTAAAGCATAGATCAATACAAATAGTATTGGCGAGCATACAAGTTTGAGTATAAGTATAAAAATATTTTAAACAGATTTTTTCATGGCAATAACTAAGTATAAGCATATGAATTTAAACACGTATGATTGCAAGTATAACACGTATGTTTGCATGTATAACTCGTATGAGCATATATAGAGATTATTTGTATAAAATTCTAGCATGTATGTGTATTTGATTCAAAGTACATGTATTGCATCCCAAAGGTAATAAAGCGTAAAAAGGGATCGAGTATGCTCACCTTAGTTGCGTATGGAGTTTCCTTGAAATAACGCACGAGTAAAGATTGGAGAATCCAAAAGAACGAAATGGTTATCCTAAATAATACATAACGAACTCGTTAATATTATAAAAGAATATAATAATTGTTAATTATTTAAATTATTAATGAATTTAATGATTTTATTAATACTAATTTCAAAATACTTAATAACACTAGTTATTATATACTAAAATAAATAGAACCGATTTCCTTTAAATATATATGAATATGTAATAGCATATTAAAATATTAAAACTATACTATTTTTTTATATATGAATATATGTATAGATACATATATATTCACGTGGTAGTATTCAAATCTCAAATGGATGGGCTGATTTAAGTAATATCCATAATGTGTAATGTATGAACCATTTACAACAACCCAGAATATACTTGTCACCTTATTTGCATAAAAAAAAAACAACGCATTTATAGGGTGGCTGGGTATCGAACTCGGTTTCTTTTAAACAACATTTCACAACCTGAATAATTTGTATTTTTATTTTAGTTTAACCAAAATATACAGCATCATCTATTCATCTTCTTCTTTACAAAAACATGAACGTAAACTTGTTATGTGGTTTCTAGGCTTTTCAATTCAATTGGAATTGAGGATTCATTGTATCATAACAGAAAGTTAACAAAAACAAAAGAATAAGAATTGTATACCGAAACGAACAGAATCAGCCCTGAAACTATCACCGGAGGGCAGTGACTGGTCGCCGAGCGTCGCCGCCACTGAAACGCGGCTATTGCCGCCGTCGGACCCACTCATGCCGGCTGCCGTCTTCTTGCTTCGTTCTCTCTCTCTCTCTCTCTTTGCTCGGTGAACCTGCCGCTGAACACCACCACCGAAATGGTGGTGGTCGGCCGTCTAATCGAACATGGTGGAGGGTCGTGTGATGGTTTAAGAAGAAGACAAGAGGTGAAGGGAGGTTTGTAACTGAGGAGGGGAGTGCGTGTGGGATGGGCCGCCGGAGGAGTTATGTCCGGTCACCGAACTTCGAGAAGGAGACAGAGAGATCGACAGTGGGTGATGTGTTTGAGGGAAGCTCTCCTCTTCATTTGTGTGTATATACAAGGATATAAGTTGGGTATTTTTTTTTTTTTTTTGGGAGGGAAGAAGATCATATGCGGCTGATTAAAAATGAGATGATCTAGGGTTCACTACACATTTATAGTTAGGTTAATCCTTTGTTTTAAGTGAGCTTGGGCCCAAGGCCCACAAGCCCAATCCCGTGTTTTGAGTGGCCCAATCGTACTTGTGAATTCGTTTTCAAAACCCGAAATCGTCGGAACGTCATAATATATAATTTTAGTTTTAAAAAAATATGTAAAATGGTACCGGTAGTCGTTGTCGTCGCGCTTGACCGTCGGTTGCGTTAAAAGCGCGTAAAATGCGTCGTTTGACGTTTTATTCCGTTTTCGATCTGGTTTTCTAAAAATAGAAACGAACTTGAATTTTTCTAAAAATATAAAAATACAAAAATACGAGGCGTTACAGTCTCCCCTACTTTAGGAAATTTCGTCCCGAAATTTATTTAAGAGGAAGACCTTAGGGAAATATGGCATTTTCGAAGTGTGTTTTAGGTATAACCGAGAAATAGGCGGTGTGTGATCAAAGTTTGCATTCAATGAGGTGAGGAAACACCGAATTTCTCATGGCACGTTTTTACGAAAGTTTGGTAATATGGTAGGAACACTTATATATAGGAAGTACCAGCGGCATATCCACCATGTCCATATCATGTTACGTCCATTTCGCGACTCGTGTTATAATACACAATAGAACCTACTATGGTTTTCATGCATCTACCAATATAATCACGTATGCATCCGCGATTATTTTGGTATGTGCATGATCCGCATAGTTTGTACTAGTAGTGTATGGGTCAGGGTACATTATCGTATTACGAGTATGAATGTGTGTGTGATAACGTATAAAGATTTAGGTATGTAAGCATGATTGTGTTTAAGTATGAGAGAGTATAGAGTAGGAGTGAAATCTTTGAACAACCACATGATATACTTAGTTAACCAAGATTAACGTATTACTGGCATGTGAGTAAACATGTCAAGCCATCGTGTACCGCAATGTTGACTACCCCTCATCGTCGCAACAAAAAGGGTGTAATGTTGTTAACTTAACATGACCACTAGAATATGGGCGGTGCGCTACTCCTATAGCGCTACACAAGCGCTATACATGTTAAGGTGTGGCTTCTTGCGAAGTTAATAACAGGTTTATCACATAAGAATGTTCCAGAAATCCCGAATCAAGTATAACTAGCATTAGCATATGTAAAAAAAATCATTGAACAATCCACACGACATACTTTAGTTAATCAAGATTAACGCATTACTGGCATGCGAATAAACAGGTCAATCCATCGTGTACCGCAAAATGTCTTAACATGACCTCAAGAATACGGGCGGGCGCTACTCCTATAGCGCTACACAAGCGCTATACATGTTAAGTTGTGGCTTTGATCAAAGTTAATGACTAATTGTCAATCCATCGTGTACCGCAAAATGTCTTAACATGACCTCAAGAATACGGGCGGGCGCTACTCCTATAGCGCTACACAAGCGCTATACATGTTAAGTTGTGGCTTTGATCAAAGTTAATGACAAGTTTATCACATAAGAATCACCCAGTAATCCCGAACCAAGTATAACTATTAGTATGTATGTATTGAATGGTTAGATGATAAATCGATTCTAGTATAACATTGGTTTTGAAATGAAGAGATAACAAGTATTAAATCACATAGATATCGAGATAGCATAAAAGAGGGGTTTGATAAAATATTGGAACGTTTCATGTTTAGAAACTTCGACTATTCCAAAGTGACCCGTAAGTCCTTTCGAATTAGGGAGACATGTTTTGGCCTAATAGGTATAATACTCTCGTCGCCAGACGATTAACGGTATTTTACCCTTCCAGATAGCATGTCCCTAATTTGATTGAAAATACGAAACTTTAGCGAGATTGAAAATCATTGAGCGGGACCAGTCACCAAGGTGTGGATATCAATCCTAGCTTGACAATTTCGTCCCCAAAATGTGGTTTATTGAACGAAACCAGATAAAATCTCGACTCGTCAATAAAGAACCACTAGAGTATGAAATGGAAATTCCCATCAAGATACGGATATCACTCCTGACTTGATGGTGAATTTCGTGCAAAATAACACGTAAGGTGGATTGAAATCCGTCACCAAAGGCGGGAATCACCCCTATTCTAGTGAGTCGTTTCGATTGTGGAATATGGGTTCTTCAAGTATGTATTGTTTGAAATGTTTTTAGAAAAGGCACATCGTCTAATTAGACAAAAGAAGAGGTAGAAGCAAATAGGAAGAATCACATATTAAGCAAGAATGAGGAATGGTCAAGTTTTGGTACTTAGACTATAGACTAGGTCGAACATGGCAATTCTACCTAATTCTCTATAGTTATGGCTCTGATACCAATCTGTCACACCCCAACCGATGGCGGAAACATCGGAGTGCGACGAAATGTGAAGATTGCAAGAGACTTCATAACGCTATCTTGTGTCAAGTATTTAATAAATACATTTTACACGGTTTGAACTAGAATACCACAAGATTAAAATAAATAATGCACAATAAGTATTCAACTAATTAAATTTCATTTCATTGATAGTTAATTGTTACAAGTATTGGAAACAGAATACAACATGTTTGAAAATAAAGTACAGTACAAGTATTAGAGTCTAATGCGTTTTTAGGCAACCCTACTAGATTCCTTGTATGATCCAAATCCTGCAATACATGTTAAAGCATAGATCAATACAAATAGTATTGGCGAGCATACAAGTTTGAGTATAAGTATAAAAATATTTTAAACAGATTTTTTCATGGCAATAACTAAGTATAAGCATATGAATTTAAACACGTATGATTGCAAGTATAACACGTATGTTTGCATGTATAACTCGTATGAGCATATATAGAGATTATTTGTATAAAATTCTAGCATGTATGTGTATTTGATTCAAAGTACATGTATTGCATCCCAAAGGTAATAAAGCGTAAAAAGGGATCGAGTATGCTCACCTTAGTTGCGTATGGAGTTTCCTTGAAATAACGCACGAGTAAAGATTGGAGAATCCAAAAGAACGAAATGGTTATCCTAAATAATACATAACGAACTCGTTAATATTATAAAAGAATATAATAATTGTTAATTATTTAAATTATTAATGAATTTAATGATTTTATTAATACTAATTTCAAAATACTTAATAACACTAGTTATTATATACTAAAATAAATAGAACCGATTTCCTTTAAATATATATGAATATGTAATAGCATATTAAAATATTAAAACTATACTATTTTTTTATATATGAATATATGTATAGATACATATATATTCACGTGGTAGTATTCAAATCTCAAATGGATGGGCTGATTTAAGTAATATCCATAATGTGTAATGTATGAACCATTTACAACAACCCAGAATATACTTGTCACCTTATTTGCATAAAAAAAAACAACGCATTTATAGGGTGGCTGGGTATCGAACTCGGTTTCTTTTAAACAACATTTCACAACCTGAATAATTTGTATTTTTATTTTAGTTTAACCAAAATATACAGCATCATCTATTCATCTTCTTCTTTACAAAAACATGAACGTAAACTTGTTATGTGGTTTCTAGGCTTTTCAATTCAATTGGAATTGAGGATTCATTGTATCATAACAGAAAGTTAACAAAAACAAAAGAATAAGAATTGTATACCGAAACGAACAGAATCAGCCCTGAAACTATCACCGGAGGGCAGTGACTGGTCGCCGAGCGTCGCCGCCACTGAAACGCGGCTATTGCCGCCGTCGGACCCACTCATGCCGGCTGCCGTCTTCTTGCTTCGTTCTCTCTCTCTCTCTCTCTTTGCTCGGTGAACCTGCCGCTGAACACCACCACCGAAATGGTGGTGGTCGGCCGTCTAATCGAACATGGTGGAGGGTCGTGTGATGGTTTAAGAAGAAGACAAGAGGTGAAGGGAGGTTTGTAACTGAGGAGGGGAGTGCGTGTGGGATGGGCCGCCGGAGGAGTTATGTCCGGTCACCGAACTTCGAGAAGGAGACAGAGAGATCGACAGTGGGTGATGTGTTTGAGGGAAGCTCTCCTCTTCATTTGTGTGTATATACAAGGATATAAGTTGGGTATTTTTTTTTTTTTTGGGAGGGAAGAAGATCATATGCGGCTGATTAAAAATGAGATGATCTAGGGTTCACTACACATTTATAGTTAGGTTAATCCTTTGTTTTAAGTGAGCTTGGGCCCAAGGCCCACAAGCCCAATCCCGTGTTTTGAGTGGCCCAATCGTACTTGTGAATTCGTTTTCAAAACCCGAAATCGTCGGAACGTCATAATATATAATTTTAGTTTTAAAAAAATATGTAAAATGGTACCGGTAGTCGTTGTCGTCGCGCTTGACCGTCGGTTGCGTTAAAAGCGCGTAAAATGCGTCGTTTGACGTTTTATTCCGTTTTCGATCTGGTTTTCTAAAAATAGAAACGAACTTGAATTTTTCTAAAAATATAAAAATACAAAAATACGAGGCGTTACAATTCGCCCGAGCACCTCTCCTTGGGGCGCGCCAGTCCTTTTCGTCAAAAAGAAGGACGGGTCGTTCCGGATGTGCATCGACTATCGGGAATTGAATAAGCTAACCATCAAGAACCGATACCCTTTGCCACGAATTGACGATTTGTTTGATCAGCTACAAGGTGCAGCATGTTTTTCTAAGATCGATCTGCGTTCAGGATACCATCAGCTACGGATTCAAGAGGAAGACATTCCTAAAACCGCTTTTCGAACCCGTTATGGCCACTACGAATTTGTTGTCATGCCCTTTGGTTTAACCAACGCACCCGTGGTTTTCATGGATCTCATGAATCGTGTGTGTAAGCCTTATCTTGACCGTTTCGTCATCGTGTTTATCGACGATGTCTTGATCTATTCCAAATCGAAAGCCGAACACGCGCAACATCTACGTTTGGTTCTCGAGTTACTTCAGGGGAACCAACTCTATGCCAAATTCTCCAAGTGCGAATTCTGGTTGGAGGAGGTTCAGTTTATGGGTCACATAGTGAATAGTCGGGGTATCCATGTTGATCCTGCGAAGATTGAAGCTGTCAAAAGTTGGATTACGCCTAAGAACCCGTCGGAAGTTCGTTCTTTTCTCGGACTAGCGGGCTATTATCAACGATTCATCGAAGGATTCTCCAAGATCGCTGTGCCGCTTATCGCTCTTACCCATAAGGACAAGCCTTTTGTGTGGGGAAACGCACAAGAGACTGCCTTTCAAACCCTCAAACATATGTTGTGCAACGCACCGATTCTTACACTGCCCGACGGAAGCGACAACTTCATTGTCTACTGTGATGCTTCTAACCTTGGTCTCGGCTGTGTTCTCATCCAGCGAGACAAGGTTATAGCCTACGCATCTCGTCAGCTCAAGATCCACGAGAAGAACTATACAACCCATGGCCTCGAGCTAGGCGCGGTTGTCTTTGCATTGAAGATTTGGCGACACTACCTGTATGGCACTAGGTGTACCATCTACACTGATCACAGGAGTTTACAACACATCTTTAATCAGAGGGAGCTTAATATGCGTCAACGCCGATGGGTAGAACTTCTCAATGATTACGACTGTGAGATTCGTTATCACCCAGGCAAGGCGAATGTGGTTGCTGACGCTCTCAGCAGAAAGAGTTACGTGCTCAGTACTCGAAACATCCAAGCACAGCACAACCTCGAAACCCTCATCCGAGAAGCTCAGCATGCTTGCTTTAACGAGCGTACATTGAAGAAAGAAAGGATCTACCACGATGGAGCTCAGTTAGTAAGCAAACCAGATGGGATATTCTATTATCTGGACCGAATCTGGATCCCTAAGCGGACCGATTATCATGAACGAAGCCCACAAGTCCTGATATTCTATTCATCCCGGTGCAGACAAGATGTACCAGGACCTGCGTTATAAGTACTGGTGGCCGGGTATGAAAAGGGATATCGCTCTGTACGTTGGAAGCTGTTTAAGTTGTGCAAGAGTCAAGGGTGAACATCAAAGACCTTCTGGCTTACTCGAACAACCGCCGATACCTATATGGAAGTGGGAGAGTATAGCTATGGATTTCATAACAAAGCTTCCGCCCACGCCATCAGGTCACGACAGTATTTGGATCATAATTGATCGTCTAACAAAGTCAGCCCACTTTTTGCCTATACGAGAAGACTACAAAGTGGAGCGACTAGCCCAAATCTACACCGACGAGATCATTCGTAATCATGGTACGCCTCGTGACATCTTTTCAGATCGTGACGCTCGGTTCACTTCGCGATTGTGGGAAACGTTTCAAGCGGCCCTTGGTACGTCGCTTAACCTGAGTACTGCATTTCACCCTCAACCCGCCGGACAAACTGAAAGAACGATCCGTACTCTTGAAGACATGCTCCGAGCGTGTGTTATAGATTTCGGTGGCAGTTGGAACAAACACCTGCCATTGGTGGAATTCTCGTACAATAACAGCTATCATGCCAGCATTCAAATGGCACTTTCGAGGCTTTGTATGGTAGAAGATGTCGATCGCCTAGTGTGTGGCACGAGATCGGTCACTCACAATTAACCGGTCCCGAGATTCTACAAGAAACGACTGACAAAATCCACCAGATTCGAGATAACTTGGTGAAAGCTCGGAACAAACAGAAAAGTTACGCCGATAAAAGACGCAAGCCCCTTGAATTTGAAGTTGGCGACTACGTACTCCTAAAGGTATCACCTTGGAAGGGTGTAGTCCGATTCGGCAAGAAAGGGAAACTCGCGCCTCGATATGTTGGACCTTTTAGGATTCTGGAAAGAATCGGAAAAGTCGCCTACAGACTCGAATTACCGGAGGAACTCAGTAACGTCCACCCGACTTTTCACGTCTCTAACCTCCGAAAATGCCTTGCTGACCATGATCTAATCGTACCACTCGACGATCTTCAGGTCAACGAAACATTACACTTCGTGGAAAAGCCTGTCGAAATCATGGATCGCCAAACCAAGCAGCTCAGACGCTCTCGCATCCCGATCGTAAAGGTCCGATGGGAAGGCAAACGAGGCGCGGAGTTCACTTGGGAACTCGAAAGCGACATGAAGGCCAAGTACCCGCAGTTGTTTAAATAAATAGATCTGAAGCATCAAATTGGTAAATCACGGCGTTGTGTAGCCTTCGAGCCTAATTTCGGGACGAAATTCCCTAAACAAGGGGAGGCTGTAACACCCCGTGTTTTCAAATGTCAAAGTCAAAGTCAAAGTCCAAGTCAACTTTGACTTTCTTTGACTGTAAATAGTCGATTTTGTGTTTTAGTTGTATTATGTGGAGTAAGTGTTGTAATTAGCAAGAACCGAAGTAATCGAATGTGTTTTAACGCGAACCGATCTACGACTGTGAATGATAGGAAGTAACAATGCGATAAAGATAACCAATCAGTAATAAAATCGATCTAACAATCAATCGAACTCGAGACTCGAATTACGCGAATTGTGTTATTATTATACGTGTGTGTGTGCCTTATGTGTTACTTGTGCGTGCTTACCTTATGTTTGGTGTGGTATTCAAGCAAATCAATCGAAAATCGAATCGAAACTCGAAAAGCAATCAAACTCAATCGAAACCGACATCGAAACGTGACTTATAGAAGATTGTATGTTAGATATAGTGGTTGGGATTAAAAGTAATTTGACTAAGAACTCTATCGTATTCGTATCATCGTCCATCGAAATCGAGACGTCGAAAATCGTCGCAAAATACTCGAAGTGCGTGGCGGATCGAACAGGAAGCATCCTGATCGAACAGGCCAGCCGATCGGCTAGAACCTTGCCAGCCGATCGAGCAGCCCACTCGATCGGATCTCCCAGCCGATCGGCTGCCACTTTCCTCTTTTGGAAGCCTATAAATAGGGCTGTCATTATCATACTTTCCATTTTTGGAAAGCTCTGACCGAACCAGCTATCTTCTTCACCTTTTCTCAGATTTCTCTCAATCCCGGTAAGTTTTCACTCTAATTCTTGTACGTTCTTAATCATTACTTTATTCTACACCTTTCTATCTTTCAAAACTTGGATTCTAACCGTGAAATCACCAAGATCTAAGTGTTCTTGGGTGATGTCATCATGGTGTTCTTAAAGAACATCATGTTTTGGTCTCATTCCACTATGATTAGCTTAGATCTAACCGATTTCCACATAAACAAGTTAAGATCCATCATAGATCTAAACATTTTCATGATGAGAAGGATTGAAAGAAGGATTCCCAAATTTCTTTCAAGTTACCTTGAAAGAATGACAAATAAACCGACAGCCAAGTGTTAGACGAAAGGCCGACCAGGTCAGAAATGCTGGCCGAACGGCTAGGCTGTTCGAACAGCCCAGCCGATCGGACATGCCAGCCGATCGACCGGGCCAGCCGATCGGCTAGCACCGGGTCCCACACTTCCAAACTTTCGAAGTATAGTATTGACGAGGTAATGTTCAATCGAATGGGTCACTCGATGGGTAAACATTACTGTTCGGATCATGAGATACTATGCTTCAACACTTAATTGTTTCACAACTTGTTCGTAGTAGGGAATGCCAGCCGATCGAACAGACTATTCGATCGAGTGACATTCAGTTGAGGACTAATCCTGAAACTCCTAGCCGATCGAGTGAGCTAGCCGATCGAGCGAACCGCTCGATCGACCGGCTTGAAAGGTAGGAACACTTCAGTGTTCTCAAATACTGCAACAAAAACTTCAAAAGTTCAAATCCTCTAACACAAACACACCAGAGGAAGAAACAATCCACTTGAATGGTCCAGCCGATCGAGCCAACCGGCCGATCGAACGGGACTGTCCAGTTGGATATACCAGCCGATCGAACAGGCCGTCCGATCGAACCTGCCGTTCGATCGACCAGCCCATTCGATCCATCCATACTTGTTTACTTTTCCGTGTTACTTACCGTTATGCTATCGAACTACTCAGGCTAATCTTACTCTCAGCGCTCCCTTCAATCCATAATCAAACACTGTGAGTATACTTGAACCCTTTTTGCTTTAGCACTTTTGGGTGTTACATATGTTACTTATCAAAATCACATCAAGCACACTATACAAACTATTTGAACGCTAACCGATTACATGTATTACATGATTAAATGTATGCCTGTTATTATGTTTACACGTGGAAAGCTGTCTACCTGCCTTAGCAACATAGTACTATAGTTTGGACTCAGCACCCGTTCACACGGGGGTTGTTAAGGACAATCAACTTGCATGATTTACGGTGGTGATCATGTAGTGCGAACTGTCTCGGACAGTCAACCCGCAGTCATTGGTATTGATAGGTCCATGTCGATAATTTACATGCATCTTTGCTCTCTGTGTACGTGCTGGTTATGCGTAAACTATTCAAACTCTATATGCTATTATCAAACTTGTATGCTCACCTTTACATTATATGTATTGACTTTATTTTAACGTATGTGACAGGTGCTTAAGTTGCTAGGATGCTTAGGTGCAGGGTGATGAAATCGAGGCTAGGATGAGTCTAGAAACCAAGACAATTTATATTTACATGTTTAAATCTGAGTTGTCGAAACTTGTTTTGTTTAAGGGATATCTATGTCTGTAATAACTAGATTTATCTTATAGGTCACGGTATGGGACGTGATACTTAAAACTATTTGGTAATAATAGTTGTTATGGAATTTCTTTGAACAATCTGTTTCGCTCAGTGTCGCGCCCCGATGATTCCGCCATCGGTTGGGGTGTGACATTTCATCCCTTGTAGATATCGAAGTACTTTCTTAGCTGCTTTCCAATGATCTAGGCCAGGATTAGTCTGTTAACGGCCTAGCATTCCAGCAATATAAGCGATATCTGGGCTAGTACAGAGTTGAGCATACATCAGGCTCCCGACTACTAGTGCGTAAGGTATCTGACTCATTTGATCATTTTCAACCTCTGTTTTCAGACATTGGAATGAACCGAAAACATCTCCCTTAACTACTGGAGCGACTGAGGGTTTGCACTATTGCATGTTGTAACGTGTAAGGACACGATTTATGTAAGCCTTTTTAGATAATCCTAAGATCCCTTTGTGTCTATCTCGGTGAATTTCGATGCCAATGACGTAAGAAGCATCTCCAAGATCCTTCATGTCGAAGTTATGCGAAAGTAACCTCTTCGAATCATTCAACATATCTAAATTATTACTTGCCAATTGAATATCATCTACAAAAAGGACAAGTATAGTAAAGTTGCTCCCACTCATCTTGAGGTAGGTGCATTAATCCACTTGATTCTTTACAAAACCTTGTTTCTTCATGACTTCATCAAACTTGAGATATCATTAACGTGATGCTTGTTTTAACCCGTAAATGGATTTCCTCAACTTACAGACTAGATGCTCTTGGCCTTCAGGTTTAAATCCTTCGGGATGTTTCATGTAAACATCTTCGTCTAAGTCTCTGTTAAGGAAAACGGTTTTAACGTCCATCTGATGCAGCTCTAAATCAAAATGAGCTGCTAGGGACATAACGATCCTTAATGAATCTTTACGAGAGACAGGGGAAATCGTCTCTTGATAATCAATTTCCTTTTTTCTGAGTATAATCCTTGGCAACCAATCTCGCTGTGTAGCGTTCAACATTCCCATTCGGAGCTAGTTTTGTTTTGAATATCCATTTACATCCTACGGGTTTGAAACCGTTAGGTAACTTTACAAATCCCAAACGTAATTTTTCTTCATGGATTCAAGCTTATCAATCATTACTTTATTCCATTCAGAAGATGTCACACCCCGAATTTCCACGTGTCACCGGTGGGCCCGGTGTGGGGTACAGTGACGTAGTTGGCATCGTCATAGACAATCAACACAATATAATAATGCACAGCGGAAGCAGAATAGAAACATTTCAACTTTAATTAAAGTGCAATAATAAATATCACAGTCGTTGAAATGGATCCACAGGCGGATCAAATAAAATAAGAATAAAATAGTTCAACAGATATATGTCGTCCGAGCTTGCGAGACTATAGTGGACGCTCTTAGGAAACAACCAGCCTATTTCCGTATAGTACCTGCACTTAACCTTTTGGGAAAAATACGTCAGTTTACACTGGTAAATACAAATCGACTGACTCATTTTGAAAATGATTTAAAATTTATTTAAATGCACAAGGCATAAATATTTTATTAACTTGGGATAATTATATAATATAAACTTGTGAACGATTTACATGCACTTATATCTCTGGTGGCCCGGGATCTACTGTCCGGGCTAGAGATTTAATTGACACACCACATCAAAGAGTTATACACGACGGGTGTACGCCTACACCCCGTGCTCTGGTCGTGGCCATCTCGTAAGATAATGCCAAGGATATCCGGGACATGGTCAACAACCCCCCAAAGCCTTTAAGTAAGACAAAACTGTTTAAACGAAATCACACAAGCTATTCAAGACTGAACACCCATAGGGAGCAGGACTTGTGCGCCCGATCAAGCGGTATTTTAAATACCGTACCCCAAGCCCGTATAGGGAAAATAAGTCAAAATGTATTTACCTGAGCAAGTATAAGTCACAAACGATAAGTGTTGATAGCTTTTACCGGGCTTCCTAATCTGGAACAAGGTTTATAATTAACCTATTAGATTCCTAACGGCCTTTTATTTAAGCTTAAGCTTTGACCGGTTAGTTTTAGGAATGATGCGGTTTACGCACGATTAAGCGAAAGACCGGATAGAATGTGATTTAGACCCGACAAGTTCGAATACTTGTATAATATGGGTATACTAAATACATTCTGGATTTTGAAGCAAAAACGATATCGTTTGACCCGTTTCGGTCAATTTACGCAAACTAGTTACGTAAACCGAACCGAACGCGAAAAGGGCGATACGGGTAGCCAAAAGATTCAAATGCAAGTTCCCTGAATTAATATGCTTAGAATATGATATTATATCAGTAAGTTATGTTCTATATTGCCCGGGATAATTTTAAACTCAATTTATGCCTTAGAAGGGCATTTTGGTCATTTAAAAGATAATAAAGGGATAAAATTAGAAATCTGAGTTCAGGGTCTGGTTCATACAGTAAATATACTTAATATAACATATCATATCAGTAGGGTAAGACCCATATGTCAAATATATCATTTAGAACCAAACTATGCACCGTAGGGGCAATTTAGTAATTTCACAAGGGCTAAAAATGCCAAAACTGGAAACCTGAGTTCAAAATATCATACTTACTGTTATTATATGAAAATATGTGATTTACATCAGTAGGTATAAGTTTTATAGGTTTAAAACAAGTATAACGCTTTACTATGCGTTAGAACGCTAAAATACGGTTTAAGGGCGTTTTCGGGTTTTCACAGTAAATCTGAGATTTTTATATTTCCAGAAGTCTTATAATAATTTATTCATCATATAAAATCAGTAGAAAAAGGTTTCGGGTCAAAAGGATGTGTAAAACTCATTTTATGGCTAAAACGGTCAAAACCGACATAAGCCGAAATGACTAGGCGATCTAGGATCCGTTCAGCCAAAAATTAATTAAAAATCATCAAAATTCCCAGAATATTATAATACATCAGTTGGTAAAAAGTTTTGTACCAAAACGTGGCCAGAAACGGGTTCTACGCAAAAAGGGCCGTTTATGTAAATTTTTAACATTGTTTACGCTAATGGCCATAACTCACAATCTGGACCCCCAACTGATCCGAAACTTTCGGTGCAAGTTTATATAATAAAAATAAAGATTTCTATCCTTTCACTTTTTCAAAAATCCCGTTTTAAATCAAAAAGGGCAAAATAGTCAACCTTATGCATAAACCGGAAACAAGCATTCGAATAGGCTAAGCATAGACTCAATCCACGAAAATTCCAGAAAGTTTAACTAAAATAAAAGTAGTCAAAAATACTTTCCAATACAGATCTTGAACATGCATGTACGAATCCGAATCGATAGTCTACGAAATAATCGTTTTACAAGACTTTCGGTTCCGATTCGTGTCTACACTATAGATTGTCGAGTTGATGATGATTAAAACACATTCTTATATGTGTTACAAGTTATTTTCAATGATCAATCAGGTTGTATGTCATCTATCTCATAAATCATGTCATTTTTCGCAAAAATCACTTCTGTTGACTTTTTAGAAATAGGTTTGACTCGACATTAAGCATGCATGTAGTGGGAATCAGTTAGTACCCTTTAGAGGGTTTGTTTCCCACATAAATACCAATCTATAACAAGTTTCAATTCGAGAAATTACTGCAAGAAATTCGTTTAATCAGAAAGTCAAAGGTTATGAACACCCAGTTTGACTTTTACTAATAATCAAAGCAAAAACGGATTATAGAACGAATTGAATGCTTACAATGGTCCTAAAGATGTTTAGTGGACACTAGAAGTCGGCCTTGATGATCAGTTTTCCTCCAGAGAAGCTTGCTTGAAGTTCTTGATAGAGAGCACTTTGGTTACAATGAAGAATGATCAAGAATTGATCAATAATCTGATTTAAATCAGAATTTTTGAGGCTCCTGTAGTTGTAGGCATGCATGACATGCTATTGGTGCAAAAGGAGGTGCAATTGAGCTGTTTACCACCCAAATTCGGACCCAAATAGACCCAAAACCGAATTCTGGTCGCTGGCAGTCCCACGCGGCCCGCTTGGGCTTTCCCAGGCGGGTCGCCTGACCCTTGTTTCAGCCAAACAACTTTCCAATGTTGACAGCTTTGACCCCTGAACTTGTACGTGATGTTTCGGCTACTTTTCTCGACCCGTAAACCCCCAAACTTGGTTTTTAAGAACCTTAGGACTTTTACCAACATGGTAATGCCCTCGGATAACTTTGTGCTCAACCGAAAAGTCCTGAATTCGACGTTGACGCTTTTAGTCCCTTAAGTACGGTTTTGGCCATAACTTTCTCATACGTTGACGAAACTTCATGAAATTTTTACCACATATTCTAGTGAGTATATTTTAGCTATACAAAGCTTCGGGTCTGCCAAAAGTTCACTCAGAGGTATAAATTAAACATGTTGACACTTTTGGCCCCTATAGTTTACAATACTTCACTTTTGGGCAATTTCCGCGTCGTATGATCCATGAACCAACCGTTAAAGGTTATAAACATTATGTGGGGTTATCATAGAGCCTATTTATCCATTGTTGACACCTTGGACCCTTACGTTCCATAGTTTTCACTGTTTGTCACTTTTAGTCCCTCTAAAGTATGTTTTCACATAACGGAACCTTATGACACGTGTCAAGACATTATTGGACGAAATTTTTCGAGGTGTTACATCCTCACCCCCTTAAAAGAAATCTCGACCCCGAGATTTAATCAAACAAATGGGGATATTTTTCTTTCATCGTGGATTCCACTTCCCACGTGTATTCGGGACCTCTACGGGCATCCCACTTGACCTTAACAATAGGCACGTGCTTCCTTCGAAGCTTCTTTACCTGTCGATCCTCAATCGACAAGGGTTTTTCAACAAACTTTAGACTTTCGTCTATGTGTATGTCTGTATGTGGTATAACCAGTGAATCGTCAGCGAAACACTTCTTCAAATTACAGATGTGAAACACATTATGAATGGCACTAAGCTCTTCAGGCAAGTTTAACTTGTAAGCGACTGCCCCGACACGTTCGAGTATCTCGAAAGGTCCTATATATCTCGGGCTTAGCTTGCCTTTCTTTCCAAATCGCATTACACCTTTCCAAGGTGATACTTTAAGCAACACTTTTTCACCCACATCGAAGTGAAAATCTTTGCGCTTAGGATCCGCATAACTTTTCTGCCTATCCCTGGCAGCTTTCAAATGATCACGGATTTGAACGATCTTGTCTGTCGTCTCAAAGACGATATCTGGTCCAGACAACTGGACATCTCCAATTTCTGCCCAACAAATGGGCGATCTACACTTTCTACCGTATAGGGCCTCAAAAGGCGCAGCCTTTATGCTGGAATGGTAGCCATTGTTGTAGGAGAATTCAATCAGTGGTAGGTGCTTATCCCAACTACCACCTAAGTCGATCGCACATGCACGAAGCATGTCTTCCAAGGTTTGAATAGTACGTTCACTCTGACCATCGGTCTGAGGATGGTAAGCCGTACTAAAATTCAAACGAGTGCCCAACGACTGTTGGAAACTCTTCCAAAAATGTGACGTATATCTAGTATCTCTATCAGAGATAATAGATATAGGTATACCATGTAGCGCTACTATCTTATCGACGTATAATTGTGCTAACATATCTGAGCTATACGTCTCTTTGATGGGTAGAAAATGAGCTGACTTAGTCAGTCTGTCAACTATGACCCATATGGTATCATTTCCCTTTTTCGTCTTTGGCAACTTGGTGATAAAATCCATTGTCACCATTTCCCATTTCCATTTGGGAATTTCAGGTTGTTGAAGCAAACCTGACGGCTTCTGATGCTCAGCCTTGACTTGCGCACAAGTCAAACATTTGGCCACATACTCGGCCACGGACTTTTTCAAACCAATCCACCAGTAGTTTGACTTCAAATCCTGGTACATCTTATCTGCTCCAGGATGAACTGAATATTTAGAGCTGTGGGCTTCCTGGAGGATAACATCCCGAAGTCCTCCATATACTGGAACCCATATTCGTCCGTTTAGTCGTAGCATCCCATCTTTGTCGTGGGATAACTGCTCCTCAGTTACTCCCAACTTTTCCGCAGGATAGTTAGCTTCCAGTACAGCTTCCTTCTGTGCAGCTAACACCCTTTCATTCAAATTATTTCTTAATTCAATGCGCTTGGCATTGATTCTGATCGGTTTAACCCTTTCCTTTCTACTTAAGGCGTCGGCAACCACATTTGCCTTGCCTGGATGGTATCGTATCTCACAATCATAGTCATTGAGAGTTTCCATCCATCGCCTTTGACGCATGTTCAATTCCTTCTGATTGAACAGATGCTGAAGACTCTTGTGATCCGAATAAATTATGCACTTGGTTCCATACAAGTAATGTCTCCATAGCTTCAAAGCAAATACAACCGCACCCAATTCCAAATCGTGGGTGGTGTAGTTCTTCTCGTGCACCTTTAGCTGTCGAGAAGCGTAGGCAATGACTTTGCCTTTCTGCATGAGTACACAACCCATGCCAGTGTGTGATGCGTCACAGTACACCACAAATTCAGCTATACCATCGGGCAATGTCAACACTGGTGCATTGCTCAGCTTCTGCTTCAGCATGTCAAAGGATTCCTGCTGCCTAGGGCCCCAATCAAACTTAATCTTCTTACGGGTCAACGAAGTTAGGGGCGCAGCAATCCTTGAGAAGTTCTCGATAAATCGTCTATAATATCCTGCCAACCCAAGGAAACTGCGAATTTCCGTAGGCGTCTTCGGCTCCTGCCAATTCATGACTGCTTCTACTTTAGCGGGATCTACTTGGATACCACGCTCACTTACAACATGTCCAAGGAACTGGACTTCTCGAAGCCAAAATTCACACTTCGAGAATTTGGCATAAAGCTTCTCTTGATACAGAAGTTTGAGAATACAACGAAGGTGATTCTCATGTTCAGCTTGGCTCTTCGAGTAGATAAGAATGTCATCAATAAAGACTATGACGAACTTATCTAAATAGGGTTTACAGACGCGATTCATGAGGTCCATGAACGTGGCTGGTGCGTTGGTGAGCCCAAACGGCATCACTAGGAACTCGTAATGTCCATAACGAGTCCTAAACGCGGTCTTGTGTACGTCTTCCTCCTTGACCTTCAACTGATGATAACCTGACCTCAGGTCAATCTTGGAGAAGTAACTTGCTCCTTGCAACTGATCGAACAGATCGTCGATTCTGGGTAACGGATACCGATTTTTGATAGTGACCTTATTAAGCTCACGGTAATCGATGCACAGACGCATAGAACCGTCCTTCTTCTTAACGAACAAGATTGGCGCTCCCCAAGGAGACGAGCTAGGTCTAATAAAACCTTTGGCTAAAAGCTCATCCAACTGCGTCCTTAATTCCTTCATCTCCGTTGGTGCCAATCTGTATGGTGCTCTTGCTACAGGTGCTGCACCTGGTATGATATCTATCCGAAACTCTACTTGTCTATCCGGTGGCAACCCGGGTAGCTCTTCAGGAAATACTTCAGGATATTCCGAGATAACAGGAATATCTTCAATCTTCGGCTTCGGCTCATCAATGGTAACTTGTGCCATATAAATGACACATCCCTTCTGCATGCATCTGGATACTTTGAGCATGGACACTTGCTCCGGCAATCCATGCTGGGTATCTCCTTGAATAGTAAGTGACTCGCCAGACGGAGTCTTAACTATTACTTGCTTTCTATTGCACAGAATCTGGGCTTGGTTACTTGACAACCAATCCATGCCTATCACTATATCGAATCCAGCTAGCTTAAAGGGAAGCAAGGATAGCGGGAAAGAATGATTCCTAATGGATATAACACATCCATCTAGAATAGTTGAGGCGGCTTCTATGGTTCCATCGGCTAATTCCACCTCATATTTCACGCTTAAGGTTTTAACAGGAAGGTTCAACAGTTTACAAAACTTATTATCTACAAATGACTTATCAGCCCCCGAATCAAACAAAACTCTAGCAAAAATATCGTTTACAAGAAACGTACCGGTAATGACGTTATCGTCAAGGACTGCTTCCTTTGCGTCCATTTTGAAGACTCTCGCATTAGTCTTCTTCCCTTCCTCGGCCTTCTTCGCAAACTTTGGACAGTTGGGCCGAATGTGACCTTTTTCGTTGCAACCAAAACACGTTGCATCCTTCATCTTCTTGCAATCCACAGCCTTATGATCGGTGGACTTGCAGATTCCACATCGCTTCTCCGAAGACTGGGATTTTGTTTCAAACCGACACCTCCCAAAGTGGTGTCTCCTACAAAACTTGCATCTGGGTTTCTCACCCGACTGATGATCATTCTTCCTAGACCCCGACCCTTTCCTGTGGTCGTTGTTCCCTCTATGTCGCTTTTCAGATCTCCGTGAGGTGTCATCCTCACGTTTTCGTTTGTTCTCCTCAGAGCTCCTTATGGCTCTCAATCTAACCACGTCTTGAGTGAGGGAGAGGGATAGATCCGCTACGGATCGAAATGTTGTAGGTCTTGAAGCTTTAACACTCGCCTTTATTTCCGGTGCCAGACCCCCGATAAATCGAGCAATCCTACGCGGCTCCGGGGTCACCAAGTAAGGCACTAAACGAGACAGCGTGTTGAACGTAGTAAGATACGTTTGACAGTCGAGGTTCTTCATGACTAAGGATACGAAATCTGATTCAATTCGCTCGACCTCGTGCTGCGGACAGAAGTTCTCTTTAATCAGGGCCACAAACTGTTCCCATGACAAACCGTACAGTGTGGCCTTACCGGCAGCTTGTAGGAGTGACTTCCACCATGCTAACGCATCTCCTTTGAATGACTGGGACACGTACTTCACGACGTCCCTATCAGCACATCCGCTGATATCAACTACAGTGTCCATCTCGTCAATCCACGTCATGCAGTCGACGGCTCCTTTTTCCCCAGTGAATTCTCTGGGCTTGCAGGATACAAAATACTTGTACGTACAGGACCTGCTGTACGTGTCATGCTTCAGCTCAATCTCCTGCTTCGGGACGCTGCTGTGGTTGGAGGAATGATTATCATCCTCAACTTTCTTTGGCTCACTCTTTTTAGACGGCGTCTTACTATGAGCCCCAGAATGAGTCTTAGCCTTGACATGCGTCACTGAGCGGGTTCTACTCTGAGTACCACTCGATTCTCTGAACTGCCTATCCATAGCCTTGGCGACAGCATTATCAATCAGTGCTTGCAATTCTGCACCGGTAACGTGAATCTTTGCATTATCTGAGCGTTCCCCAGAATGACTGTTGGTTTCTTCCGATTTGGCCATCGTAGCTTTAAGCTACAATAAAGGACAAGGTCTTATTTAGAACCTAACAGTATTATCGTCCTAGACGATTTATTAACCATGGTATCAAAAACCTTAGCAGTTAATTTAATAGATTTCATTCAGGCTCTTATTAGCAATCAAGGAATGAAATATATATATTGGCACTGTAGGCCTAGTCACATGGACAATTACTAAATTATAAATTTAGATTTTTATAGGACTATAAATTGTATAATTAAACAAATAATCCTTTACTAGACAGAGAGTCATAAACCACAACTGTCATTATATAACATAGTTATAACCCGTAGGTATCAAGCCATTAATAGACTTGTGTACAGATAAAAATCTGTAGATAATTCTTTACTAGGCAGGGAGTCATAGACCACAACTGCCACTATATGACATAGTCATAACCCGTAGGTATCAAGTCATTAATAGACTTGTATACAGATATAATCTGTAGATAATTTATTAAAAAGGGTGGCTTGTGTGATTCTACAGATCACGCTTAGCCAGAATGTTAACATGTTCTCAGATGTTAACAGGGAGTTGAATCCTTTCAACCAGGTTTTACCATCAGGGCCAGGCCTGTTAATAAGGCATTCAGGCTAGGTTATACCTTA
Source organism: Helianthus annuus (assembly GCF_002127325.2). NCBI lineage: Eukaryota > Viridiplantae > Streptophyta > Magnoliopsida > Asterales > Asteraceae > Helianthus > Helianthus annuus. The sequence goes on from NC_035436.2 coordinate 171,460,470, forward strand.
CTAAGATTCTTATGAAATGGCAAATCAAATAAAAATTGATATTTTCCATTATTTTAATATTATTCATGCATATAAATAAAATGATAAATTCAAATTAACCATTTAAATTTCCAATAAAATACCAGTACATAATTGCCCTAAACGGGACTTTGAAATAACATAACTAGCAAGAATAACATGCCCGCGCAGGGGCTAAACAAGTACAACAATAACAAAATAAAATAAAACAAACCCACGCAGGGGTTAACAGGATAACATACCCACACAGGGGTAGAGAAAGATAGATATACCCACGCAGGGGTAGAGTACTGGAATAAATGTCCACGCAGGGACATGAGTACATGCAATAATAATCGAAGGATTCAACGATCCTTCTTGCTCTTACCCTTGAGCAAATCGAATACCTTCTTAAACAGGCCACTGGTGCGTCGGCGATCCTCCCTCATATTGTGCTGAAACTCGCGTCGCATGCTATCAATCCCCTGCAGGATCTCCTGAACCTGCGGTGGCGACATCATAGGCGCCGGTGGTGGTGGCTGGTAGTGCTGCGGCTGCGGCGGCTGGTAAGGCTGCGGCTGCGGTGGCTGCTGGTAACCCGGAGGGTAACCAAAAGTAGATGGGCCAGCAGCCCAAGGGTCTCCAAGTGGACCACTATGTGGGAGTGAGCTGTAGTTCACAGCTTGCCAATAAGGGTCTCCCGTGTAATCATAACCCTGAGGGAATACCTGCTCGAACGGGTTGAACTGAGCGGCACTAGCATAAGCCGGAATCGGCTCTCCAAAATTCTGCGGCGGCAGAGGCGGAATCGGAACAGAAGTAACCTCCGATACGCGATGCTGAGACTCCCCTGTCTCAGACTCCCCGGGTAGAGATGTGTAGCGGCTGCTACTAACACGTGGAGGGGTGCCTATGCGAATCCCTCCGCGCGTAGACATGCGCGCATTCCTCCTAGGCCTCTGAGGCGGAGGAGGTAAAACTGGCGGCGGCGGCGGTGACGGAGTGATCACGTCACGCCACAGGGCCTCAGATAGGTCCTGCGGTAGAGGCGGCTGCTGCTGGAGCTGCTGCTGTTGCGAGTGGTGCTGCGAGTGCACCGGCGAACCATGGAGCGATTGAAGCATCGGAGTACCATGGAGTGATTGAAGCATCGGAGAGTTGTGGCTAGGGGTGAAGTACCAATCATGCTGCTTGAACCTCTCCTGGAAGCTGTCCACACCATTAAATGGTGATCCTGTGTATGGCGACCCATCCGATATCTCAATCGGGTGGTTTGGTGTGCCTGATGGTGGGAGCGAAGGGTCCGTCTCCTCGTCTACGTCCATCTCGTGACCACCAGAAAAGTGGTCCTCCTGTCCAAGTGGGTTATGGCCCACTGGCTCCTCCACATAAGCATTAGGGTTATATAAACCCTGGTAGGCTGGCGCAGGATGCTGGTGCGGTGATTGGTGCAACGGTATGTATGATCCAAGCGAATCATGGGGCCCGTTCTCCGAATGGGGCCCAAACGAGTGGGGTAATGACGGAGAAGTGCTCGCTGAAACCGAGTGCCTAGCAGGCTCGGCAATAGACCTCCAAAGGTCGTTGGCGGCTGTGTGGTGTGTAGCAGATGGTGCTCGTCTATGTGAGGGCCCAGCCTCATGATCGTGCGATGTAGGAAATCCCCCACGACCTCTCATCCTTGGCGGCATCCTGATCCTGTCAAAAAATCAAACAAGTTGCACAACATATATATAAGACAATGCAAAAATAAATAAAAATAAATTAAACGAAAGTTGAACATTTCCTAAGTTCTTTGTCTAGACTCGAAAATCGAGGAATGTGCATTTGTGTAACTGAGATTAAACACAAAAGGATAGTGTTTAATTCACTCAGCGTTGGCTCTGATACCAACCTGTCACACCCGAATTTCCACGTGTCACCGGTGGGCCCGGTGTGGGGTACAGTGACGTAGTTGGCATCGTCATAGACAATCAACACAATATAATAATGCACAGCGGAAGCAGAATAGAAACATTTCAACTTTAATTAAAGTGCAATAATAAATATCACAGTCGTTGAAATGGATCCACAGGCGGATCAAATAAAATAAGAATAAAATAGTTCAACAGATATATGTCGTCCGAGCTTGCGAGACTATAGTGGACGCTCTTAGGAAACAACCAGCCTATTTCCGTATAGTACCTGCACTTAACCTTTTGGGAAAAATACGTCAGTTTACACTGGTAAATACAAATCGACTGACTCATTTTGAAAATGATTTAAAATTTATTTAAATGCACAAGGCATAAATATTTTATTAACTTGGGATAATTATATAATATAAACTTGTGAACGATTTACATGCACTTATATCTCTGGTGGCCCGGGATCTACTGTCCGGGCTAGAGATTTAATTGACACACCACATCAAAGAGTTATACACGACGGGTGTACGCCTACACCCCGTGCTCTGGTCGTGGCCATCTCGTAAGATAATGCCAAGGATATCCGGGACATGGTCAACAACCCCCCAAAGCCTTTAAGTAAGACAAAACTGTTTAAACGAAATCACACAAGCTATTCAAGACTGAACACCCATAGGGAGCAGGACTTGTGCGCCCGATCAAGCGGTATTTTAAATACCGTACCCCAAGCCCGTATAGGGAAAATAAGTCAAAATGTATTTACCTGAGCAAGTATAAGTCACAAAACGATAAGTGTTGATAGCTTTTACCGGGCTTCCTAATCTGGAACAAGGTTATAATTAACCTATTAGATTCCTAACGGCCTTTTATTTAAGCTTAAGCTTTGACCGGTTAGTTTTAGGAATGATGCGGTTTAGCACGATTAAGCGAAAGACCGGATAGAATGTGATTTAGACCCGACAAGTTCGAATACTTGTATAATATGGGTATACTAATACATTCTGGATTTTGAAGCAAAAACGATATCGTTTGACCCGTTTCGGTCAATTTACGCAAACTAGTTACGTAAACCGAACCGAACGCGAAAAGGGCGATACGGGTAGCCAAAAGATTCAAATGCAAGTTTCCCTGAATTAATATGCTTAGAATATGATATTATATCAGTAAGTTATGTTCTATATTGCCCGGGATAATTTTAAACTCAATTTATGCCTTAGAAGGGCATTTTGGTCATTTAAAAGATAATAAAGGGATAAAATTAGAAATCTGAGTTCAGGGTCTGGTTCATACAGTAAATATACTTAATATAACATATCATATCAGTAGGGTAAGACCCATATGTCAAATATATCATTTAGAACCAAACTATGCACCGTAGGGGCAATTTAGTAATTTCACAAGGGCTAAAATGCCAAAACTGGAAACCTGAGTTCAAAATATCATACTTACTGTTGATTATATGAAAATATGTGATTTACATCAGTAGGTATAAGTTTTATAGGTTTAAAAACAAGTATAACGCTTTACTAATGCGTTAGAACGCTAAAATACGGTTTAAGGGCGTTTTTCGGGTTTTCACAGTAAATCTGAGATTTTTATATTTCCAGAAGTCTTATAATAATTTATTCATCATATAAAATCAGTAGAAAAAGGTTTCGGGTCAAAAGGATGTGTAAAACTCATTTTATGGCTAAAACGGTCAAAACCGACATAAGCCGAAATGACTAGGCGATCTAGGATCCGTTCAGCCAAAAATTAATTAAAAATCATCAAAATTCCCAGAATATTATAATACATCAGTTGGTAAAAGTTTTGTACCAAAACGTGGCCAGAAACGGGTTCTACGCAAAAAGGGCCGTTTATGTAAATTTTTAACATTGTTTACGCTAATGGCCATAACTCACAATCTGGACCCCCAACTGATCCGAAACTTTCGGTGCAAGTTTATATAATAAAAATAAAGATTTCTATCCTTTCACTTTTTCAAAAATCCCGTTTTAAATCAAAAAGGGCAAAATAGTCAACCTTATGCATAAACCGGAAACAAGCATTCGAATAGGCTAAGCATAGACTCAATCCACGAAATTCCAGAAAGTTAACTAAATAAAGTAGTCAAATACTTCCAATACAGATCTTGAACATGCATGTACGAATCCGAATCGATAGTCTACGAAATAATCGTTTTACAAGACTTCGGTTCCCGATTCGTGTCTACACTATAGATTGTCGAGTTGATGATGATTAAAACACATCTTATATGTGTTACAAGTTATTTTCAATGATCAATCAGGTTGTATGTCATCTATCTCATAAATCATGTCATTTTTCGCAAAAATCACTTCTGTGACTTTTTAGAAATAGGTTTGACTCGACATTAAGCATGCATGTATGGGAATCAGTTAGTACCCTTTAGAGGGTTTGTTTCCACATAAATACCAATCTATAACAAGTTTCAATTCGAGAAATTACTGCAAGAAATTCGTTTAATCAGAAAGTCAAAGGTTATGAACACCCAGTTTGACTTTTACTAACTAATCAAAGCAAAAACGGATTATAGAACGAATTGAATGCTTACAATGGTCCTAAAGATGTTTAGTGGACACTAGAAGTCGGCCTTGATGATCAGTTTTCCTCCAGAGAAGCTTGCTTGAAGTTCTTGATAGAGAGCACTTTGGTTACAATGAAGAATGATCAAGAATTGATCAATAATCTGATTTAAATCAGAATTTTTGGAGGCTCCTGTACGTTGTAAGGCATGCATGACATGCTATTGGTGCAAAAAGGAGGTGCAATTGAGCTGTTTACCACCCAAATTCGGACCCAAATAGACCCAAAACCGAATTCTGGTCGCTGGCAGTCCCACGCGGCCCGCTTGGGCTTTCCCAGGCGGGTCGCCTGACCCTTGTTTCAGCCAAACAACTTTCCAATGTTGACAGCTTTGACCCTGAACTTGTACGTGATGTTTCGGCTACTTTTCTCGACCCGTAAACCCCCAAACTTGGTTTTTAAGAACCTTAGGACTTTTACCAACATGGTAATGCCCTCGGATAACTTTGCGCTCAACCGAAAAGCCCTGAATTCGACGTTGACGCTTTTAGTCCCTTAAGTACGGTTTTGGCCATAACTTTCTCATACGTTGACGAAACTTCATGAAATTTTTTACCACATATTCTAGTGAGTATATTTTAGCTATACAAAGCTTCGGGTCTGCCAAAAGTTCACTCAGAGGTATAAATTAAACATGTTGACACTTTTGGCCCCTATAGTTTACAATACTTCACTTTGGGCAATTTCCGCGTCGTATGATCCATGAACCATCCGTTTAAAGGTTATAAACATTATGTGGGGTTATCATAGAGCCTATTTATCCATTGTTGACACTTGGACCCTTACGTTCCATAGTTTTCACTGTTTGTCACTTTTAGTCCCTCTAAAGTATGTTTTCACATAACGGAACCTTATGACACGTGTCAAGACATTATTGGACGAAATTTTTTCGA